>NC_092065.1:17690000-18372500 GCF_039877785.1 Chaetodon trifascialis | reverse complement strand
CCGTAGCCGTAGGGCTCAGTGCAGCCTGGTGTACACATGTCCAAGGTCAGGGAAACATTGGAGCCCCTCCTGTGTGATAAATATTGAATCATATAGACAGATAGTATGTGTTTACCCATCTGCTGCAGTATCTACAAATATGGATTTGAAATGCACAGTGGATGCCTTCCTGCTGCGCCACATCCAGATAAAAATGCAAACAAACAATGCCAGCCACCCTGGAGCCTTCGGCAGCCCACTCTAACCTCTCCTGAAGCCCCACTGGTGTGACAGTGAGGGTGGCTGCGTCTCCCTCCGTCTTGGTGTCAGTGCCCATTTCAAAGACTGGCGTCTGGGGCACAGGTTCCATGTCAAGCAGATCCTCCTGAGCGTCCGTCCACTCTGAGAGGGTGAAGGAGGGCTGGCGGCTCACAGACTGACGCCGGTCACCAATGTCCCGCGACACCATTCCTGACGACCACAGGCCAGTGCCGAAACGCCATTTACACACCAAATGGACAACCTGGAGAGAGGTTGGTGGGAGGGAGGAAGCAGTGAATGGCATTTTTTATTATCATCAAGAAAATATCAATTAAGCAAGAAAATAGCGAAATAGTCTGCACATGAAACCAGTAGATCTAGTTTCATTCAAAACTGGCTTGTTCCTTCATGGAAAACCATAATCCCACGTTCATGCAGGAATGACCAAATATTTGAAATTTAGCATAAAGATAAATTTTGTGTTCAATGTGACTGATTGTGACTGAATGGACCGTCCAGTGTTTTACCATGATAACACAGATGGCCACACCAATCCCTGCAGTTCCATGGACAATCCAGTTGTGCTGTTTGGTGTTTACAACTTCCCTCATCAGCACCATGGACTGGCCAGTGCAGAAACAGAAAGACAGGGGAAGAGTCGGTTAGACACAGCCAACGCTGGATTCAGCATATCGGCAAGGCTTCCAAAACAAACCGCTCTACTGCAGGTCTGATCCTGGACTGACACTTACATCCATTCCAAAAATCGGGTGGCAGGGTAACACAAAGCCAAGGTAGAAGTCGATGACCTGCAGGGCTTTGTAGATAGAAGAGAGTGGTCCATTTCCTTCTACCAGAAAAAACACCCAGTACCCCTGGGAGGAAAGAAAGGGGGAAGGCAGACTGTCACTGTGCACTCACCAGTCATTCATGCATTGGTAATCAGGCAGGACTGTGGCTGCTCCCAGGTGAAAAGCGAACACAGATTTAAAAAGAAGACAGCTTATTATGCAGGCATAAAAATCACTGTATGTAAATTGAGCACATGCACTCAGATGTCATAATTATGGCCACATTTACGAGGCTTTTTTTAAAAAAAAAAAAAACATATGGTAACGTTGCACCTGTCCCTTTTTTTTGTGAATGAATCAAACATGAGGTCAGCAGAGACAGAGACGGGAAAAGGATGAATACTAAAGAGGTGTCCAGTTTTAGCCCCAAATTTTGTAAAGTTAGCTGTCGACTAAACTTTAGAGAATATCACGCATGTAATACGAACATATGAAAAGAAAATCCCTGTGGAAAAATAAAGGTCAAGTTGAGAGAATGCTTTGAGCTCAAGGTGTCATTTGCAATGCTAATGTTGCTATTGCACTACTGTGGATTTGTTGCCTGGGTCCAGACTTTTGAATCTGCCCACTCCACCGAGCTGACTGATTTGTCTGGCATCGTCACATGAAACGTCAGTTTCTTATCTGAAAAAGCAGACTATCTGATAAGAGTATCCGCTTTCACTTATTTTTCTGCTTAAATCTGATGTCCATTCACATACCATGACTTGGGAGACGACAAACAGTGCAGCCCAGCAGTGAATCTCAATCACCAGCGTGTACACCTTGTGTATAAACACTTCCTCTCCCTGTTGGCTTTGGCCCCCTGTGGGCCCGTCTTTGCAGTTTGGTAGTCCATCTTTTTTAGGGACTCCATCGCCTATTTTTTCATTCTTTGTGGGCTCATCCAGCCAGACGGGGTCCTCGTCGGGCCTCAGAAAGATGGAGTCCTCAGTATGGGAACGGGTGGAGCTGCTCAGCCGGCGGGTCATGATCCCCCTGTTGAATGAGGACCCTGTGTGTTAAAGGTATGCTTACATGTTTTGTCAACTGGATTCTGACTCTGCTTTTTGACATTTGCTTACATATCATGTGTTTGCCATGCACTCCTCCTGAAAATCCAACAGAATACTGAAAGAATAAGAGCATGTGATCTCAAAGAAGTTACAAAAAACACTGCTTGAATGAAAGTACAGTGTGTGCTTTAGCTTTAATGACTTACAAACACGAACAAGGCCAATGAGGGTAGTGTTGTTTTTGAGACCTTTGACACTTTGTGTGAACAATATTTAGCATTCATACTTGCCAGACATGTCTCAGACTTCACAAAATAAAAGTTTTTTCTGTTCATGTCACCATTAAATAATTGCATCTTTGTGATTTTTTCCTGTATCTTCATTAATAATACACGTGCACAGAAAAAAAAAAAATCAACAAAACTACATGTTGACTTCCAGTTGCTCGCTGTGTTTGTCAGGTTGTGTGTGTCTGTCTGATTGGGTTTTTAAATGAGCGTCTATGTGACAGAAAGAGTTGTGTTTATTCCACAGGCCTATTCAGATGTGTAGCTAAGCGGGTTGGAGTGGCTCTCCTCTCCGGATCCTCTTGTCTCCCCCAGATTGGACTCTATTGTGTGTGCGTGTGTGCGTGTGTGTGTGTGTGTGTGTGTGTGTGTGTGTGTGTGTGTATGAGAGAGAAAGAGAGAGAGAGAGAGAGAGAGAGAGAGAGAGAGAGAGAGAGAGAGAGAGGCTCTATTGTGGAGAGATGAGTCAGGGGTAGCGTGTTTACAGCCCTGTCCGTCGCCTTGGCAACAGAGTGGCTCTCATCCCTCTCATCCATCCTGAGCATTATCATCTACTGACAACACACACACACACACACACACACACACACACACACACACACACACACAGCCTCTCTGTATCAGTCAGCAGTGTATTCAAAGCCCTTTACGCCCGACACTTTTGTCCTTCAACCATTAATAAAGGTGTTTTGTACATTTGGCTGATTAGCACCACGTGGTTTGTGCGGATGTGTGAATGTGGGGGCCTGTGAGAGAGGTGGTGTGCTGTTTTGCGCACATATCACTTTTGTCTGAATGTGTTGCTGATGGCTAAATTTGTCACGAGTGAGTTTGGAAGCAGTTTTCATCAATGACCACCCACCAACAACGCAGAGGAAAACACTTTCCCAGTTAGCTTACTGGAATATTAAAACAATATACAGCCCGTCACATGACTCACCTATGATAGATGGCAGGGAACTGGGGAGGGGAGTCAGATCACATGATCAAGTTAAATCCTGTATCCTGTGGCAACCAGCCGTCGTCAGCCATTGTGAGGCAGAGTCAAATCTGAAGGACAGAAGACGACAGTCAAACATTTCCAAATTCAAAATCGTGTCCTGAAACGCTTTATATACGTTAGATACACCTTGTGACTCAAAGTCAACTGGCCATGCTGAGACAGGTTTGGTCATCTAGTTTCATCTAGAGATGGATTAGAGTAGCACCCTCGTCAGCTCCCAGCTGTGCTTTCATGAGCGGAGGATGGTGATGTAAGGTGACACAGTAAACTGTCAATATTTCTTCCCCTCTCTGTCTTTCTCTGCCTCCCTAAACGGCCGCGATGATTGGAGGCCGACCGAGCAGACGCCCTCAGAAATACATTCACAATGCTGGAGTCGAATCAGTATGCATGAAGTCAAGCCTTCCCCTCGCTCTCATCTCCCCTCCTCTCCTTCTGTGCCACTGGACCCTGTTGAACGAATGAGGTGAGCTCAGCGGAATATGAGACCACACCAGTAGCTGGAGCCATATGCATGTCTGCGTGTGTGTGTGTGTCTGTGAGCGAGAGAGACAGAGAGAGAGAGAGAGAGAGAGAGAGAGAGAGAGCAGGTGTTGAACAGAGGGGAGCTGCTTTGACTCCTTTTCTATCTCTCTTTGCTTGCTGCGAAGGTGGTTTTGAAGTGATGACGCCAGTTAGCCCGGCCCGTTGTTATGGCAACGTGCATACATACAATGTACACACACATATAAAGCACACACGCACGCACGCACGCGCACACATACAGATTGTGTTGTATAAGAGAAACTGCTTCCTTTTTTAAACAATAAATGTACATGCAGATGAGTGGACGGAGGGATGAATGGGAGGGAGAGCAACTCTTTTCTGCGTGAAGGTTGTCTGAAGCAATGACGCAGTGAGGTTGGCGTTTTGGTAGCTGTGGCAACCAACATACTGTAGCGTGCACACACACACACACACATACACACACACACACACACACACACACACACACTGCCTGAAAAATGAAAAACACAAACATTTATCTGCACTGGGAGAGCAGTGACAATATTCAGGTTTGTCTTAAAGCTCCTCTCTTTTCTTTTATTCTTTGAGGCAAACATCTTTGTTTTTCCGTCACTTCCTTTGGCTGCTGAGTGCTTGTTTGGTCAATTGTCTGATACATTTAACCAGGGCCCGAACCCCAGAAAAGTTCAGTTACATTGTCTGTATTTTATCTCCTGACATGCTGTGCCCAAGTCTTCTCTCACAGCCAGGAATGAAATATTGAATGAAATATTTTTTAATTCGTAGGTCTTAAGATAGCAGAATGTACATATGATAGTATTGAGAATACTGGAGTCAGAATATAGAACATAATGTCCCCCACGGACCAGAAATAACACAGAGGACATGACCTCAGTGTCTTCAGTGGTAAGTATGGCCCTGCATTTAACCCTTTAACAAGCAGGGTTTCTCTTGTTTGACATAGTCAGATTTGCCTATTTCAACTGTCATGTTTGGTATATATTCTGTCAGCTTGTCCTAACTCTTCATTGAAGCTATAAGATGTTAACATGGAAGAAAACATCAAGACTCCCGTCAAACCCGTCAAATGGAAATATTCTAGATGTCTTCTGCATCCTTTTTCACACATTTCTCCAGAGTTCAGCCTTATTATAATCACATTTTTGATATGTTTAGAAACCTCAGGATCCCCACTAGAGTTTAAAATGAAGTTCTGTGGGTCTGAACAATGTTTGTCATTGTTATTAATATCTAGATATCTATATTTATAATATCTAAAACTGGCCCTTTTTTATCTTATATGCAAGTTTTGTGGGAGACACATTAAAGTTATCATTCAAAATTTCAAAAAAACACAACCAAGCACGAAGTAGTTTCGCTTAAATAAAAAATAATGTACATGTGTATCAGGCAAAGTGGATTCATGGCACATAAGTCAAACCAGAGCAGATTCAGCCTCATTCCCCGCTGAAGGTCTACTGTCTTTGGGTCCTTACAAACGCCACCCCCTCAGTCTTCAAATAGACTATGTGTGTAGTGTTTCCATTAATTTGAGCCCATTCAAAGCACCCAACATTCAGCTGAGTCCAAACGGAGCGATACAACAAGCCTGTGGCCTCTGTCCCAGGAACGAGGGGAATTAATATGGTCTATTTTCATATTCTTTTGGTGAAAGCTGGCTTGTGTTTTAATGGACATTCCTGGCGCTTCAAGAATCTCTGCCTGTAAAAATAATGTGTTCAAATCTGCTTTTCCACTCTATTTATTAAAAAAAAAAAAAAAAAAAAAGGTTTGTCTGATGCGTCCCAATCGTTACAGCAAAATCTCAGGCACAACAGCATTTCCTGTTTCCAGGTGAATCAAAGGAGCGTAAAGTATCGAGCACGCTGCTGAAGTGCTGAATGTGGCAGGGAGACGAGGTGAGAGGAAGCTCTTACTGAAAGTGATGATGGGGTGGTAACGTGAGATGAAGTCACGAGGTCCAAGACCTGCCTCATCAACCTTCCTCTGTCACACACACACACACACACACACACACACACACACACACACACACACACACACACACAATATCGTGTTTCCATCATATTTGGGGACATTACATAAACTTAGATTCATTTCCTGGTACTTACCCAAACCATAACCTGCTTGCCTAACCTGAACCTTGACCCTAAACCTAACATTAATTTAACCCAAGTCTTCAACCTAAATCTGAAGGATTTAAATTATGGAGACTTGCATTTTGTCCCCATAAGGAAGGCAAGTCCCCACAATGTCACTGTGTAAACAGATTTGTGTCCCCCACAACATGAGTAATACACTTACAGTGTAGGCGCACACGCACACACATAATCTTGATATCAATCCACACATAAGCTAACAATGACCTTAAAATTAAATACCCAGCTCCTGTATAACACACAGACAGATAATCAGCTCCATTGTTTACATACACTCCTACAATCTCCTGCAGCACCTCCAAGGCCATTTTAAAGAGAAATTTCATTTTTTATAATTTTAACCTTTATTTAACCAGGAGAGGCCCACTGAGATTTACAATATCTTTTTCAGCACACGTATCAACTTACAATTCAACCAAAGATATACTGTATGAATAATTGAAATCTGCTGCATAGCGAATTGATTTACAGGCTGCTGGAGATAAATTTGGATTCCCGGTGACAAAGGATTATGTTACATGATTGCACTGCATCAAAACACCAGTGCAGGAATGGCATTCTCTGGCAGTCATTCATACTAAGACAAAACACCATTCATATCACGTACATGGCTACGGTGAGCTGGAGCGACCACACAGTGCAGAGCTAGATGGATTAGTAATGAATCACCCAGGGAGGTGGACTGTTGCATCTCTCTCTGGTAACCCCCACACTGTCACACAGACATGATACAACACAGAGGAAATCAAGCTTTGAAGGATAATAGATGAGAGAGGAAACGCATAGTTAAACCAGCATCGAAGAACCAACCTGTTGGCAAATGATCAGTTTTAAAACTGAAAATAAACACACACATACGTAGACTACAGCGCAGACTACAGCCTACCTTTTTCCAGCCAGGAAAGCGCAGCAGCCATATGAACCGTGGCTTTGCTGAGGAATTGGTATTCACCTCATGTCGCACGGGGAGGGGGGGAAAGGGAGAGACAAGGGGTGTAGAGGAGGGCTGGAACAGTCACTCACCCAGAGCTTTAAGTCTGGTTAGGATAAGTCCTCTTACCTGGCTGAGCCTGTCTTCACATCGCCATCTGCCGCTCTGCTCCCTCTGAGCCAAAGACCAGGAGCCAAACACCAAGAACCACGCCAATCCCTTTACTGCTCCTCTGTCTGGGAGAAGAAGGAGTGCGTTTGCATGTAAGGAGACAGACCGACAGTGAAGAGGCAGGGGACGTGTGTGAGGTTAGGAGAGGAAGGATGTACGAATGTGTGTGTGTGTGTGTCTGTGTGTGAAAGAGAGACAGAGGTAGAAAAGTCTAATGGGTTTTCTTTTGTTTGTATCCCGGTGGAAAGAGAGATCCACAGGCGGCAGCTTCGTCTAGGTATATGCAGCAAGAGGCTGTACGGTAGCCTTGGCAACAGAGCTAGAATGAGGGAGAGCGAGCAAGTGAGGGAGCTGGAGAGAGAGAGAGAGAGAGAGAGAGAGAGAGAGAGACACGGTGTGCGTGTGTGTATCTATCACACTGTGGGCACATTAATCTGTACATACAGCCACATTAAGGGGACTCATTTCCAAAAGATGGTCCCCACATGATAAACCATTACATTTTAGGGGTAAAGGATAAGGCTGAACAATCCATATAAAAATGCCAAAAACAATTTAAAATACCTAGCCTAGACCAGACCTTGATCAAATACCCCAAAACTATTAAGAACACAGCAGTCAGTTATAACACTACACTGGGTGAGACGGTCCTTCATTACCATGAACATGGGCACCCATTAATACCCAACAAATGTGTATTAATCCGCAGCTGAAAATTGTCCCCAAGAAATACACCAGTTATTTGTGAAAAACTAGCGTCCAGCTGTTCGAGGAAATTATTTAGTCTGCTTTTTGTAATGAATAAATGCATTACTCTTTCGTTCAGGGTCATGCCTTCAGTAAGACTGAATTGGTTTGGCACAGACAGGATACAGAAGACAGAAAGTATTCAGATGGTGATGGACTAACACATTGTTGGTTTTGCTCACAGTAAGAAAAAATGGAATATTTCCAGTCTTATCATTTAAGCTAAGTCCCCATCAATGCGATGTCCTCCTCAGTGACAAAAACACGCTAGTGTGTATGCAGGAGGGATGGGGGGGATCAGATCATAACACATCACTGAGCAGCGAACACCCCCCACTGTCACCTCCTCTGCTTCCAAGTTGTAGGCTCTGCCACCCACCTCCCTCACCCTGTGTCTCACTCATCTTCAGTGAGAAACACATCATCGCCAGGTCTGCACTCTTTTTCCGGTCTCCAACGTTTTTGGCGTCCCCATGCTGTCGCTGCTCTCGCTGATCCTCTCGCTTGCTTCCTACGCTCTCCCCCCTCCCCCTCTAATGCTCCCTCCCTCTCTCCCTCTCTCTTTCATTACTACCTCCTGTCATTTCTTTTCTCTTCCCCGTCAGTGTGTTATGCTCTCTCTCTGTCTCTCTCTCCCTCCTTCCTGTCTTGCCATATGGCAGCCTTTCCCTGTCAGCTCTCTGAACTGACCAGCAGGAAACAGACACTATCTGATCAACACAAACACTGGGGAACACAAACACTACGTCATTTTCTTTTTTTCAATTTCAAATTTGCTTTATTGGCATGACCATTGCAGCACTGCCAAAGCCCCTCCTGTTTGCAGGTTTACAAAGTAAATATAATAAGTCTTAATGTAAAGGGGGAAAACACTATGCTATATAACGTAGGTGTACATTATTAAAGTATATGCAGCATAGTAATGTTATGTAGTATATTATAATGAAAGAAAAGAATATGCAAATCATTTAAAGCTGAAGTAACTGATTTTTTTTGGCCACTTGGGGGAAGCGTAAACAAGCTATAAACACAACAAAGACATAACATCATCTTTGATTTAATATAGCAAACTACATACAGTACACACTTAGCACACACAGAGCAACACTAGCCCTCAAGTGGAACTGTGTTTTTGGTAACATGGTGAATCTCTGTTTTTGGGCTCCACCAAATATCTGTCTCTTTAGCTGCTACATGATCCACAGTGTTCACCAGCTTGTTGCTAACTTTGTCTGCTGTTTGGTGGGCAGGTAGCGTACAGTGGGATTTCTGAGCTTTTTTGGTGCCTGCTGTGTCAAATGAGAGCAGTAAGAATGAATTAAACAGAAAAGTTTGTAGCTGAAAAAACAGAGCAATGAGCTGAAAAAGGCTAAAAAGCTCAGTAGAACTGAGGGGGTTATTCTCTGTGGGTTTGTCACAATGACAAACTCAAAGTAAATTTCACCGTGATACAGCACTTACCAGACAATGCTAAGTGGCAGATAATCTGGGCACAATGAGTGACCAGAAATTAAGAAAGACATTAACTAAATGCAGACTGAGTGGCCATAACCTGAGCAGGGTGAGTGTCAGTTCTGCTGACAGCAAGTAGGAGACAGAGTAAAGCTTCACCTGATCTGACCCTGCAGGTTATGCAAAAACAAAAAAGTTAAGGTCTACTGTATATCAAAATAAAATTTCTCTCTCAGACCAAATCAAAATTCAATATTCACTTGAATGACAAAGCAGACATTAAAGTCAATAGAAGAGTACCAACACACCAGAATCAGAGCTACAGCTAAAGGAATAGTTCAACATTTTTGACACATCCTTTTCTTGCTGAGAGTTACTGGAGATGAGAGGATTGAAACCAGAAACCAATGTCAAACCACTATGTGATTTTTTTTTTACAGAGTTTTACAGAGCAAGCAATATATAACGTGTTAATCAGTGACCTTTAGAGCTGTGGGTAGGCAAATGTAGTTACCACTGGACAGAGCCAGGCTAGCTGTATCTCTCTGCTAACTTAAGCTAAATAGGCTCTGGCTCTAGCTTCATATTTACCATACAGGCAACAGGCATGAGAGTGGCATTTCACTCTCTGCAAGAAATGAGCAGATTTCCCAAAATGTTTATGAGAGATGTCTCAACCCAACGTAAGTCTTTTGCAGGCAAAGACCAAGTGAAGAAGCATCGCTAACAAAAACTTAAAGTCTCGGATGTGGATACAGCGTTGAAGCAGGGCTCTGTTCATCCCTACGAACGTTGCTCAATAGTGCATGATGCCAAAAAAGCCACTTGACCCAGGTAAAGACATTAGAAAAGTACATTCTGCACGTGCCCTATGGACCACAGTGCCTATAGAGCATGCACAACAGCAGAGTGTTACTGCACTGAATGGACCAAACTTAGATAAAGAAAAGAGTCATTTCACGGGGGTTGTGACGCTCCAAAAAATAAATTCAGTCTTTTTGGGTCATCACCTAACATTGTATTTAGGCCATATGTTTTGGCCACTATATCAAATGCCCAGCACACTTCCTGGGGGCCTATCTGATTCCACATATTTACATGTTTCCTGCAGTAACAGGAAGCCAGGGACTTGTCACAGATTTTGATTGGCATTCACAGTTGCCAATAGTGTTGACTGTGTCTTACACCCCCGCCACCATGCAGCTAGCTGTCCTATTAGCAGACTCTCTCAGACTACATGCCCTTCTGGGCCTGCTGTGGGTACATGTGAGTTAAGTGTGGGGCAGTGTGGACAGGGATGACCCCCACTGTGGGCAGCCCACACTGGGTTGCCCAATGAAAACCCACACGGCCTCCCCATAGGTTACTGGCTTCGGCTAGTCCTTGTCCTTTGTAAGTGAGGAAGATAAACATTCCCATGCATCTGACCATGCCTGAGTGTCATGGTCACAGTTTTTTAAACCAGTTTAATTATAGATTAATTATTACTCATTACTACTTTGTTAATTTTTAACCATTAGAAATATCCCCACATCTGCAATGACATCATGCTACAAGTGTGAGCGCACGCATAGCAGCTCAGTGCAGTCACAGGCTGTATGCAATATTATAGAAATATATATTATCTGTGATGGCAGATTTGAATTTTTCACTGTGAAACACAAATCTTGAGTTGATTCCCTCACACAGACTGCAGCCACAATCATGAACGCAGAGCTGAGTCAGTCCCTCTCTGGCATGTTTTCAAGTAGTTGAGTAAGAGAGTTTTTAAGTAGTGACAAAAGCCCTAGTGGGGCCACCTGGTTTTCTTTTGTTGGGTTTGGCCCCTGGCACCCTGGGATTGACTCAGCTAATAGGACTGCTAGCTGCATGGCTAACCAAGCTAATTAGCTAATTGCAGCTACAGTTTGCAGCAGTAAGCAGTCTGTCTGTGAGGAGATTACATAAATCACAGTGAGCTGAGGCAGCTCGAGGACACCAGTAGGAAAACCAGAAAATATTTTCTCCAGAATACATGATCCAGTTTCACCCATCTGTGAAGAAAGTTCTAACGTTGTGTTTCTGTAAAGCAATCAGTGAGGCCTGGCTCCCAGACACACTCCGCTCCAGCAGTGTCATAAAAATTTATAAAAGTTTGGTTTGACACAAAAATAGAATAAGCGTCTGAGTGCATGATGACTCAGTACCATTTTTTTTTTTAAATCTGAGGTCTGAAGTGCCATTAAGAAAACCTACAAAATGAGCTTTTTGTCTTATTGGGCCAGATACTGGCATAGAGATGACAATCAGCACAAAACACATGATAAAGAAGCTTAAACATCTGCTTTGATTAGATGGAAACTGTAAGAGAGCTATAATTCCAGAGTGTCGATGCTTTACTATTACTCATTTATTGGTTTAAGGAGATGCACACGAGAAGATGAATATGCTTCAAAATCCTATTTTTGATTTTTGAATGTATTTATCAATTCATTAATTTTTATATTATTTAGACTATTACTATTGAAGTCAAGTATTAAAATTTCATCTCATTACACACACTTTCCCTCCTTCTTTCTCCCTCCTTTCTTCACTATTTATGACCTACTTCAGAGTCCTCTCCGTCCATATATCTCCCCCACGCATCCTCACCTCCCCCCAGCTCCAATCAACTAAGTGAACTCCTCTGTCCCTCTTTATCTTCTCCTCCTCATCCCCTTTTAAAATGACCTCACCTCCACAAACACACACACACACACACACACACACACACACACACACACACACACACACACACACACACACACACACACACACACACACACACACACACACACACACACACACACTCAACACAAAGACAAGGTCACTGTCACACAGTGTAAACGGTGAGTGTGAAAGCATCATCTAACCTAATTAATGATACAGGAGAAGAGGTTGATATTCGGCGGCCTTGAGCTGTCTGTGTCCTGAGCAGCTACACTGAAACATCAAACTGTTACATCATTTCCTCTTTTCCTCTTGCTGCGATACACATTGGCATTTTTCTGATGTTGTTTAACTGAAACAACAGCAGTTTAAAAATAGTTACTTTAAAATTTTAGTCAATAAGAGATGGTAGAGTTACAATACATCAGTATCAAACACTGTAATGGGTCAAAATCAAAATGATTATTATATAAAATTGAAAAAAAAAATGTGTGCGTCAATGAGACAATGAGCAGCATTCCACTAGAAACAAATGGAGGCATCTGGCGGTCCTAATGGCTCACTGCTGGTTTCTTATGAACGACTAGAAGCCAGCTGAGTGTGTCTCATTAGCACACACCTCTGGAGTCTTTAGCAAAGCAATATTTAGTGCGGGGACTTTTAACAGGCTAATTGAACTTAAAGCTTTCCTGTCTGTTGCTTAACTGATGCCAATCTCAGATTTGACTGTGACTCATCACATCCAGATGAAGATGGCAGCTTCCAGCCTGCCTATCTGGAGGCATAAAACACAGTCTAACACAGACTGACAAGGCTAATCTTGCTGCACATTTGCATTGGTGGGCATCAGGGAGCTGTTCATCAGATGACCGCAGGCTGCTGCAGTCAGCTTGTTTCCTGTAGACACTCTGTGATATTACAGGGTGTTAGATCTGTGCGGAAACCGTATTTACTGGAATGCTAAATTTGTGCTATAATGAGTTATATTCAGTCACAGGGTCAAACTAAACACAAATCAGGCATCAAAAGAAAAGGGAAAAGACCAACTCATTGTCACAATGGTAACACAATACAGCAAGGCTCCAAATACCTGTGTGTTCAGCAGCTGAAAAGAAAGAAACAAGGAACTAATTTAAGAGGAACTCTCCTGATTTTACACATAAAGATCAGATTACTAATCCGGTCACGCAGAGACGTCGTTGGAACTATTTTCTGGAGGGCGGTGCTGTAAATATGGGGGTGAGGGAGCGTGGTGCTGCTTCACCCCTTGCACCACTATCACTTCTCTTGTGGTCAGTGTTGTCCAACACAGTAGTGCTGATAAGATATCATCATGAGAATACAAAATGTTCATATGAGCCTGTGTCATGCATGCTCACGTCAATCATGAATCAGTAGTCATTTGGTAAACCACGAGCCCCTCATTGTACAAATATTGAATAAACAATATCACAATAGACAAAAACACTGTTTGGTTCACTGACACTCCGTCCAACATCTGTGTACTACTGAGCCACTTTTATAGGTGAGTCCAGTTAACATTATCATCTCAGTTCAGTTAAATCTGAGATGATAACACCTGATGATAAATGAAAGCCTGACTTTGCAGTGCAGAGGTGAAATGTACATTAACAGGTTGTTTGCAGTTACATGACCTTAAATTCACATTAACTTACCATCCACTGAAAAATGAACTTCCAAGGCCTCTGCAATCACTGAGAACTTCAGAAAACACATCAAAACTTTCAGAAAATTTCCTCTTATGAGGTTGTGAATACCACATATGGACTCTTCCTGTGAACACTGTAAATATGACCCCGTTTGAAGACAGCATTAGCAATGCTAACAAATGAGCAATTGCTAATATAGTTAAAAAGGGCAAACAGTTGAAGTTATCTTTATTATGTTAGATGCAACAAAAAGAAAAGTCTATCTAACTGATCTCCAAACTGCAGCAACTATATTCAAGAATTCTTGCCAGACATCTTTGCATAATGAGCGCCATTGTCTGGGGACTGTTTTTTTCTCCTTCTAGCACAGGATCTTACAAGTCCCAGCTCACTCTTGTTCTCTAGTGCCTGGTTCCACAGGGTCTGATCCATGTTCCTCTGCGAGGAATGGGGTGGGGGCGGACATGATAGTCGGAGAGAGAAGTTTTTATTTATTTATTCTGCTCCTGTCTGATTCTTGAGTGTCCGGTATCCAAGCTGCATCACAGTCCTGAGTGGTCTTCTAGTTGACAAAGTTTGACAAGAATATACAGTATATTCGACAAATTCTGTGCAGGCAGCCCCTGTGTTTAAGTGCTCCTGATTATTTGTGTATTTATATTTATATATATGTCCATTATTCACTGCAGGTCCAATCAGAATATGCTCCCAAAAATTAGGGAATCAATACTAACAGCTTCTACTGAGTTTTGTGAGTCCTTCCAAAGAGGTCCATGACTGTGTCCCCACAAGAAACTGGAAAGACTGCCTTGTACACACACACCCTGTGCAGTGCTATAGGGGTCAACAAGCTGGTGCCCTCCGCAAGGGGAGGAAGCGAGGACATTTTTCCCAGCCATCTGCATGTCAATTGTCATGTGTCAGCAATGTATTTGCTGATACTGTATGCTCATATATCAACTCCTGTGAGCATGTCACATAGCCTTTTACACTATGTTTGAGAGGCTCCCTGTCACACACAATGATGGCCCACTGACTACGTCCCCGCTGTCCACCCCCCCGCCTTCACTCTCACCTTCACAGAGATGGACGTCCATAAGCTCTTCACAGAACGCCTCCATCCGGCTGCAGGTTTACCTCCATCAGCACCCAGCACCAGGAAAACCAGACACATCAGCTCTTGGTTCTAGACCAGCAATGTGTCAGTGCAGCTCTGGGACCATTTTTGGCTGAGAGCTACTTCTTTGGCTGTCGAAACACAAAGAACTGCCTCAAGATTAGGCATCAACTCTGAACTGGTCCTCAAACGTGCTGTCAAAGACTGATGCCAGACTCATTCATCACTTTTTAACATATTGGGATAGGGGGCAAAAGTTCAGATCCATTAAATTTAATTGTTTTTTTTTTATAAAGTAGGTTTCTATGCTCCCTCCTGCTGTACAAGCTAATTACATACTACACTATCACAGTCATGAAGGGAAGAAAATAAAACATTGTTGACTGTCTATCTAAATACTATTGTGTCATGTACAGGGTTGTTGCATGAGGGTGTGTGATGACATGAGTGGATTAATAACAGGGTTTCAGTTTGCTTTTGTTTATGTGATGTACTGAAAGTGACACAATAGTTTACGTCTGTCTTTAGCCGGGATTGAGTGAGGAAGTCTGTGGAGTCTCCAGACCAACAATGTATACATAAAGTGGGTAATGTACAGAGAAAGAGGAGTATGGTTCTATGCAAGGCTAATCTGGGAAGTAAATGACATGCCTTTAATAGAGTTTTTAATGGAGTGTGCAGAGATAATGTCTTTCCAGTGTGTCTCCACCCTCGCTGGAGGGCTCTGTCACAGCGACCTCAGCACCCCATTGTTGTTAGAAACTTCTTTTCAACATTGTAAGATCCCATCGTGGGACAAGACTCCAGATTGGACAGTTTCAAATGCGAGATTAGGAGTCCCTGTTTACTCCAGTGTTCAAATCTAAACCACAAGCTCTGACAGCGAAGATGTAAACACACATGTTCGGTCGTCAGAGCAGCAATTATGTCTATTTGTTTAACATAAACAAACAAATGATGTAGATGGAGTGATGGAGAGCAGAGTTACAGTAGGAATATCCTGCTCTGGTAGTTTTGTGCACAGGCATAATTAGAAAGTGTCTGTTTTCCCCAAATCTAAACACAGATTTAAAGGGAAACATCCCTTGTTCACCATTTATTATGATAGCATACTTTCAAACAGAGGGAGTGTGATCCATGCTTCGGTTATATGTAAATCCTCTGTAGTTCCAATTTATCCATTATTTTTAGATGCAATACCAGCATGGGGTGATAATGATAAATGTAGTATAAAGGGCCACAGTCTATCTGAGCCCTAGAACATCACCCATTGTTATTACCCAAAGTAGTTTTGGTGCCAAACTGTGACCTTCACCTAAAATGTTTCTCAGCAAGCTTTATTTTGAAGTCTAAGTGGATGTTGCATATTCATTATTGCTAACTTGCCTGCTGCATGGGAACCAAAGACTAAAACCTGACACATACAAGGTGGACCAGTGAGCCTATTACACAATTTGGTGGGATTCTAGGTTGCCCGATCGCTCCCTCCACCCTCCATGGCTACCAGTCATAGGTGAAAGTTAGGAAATTGGTGGGCATATGTAGATGCCAAGTGTTAATAAACCTTTTCAACAAGTTACAATGTCCGTGCTAATTTTATTTCTTTTAATGTGTTTCTTTGTGGCAATTTTGAGAATCATTGTTCCACTAAGGAAACACTAACACTTAAAAGGAAGTACTGAACTATATGGTTCACAGCATATAGCATTTACTTAACTGACAGTTGTCTCAGCCCATCACAGTCAACTGTGGTGGTGACTATCATGCTACTTCTCCTTCACAGTGCTCTGAATCTGCCAAAGAAATGCGTCACTGCAACATTATTCAACAAACTTTCTATCAGTGCTGTTACCAAAGCCACAAAGCTTTAGTACTTGTAATCGAATAACAACAGTCTAACATGGAAAAATGTGGAGAAAGAGAATTAATTGGGTATTTCCTTGGGTGTTTCCTTTGGAACCGAAGAGAAAAATAATCTCAATTGGCAACAGATTGTGTGAGCAAACTTCAAAAACTTTTTTTTTTTCTAATTCCAGCAAGTTTCAGGCCAATTTCAAAGGTGGTGATCATTCATATTAGAGAATCATCACTTTATCACCTACATAGCTGAGGAAAAGGTTTCACTTGGAATGCATCCAATGAAAGGCAAGGCAAGTTTATTTATACTGCACTATTCAGGCATTAGGCAATTCAAAGTGCTTTAAATGGGTATAGAAATACATTAAAAGTATAAAACATCAAAAAGAATCTAAATTGTATTTATAATACAATAAAACAAAAAGTCAAAATAAGCAAATAAAAAGATTAAAATGAAATTCCCCTTAAAAGCCAACAAACACAAAACCAAGCAAACAAATACTGTAGTTACAGATTAAAAAGAAGTTATGCGTCTAATTTATTGCAAAGCTATAGCAAACAATAGTGTTTTCAGTCCTCATTTAAACAGTTTTAGCAGACGTTTGGCATTCAGGAAGCTTGTTCCTCGTGTTGAGAGCATAAAAACTAAAAGCTGCTTCACTTTGCTTAGTTTTGATCCTGGGAGTAAACCTGTCCCAGATCACCTGAGGAGTCTGTATGTATTTAGGCTCGAGACCGTTTAGTGTTTTATAGATAAGTAACAGGAGTTTAGAAGTGGAGTATTCACGTGGCTGTTGAAATTCAGGTCCGAGTCCATCAGTACACCAAGATTCTGCCTTGACTTGTAGATTTTAGGGTCATGGATTCAAGGTGAACACTGACCTTTAATCTCTCTTGTTGGGGGCCAAAAACAATTATTAGAAAATCCTGCCATGTCCACTCATTGGTTTGTTCAGCGCACGAAATGTAAGGGACTGTAGTCATGTGGTGGACTGTGTATCATCCATACATAAGTATGGTAGGAGATGTTATAATATTCCATAATCTGAGCGAGGGGGAGCTTGTAGATGTCAAATAGAAGAGGCCCAAGAATGGACCCCACATGTGATTCTTGCTTGCTCAGATTCATGTTGACCAATTGATGCAAAATTGTCCCTATTTTGTAAATATGATTTGAACCAGTTATTGTCAAATGCAGCACTAAGATCCAGTAATACCAGACCCAAGACCCAAGAGATTGTTTCAGTGTCTTTTGACATGGAATAGAATTTCTCATATGCTTAATGATGTCTTGATCCCTATCACTAAAATGAAATAAAATAATGGCAAGTTTATATGAATGTAAAATGTCTACTGGGTCAGCAAAAGTGATGTATGTCAGAGATTGATTTGATTGATTTTGATACGTATATGACCTTTAACATGCCAAACGACCAATCACTCCTACTTATTATACACATTCTTGAAGTGGAGCACTTCACTATCTCTGATAATCACCTCCAAGTGGATTTTGTGGCTGACAGCCAATGTATATACAGGAACCGTTTGGCTTAATTCCTCCATTGTCTTCATTATTTAGTTTGGAACAAGAAATGCTTTGGTTTCTTCACTGCTTGTAACTTCTATCAAGGAGAGCAAAGATTCAAAGATTCACCTTTTCGGACTGATGTTTGAACTTGAACTGCGTCCATCTGTGTCTGCTTGTGTTGGTCTTTGAAGTTCTTCCAGCTACTCTGATAAAAAATGTGTCGTCAGAATATACAGTCAGTCATCATATAGACATCATCTTATGTAATCAGGCCATTTTGTTGTTCTTTTCTTTCCTTGTTCTTTGATTTTTATGACACAAAATCCAACATCGCAAAATGGCCATTGCAGCTACTTACACAGACATTCAACAGGTAGTGAGTCTTTAGATAAAAACAAAGCAGTTACAGACACTGTCCTGGACAATAGCACTGGATGTGATGTGTATAAATCGGCTGAAAACACAATTTACATAAAAACCGGACTTTATAACTTCATGTAAATGTAATGACTGTGTCTGTTTTGCATCATGTCACGTCACACATTGAAGCCTACGCTTGCTTTTATTTGCGGATAAGAATGAAAACTCAGGCACGTCTGATACAGGAAAAGAACAAATATGACATTCATTTGCATTTGGTTTGCATTATGTGACTAAATAACACAGTTTCTGTTCACATGAACATGATGAATGTACAATCTATTCCAAATAAAGCCGTCATGCAAATTTTATACCTTGATAGCTGTTATGCTTTACTGAACAGTAACGGATAGTTCAACATCAAGTCAAATTTTAACTTGTGCAGTATTTTGGTTTATGACTAAATACTCGTAAACCTGTTCCCACCGGCCTCACCTGTACTTTGTGTTTACTGCAAATGTTAGCATGCTAATATGCTAAACTAAGATGGTGAACATGCTAAACATTTAGCTGTAGCAATTAAACATCAGCATGTTAGCAATGTCATTGTGACCATGTTAGCATGCTGATGTTAGCATTTAGCTCAAACCACCATTCACACAACTGCTAGCATGTCTGTTGATAACTTTTCCTGTTGTTGCTGTGTAAATTCACAGCGTTCTCGTTCTGCATTGTTTGAATGTGTCTCACTTTATTTTGTGGCATCTTGCATTGCAAAACCATCAGTTCTGCTCAGTAGGCTTTCCACAAACCTTCATTGATTATCTGGAATGTGCGTGAATTAACAACAATCTCATGTATATCTAAATGCAACAGTACAATCAATGCGTAAGTATATCACAATGAGGACAAAAAACACAAGAGAGAGGGAGACAGAGACAGCGGAGACAGTGGAGAGGGAGTTAAGGGAGGATAAAATGCCACCAGGATGAGTGGAGCTCCTGATGGGGCAGTTACAAATGATACTCTCCATTATTTGAACTCCATCATTGACATTTTGGAGAGTTCTGTGGGAATGTGAGTGGCCAGAGCTTGATAGTGAAGTGGTGTGGAGTAGACTGCCGCGCTTATTTCTGCACACGTTCAAAAGGTCAACAAAAGCAAACCAGATGAATAGCAAATGCTTGTTCACAAACACTTGCAAAACCAATTCTGTTCGTAATGGATGTGTCTTGTCATCCAGTTGTAATACAGTGCACGTGCGGCTAAATGTTGAGACAAAGTTAAAAAGCAGCGGTGTCATGTCATGGTTTTGGATTTTAGTTTAGTTATTTCTGTTTTAAGTCGAAAGACTTTCTCCTAATTTTACTTCCTGTTCCACCTTTGCCGCTGACTTTCGGCATCGCCCTGGGGCCAGCCCTGCCTTCACTGCCAGTCTTGTCCACCTGTCCTGTTGATACTGATCATGGTATGTGAAATGTGTTGTAAGAGTCAGACACCAAACCAAAATTGAGGCTGCTGCTGTATGAGCAGCTCAGTACGCATGACCACAGTGTAGGCTGGGATGTTGAGGGCTCAGGTTTGAATGATGTGTGCATGTTTATGAAATCAAGCAGATAGCATAGCATTCCTTCCCCGCATCTCTGCCTGCACAATATCAGCATCATCTCACCCATGAAGCTATTGGACTCTTTCTCTTGACACATGAAGGTGAGGAGATGGCATGAGAAAAGCATTGGACAAACACAAAAAAAATATCTGGCAACAAAAGCACAAATGGAGAGAGCAGGCCTGCAGAAAAAAACAGACAAACACGCTGGAACCATCCCCAGAGGATTATTACATAACATTTCCTTGGAAGTGGTGGGTCATAGTGACCAGTTCATCTCATCTCTATCTCCATTAGCATCCATCATCAGCAGGCCTCTTACAACAGCCATTATGAAACTGTCTTTCACAGAGCGGTGGCAGCTTCGGCATCCAGTGAGCTATTTAAAGGTCAGAAAATCACCCACATCTTCCGCAAGGCAACACTAGTATTAAGAAGTGTTGATGTTGCATGAGCACATCAGAGCCATCCACAGCGAGATAAGGTATTCAGCACTTTGAAGTACCAGTAATTACAAGGTTTTTCCAATTTTGCGATACTTAAATATTCCACCCAAATGTTTTAAAAATGAAGAACATACCCCTTGCTAAAACTAAAAAAGAAAAGCTAATCAAAGTCTCTTCTATACTTGTATATCTTTTAATATGCCTCTAATGCTTTTGATAGAACATGTCTTAACGTTCATGCTTTAATTGTTCAGGAAGGCCGTCTTGTTGATATGCATCTTTAAATGTACTTCTCAATTTGCCTCTCAACAACTCATTCACTCACAAACCAGCGGCAATGAGCTACCATGCAAGACGCTGGTCTGACCAACAGGAGCAATTTGGGGTTCAGTGTCTTGCCTGAAGACACACGAAAGACACTCATGACTCGTGGATAGAAGGAGCTGGGGATCGAGCTGCCAACCCTGTGATAAGCAGGCAACCACAGGCTGGAAGGTGGACAAGCAGGAGACACCTAAAGCTAACGACCATCACCAAGTGAGGGGCTGGGTCCTGCAAATCTTTTGACTTTCTGAAACCAACAATCCAACATTCACCGTCTCACACGGTGACTGGCCAGGTGTGCTGAGGTGAGAAAGTATGCAGGGTTTGAACTCTCTCAGACTTTTTCTAATTCTTCACACAATTATTTACGTCACTTTTTGTGCACTGTTATCACCTTTTGTAAAGTTCAGTGATTCTTGTCCTTATCGATGACGGCTGTCCTCTTGCACCGCCCACAGACACCAACAAAGCAGTTTGTTTAATAAAGCATAGTTAACCCTTTAATGCCCACCTGCTTAGTGGTCATCAGATCAGACTGCGGTTGTTAAAAACAGTTTTTTCCAAATATTCATTTCTCATCATTGATTTTCCATCTTTCAAAACATTCGGTGCCTTTGACAATCACTTTTGTGATTGGCAGCAACTCACTGAAGTCATACTGCACTTCTTCTCAACCATGTTCTGCCGTTTATACCAGGGTTTCCCAAACTTTTCCATGGCCCCCCAAACAGCATTAGCTTCTGGCCGGGGACCCCCTTTGCAAACCCACCAACAATGCTATATGTAAAGAAACATCAACTTTTAGAATGATTTTCTTACTTTTATTCACTACTCAATAATTATTACATTTGTTTAGCATAAGAATATTAACCAACATGTTTTAAACACTGTATTATATTCCCACTGAATAATGAACTTTTCAACAAACTGTTGACAAACAAAAACAGAACAAAACAAATCAAACCTCTCTCAATTGTGTGTGTGTGTTCACTATTCAATAATTATTCAGTTTGTTTAGCGTAAGAATATTATTAACTGACATGTTTTGCTTTTTTTTTTTTCTTAACTTCCCTCCAATTTTCTGAGGCCCCCCTAGCGCCCCCTGGCAGCCCCCACTTTGAAAACCAGTGGTTTATACAAAAGTGTAGCATCTGGAGTTTACTTTAAGCATCCCTGTGAGATACATTTCTAACATACAGAGGCTGCTTAAATACTGGATCAAGATTTCTAGTTTGACTTCAAAGTGAGGTGATGATGATGTGAAGCTGGAATCCTGGTCCCGAGTCAACTGCTGCAGTAATAATCATGTTTTCACTTCCTTAGCAGCCATGGCTCTGCAGTGATAGATTAACAACGCACCCAAACTGAAGACAGATAAAGTCTGAAATACACTTTTCAGCTGTGCTGGAGTGGAAGCCAAGCAAAGCAAAAACCTACAACAGCAATCAAGCATGGGAGATGAGGGGACGGAACAAAAGCAGAATACCAGTTGAAAGAAGGAGTATTTAGAGGATTTATTGTCATAGTCTGTATATTTAAATTGAATGCTTGCACTCCAGCAGAGTTTCATGTTCACATATTCATTTTAACCATTGAAATATCACCACACTTTCGTATTTTCTTCCTTCTATGGTGTCACAAGGTGGATCCCCTGCTGTTTTTACAGCCAGCCATGCAACGACAGCTGCCTGTTAGTTGCTGTTTCCTGTACAGTGCTCTGTGGCAAAGATGATAAAAATGCTCTATAAATAAACTTAGCATGACGAGCCACATTTCGCAGGCCCCAATATTTTATTTTATTCCTAATTCTTTAATGAATAGAGATGAGGGGTCCTTTTAGTCCCTTAGCAGACTCTGAATCTTAACCAGCTGCAACACTGTCCTCGTTGAGCCTGACATCTGACAAAATGAAAACTACTTCAACAGAACTGTTGCTTTCAGTCTTATTTACAGAATTTACCCAGTGTTCAGTCTGGTTTTGAACATCCTGTGGTTGGAGATGTTGACTACCTGGGGCCCAAAGTGTCTAACTAAAAAAAATAAATAAATAAAATAAATAAATAAATTAGAGCAACTGGTGAATTATTTGGAACCAAGCAACAATCAGGATTCAAAAACTAAGTTCATATGCAGCTGAATGAGAGTGATCCACTTCAGCGCACATATAAAGTACAGTTGTGCCATACTTGACTACTCTCTCGGGCTGCTGATCTAATTTAAACAGGTGTTTTCATTTATTGCTGCTGATTAGACCTCTTTTCCTGTTGAGCGAGTTCTGCTGAGAATTTATCTAGCCTTAACCACATGTATAAGGATATTTTTAAAGGGTTATTTTCTCCCTAGTTTTAAAAAAAATAATACGTCCACACAACCTTTGTTTTATAACATGTCTCGGTACAGAAACGCAAAAATGACTCCAATGCTCAAACAAGCAAGCCCAGCAGTAGGTGACGTTAAGGTTTACATCAACAATCCATCAAATGTCTTAAGCTTATTTTACTTTGGTGACAGTAGCTTGATAACTTATTTGTAGTTTTTTTTTAACATCTTTCCGGCATATGGTCTCGCTCTGCAAACCAAACATAACCTAACCAGTTATCTGCTGCTGTTTTATCTGCACTGTTTCAGACTGACCGTCAACAGCTGGATTAAGGCTAGCTCGGGTGACTGTTCACACTCTGTCCTTACAGTGGAGCTACCGGGTTCAGATGTCCTCCAAGCCTGAACAAAACCAGCTGATTCTCGAATGGCAGCTTCAGGGCCACCAACTTTTTAATTTAGGTTGGAGTGAGATTTGTATTGGTGAAGTCAGGGCATTTTATGAGTAGGCCTTCATTACCCACTGCAGGACTCTGGGTCATTCCTCCTCAACTCCCAAGAATTTTGTTTGAAGATTTCAGCAGCCAAATATACTATTTTAAAACATTTACGGATGAAAACCTCAAGACATCATAGCTTAAATCAGGTGGCAAAACCTAGTCAGGGTATCTGTCCAGAAAATTGTTAATTTCTGGGGAAACTGTCCCACATTCTTGTTCTTGTAGTCATGTTGCAGAAATGTGGGGTCTGGTCAATGGGGGAAAGAGGGCATTGAGAAATGTGGCGCTTAAGAGAATCTGGAGTGCTGACAAAAACAAACAGTAACATTGTAAGATAAATAAATGAAGGAAAACGAGATGTTGCTCAAAGACAGTGGATCCTGTAGGACATTTTTGTCCAGAAAACAACAACAATTTCAACACATTGATGAGTTTCAAAGCTGCACTAAACTAATCTATTGAGAAAATGGTCTCATTTGCATGAGTCTCACAGTCAGTGCGTGAGAGTGGCAAATGTTAGCAAGCTAGCTAAGAAGACACGACATATAAGTACGACAACTTTTGAGCTAGCCGCCTCCCGACGTGCCAAGCTAACATGTTCCAGACAAGTCACTTCACTGAAGGCAGAGCGCAAACTGATATCAACCCTGAAAATAACTATGATGTATCCATAAAGGAGGCTTTTCAGTTTTCAGTTGTCCGTCTTGTGACCGTCTGACAAAAGCAAAACAGTGTCTATTTTAAACAAACCAGCTGTCTACGCATGGTCGTCTGCTCAAATATGTGGAAACACCTGTGTTGCATCAATCTCTGCAGGTGCAAACTAGCCTACAGCAAGGACAGCAAAGTTTAATGCAACATTTGTCAAGTTATTTCGCCTTGTTGTTGGTAGTCGTGAAACAGGAACATACACAGCGGCCTATGTGTGTATATAGACATTTTCACATTCATTTGATCACAAATAATTTATCTAGACAAAATGTGAAACCTTCTCTGGGTGCAGCTTCTAAAGTGGGAGAATTTTCTGTTTTTCATCACATTGAATGTGAGGAATGGGTTCTGGGAACCAGGAAGCCCCAATTTGTCCCTCTGCCTGCAGTCTGCCTCTGCTCATCACTGGCTCATCACTCGTTTGCAACAGCAAAACTAGGCCAGTAACTTAAGGGAAGTTCCCCAAACAACATTTCCCTGGACAACTCGGCTTTGTGTCACCAAAGCACTTTTCCACCCTGCGTGTCCAAGTTATGTCAAGAATGTGGGATGACTCTTTTTCATTTCTGCGTGACCGGGCAGCCCTTTGCTCCCTGTGCAGGGTCAGGCTGTTGAAGCTGTGTCACAGCGGTGGTGATACTGAGGCAGAACTGATGATGAGAGGAGTGGCAGACCTCACCAAAAACTTCCCGGAGTGACGCGTCCGGCCGCCGCTCCTCCCCGTTAACAGCGAGGAGGAGAGAAAAAGTTCTCCTCTCCGGCTTTAATTCTCCTGATGTAGCTGCCAGTCGTATTCCTGTTGTAAGCCGGAGCGGGTTCGGAGTGAGAAAGTTCAGGTTTTTGTCTTTTTCAAGCGAGAGAGAAGTGTGGACATGAAAGCGGTCAGCTGGTGAAGAAGCGACTTGAATCTTTTCGCCTGAGTTTGCGCCATCATGAAGCCAGAGCCGCGCTTCAGCGTCTGTCTGTGGACTCTCCTGCTCTTCAGCTCCCTGCTCGAGGTAAGAAGGCTGTCATTCATTGTACAGTCTGCGCAGAGTTAAACGGAGGTATTGTTTCAGCTCAGCTTTAACGCGCAGGTGTGACTGCACCTGTTGCGCAGGTAGCTGCTGCGCTGTCAGGTCATTTGCTTCTCTGGAACGAGGATTTGGTGCAGCGGACTTGAGAGAAAAGTTACAGAACACTTTGGTGTCAGCAAAGATCGCTCGGTGGCAGATAGAGAATGCCATGGCTTACAGTAAGATGAATGATGGTCCTTTGAGAGCTGCAATTGGATTCAAATTTATGTCCGCGCTTAATTAATCCGCCGACCTTCAGTTGGGGAGAGGTTTAACAATGGTGGGCTATTTACTGGAAGACATGGAGAGAAAACATAAGGTCTGACGACTCATGCATGGATATTCATTCTGTAGTAATCATCAATGCAAGCGCTCTAATGAGCTGCTTGAATGTTTTTATTGGTCACGTTCTTACACAGGACTGCAGGTCAGTATCCAGTGACCGGACCTGTGCAAAGCTTACATAACAGAGCATCCAGCAGACCCACCTGTCCTTGTTCCACTGGTCTTTCTGGAGAGAGAGAGGGACAGGGTGAGAGAGGTTGAGAATGGCATGTGGAGATATGTGTGGCCAACACAAAGGGGTCAGGAATGGAATGAGGTGCAGCAAAGTGTCCCTGTCACTCCAGCAGCCACCAGTCTAATTCACCGCTTTATGAGGTACAACTGTTGATGATTGAGTCCAGTGCTGCAGGACTGTTTGGATAACTACAAAGAAAAGTTCTATTAAAAGTTTAAAAAGTTCAAAATAGTAATATTTGGAGGCATTCCTTATGAATGATAAGCACAAAGCTAAATCCTATATACCTTGCTACGAGGAACTCTTTGTGAATAGTGGAAATGAAATGATGATGAGAGTCTTATATTGCGAGAAAATGTTTTTAATGTTAACAGTCACATCGTGGCCCGATCCACTGAATAAGATAAGCATTGACAGTGATATCCGTCTGGGGAATCAGATAGATTTTCTCCACTGTCAGTCAACTCAGCCTTTTGTGGCAGAAGTGGTGCGATGGTTTCGTACTGCATAAGGAAAGAGGAAGGAGGTTGGGTGGATATTTATATGCACAAAACATAAAGTTTGAGAGCAGAGAACATGCCTCGACTAACTTCAGTGATGGCTTCCTTTCACATATTCGCCACACCTCAACCAGAACTTCACTCACAGCTTTTAGGTGTGAGGAGAAAATGGAACATCTAAATATACACACACACTATAATTTTCAAACCTGGTAAAAACATCCTTTCAGGTTTTTACCAGTCAAATCTTGGTATTATCACAGTGGACAATTAAATAATTCTCAGTTTGACAAAAATAAACTCCATTATTCTTTGCAGCACCACCAATAATATTCCACATCTTGCACAGGTCAGCAGATATGAAACATACTGAAACATATTTATATTTTGTGCCCAAGCGGCCTGAAAAGTGCATTGTTTTCAGTAGGGAAGTAAAGCCGCACTGGCCTGTGAGTGTGGTCCACTTCTATGACGAGCACACATGTTGATCAGAGATGAACACAGGCTACACAACACCCATGCAAGTGTAAAGCTGCTACCGCACAGTGGCTTTTAATACTGTGACGAGAAAGCAGGTCAGCTGTAAATACGAGAATTTTCAAAATGCTGACAACACATTTTTAGGGACTATTAATAAATGTGGTTCAGGTAAGAAAAAGAATGCCTAAAGCCGTGATCAGAAGTGATTTCCCCCAAAGTTCAGAGACATGACAGTCAGGACTTTCTCGTTTGGAGGTGAAGCCTGCTGTCCTGCTGAGAGATCAGAGGTCTGACCACTCCTTTGCAGCTTTTGAACACTTGAAATTCAGCCCTCAGGGTATTAACAGTGTGTTTTTTTCCCCCATGGAGTGTTTGTCATTTTAAACGAATAAAGAGAAGAAAATAAGTCATTAAACACCTTTAAACAGAAGAATTAATATAGACATTTTCGACTTTTCCCAAGTTTCCTCCAAATTAGATTCCTGAAGCCTCACTGAGGAAGTGATCTCTTAAATGATATCATAGCAGTTCTCTGTGGGTGGGTGGGGGTTGGGGTGGGGATGGGTGGGGGGGTGTCTGAGACGTCTGACTTGAGCTATTCCTTTGTCATTTTTTTTTCTAGCAGCTACACTCAATATTCCAAATATTTTTTTTGTGTTCATGTTTAATATTGAAACCTAAAAGGGGGTTCATCCAACTTGAAATATTTTTTGTCCCAGATATTGTTCGATTCTAATGATTTTTTAAATAATAATTTACATGTGTCAAAGTGTTGTTTACCACACGCAAGAAAAAACCTTGAAAGGTTTAAACATCTTTGTCCTCGATCCTCAGTGCCTTGCCATGTCTCGCCACTGAGAATGTGTGTCTGTGTGTAGTTGTGGGTGTGTATATGTATATGTACATACGGAGAGTGGGAGGTATAGGTTTTCTCTGTTTCCCTTTATAATGTTTCTAACTGTTGTAAAGCACCTTGTGTTGCATTTTATTATGCATGAAAAGTGCTATATAAATGAAGTTTGATTTGCTTTGATTTGAAACAACTGCATGCCACAGACTGATTTAGAGAATTTAGAGAAATGATTTATTCCAACGTGGCCCGAGACAGGCATTTTGAGACGGGATCCTTTCGCGGTCAAAAGTTATTGATGCTGATGGTGACCAACACAACACAGCCATGCAGCTGGAAACATGCTTCCAAAGCTAAATGTTAAGCATGCGGAGCAGATAGGTGCAATGATATTCGGTGCTGCTCTCTGGGATGGCTGATTTTCTATCAGTGTTTTGTGGAAATGTTTTTTAATGCTTTTCTATGAGGAACAAGTGAACCATGATGAATATATCAAAAACTCTAAAGGCTATAAGGCTAAGCATCAGTGAACAGCTTCCCCATACTTCAGTGCTTCAGTGATTTAGTTTCTCACAGTCGGATCAAAAAAACAATGTACCTTTGGAAACAGAGTCTGGCTAAATGCACAAAGGAAGTTAAAGTAGAAGAAGGGGAAATATTATGCTTCCCTCAAAGGAAATTTTTTGCATACTGACATTTTACATACCGTACATGAAGTATTTCAACCATCAAAAACATTAATAGTCCACCACTACGTCACAGACTGTGTGTTAACTACGCCTCTAAAGCGAATGTTTCTGGTAAAGCTTCTGCTTTATTTAGTTTGTGTCTTGGTTTAAATTTCAGTTTGTTTCACTGTCGAGTGAATTTTCAGTGTTGTATTCATGCAATGATTATACCTGAGCCTGTCATACACCATCTTATGATATATGACAAGCTGACTGAATGAATAGAGTTTTGAGTGTATTACAGCTAATTTTCAACAAACTGGTACTGTAGCTATTATTCATCATGATAACAGGACACTTTACTGTTATAATCACATTGCTATATTCCCTTCCGTTACATGAATGTGTTGTAAAAGATGTCATTATTTGATGTACATGGATACAGTGTTATTTCTGTCACTTGTTCCATCCCCAATTAAACCTGTTGGGCTGAAATAATGTGAGGTCACCAAACTCCATGCAAAACAACATGCGGGTGAATGAAGAGTGTGCAGGGCCTTTAAGATAAAAACATCTGAAGTGGTCAGCTGAGCATCCAGCGGTTCAGACAGCAGAGTCTCGCCATCTTATTCCTGATATGAAATGAAACTTAATTCTTTTGTGTTAACAAGCCATTGTCAGTTCACAAGACATGCCAAACATGCTTTATGGAGAAAAGCTTTTATGATGAACACACCTGTTTTTGATTCTTTTTGCTGTCAGTGCTTCTGCCTCACTTTTATACAGCATAAATACAGTTTTAAGTTATATAGAGCTGGTGTGCTAAGATCTAAATTGTTCTCTTCAGAATTCTTTAATGATCCTGTCCTTTCCAGTCCATAGAGACACAGCTCTTTTTTTTTTTTTTTTTTATTTAATGAAAAACATCAGGGACAATACATATTAATAGACACTTTCGTGTAAATACATAGGATTGTAGCAAGCAGCTAATTTCCATCCTTTGTCCCTTGGCAGGTTGCTGTTAACATGGAGTTAATAAAAAAAAGATACATTATCAGTAAAAGGTGTAATGTACAATAACAATAGGAATGACAGGTACAGTACTTCGCATAGACAGACAAAAAACCTTGTTACTCATGACAGACAAATAAATTATTCCGCTTGGAATAATGTCCTCACAGTAGCTAATATGTTATACATCTTTCTCCTGTATTGAACAGCTTTTCATGGCATTTTTCCGTCTGAAATGTGAGTAAAAGTGGGTGAAAAAGTAAAGCGGGGCAATCTAGAGGCCGTGCGTGCAAATCCACAGCTTGGCCCTCACCCATTAATGACCCAGGAAAAGTACAACACTTTGCATGAGTTTTGGAACGGAGCCTTTTTCTGTTCCCATCCACTGTATCTGTGTCTTTGTCTTTCTTTGTCTGTGGTCTCCTCGCAACATGCCAAAATGAGAGGATGGTGACGTCGCTATCAGTGGGAAGCATCTTGGAACAAGGAAATGTGACGTTTTCTAACACTTACAAGAACTGGCCCGTCTGTGGCTATGGACTCTGTGTGATGAACACTGTCCTTCTGGCTAGCTGCTACTCTACTGCCTTGCACCACAATAAAATGTGGGTGATGAGCGATGACGTGTGCATCTGAACACAAGCGTCCATCTCCAAAATGTGTTCTTCTCGTTGCATCCAAATTAGAAAGCATAAGCCCTCTTGTGTCTTGTATCTCATTATTGATCTAAAGTGCAAAAGTCACAGGTCCTCCTTTGTGGAATGCTGCTCCCTCCACCCACTCTCAACCGCTCTGTATGAAGACAGTCCAGTCTCAAATGAACATCCCAGAACGCGCTGCCTTCGACCAGCGTTGCGAGTGGAAGCTCAGCATGTACACGATGAATTACAAAGAGTCACAGTTCCCCAGTCCATGTAAATGAGACACAGGCTCCTCTCCCGTCCTCAAAGGCCTTATTGTCAGCAGATAGCTATCATTTTACCTCCGGCCTCAGAGCGAGTCATGGTCAGGCAAGGCTGCAGTGGGCATGAAAGTTATTATTTCACTCATACTGTTTTTTCAGAGTGAGTGCGAGGGTGCTTTGAGCAAGATTTGTAATGCTGCATTAGTACAAAATGGCTGCAGCAGCGTGCCAGTGTCACAGTGTACTGGGGTGTCATAACTGATGCTTATCATACCATGTACATTTGCTTATCTACATTATTGGATTCTACCATCTTATTAAAGTCAGTGAAGTTGTTCAACTAAAAAGAGTTTTTTTTTTCCTTTAAGGGTCATTGTAACGGATAATAATAATAGCTAATAATTGTGTAATACCGGGATCCTCATACTGTTGCAACCCTAGTGCAAAATGACCATTTAACAGGCCGTCAGTGGCAGTTTCATCAGCTATTGCTCAGTATTCTGAATTCCGGATGTGGATCTTTCTCCTCCAGAAGATTCAGTCTCTCCTCTTGTCCCATGCTGTCCTTCTCGGCATGTTGTCCACACTTGTTTCCTTTGTCCTGTCTGTGGGAATGGTGTGCTTGAGCTTCGCCTTTGGGAGTTTGTCCAGGCTGTCCAGGTATCCATGGTGGAGAGGAGGCTGTGGGACTGAGGGCTGCTGATGAACACCTTAAGTTGCTCAGTGTCCACCTGGGGCCATATTCTTCCTATATGTTTACAATCAATGCAATATTTTGTCATTCTGATCGTCCACACTGCAAAACTACTCGGTTTGGTGGAAGAAAGGATTGATTTATGATGTACAGATTTACACTGGAGTAGAAAGACCAGTGAGTTTCATAAGTGATAAGAATCAGAAGTTAAAAAGTTAAAGTTGTCCAGAACAGATGAATCTTAATGACTTTGGAGATGTCCTGACTTTTCCTGAACTTTTCTTGACTTTTCCAAATTCCTGAACAACTATTGGATGGATTGCCATGAAATTAGATACAGATAATCATGTTCCCTTCAGAATGAATCTGATCACACTGTTAAGGGTCAAATGGGGTGGGAGCCTGTCCCAGCAAACACTGTTCTTCAGAGTCTAGATTCAAAAAGGGAAAGGTCGTGTAGAGTTTTAAACTCTGTTTTACTTTGTTTATAGCTTTAAGGCAGTAATTACACCCTTTGATACAGCACAAAGAAGCCAGTCACTAGTAAAATACAATTTACACTATGTTTTCTCTGCTGTTCTTTCCCCGCGGATGAGCTCACATCACACCCCACACTCCCCTTAAACACATTTCTAACATCACGCTGATCACTTTTCTGTGGTCAGTGTAATGGCCCAGCCCTCTGTGTCCCAACTCTGCTGTTGGCACGAATGCGTCCATGCACACTTTCCTCCTGTTGCATGGCCAGCAGCTTTAGGAGGAAGCGCTAATGTGCAAGTACATTGTACTCAGATGGGTATCTGCAGCCAGGAGCTCAGCACTCTGCACCACGCAGCACACTGTTGGGGATGGTAAATACTACGTCACTCATTTCCATAGTCTCTGATGTGGCCCATGATAGCAGCGGCAGGACTGTGGTGTGGGAGGCTGATACTGTACCTGGAGACAAACACACTCACAGCTAAAGCCATTGTGTGCGGGGAGTTTTTTGAGGCAGCGGATATTTTTAGATGTGGCTTTCGGCATTTTTTTTTATGATTCATGTTCCTATAGTATTCCACAGGAGGACGATAAGATTGAATTTTTCTTTCTGAGTTTTGTGCCATTGCTCACAGAAATACAGAATACAAATGTATAAAACACGTCGGGATGTAGAAAAAGAACAAACCAGCAGTAGATTTGGTCGAAATTACAGGAACCAATAGAAAGTTTTTGAAAGTTTCTATAGTTCATTTGTTTTCTCACCAACTTAGATGTGTATAGAGATGTTGTTGCAGTGTGTCAGTCTTGGCGCTTGACACCAGAAAATTGAAGACACCCAAGAAAAGTTTAGCCACGCTGGAGGTGTGAATGAGGACGTTTTTGTAATATGTGTGGACTAACCCATTGAGAGCTACGCTGCGGCACAGGTTCCCTTTAAGTGCCTTGTGTAGTCAACTGTTCATAGCCTTGTAGCTTCAGAGGTCCCCTGGTTCCCCTGACATGATGAAATTGTTTAATCGAAGGCAAAGATGTCAGTGTTGCATGGCAGAATCAGTCAGTTGATGCAATTAAACACAAACTTTAATACATGACCAGTTGTGGTAATATTTATTTTTTAGTTAATATAAGTGTATGACATTAAACCTTTTGTCTTGTAATTTAAATTACTATCCAAAACATCAACGGTTCAGATTGACGTGAGAGGATTGCATATAGAGAGGAAGGAACAGTACAGTCTGTCCAGTGATATGGTGGCTTTAACGGACCCACACCACCTTCAGTTGATTTATTAGCCAATGTCGTGTGGCTCTTGTCTTCCTTCATTTGACCTTAATGAGCCGGGGGTATGAAGTACAGCGCGAGGTCCTTTATGCTGTTCAGACCTGTTATCAGGGGTCTCTGGGTGGGCTCAGGAAGTGCCAGGAAGTTATGTTCGAACAGAAACAATGAGTAGGTTGACCATGAGCTACTGAGGCAATGCACTGAAAATAGAGAGCGAGCTGCCAATTCATTAGAAACGGACAAAAGAAAGTGAGAATTGCAACTTTCACAGATCTCACCACACATCTGTTTGCATCAAGACGTGATGCACACACACACACACACACACACACACACACACACACACACACACACACACACACACACACACACACACACACACACACACACACACAAGCAGTCTTTAAAGCTGAATGCAAAGACAATTGTTATGAACTTTAAAAAAGCATAGTTATGGAAATGAATCATTTCCTAATTCATCCTGCATTTTCAGTGCGTTCTTTGATTCAGTTTGACTCCACCACTTACATTATAAGCGTTCAGGGTTCAGATATTAACAGGTTGTACATACCTGTATGTATGTATGTGTCATGGGTAAGTTAATGCTGCTTGTAGAGGAGCGCACCAGATAGCTGAAAAAGAAATAAAAGCTACTACAAAAGACCGGAAAAGATAGAAGAAGGAAAGGAAAAAACAATAAAGTAAATGAGACAGAAAGAAAATGGACTATCAACACCATTACGCATTTCTTCCTTGTGAACTTTGGGTGTTTTGCGTGCACGTGCACACACACACACACACACACACACACACACACACACACACACACACACACACACACACATACACACACACACGCATGCGTTTTGGTTTGAGTCAGACAACATGATTTTGCAGAAATTCCAGCTGTGAGGGGAGGGATTCCACTTTCTCCACTCAGCAAGTCATCAAGTGCACCACCAGCAACTCCTCAACCCTGTGCAGCTTTGCGTAATTCAAGGAGCAGAGATGAAGTATCGTGCATTTCTTTTTTCTTCGTGTTTTTGTTCCAAGTTATCAGATCGCAAGGAGCTAAGGTCAAATAGGCTGATCCCTGAGCAAACAGCTTTTAAGGTGATTTCTGGATTGTTTTTGGGTCTGAGTGTTATTATGGAGGAAGGAACTGGGGCGTTATCAGGAGGCGAGCAGCAAAGGCAGACTGCTAGGAATGAAAGGGAATCAGAGAGTGGCAGGCAGGCTGCCTTAAGGGTTGATGTAATGTTTATATAGTGGTCAGTACAGCCATTTCCTCCTCCTCGTCCAGACGGGCCCAGTCAAAGGGCACAGATACAGTACACAGGGCAAAAGGGTCATGTTTCACACTGAGCGCTGAATATTGCTCCTCAAGTGAAAGTCGGCTACAAGGAGTAACCCTGGAGAGCGTCTAAGAACTGTATATCTTCATACTTTGAGCTACAGCTGGCTAAATTATCGTTCTCCTTTTCTTTTACTGGCTTCTGCGGACGAATAAGCTACTGATTTGAGTGATTTTAAACATAGTGAAAGAATAGAAATCTTAAGGAATTGGCCGATAATCAATGTGATCCTGTAAGGTCCTTCTAAAGCATGAGACCGAGACTCCAGCTGAGGATTAAAACAGGGAGGGAGGATGCACAGATGGGTGGAGCTGAGTCCCAGTGGATGCTTCGAAAATGATGTAAATCATTTGAACTTCAGCATTTCTAGGGCTGTATTTCCCAAATGGGACTTTGAGCTTGTGTTATTTCTGCTCTCTGAGTCAGCGCCAAGGCTTAATGGCCTGAGACATTGTTTTGTTTATTTAGTCAGGAGAAAATAAGTAAAACTTAGTATGAGCGCCAAGGGAAATAAAACATTTGAGAATCCCAGCTCAGAGGAGTCACAGCCCCGCAGGTCAGTTTAACATGACACTGTCACAGTATTGAGATGAAGCTTTCACATTCTGGTATGTGACCTTTACCATACTCTTGTGGAGCTTGAAGAGGGTGAATTTGTCAGATTCTGCTCAGACACAGACACTTTTATATCTGCAGTCGACAACAGCTGTTCAGTTGTAATGTGTTTACCGAGTTTATGCACGACTAAGTTAAAATGTCTTTTCCCGCCACAAAGCAGTTCTTATCACTTTAATGTCTTAACGTCAAGCTTCACTCTTTGACAGCATTACGACAATAACCTTAATCAACCAATAAGAATACAGATTTGAACTAAATCTCATTAAACAGGCCATGTTAAAAGAACAAAAGACAGAAGCAGATAAAAATATGATCAATGTGTCTAGGATTTAAAAATGTATGCCTCTGGTGACTCCCAGTGGTGATACTCAACACACCCCCTGCCATACAAACTGCATGAAAACACTTTGGCGACTCTGAAACACAGATGGATGTACAGACCTGTTTCATGGCATCTCAACCAGTAAACGTATTGTGGTCAAAGTCTTCCTGGGATAATTATGGTTAAACCAACCAAATGTTGGTTATTCATGGTAATTAATCAATGGATGGAGCAGTGTCGGGCTTCAGTATATCTGTTTTTGTGACAAAATGTTCAAAAACCTGAGTTTTCTCTCTCTCGGATGTTAAGATATTTGTTAGTACATGAAGGCTCACCATTTCTCCTTTTGCAACAGAAAACAGCTTGTCTCTCTTCCCCTCTCTCACAACAAGCACATAACATCTTCGCACACCACTTGGCGGAGCGTTCAGGGTTCAGAGTTTCTTCTGTTCTGACTTCTGTTGTGTTAAAACACAGAAGTTGAGCAGGCGGCTTTCAGAAAGTTCTTCCTTTATAACTTGGCTGGATGCTGGTCTTCAGCATGCTCAGTGTGGCTCAGGATGCAGTTGAGTGACCCACCCGGCTGGCAGTCGAACCAGAGGGTTGGGCGTCAGAGGGTTTTTTTGTCTTGTTCCAATCCAAGGAGACAGTGTGGCTTATTTAACATTGTGTGTTTTCAATAGTTATAGGACAGCAATGGATCTGTAGAACACACAGCTACACAGGTAATACATGTACATTTTAGCATAAGAAGCTCTGTCCTCACTCTTCACTCAACTGTGCATTTGGCATATTTCTGTCATTTTAGGTAAAGTTTGTCTCTGTTGCCTCATGGTCTTCTCCCCACATTAATGTATTTGTTGGCAGTGAAAAATGTCTAAAATTCAACAAAGAAACAAACTGACATCTGTGTAAATAAGCAGTGAAAATGTAGATTTTAATGAAGGTTTGACATTGACAGAGTTGGGGTTTGATTGCATTGATTAACTTTGTTAATAGAAATGCTACAGATAGTTTTACTTTTATATTATTATTTTATCAATTCGTAATCCAGCATGGAATTCAGTCATTGAATCCAAATCCTCTCAGTTCTCTGACTGAATCTAGTGAGTGTATTGCATGCTCAGCTTCCATGCACATATAAACATATTTTTGAGAACTAATTTTTAATAAGAAAAACGAAAGCGGGTGTTCTTTAGCACAGTGAGAAATACTCTTGTCACATAGAAGCCATCGAGTATGAAGGGAAACCTTCAGCGTGTCACTAAATTATGGACCACGAGAAATTATCGAACACCCATTTACACTCTCCCAGACAGGGCGATAGTGTGAAGCTCAGCTATGCTAACACCCTGCACAAACAGCAGAAGTATAGTCATGCAGATGTACACTTCCTCATACGCTCTTCCAGTTAATCTATAAAATCAACCTGAAGTGACAGGTGTGGTTTCATACGACCTGTCATTTAAAAGTAATGGTGGGTTGGCTGGTTAATGTTCGGAGCTTTCAGGAAGACTTTGAAGGCTTTCAAGAATCAAATACTGACTTTCATTAAAGATAGAAAAAACATAGGAGTTATATTTTGTTCAAATGTCTCAGTACAGTATTGTACTGACGTCCTCCTGTGTGAACACCCTTCACCAGAGTGCACTGGACCCTTGAACTCTTCATGCACCTCTCTGTGACACCGTTGTACTACAGAAAGAAGAATAGAGTCCCACAGGGCTGGAAGGAAGGGAAGGGTCACTGTTGTGAATAAAACAAGGAAAGTTGAGGAGAGGGCACTGTCTCCAGGGATGGGTGGGTGAACAGAACAACATGAAATGCAGATTAGAAATTTTCTTTCTTGTTTTCCTGGTCTGATAACTGTCCTTCAGCCTATCCTGCTCTTTATGAAATGTCTTATTTAAATTGCTTTAGTGACATGACTGTCATTAAGGACAATGTTGCCAAAACATGCTGAACAAAGCTTATGATATTAAGTGTAATTCTGAATACAGACAGTAAGAATTGCAGATGTACATTCAGCTGCTTAGCATAATTTATTAGGGACACATAGCTAAAACTAATTTGTAATAGAATAGAATAGAATAGAATAGAATAGAATAGAATAGAATAGAATAGAATAGAATAGAATAGAAAGGACACACTTTGCTGGGAATGTCTCTCGATTTACTCGCCACCATCTGAAATATAACAAATGAAATAGCCAACAATGTAACATCATGAGTAAAATCACTGAATGCTCCATGCTAGCGAACGGTCTTAGCAGCACACTTTAGCATGACAAGCTACACTGTTATACTTAATGTTTTTTTCCTTCAGAATAAAAGCCTGTACTTAGATACATACAGATACATAGATAACGGCACAGTTCACTCCAACATTGTCACACTGTATTTTAAAGGACAACCTGATTTGATGTTTGATGCTGTAAAGCCCATTCTGTCATTGTTAGGAGTTAATGATTGACCCTATTCGTGATCTTTGAGGGGGAGAGAATGATGCAGGTTTGAGCTATGATGCCATGTGTTTAATGTTTAGCTGTGCGGTAAACAGACTGGAAGGCGACGTGTCAGCGACTGACTCTGGGCTGTTGAAGTCTTGGCTAATAAGTAATGTGGAATGAGAGGCCTGATACCAGGATACAGACGATAACCTCAGTAGAAAAAAGAAATATGTGATATTAGTGTTTGCTGTAAGCAGCGTTTATTTGTTGTTGTTTTGAAGCACAAAAGATGTAATCCTGTGAGGAGGAAGAACAGTGTTTTCAGAAGACGTTCCCCACACACCATTAACCGAGGCCACAGAATGATTATACTCTGATAATAATACTCATTGGTTGGGGTTTTACCAGGGTTTACTTCCTTGTTTGTACAAACCGGCACCCAAGCACTTTCTTTTCATCAGTTACAATGGGACTTTATCCCGTCGTACTGAGCCTTTCTGTGTTCATTTATACCACTGAAAAGGAAGTGTCATGATGAATACTAAAGCTTAATCTTTAATTTTTGTCTATAAGAATTACAAGTTTATTATTAGCTGTGAGAACTTTAGATTTTCCAATGAAAAGCTTACACATGCTGGTTATTTTCACAGGGTGGTCCCAGTATGTTTACACTTCATGTATTTAAATTTAACTTCTTATGGGCCAACGACATGAATTATTAAAGAAACAGGGCTACATATCAATATAATGTAATATAATGTTATCTATGCCCTGGACATACAAAAAGCTGGTGTTCATGAAACATGGACTGTTTAACAGCAGTTCCATTTATTTATGTTAATTCAGCGGGCTTGTACTTTGAGCTGCTGCTACATTTCCTAATGCCCTGTTCATGGAACAGGTGGTTGGGTTTCGGCTTGATGTTTTGAAGCTGTTTTAAACTCAATACTGACCTCTGCTGGCTAAACATCATTTTCTTTGCTTTTCTCTCCACAGACCTCCCAAGCAGAGTGTGACGGTAAGTACATTTTGTTTTATGTGCTACAATTCTGTTGATTTGTCTCTATATAGTTCAAGAAACATAAATCCTCACACAGTGCCATAATTTGTGTTTAATATCAGCTTATTACTTAGATCTCTCCTGTCAGTATTTCATCTTTTGCAGAGACTTTGCTCTTCTGAAACCATTTGTGCTCATTTCTGATAGTTCGACTTGTTTTTCTTCATCCTCTATCTCTTAGACACTGAATGTAACATCACTGAAACAGAAGCATTAACAAGAACAACAACAGCAATCGCATTTGGATCAAACTGCACCTTATCCACTGGGAACGAAACCACTGCAGATGGGTCGATAACTGGTTTGATTCCTGGAACAGTCTATCAAATCGTCTTTCACTGTTTGAACTGCTGCAAAGAGGTCACAACGAGTAAGTCTGTCTACTGTGCTGAATCAATGACTCTATATTCCAAATCTTAACCATGTCTACAACAATGACTCTGTACAACGTAGTATGCTGCAGATTCAGCATGTCTGACTGCAAACAACTGACCTGCACATATCAAATGCACAGATGAAAACACTGTGTTTGTCTCTTCTTTCCTCCACAACTTCTCTCTCACTCACAGAACCTGAAGCAATCAGCGACCTCAGTGTCACTAATATCACCACATCCTCCGTGTCTCTGACCTGGACCAAACCCGAGGGAAACCTATCCTTCTATAGAGTACAGTGGACTGATGGAAATGCCAGTACGACTGAAACATCTATAACCATCTCTGGCCTGACTTCTGGGGTCAAGCACAATATAACTGTCACTGTAGTGGCAGGTGATGGCCAGACCGAAGGAGAGAAAGTCACTATTTCACAGTACACAAGTAAGTACACATTTTATTTTGGCTTACATTGTGAAATTATCCATTATGTTCTTAATGTCAAACTCTATATGACAGTGGAGTTAAAGGTGTGAAGATGATTTTCCTACGCAGTGCTATTCATGTACTTTGTCATATATTAAGTACATTGTGTAGCCATTTCTTCTCCATTCCATTAGCTCGGCAGGTGTTTTTACCAGGTCAGGTGCACTTCTACTGTGAATGTCACCACAATAATAGCGTCTTAAATAAAAATTTTACCACCGAAAATCTGAGCAGGAATCTGATCCGTATTAGCTTCAGCCTCACTGCCTAGTGGGCCAGTAGCTTTACAGCTTTGAAACAGCTTTTGTATCGTCTAAAACAAACGATTTAGTCTCATATGAGATTACAGCTTTTTGTCATTTGTACCTTTTTGTGTGGACAACTGTGCTCTCCTGCCATGAAACACACTCAGTTGTGGTTTGTGTACTCGCCACAGTGTTTTTTATAGCTCTAAATTATTATTATTTTTTATTTTTCCTCATCCTACAATTATCCTGCACTCACAGAGCCTGAAGCTGTCAGGAATCTCACTGTCACTCAAATCACCACATCCTCTGTGTCTCTGAGCTGGACTGAGCCAGAGGGAAACAGCTCCCTCTATAGAGTACAGTGGACCGATGGAACGACTAACGGGGCTGTCAATGTCACTGAAACACAAGCAAATGTCACTGGGCTGATTGCTGGAGTGCAGTACAATTTCACAGTGATAGCAGTGGCTGGAGATAACAAAACAGAGAGTGAAATGGCAGAGATTTTTCAGCATACAAGTAAGATGATGAATCACAGTTTTGCTGATGACAGTGCTCCTATTTGATTTTCTCGCCTCGTCCTCACTGTGATGTTATTCCTCCTCTTTACACTGAGGAGGGACCATTAGCAACATTAGCATGAATGATGGATGAGGGTTAGACAAGTGAAAAAATAGCATTTAATCTAATTATTAAACTGAAACAAATGATTATGTCTTATGTTAGATTGCAGCTTTTTGCCATTTGTACCTTTTTGTGTGGACAACTGTGCTCTCCTGTCATGAAACACACTCAGTTGTGAGTTTTGTACGTTTAGGTAATCATTATTATTTTTATTTTTTCCTCACCTGACAATTATCCTGCACTCACAGAGCCTGAAGCTGTCAGGAATCTCAATGTCACTCAAATCACCACATCCTCTGTGTCTCTGAGCTGGACTGAACCAGAGGGAAACAGCTCCTTCTATAGAGTACAGTGGACTGATGGACTTTTGAAAAAGACTTTAAATGTGAATGAGACACATGCACATATTACTAACCTGACTGCTGGTGTCCGGTATGAAATAAGTGTGACTGCAGTGGCAGGTGATGGCCTGACAGAAGGGCAGAGTACCGCTGTCACTCAATACACAAGTAAGTAAGCTTTTAAATATGGTTCACACTGTCAGAGAGTCTGCTGAAGACGTGCTGGAGGAGACTCTCCGTCATGATTTCAGCTTTTACCTCAGAGCTGCAGTGTACATGTGCTGATTTCACGAGCATTCGTTTTGGTTTGACAGAGGCAGGCTGACGTTTAGCATTTAGCTCACAGCCCCAGAGCTGCAGGAATAGCTGTAGTCTGTTAGTCTTGTTAAAGTGAATGAACCAAAGGGTTTGTTCAAGCTGTCAAAGAATTACACTGGTCAGTGTCCTCAAGGAAGCCCAAGACAATTTGCTGTAAAGGGGAGTTTAGCCAGTTGCCCAAGTTTCAGTTCCAGGTATGATTCGTCATGTGGCAGGCGCTTTTATCCAAAGTGACATACATATGAATTCACACACCGATGGCACAGCATGGGGTGCAGTTTTAGGGGTAAAGTATCGTGCCCAAGGATACTTCAGCATGTGGACTGCCTAGGCCAGGGATTGAACCACCGACCTCCTGATCGGTGGACGACCGCTCTACCTCCTGAACCACAGCTGCCCTTGCTCAGATTCAGTCTCACTCACAGAGCTTGAAGCTGCCAGCATTCTCAGTCAGAGATGGGCAGTACGTCAATTGAATGTATTTAAAATACGTATTTATTACTTTTGATTATTTAGTGATTTACATCATGCAGGGCAATTAAAATCCAATGTGATTTGTAACAAAGTACTTTACAAGGCCATAGTATGCTGATTTATGGGTTGATATTTTTAATTCAGTTGTCTACGAGAAAAGGTTTATATGCTTTAATGTAAAAAAAAATCGAACATTATTTTTTGACATGCTGCAGCATAGCTATTCTGTCTGAAGTGCTCAACTTTAGCTGCCGTTCTCCTCAAGGCCCCCCTCCCAAATAGCCGTCCGCTCTAATTGGTGAGCTCATGCAGGTCAGAGCAGGCACTGCTCACTGTGTTTCCCATTAGCTCGGCAGGTGTTTTTACCAGGTCAGGTGCGCTTCTACTGTGAATGTCACCACAATAATAGCATCTTAAATAAAAATTTTACCACCGAAAATCTGAGCAGGAATCTGATCCGTATTAGCTTCAGCCTCACTGCCTAGTGGGCCAGTAGCTTTACAGCTTTGAAACAGCTTTTGTATCGTCTAAAACAAACGATTTAGTCTCATATGCGATTACAGCGCTGCACGGTGGCGCAGCAGGTAGTGCGCGTGCCTCACAGCAAGAAGGTTGCCGGTTCGATCCCCGGGTCAGACGGGGCCTTTCTGTGTGAAGTTTGCATGTTCTTCCCGTGCATGCGTGGGTTCTCTCCGGGTACTCCGGCTTCCTCCCACAGACCAAAAACATGCTCATTAGATTAATTGATGACTCTAAATTGTCCGTAGGTGTGAGTGTGAGTGTGAATGTTTGTTTGTCCTTTCATGTGGCCCTGCAATCGGCTGGCGACCGGTTCAGGGTGTACCCCGCCTCTCGCCCATTGTAGCTGGGATAGGCTCCAGCCCCCCGCAACCCCGAAAGGGATAGGCGGTATAGATAATGGATGGATGGATGAGATTACAGCTTTTTGTCATTTGTACCTTTTTGTGTGGACAACTGTGCTCTCCTGCCATGAAACACACTCAGTTGTGGTTTGTGTACTCGCCACAGTGTTTTTTATAGCTCTAAATTATTATTATTTTTTATTTTTCCTCATCCTACAATTATCCTGCACTCACAGAGCCTGAAGCTGTCAGGAATCTCACTGTCACTCAAATCACCACATCCTCTGTGTCTCTGAGCTGGACTGAACCAGAGGGAAACAGCTCCCTCTATAGAGTACAGTGGACCGATGGAATGACTAACGGGGCTGTCAATGTCACTGAAACACAAGCAAATGTCACTGGGCTGATTGCTGGAGTGCAGTACAATTTCACAGTGATAGCAGTGGCTGGAGATAACAAAACAGAGAGTGAAATGGCAGAGGTTTTTCAGCATACAAGTAAGATGATGAATCACAGTTTTGCTGATGACAGTGCTCCTATTTGATTTTCTCGCCTCGTCCTCACTGTGATGTTATTCCTCCTCTTTACACTGAGGAGGGACCATTAGCAACATTAGCATGAATGATGGATGAGGGTTAGACAAGTGAAAAAATAGCATTTAATCTAATTATTAAACTGAAACAAATGATTATGTCTTATATTAGATTGCAGCTTTTTGCCATTTGTACCTTTTTGTATGGACAACTGTGCTCTCCTGTCATGAAACACACTCAGTTGTGAGTTTTGTACGTTTAGGTAATCATTATTATTTTTATTTTTTCCTCACCTGACAATTATCCTGCACTCACAGAGCCTGAAGCTGTCAGGAATCTCAATGTCACTCAAATCACCACATCCTCTGTGTCTCTGAGCTGGACTGAACCAGAGGGAAACAGCTCCTTCTATAGAGTACAGTGGACTGATGGACTTTTGAAAAAGACTTTAAATGTGAATGAGACACATGCACATATTACTAACCTGACTGCTGGTGTCCGGTATGAAATAAGTGTGACTGCAGTGGCAGGTGATGGCCTGACAGAAGGGCAGAGTACCGCTGTCACTCAATACACAAGTAAGTAAGCTTTTAAATATGGTTCACACTGTCAGAGAGTCTGCTGAAGACGTGCTGGAGGAGACTCTCCGTCATGATTTCAGCTTTTACCTCAGAGCTGCAGTGTACATGTGCTGATTTCACGAGCATTCGTTTTGGTTTGACAGAGGCAGGCTGACGTTTAGCATTTAGCTCACAGCCCCAGAGCTGCAGGAATAGCTGTAGTCTGTTAGTCTTGTTAAAGTGAATGAACCAAAGGGTTTGTTCAAGCTGTCAAAGAATTACACTGGTCAGTGTCCTCAAGGAAGCCCAAGACAATTTGCTGTAAAGGGGAGTTTAGCCAGTTGCCCAAGTTTCAGGTATGATTCGTCATGTGGCAGGCGCTTTTATCCAAAGCGACATACATATGAATTCACACTCCGATGGCACAGCATGGGGTGCAGTTTTAGGGGTAAAGTATCGTGCCCAAGGATACTTCAGAATGTGGACTGCCTAGGCCAGGGGTTGAACCACCGACCTCCTGATTGGTGGACGACCGCTCTACCTCCTGAACCACAGCTGCCCTTGCTCAGATTCAGTCTCACTCAAGTTCAGATTCAGTCTCACTCACAGAGCTTGAAGCTGCCAGCATTCTCAGTCAGAGATGGGCAGTACGTCAATTAAATGTATTTAAAATACGTATTTATTACTTTTGATTATTTAGTGATTTACATCATGCAGGGCAATTAAAATCCAATGTGATTTGTAACAAAGTACTTGCTGATTTATGGGTTGATATTTTTAATTCAGTTGTCTACGAGAAAAGGTTTATATGCTTTAATGCAAAAAAATCGAACATTATTTTTTGACATGCTGCAGCATAGCTGTTCTGTCTGAAGTGCTCAACTTTAGCTGCCGTTCTCCTCAAGGCCCCCCTCCCAAATAGCCGTCCCCTCTAATTGGTGAGCTCATGCAGGTCAGAGCAGGCACTGCTCACTATGTTTCCCATTAGCTCAGCAGGTGTTTTTACCAGGTCAGGTGCGCTTCTACTGTGAATGTCACCACAATAATAGCGTCTTAAATAAAAATTTTACCACCGAAAATTTGAGCAGGAATCTGATCCGTATTAGCTTCAGCCTCACTGCCTAGTGGGCCAGTAGCTTTACAGCTTTGAAACAGCTTTTGTATCGTCTAAAACAAACGATTTAGTCTCATATGCGATTACAGCGCTGCACGGTGGCGCAGCAGGTAGTGCGCGTGCCTCACAGCAAGAAGGTTGCCGGTTCGATCCCCGGGTCAGACGGGGCCTTTCTGTGTGAAGTTTGCATGTTCTTCCCGTGCATGCGTGGGTTCTCTCCGGGTACTCCGGCTTCCTCCCACAGACCAAAAACATGCTCATTAGATTAATTGATGACTCTAAATTGTCCGTAGGTGTGAGTGTGAGTGTGAATGTTTGTTTGTCCTTGTATGTGGCCCTGCAATCGGCTGGCGACCGGTTCAGGGTGTACCCCGCCTCTCGCCCATTGTAGCTGGGATAGGCTCCAGCCCCCCGCAACCCCGAAAGGGATAGGCGGTATAGATAATGGATGGATGGATGAGATTACAGCTTTTTGTCATTTGTACCTTTTTGTGTGGACAACTGTGCTCTCCTGCCATGAAACACACTCAGTTGTGGTTTGTGTACTCGCCACAGTGTTTTTTATAGCTCTAAATTATTATTATTTTTTATTTTTCCTCATCCTACAATTATCCTGCACTCACAGAGCCTGAAGCTGTCAGGAATCTCACTGTCACTCAAATCACCACATCCTCTGTGTCTCTGAGCTGGACTGAACCAGAGGGAAACAGCTCCCTCTATAGAGTACAGTGGACTGATGGAATGACTAACGGGGCTGTCAATGTCACTGAAACACAAGCAAATGTCACTGGGCTGATTGCTGGAGTGCAGTACAATTTCACAGTGATAGCAGTGGCTGGAGATAACAAAACAGAGAGTGAAATGGCAGAGATTTTTCAGCATACAAGTAAGATGATGAATCACAGTTTTGCTGATGACAGTGCTCCTATTTGATTTTCTTGCCTCGTCCTCACTGTGATGTTATTCCTCCTCTTTACACTGAGGAGGGACCATTAGCAACATTAGCATGAATGATGGATGAGGGTTAGACAAATGAAAAATGACATTTAATCTAATTATTAAACTGAAACAAATGATTATGTCTTATATTAGATTGCAGCTTTTTGTCATTTGTACCTTTTTGTGTGGACAACTGTGCTCTCCTGTCATGAAACACACTCAGTTGTGGGTTTTGTACGTTTAGGTAATCATTATTATTTTTATTTTTTCCTCACCTGACAATTATCCTGCACTCACAGAGCCTGAAGCTGTCAGGAATCTCAATGTCACTCAAATCACCACATCCTCTGTGTCTCTGAGCTGGACTGAACCAGAGGGAAACAGCTCCTTCTATAGAGTACAGTGGACTGATGGACTTTTGAAAAAGACTTTAAATGTGAATGAGACACATGCACATATTACTAACCTGACTGCTGGTGTCCGGTATGAAATAAGTGTGACTGCAGTGGCAGGTGATGGCCTGACAGAAGGGCAGAGTACCGCTGTCACTCAATACACAAGTAAGTAAGCTTTTAAATATGGTTCACACTGTCAGAGAGTCTGCTGAAGACGTGCTGGAGGAGACTCTCCGTCATGATTTCAGCTTTTACCTCAGAGCTGCAGTGTACATGCTGGATGTGGGTTGTAGCTCTGGACATCGTTGATGTCACAGTTTGTTCTAAGTCAAAGAATCACACTGGCCCAAGACAGTTTGTTATAAAGAATAGTTTAGCCACATGCTTTTACTCGATACGCAAATATAAGTTACCACAGGGGTGTATGTGATGGGTCAAGGTTTTGGCTTTGAACTACTTGCAGTGTAACTTTTTTTTCTGATCGTGTTTCTTATATCCTGCTTCACACTCAAACACTTTAGTTTTCTTAAATGAGAAGTATTTAATCTGTCTATTTCCTTACCTTTTTGCTGTTTTTCTCTCCTCTCCTCCCCTCTCCTCTCCTCACCTCTTCAGAACCTGGTAAAATTGGGGAACCCGTTGTGGACACAAACACCTCCTCCATTTCTCTGAAGTGGACTTTTAGTGGGGTGTCCATGTACCAGGTGGAGTGGCACAGTGATAGATCTCCGATAATGACAAATGATACCTTTGCTGTGCTATCAGACCTGATCCCTGGTACTAGCTACACAATCACAGTCACTGCTGTTGCTGGAGATCAATATGGAGAGCCGTACACATTCACTTCAGTCACAAGTAAGCTTCACTTTCTGCATCTAACATCTCCTTATTAGACATGCGCCGTTGAATGTCACTCAAGATACCACATATACAAAGCATGTAATCATTTCCACAGATGTTGCTGGAAAGCATAGTATCATCTTGTGCTTTTCTTGGATTCACAGGACCTGCTGCAGTGAGGAGTCTCACTGTCACTGACGTTACAACATCGTCTGTGACTCTGGACTGGACCAGACCAGAGGGCAATGCTACAGAGTACATAGTTCAGTGGACTGCAAGAGAACACAACTTTCGTAACACCACTCCCAACACCTCCTTTACTATCGTCGATTTAATGCCCGGATACCAGTACACCATTACAGTGGCTGCTGTTGCTGTAGATTCCTCAAATGAAGGAGAAGGAATTTCAGTAACTACCTTCACAAGTAGGTCCATACTTAAATAAACAAGCAATTAAAAGGAAGAGAAAACAAAATCCTGACTCCTGAATATATGGGTTAAAAGTGTATGAATTACCAATATATATTGATCACATTGCAATATGTTTTTAATCCATTAAATAGACATCTACAGCAAATATATATATATATTTGTTCTGCTTATGCCATGTTAAATGTCACATTATGAAAGGATATTACATTTTAACACCCTGTTATTTCTTTATTTCACAGGGCCTGACAAGCCTGAGAACATAATGATTACAGCACGAGGAACCGATAGCTTGACCGTCAACTGGACTTTGCCTGGAGGGGGAGTTGATCACTACCTGGTGACCATCTCAAATGTGGAACTGGAATATACTTGGAGCAATATAACCAATTTAACCACAACCCATTTTACTGGTTTACATCCAGGCAGAATCTTTGTCATCACAGTGACCGCTGTGGCTGGAAACTTCAGTGACACGTCTGATCTGTCTTCATTTGCCACTTGTAAGTTCAGTACTCTACACTGTAACTGCTCTCCAGATTCTGTTTTCAGACCTTGTGCAGCTCAGTATAAGATTCATACCTCTTATAATGTTTTGCAAGTAAATGTAGTTTATTTAAATGATATTAAACCATTAAAATCAATCAGGCCTGACTCACTTTTGATTGCAATTTCTCCAGACACCATGCTAACAAAATAAATGCTTTTTAGCAGCTGTTGTGTTTTGACCTCCCCACTTGCATCATTAACATGGTTGCATGTCCTCAGAATAAGTTATAATGTGTGGTTGAAAATGTTTATTTTGGTATATATTTTATTTTTGACAGCTATAAACAGCAATTATAAGGTAACATAAACTAATAAATGTGTGTGCACCTGTACCTGTTATTCATACCTCCTAGTTCCCAACCCTCCTGGTTCCATCATCATCAGTAATAGGACAAACTCCTCGCTTCATCTCGTGTGGGCGACTCCTGCATTGATGGAGGGTGCACCACAGATCAGCTACCTGGTCATGTACCAGTCAGAGGGTGGCGAAGTACTAAATAAAAACACCACAGACAATAGCACAGTGCTGTCCCTGCTTTCCTCTGGAACTTCCTACAATGTAACTTTAAGAACAGTTGGACCTGAAGATTTAAGGAGCACGGCTGTTTATGACTCTGCTTTCACCCGTAAGTTTAACAGGAAGAAACCAGAGGACATAGAAGTGTCTCCATTGCTGGGGGTGATTTAATTAATTTCGTACATTTTGCAGTATTTGTAGAACAAGCCATTATTTTGTCTAGCACCTGAGAACACTGAACTCTTTATTACAGAAGTGCTAACTGTTACATAAATCTCTTCTTATTTAACTGCTTTTTAATTAACATTTCTCTTTTTTTTTTTTTTTTTTCTAGTGCCTAACCCTGTGTTGAACCTTGTAGCCAGCGCTAAATCCACCACCTCAGTAGAAGTAAAGTGGTCATACCCGAAGGGAGCCCAGTCTTATTTCGAATACGTGGTTCAAATTGACAATACTACAGGAGCACTGTTTCCCATGATAATCAAGACTAACAACACTGATCTACAAGACCTGGAGCCGGGAACTAGATACAATATTTCTGTCACGACCAGAGCGGCAATAGGAAGTGAATCCACGGAGGAACAGACATTCAGTTACACAAGTAAGGTCATACTTTTAAATGCTTGTCAAACTGCTGAAGGGTTAATGGATTCTGTACTATCACAATTTTTAAATAGTCTTTATACTCACAGTGATTAAGGATCCCACAGAAATGTCAAGTACCATTTTCTGCTGTGGTCTTCGGTCTTACATAACCCTCGGCTTTGTTTGCTGCAGTGCCCAAAGCAGTGACCAACCTCACGGTGGAGAATGTGAGCACTACAGCCATCCAACTTTCGTGGCTCAGACAAGCCGATCACAAGCCTTCCTACTCCTACTTGGTGATAGCGCTCCAGGATGCCGTGGTGGTTCAGAATGCCTCTACCGAGACTGAGATGCATATCTTCTCCGGTCTGGACCCTGGAAGATTCTACACTTTTACTGTGTCTGCAGTTGTAGCGGGAGTGAAGTCAGCGGTGGAAAGCACACTAAGTTACACAAGTATGTCTTCAACGTTTCTTCAGTGTATTTTCTGCATGTGTTATACTGTGCTGCTGGCTAAAAATATGAATTTATCGAATCAAAATTGCAATCAAGGACTACCACAACTCACATTATTACTTTTCTTTTCTACAGGGCCTAAAGCAGTCTCTATCAACACAGTCATAGGAAGCATGACTGACCTCTCAGTGAGCTGGACAAGTGCAGTTGGGCAGGAGGTCTCCTACTCCGTCCTGCTGTACAGAGACAGCTATTTGGCAGGAACCCACTCAGATCTGAACAGCACTGTTGTGAACATACTGTTTGTGGACCTGACGCCAGGAGTGCTTTACTGTGCAGTGGTGGTCACCAGAAGCGGCCCTTTTGAGGCTAACAGTTCAAGTGTTTGCAACGCAACTTGTGAGTCACATCAGCATCATGACCTGTGCATGGCACGTGAACAGTATATATGTTCTGTATGCAATTTCACCTAGATTTAATGTTTGTCGAAATGTCTAGTGTTTGATACTGTGTCCCTTCTCGTGTTCAGTTCCCACTCCTCCTGGACCCATCACAGTGGAGTCCCAGACTGTGGAGTCCATCAACTTTAACTGGGCCCTTCCATTGGGCATGGACCATCATCAGTACAACTTCAGTGTTTCCAGCTTTATCGGCTCCTTTCTGATTGAAAACAACTGGTTCCTGCTGGACAAACTCCACTCTGGAACCCTCTACAATATCTCTGTTGTTACTGTAGGCGTGAGGGAGTATGAGAGCACAGCAGAGACAGCAGCAAGCTATACCAGTGAGTTATTGCAGTGAACGTTACGACGTTCTTTTTTATTGCCTTTTGTTTTTTATTTTTGGTCTTATTGTATATCAGTCAGCTTTTAGTATGGATTTGTAGTTTATTTAGTCAACTATATACACATGTGATGTTTGAGTTTTGTTTTGTGGTAGTCATTATTAACATCTTTGCAATATAGTGACACAATATCATAAGGCTGTAGGACAAAATTCTGTATATTTATACACAATTTCTCAGTTAGCAATATATAAAAAGTTTGATTTGACTTGACTCAGAACTACTTTAATGTTTTTTCTGTGGCAACAACTTTGATGATGAATTCTGACATTTGTAGTGATGGGTTTTATCATGTCAAGGCAAGACCACTACTTGACAAATTATGTGCATAATTACCTCATCATAGTAACTTCTGAATGCTTATTTATAAAAACTGTTAACTCCTTATGCCTGTGTGGCAAACCATAGATACTTGTTATTCTGTATAGCCCAAATCTGACACATCAAAAGACATACCCGGTCTGTATGTTCATTAGGGCAGAACAGTTAACGGAAATATTATCAAAATCACAAAAATGTGGAAATTAAAAATTAAAATTTACCATTCCCTCTGATATTTTGACTCATATTGCAAAATCTGTCAGAATTATTCCAATATGAATATCCTCCGCATCTGTCTCATTTCCTCAGGACCATATTCCGTAACCATGCTGAGACAGACAGAAATCACCACAGATGCAGTGACCTTGATGTGGGAGCAGCCGGAAAGCAAATCTCACTACTCTTATGTGGTTCAGGCCTCTAACGGCTCCATTTTTCAATCTAACAAAGTCTTCAACACCACAGACACAATGACTGGACTTCTCTCAGGGAGCAACTACAGCTTCACTGTCACTACACAGACAGAAGATGGCACTCAGGCGGCACCTGTGACGGTGTTCTTCTTTACACGTATGTACATACAGCATCCTGTCTCTATATGCTGTCTCTATAGCTGAGAAGTCGCAAAATGAATCCCAAACCAAATGAGCAAAACAGCCAAAGTAAATAAATGTGCTTTATGTTTATTCATAAGAGACACTTTCTGCTCTGTTTGTAGGGCCTTACAGTGTGAGACTGTTGGAGGCTGAAACCATAAACACAACTGCTGTGCTTCTGGATTGGATGGAACCACTGGAGGTCAAGAATGAATATACGTATTGGATAAACACTTCAGGCTGTGGCTTCCAAAACAAAATCCTCACAGGAAACATCACACTGATCTCAGAGCTCACCCCCGGGACCAACTGCACCTTCTGTGTTTCTGTCAGGGCAGCAGATGACATCGAAGGGGAAGCAAAGTGCACCTCTCAATACACCAGTAAGACTCTGAGCCGTCATTTCTGCCTTTTTATTTCAATTTGTCAGTGTGGTTGATGAGCTTTAAACCGTCCTACTCCGTATGTTAACAGAGCCTGAGACAGTGCAGCCCAGCATCTCCAGCCAGGGCTCCAACAGTTCAATCCTGGTGTCATGGACCAAACCTCCTGGGAATGTGGATGGTTATTGGATCCATCTAAACACTTCTGAACCTATTTCGGTGCGAGATGGTAATAATTCCTGGCTATTTGAGAACCTGTCAGCTGGAAGACTTTACACTGCCATGGTAACCACATACAGTGGACCCTTCAATGCGTCATCTGGATTCATGTCTAATGCAACTTGTAAGTGTGACACATTTGTTAGTTTTTAAAGTTTTCAGTGGTGTCATATTCAGCACTTGACAGCTAATGCATCAAACAAGTGGTTTTATGCACTTTCCTAATCGCAGCATTCAAACCAGTTCAGTGGTTTTTACTTAGTTTACTTGATTTAAAGCATGTGTGATATTGGGAATCCACAGTAGTGAACTACTGTTTGCCTTTATTTTTTTCAATAAGGTTTACACTTGTGGCTGTGGGGTACAGCTGAAGCTCAAGCACTGGTGGTGCTTTCAAGGACAAGGATGCACAATGAAATGATCATTTGTTTAGTCAAGTCAGCTGTTATTGAATAGCAAAAGAAATCCTATGTCTATAAGATCACATGTTGTAAAAGTTAATCTATACTTAGTGAAGTTTTAAGTGAGGACAAATGAAAAGCTATGTTTTGAAAAATGGCCTGCAATGAAAATCTTTGTGTTTTATACGTAATAGAAAACATGCAACACTATCAGCATGGCCCTTCAAGTATTCATATTTCAGTGACCAATTGAAGCTCACATTCTACATTTCCCTCCTCCAGTCCCGAATCCTCCTGGGTTGATTGAGATTGTTGCAAAGACAAACAGCTCCATTGATGTTCAGTGGGAGGAAGCTCCTCTGATGAGCGGTGCATCATTCCAGTACCGGTTGACTTACACATCAGCCCATGGAAATGACTACATACTTACCACCAATACCAGTTACACTTTTGCTTCCCTGCTTTCTGGGACTCCCTACAACATCTCAGTGACAACAGTGGGTGCCATGCATTTTGAGAGTGAGGAGGTTCAGATCTTCATGGTCAACACAAGTAAGAATTTTTAATTCTGTATCCGAGTAATGTGTAAGCACAAGCACTTTCCTGCTTCATCTTCGCTGTCTGCTGATTTCTGTATGTCTCACATCTCTTTCAACCAATCAGGACCGTTCAGTGTGAAGGACCTCAACACTTCTACAGAAGAGAAGAGCATCACGGTCATGTGGGTCGAACCCAATGAGTACAAGGAAAGCTATCGTTACAATGTGAGCTGGCAAAGCTCACATGGGACAAGTAGTAACATAACTGAGGAAACACATTACAATATTGATGACCTGGTTCCTGGCACCCAGTATTACTTTGATGTCACCACAGAGACCTCTGATGGAACACAGAGTGCTTCGAGATTGATATCCAGCTGCACAGGTATGGTAACAACACATTGATTAGACTCTATTTAAGAAGATATTTTCAAATGATTTTGTATTTTAACTGTGCACCAGTGACGTGTGGTCAGGGGAGGCACTGCCTCACCTATTAAAATATAATTTAAAAAAAACTTGCTGTGGTTTATAAATTAATTAAGAGGAGGAAATTCGGACTTAAGCTCATGACTGTTCTATAAATTTTATGTGTAAATTCTGTATGATTTCAACATTTCTATGGTCAAAATTGCTAAAATCACGCATTTCCTGTTCAAATACGCGGGAGAAGGGCAAGGTGAGGCAGTGATGAGCTGTGCAGCAGAAAGTACTGTGCCACACTGATGGGTGGAAGTGCTGAGCTCCATCGGCGCAATGCACGTCGCTGTGTGTCCTACAAAAGAGAGATCAGCCAAAAAAAACCCAAAACAAAATTCAATTTAAAAAAAATCAAATTTGACCTTATATTATATATTCTTTTGTTTTTCTTGCTATCGTATTGTTGAAGTGTGGAATTAATTAAAGCATAATTAAAAGCTTTTAAAACAACTAAATGTTTCAATTAAGGTCAAAATTGAAATATAAGCTTCCATTTTTATGTAAGGGGAGATTTTATTCATTTTTTGTTTTTACTGACATTGATTTCTGTTTGATGCTGCAGATGCAAGCCCAATGAAAAACATTCAGTGTGTGGGTCCAAATGAAATAAAGGCAGAAGTCATCCTGTCCTGGACCAGCCCCAGTGGTCAATACTCTGGCTTCCAGATCACTGTAGACGACAGAGAGATCCTCAACATTGCAAGCACCTGTTGTAATCATACTGTGTCCAACCTTCGTCACTTTACTACATACAAGCTGAGTGTGAAGACTCTGAGCTGTGGACAGCCCAGCACTCCAGTGGTTCGCTACTGCCAGACAGGCATCACAAGTAGGATGTTATGCTTCGTGAAAATTAGAATTAAAACCTCCATTCAATAATGGTAGATTGTAAATACTAATAATATGTCCAAACATAATTACATTCAAGTTTTCCGAAGTGTTCTTGTGTAACAAGGCTCAAGGACGTCGAGTCATTTTAGATGCTCAGTACATTTCATCACATACTGTGTCTGTGGCAGGCTGTTGGTGGTTTTTTGCCAGCTCATCCGTTACCATTAGCATTACTTTAAAAAACAAGCAAAAAAAGAAACAGAATGGTTAAGGTAGCAAGCTCAAAAACTTCCTGTAGTGTTTAGTATTTATATAATTTTTAGTGTTATGTTTGATATTTCCTCAATATTTGAGTTAAAAACTTCTCAAAATCTAATATTTTTCTCATTCTTTCTTTTTTTTTTTCTGAAGCTCCACCCATTTCAGAGGACTATGAGCAACTTGTGGTCGTGACTAACAAGGTGTTCAACAAGTTCTCCCTTCAGATTAACTCCACACTGCTGAACAGCACCAATGGGCCTATCAGAAATGTTGGGGTGCTGGTGACAAATAACCTCCCTGGTAAATTTCTTTCTTTCCTCTTGTCAGTGCCACTCTAGAGTGTTGTAATGATGTCATGATATGGTAATCCAGTAGTGCTGAGGTGACCAATTGTTGTGCATGGCATCAGTTGGTTTCTGTCTAGTCTACGCATTTCTTACATTTGTCTTTATTCTATAATTCTGATCCTTTCAGGTGACACTTCTGATTGGGGAGGGTTCTTAGGAAAAACTTATGATCAGTGGAAAGAAGGGGATACTCCAGTATACCTGGCAACAGTCGCAGAAAACAACTTGGAGTCACGCAGTGGGGAGAGTCATCTGAACATAGAAGTAGGAGATGGATCCGCATGGAATGGCTACACTAATGGTGGTCTGGACAGCAATGGAAAATACCAGTAAGTACACAGACCATGTTGTTTGGACTGTAAATAGGTGTGCAGCAGCAGATAATGTACAGTAGCAACTTCTCAATGATACAACCCCAGTTCTAAAAAAGTTGGGTGGCTGTGTAAAACATATATATTTGTGAACACATGATTGTATGAAGGAGATTTTACAAGCGTCCCAACTTTTTTGCCATTTGGGTTGGAGAATAATTTGTAAAAATGTAATGAGATTACCTTTTTTATGGGTTGGAAGTGGTGGAAAGTAAGTACATTTATTCGAGCACTGTGTTTAATTACAAATTTGAGACACTTGTACTTTAGTACATTTTGGAAGCCAATATTGTACTTTTATTAGTTTTATTAGTTTATTAGTTATTTTGCAGATGACATTTTGATTTTCTCTCAAAAAAAAGTTGTTGATGAACTGCCAACTGTTAAAAAATAAGATATGCATATAAAATAGATTTTAAATCTCTTATTGGTGTGTTTAATCCTGCAGATATGCGATAGTGCTGTTCACCAGTCTGTCTCTACAAAAAGGCCTAGTGAGTGATAAGATGTCACTGGTGTCAATAACGAACTTCTATCCTTCTGTTCAACTCCCAACAGACACAGCAGGTACCACATTCACAGTCACAGTTTTTATTGATACTTTGTTTTGCTAAGAATGCTCCCATAATGTGAGAAATGCTCATGCTCTTTTTTAATCTCTGTCACTAGTCAGCATCGGCATTGCTGTCGGAGCAACATTGGGAGTTTTTGGGGTTCTCTTCATCATCCTCATCGGCTTCATTATTTGGTGGAGAAAGTGTGTCATTACTATTACAGCATTACATACTATTAAGTCAGTGTGTAAAGGACTTAACTCTAAACTCACTCTTCATGTGTTGTAGGATAGCCAACAAAGAGCAGCCAGACATCCAGATTCATTCCATCAGGTGAGTGTTTTTCATGTTTATCATGCTATTATAAGTTTAAAGTAATTACACAACAAATGGTGTTATAACTGTATGACGACTTTGCTTTTTTCTCTTTCTTTTTCCAGAGCCAAAGTGTAAGTATAAATCCCTTATGATCAGATCTATCAAGTGTTGCACATTAAGACAGAACAGATTGAACTGTGACCTCATAACTCATCTGACCTCTGGTGTCTGTTGGAGCAGAAGTGTGGCTGTGAGGGTGGAGGACTACGAGGCTTACTACAGGAAGCAGAAAGCAGACTCCAACTGCGGCTTTGCTGAAGAGTTTGAGGTGAAACATAGATTAATATTCAAGGACTCCTGATGCATAAATTATATTGCTAAGAAATATTTAATCGTCATTGCGACCAGTATCAGAACTCGCTCATTCGATTTGATCGTTCTGACTGCATGATATGTCTAAATGGGACAGCTGCTCATCATTTCTTAAAATTCAATGTTAAATATCTAACTATCTGTGCGTTTCCAATAACTGATGTGATCATTGAATGGAGAAAATTGAGGCAACAGTGTAAGAATCAGCATTTTACAGGGGAGCTTACAAGGATTTGGATGTGGTAGAAAATAACAAGGCAACAACAAGCACACTTGACAAAGTGGAGCCAGAATAAATACAGTAAGAGGTTTGAATTAATTTGTGCTCGTCTCCTCCAGACATGCCAGACACTTTAATGGTGTAATGTTTAGAAATAATGAAAATAATGTAAGTCATCATAGTAACTGGTGATAAAAAAGAATCTGTGATTGTGCATCCTAAATAATTTGGTACGGCACATGCACCAAATTTTGGTCATGAAATGAGCCATCCAATCATCAATGGTGTTTTTTTCTTTTCTTTTAAAGGACCTGAAACTTGTTGGTACAGCTCAGGCGAAATCAAATGCTCTGACTCTGGAGAACAAGCCCAAGAACCGCTACAACAACGTGCTTCCCTGTGAGTCACCTTCACTAATCCACCTCTGCTGCTTTCAGTATAACACTCCTCACTCTTTAAACAGTATCATCACCTGTCATACTGTATCTGCTACCACTGTCCCTTTTTTAATGGACATTAATTCAAAATGATCAAACACCTTTCAGTTTCTATTCATTTATGCTCTTTTCTCGCTTCCTAGATGACTCCTCTAGAGTGAAACTCTCTATTATCCATGGAAATCCATATGACGACTACATCAATGCTAACTACATGCCGGTGCGTACTGACACTCCTGAGAGCAGCTCTCAGTTGTTCATTGCTTCAGTATCAGTAAACACCACTGGACAACATAACTGCTCATCCTCTTGCTTAATGTCATGCTTTTTGAACGATTCCACCATCATCCACATCGATGTTTCAAATACTTGAGAATCTCCTAGAAGACTGAACAGGATGCATGTTTTGTGTTGTGTTCTGGCCGGGTGTTTTGTTTGGCAGGGTTACAACTCCAGGAAGGAATATATTGCAGCTCAGGGTCCTTTGCCCGCCACAGTCAGCGAGTTCTGGAGGATGATCTGGGAGAAGAATGTACAGACGCTAGTCATGCTGACACGCTGTAATGAACAGGGACGAGTGAGTACCATCGCACGCACAAGGCCGAGCAGCAGCATGTTTACATAGTTGGGAACACTGTGTCCTCCCTGCTGTCGGCCACAATACGGTTGTGCCTGAACACTGGGTATCACATCCTGGATGTAATCAGTCACATATTCCATGAATGCAACCTCCAGTTGCCCTATCATCAGTGTCAGATGTTGTGGTGTAGTAAATTCAGATCTTTTACTTCAGTAAAAGTACCAATAATACTCTTTGAGAATACTCCACTATAAGAAAAAGGCCTGCATTCAAAACCTTACTTAAGAAAAAATATGTAAGTATTATCAGCAAAATGTACTTAAAGTATCAAAAGGTAAAGTACTTAATGTGCAGTAAAGTGATCCTTGCCATTGTTTAACTATGATATCTGATGTTTTGGGGTTAATATATTGCATGTTACTGCTACAGATGTTTAAAGTTGGTCTTATTGTAATTATTTTTACACTGTTAGTAGTTAGGGTAGTTTAATCTACAGCAAGGCATCATATTCTTTTAGATTATAATATGTTGGTAGCATCACTGTCCTGTGAGAGCAGTCTGTCTCAAAAAAGTAAACTTTTAATGAGCTCAGAAGAACAGGCTGTTTTTAACTTTGTGTGCATTTACCTGCTAAACCCCAAGAGGGTTTTTAAATAGTTCATGTAACTGTAGGATGAGAATTTTCTCAGCCCATTATTGAACAGCTAATCCTTCAGGTTACCACAAACATTCACCACATTTTCACACACGTGGTTTTCACAGACAAATGCAGTGGAGTGAAAAGTACAGCATTTGTACTTATGTATAGTACTTGAGTAAATATACTTACATTCTATGAGTGTAAAGCGGTTAATCTCCATGAGCAGGGATTCATGAAGTGAGCAACGTGTATGAAGCATCTATGACCAGACCACTGATAGGTTAACCCAGATAATAAGAGAGTGAATAATACCGAAGGTGTAACAGATGTCCATATTTCACACAGTGCATTCCTAAACATTGTAAATGGGCTAAAGCAGAAAAAAAAACTTGACAAGCATTGGTCCACCAGAAACTACCTGCTGTGTTTGCAGGGCACAAACATTAGTCTTTTTAAATGAAAACTAAAACAAAGAGGAAAGCTGCTGACTCAAACTACTTCATATTTCACACAAACCAGGTGTGTGAGGTGCAGCAATGCTGGTTTGAAAGTAGCACATGAAATGAAAGTCATTTCCTCAAGATTTATAAGCTTCCTTTACAGTAAATACTGCTGTTTCTAAATGTTATGTAACTTGAGTATGGATCATTTCTATATTCTGAATAAGAATTCTGAGCACTTCACAGAATGATTGTCCTTATTTTCCAGATAAAATGTGAGCAATACTGGGATTTTGGCACCAAGCACTTTGAAAATATCACCGTGACAACAACCTCTGATATACCACTTGAAGACTGGACCATCAGGGACTTTGATGTTAAAAACGTAAGTGTCGAGAGCTTAAACACGCCAAAGAAAAACTCTTTTCAGAGAATCAGCGCGGTATCTTCAGAAGTTTGTAAAATTAGACAAGCTTTTAATCAATGTCTGTCCCATTTGACTGACCTCGATCAATATGAATGCATGTGTTAACCTTGAATTGATGTTGTCCCTTATGTTAACATCCTTGGCCTGTTTGTTGTTGATGTATACTGTAACTTTCGTGTGCTTTTATTGACTGTAATCAGGGCAGTCTTGCAGAATACAGATGCTCTCAATGGCCCTCTTAGATAAAGTTTAGAATGATAATACTAATATTAGTACTGCTGATATATAATAATAACAAGGCCTTGTGACACCAGTGATTGTTTTATTAACTTAAGTTTGGAATACTTGTTGTAGAAGAAGAGGCACGTTACATTTAAATATGAATCCTTGCAACCAATAAATCACAATTTATAAAAGCTGTCAGTTCCACTTACCTTCCGTGTCAAACAACTGACTTGGCAATAATTGTGAAAAATTGTTTCTTGGCATCACAACCTGTGTGTGTGACTTCCTAAAATCATATACTTCGTACATATGTGAGCATTCACACACGCAACCATTTTGAGCTTGTGTGCACGTTGGCCCTTCAGGTGAAAACTGCAGAGACCCGATCGGTGCGACACTTCCACTTCACAGCCTGGCCGGATCACGGGGTGCCAGAAACCACTGAGCTGCTCATCAGCTTCAGACATCTGGTCAGAGAGCACATGGACCAATACTCCAGACACTCTCCCACTGTGGTCCACTGCAGGTCTGCTAGAGCACGCATACACACACACACACACACACACACACACACACACACACACACACACACACACACACACACACACACACACACACACACACACACACACACACACACACACACACACACACACACACACATACTCACACTTTTAGGTTGAGCTTTCAAAACTGTTTCAGAAATGACAAGAAGAAATTGATCTGATGTTCTGTGTTTCTGTCCTCCCTCCTCTGTCTCAGTGCTGGTGTTGGGCGCACAGGTACCTTCATAGCCATTGATCGTTTGATCTTCCAGATTGAAAGGGAAAATATTGTGGACGTGTATGGCATCGTCCATGACCTGCGCATGCATCGGCCCCTTATGGTGCAGACGGAGGTAGGACACAGTCACATATATTTTTTTTCATCACAATGCTGCACATGTTGTTTGAAATGATGAGTGTGCTGTAGCTTAGTGGACTTTTTTATTTCATGTCCCTGCAGGATCAGTATGTGTTCTTAAACCAGTGTGCCATGGACATCATCAGATCAAGAACTGGAACCAATGTGGATCTAATCTACCAAAACACCGCTGCACTCTCTATTTACGAGAACGTAGAACCAAAGAAAGGTTTTTCCAAGAACGGATACCACAACGCATAGACCCGAGAAACTGCTCAGGTCTCCTGCTTCTCTCTTTACTCCTAACAAGAGGCTGAGTAGACATTTGTGAAGAGAACACCTGTAACAGATTGTGCTGTATTTATTTTTTATACCTGTCACGCTTTTGTGAAGAATCTTGTAGCTTCCTGAATGAGATGTTGAATGTCTGATAACAGAGGGGACTGTTCCTATCAATAGCAGACATAATTACTGACCAAAACCTTTGGATTCTGGATTTTTATGTAAACTTTAACTTGGATTCTCTCTTATTAATGCAGATTTTGTATTGCATCACAGTTTTTGTTTTTTTTAATTTTTCTGCTTGTCAACTACTGAATGTGACTTACTGATGATTATATGTTTTGCTCAGGTAATATGTTGGATGCTGTATAGGTATTATTACAGACACTTTTGACAAAGGAAAATCTGTAATTAACTGAACCCTTAATTTAAAAAAAAAAAAAAAAAAAAGCTGGTATGAATACTGTGCCTTCAAAAAACTTGTATGCTTTAACACCAACAGGTGGCACTCCTCACTCCTTACACTGCCTTGTAATAGGAACCTAAAGATTTAAGTGTCTCAATATATCATATTTTTCTTAAAGTTCGTCAGATTATCCAGCCAATTCTTTTTGCACCTCTTAAGCCAATTTGAACTGTGCAATGCCTTTCAATGAAGGAGTTTTGTTGTTTGTCACAGAGACTTTTGTACTTGTATGCACTGTGGTGACTAATGCACTGGATGCATTTGCCTTTCTACACTGTCCATTTTTAGAAACATGTTTGTTTTTTGTTTTTTTCAATTGTCAGTGTCCTTGATGACATTTTGGCCAGTGCTTTGTGAAGCTGTTTTGGACATTTTGCTGTTCCCCCCACATTTGATAAATGATTGTTAAAGTTTTACTTTGACTTTTTTAGATGAAAGAAATGTGTCACATTAAGCAAAAGCTCAGGAAGTCCAAACAATGAAAGCGGAACATTTTACTGCGAGGTATGGTGTTAGAACACCCATACTTCACCTGTGTGTACCTTGAAGATCTTTAGAGGTCACATCCTTTGTTTGTGTTTTGTTAATGTTCTTCTTTACATTGTACATTCCTCAAAGAAACAGCCATGTTATGTCACTTCCTGCTGCATCGATCTGTGGACATTTCCTGAGATGTTAAAATGACCAGCAGAGCATGGCCTTTATTTTCTGCCTCTAAAGGGCACAACCTTCCATGAGGCAGGTACGTGTTTTTTTTGTTTTTGTTTTTGTTTTTTAGAATAATTGATCGTGTGTTTGCGTGTAGATGTTTTTAAGTCCATGTTTTATTTTTTATTGTAGCATAATGAAGGGAATGATTGAAAGCACTTAATATTTTTAATGAGAGCAAACATTCACACTGTTTTAGGATGTTTTTGAAATGCTTTATGAGATGCTTGCTGGTACAATGCAATAATGTAAATAGAGCAAGGAGCATCTGTATATCCTTCAATGTGTGTAACCAAATGGGATTAAATTTTACCCCACATTTGTACATGGCTATGTTTGTGTGTTTGAATCCGTGTGAGTGCGGCCCCGTCCTCTCCTTTTTGCTCTCACCTTAATGTTATCACTCACTCAGAATATGCTCGTTTTGTATCGGGTAAAATTTCACAAGCTAATATCATTAAAAACGTGCAGCTTCTCCAGACGCTGTATTGCTGATCCATCCATTATGCCAATAGCTTCTGAATTGTTCCAGTCAAATGAAAAGATTACAAAGAGCAAACAATGGGATATGCTGCATGCTGCAGAGGAGGACTGAGCTGGCACACCTCTGCATTATTCACAGCAACTTTATGGTTGCAGGTAGCTAAGTGCACCCTCAAAGGATGAATAAATAATGCCATTTCTGTTTCTTATTTCATGAGGAAAAGGCTTTTTACACAGAGACTTCAAAAAGTTCTAATTTTACAGCTCACATCAGGCCTACACTCGGGGGATTTTGTACAATATGGAGGTGTTTTTTAGAGCAATCACTTTCACACAGTGCAGGACACTCCTGGCATGGTGGTAACATAAGACTGTCAGCATGTCGGCTTCAATAAGCCTGATATTCTCACATCTCATACAGTATGCTCCCCACCCACATCCTTTTCCCCCATTTCTCCGTCTCTCCCCTGCACTCCTCCTCAGCATCCTTGTTGCATGTCTCTCAGATCCAGAAGTTGGATCTAAAAATAGATTTTGCATGTGAATGCCTCTTTCCTATGCTGTGAGTTGCAGTCAAAAGTATACAGAGCACTGGAGCTGCTATGACAGCAATCCAACCTGCAAATGCAAAATTAAAATAGGACAAAAGATAACTGGGTGATCCAAATTTAATGATGAGCTCAAATGCTTATGTGCCAGTAAATCCACCATAATGGATTACACAGGGATTTTTCAGCTTCTGATAAAGGCGATAATAGGGTTTTTTTTTTTTTTAGCTGTCTTTGAAAGCATTAAAAACAGTCGCATATGAGGATTTGTGCCCTGTTACAGTAAGTGGAGGAACACACAAACACTCAGCTGCGTAGGGGTATTGCCTTGATCTACTTTAAGTTAAGAACCTGTAAAGTTTACACTATAGCTGTATGAAGACTTTCAGACTTGACACGACAGAACTATACAGGATGAATAGGCTAGATCCATGAAGAAGTTTGTCCTCATTTCTAAACAATTTTGTGCTCTAGTAAACAATTTAATCATAATGAACTGGCGTAAAATGTAAAAATGCCCACAAATAATAACAAATAATGCAAGATGGAGTTTAACAGTTTACAAATGGTCAACTTAGCTAAAGTCAAATTAATCATCAATGATAGCTTCTGCAGTAATATGTTTGCTGTCATGCGTCGATAATAATAAAACTGTGTTTGAACTAGTAACTGGATAAGATAATTGTAGTGGATACGAAGCTGGTCCTGATCTCTCTGCGGCCCTTTACAAAATTCTTCTCACAGGCCCTCGTACCCAGTCTGTGGTAGACTGATATAGACCAGAGTGTGGTATAAACAAGCAATTAATGTTCATGTAATTTATTTTCTGCATACAAAATGTCCCACTGCATGCTCAGAAATGCTCAGAAATGACACCAATATAATTCCATACAGTACACTGAAAGACGGTTGAAGTTTAGTAACGCGGTCAAAGCTGTTGAAAGATGTTGCTCCAACCATTGTGTGCACTGAAATGCCATATTAATGTATGCCTTGTTCTGTTTTCTTACATTGAGTTTTTTTGTATTTTCTATGTATATGTTGTATTTTGCACATGGTGGAATGAAAACTCAGACTTTGTATCAAACAGCTGTATTTATTTTATTGTCATCAAAACCATCATCAAAAAGGCTCAGCAGAGGATGTACTTCCTGCTCCAGATCAGGAAGTCTAACATGCTTCAGGAGGTGCTGATCCAGTTCCACGCTGCTATAATCCAATCTGTTCTCCGGTCATCCATCACTGTCTGGTTTGTAGAGACGGTGATGGATGTTGTTGTCTGTTCCTGTCCAAACAGGAAAGGAACAGACTACAACAGACTGTCAGGACTGCAGAGAAAATCAGTGGTGCCAACCTGCCCTACATTCAGGACTTATACACCTGCAGGAAAACAGGTAGAAAACATTACTGCAGACCCATCACACCCTGAACACAACCTGTTCCAACTCCTCTCCACTGGTAGACACCACAGAGCTCTGTACGGCTTCTTTCTTCTTCCCATAGGACACACTGATGAGCAGCTAGATCAGCCATAGTGTCAATGACCCTCTATTAGCAAAACACCCACTTACCTCCATTATAAACTATATTTTTATACTTTAAAATGCAGTTTTATATATATATATATATATATATATATATATATATATATATATATATATATATATATATATATATATATATATATATATATATATATATATATATATATTATCATGCATTATCAAGCTTTTCTTTATGTTGTTGGCCATTGGTGATTGTGCACATACGCCCATTTTTTATATACTTCATGCTTTACACACATAACATTTTTATCTGCCATTGTTTACTGTAATTTGTTCATCTTGTCCTGTTCTTGGCTGATTCCTGTGTTAGTACTTTGAAAGCAGAGTCAAATTCCTCTTATGTGCGCTCATATTTGGCCAATAAATCCAATTCTGATCCTGAAGCAAAAGAACAAACAAGAGATTATGAAACTGTGGGGGGACACATTTTGTCTTTGTGGATGCAAACAGTTTGTAAAAACGAAGGAAGAAGAAGAGGGTGTTGTACGCTGCTGCGGCCACAGGTGTCGCCAGTGCTCCCTGTGCAGCAGCAGCAACATGAACCGCAGCAGGAGAATTCAGTCCGCTCCACGCTCTCCATGTTGAAACGGAGCAATTTCTCCTCCAGCCGACTCCCACCGTCATCCACAGCCCGCCCGCTTTACCCCTCAACCCAGCTGTCTCTCTCAGCCCCGTGCTATGACGCTGGACTGGGAAGGAAGCTCGAAAACAACTGTATGAGTGCCACGCAGGTCGACACAGAGTAAGTTTGCATTTAACTGCTTCCTTACTAACTTATAGCACGCCAACACAGCGAGGAAGAAAACGGGACTATTTTTAGCGAGCGTTTCTTGTGTTTTCTTCAACTAAGGTGTGTTTTATGTGCTAACTTACGCTAGCTAGCGGAGCTCTAATAGCATTAACTGCTAACTAAAATGAGGAGGATTTGCCTTTTTCTCGGATACAGACGATAACGTTAGTTTAGAGCATCATAACGTCGCAATATTTGGAGGAATTTGGCCACTGGTGGTATGAACGTTATCTATCGTGTGTGCTCGGTTAGTCGCCTGGCTGGGTAGCGGCTAGCGTTACAAGCTAGCTCCAGAAAGTCACATTAAACCCTCATCACCACCACGTTAGCGGACCATGCCCCATGCGGCTGCGGCTTGGCTGTCACTTGTTTGCATGGCAACCGTGAACCGACGTCTAGGGTGGAGGTGACAAGCAAGGGCAAGTACATCTGTAGGATTTTCTCAGATTTACTCGTTTTACCCTCCTGCTGTCACATGCTTCAAGTGTAACGGTAAACCGGATTGATCATTTGGGAAACGTTAACCTATATGACAGTGGTTATGGCAGAACAGTCATCGGAGGAATAACCAGAGGCATTAACTGTACTTCTAAACAACCTCCATTACTCAGATGAATCGTGGACTTGACATGTTGCGTACAGTATGTAACGTTGAGTGTGGTGCTAAGGGTGATTCAAAGGAGAGAGGTGAGGCTGGCTCACAATTAAATGTCAAATATATGCAAGGCAGGCCAAGACATCTTGGATGGTTCAACTTGTTCATGTTTCCACTTCAGTGTTTCTTTTCATGACAAAGCCTTTATGACCTGAATATGACTTAGAATTACAGTTAGTCATTTGGCAGTCCCTTTTATCCAAAGCGACGTACATATGAATTCCCATACCGATGGCACAGCATCGGGGACAGTTTTTGGGGTTCAGTATCTTGCCCAAGGATGCTTCGGCATGTGGACTGCCAAGGCCAGGGATCGAACCACCAACCTCCTGATCGGCGGTAGTAGTGTGTATGCGTCAGATGATAAGTTACAAGAAATTGCACAATATGTTTGTGTCTTCATTACAAAACTTGTCCAGAGCAACAAGAAGTGTATTTTTTAACTTTAAGATGTCTTGTTTTGTACATATCTAGGTCATAACATTAAAAAAAAAAAAAAAAAAAAGGTGACGCATACGTTATGCATTTATAAGGCATATAATACTTTTTTTTTTTTTCTGACAGAGTGACAGTAGTGTCAACCTCAGAAATCCAGTATGGGTCTGGCTATACTTGTGATACTTCATCTTGAAGAGATAATGACTAAATGTGGAGATTTTAAAGTGCCACTTCGCCTCATCCATCTCTTTCCATTGTAGACAGAGATAGAAGAGCTCATGATCTTTAATCGTGTGGTATTATGTGGAGTTGAGCTTTACTGGAGATGAGAATAGCACAGAAGTGCACTTTAGTTAATAGTTAAAAGGGTGACTGGAATGTGTCATTCAAAATGCTGGAAAAAAAACCAACAAAAAACAAAAATCTCAAGAGATGGCAATCGAAGCACAAGAGGAAATGATTACCTTAGTGCTGGAAGTGAATGTCAGGTGATATTTGGGAGAATTGCAGCTGAGTGAGAAAAGACAGTCTAATAGTCTGCCTCTTTTTTCCCCCCACTTTCTCTTTTTGTCAAAGCTCTGCAAAGTCCTGATTTGCTTTGTTGTCTCAGCTGACATCATTCAGAGTTGGTTATACAGAGTAATGAAGGCCTGACCTGATATGTAGGGTTAGGATTCCCTGCCGGACTGGAACTGAACAAAAATTGATCTCATATTGACTGACCGCAAAATGTCACACTGGAAACGGTGTCAGTAGCGAGGATGGTAACATACTGTATAGGCATTTGAAGGTCATTAATACTGCAAGGCCATTGGAAATAGGTCACAAGATAAATAACTATAAAGACACTACTGCAACAACATTGATTGTAAAAAAGCAGGGATGCTGTGTAAAACATAAATAAAAACAGAAAGGAATGATTTGTAAATACTTTCTGAGCTATATTCAGTCGTACAGTACAAAGACAAGATATTTAATGTTCTAACTTGTTTTTTTTTTACAAATATACACTCGTTCTGAGTTTGATGCCTGCAACGCGTTCCAGAAAAGTTGTGACTGTGGCCTTTTTGCCGCTGTGTTACATCACCTTTTCTTTTAACAACACTCAGTGAGTGTTTGGGAACTGAGGACTCTGATTGTTGAAGTTTTGAAGCTTTCTCTTTCTTCCTTGATATACGACTTCAGAGCGACTGAGCCTTTCCAGGATGCTCCTTTCATACCCAATCGTGATACTATCACCTGTTACCAATGAGCCTGTTTACCTGTGGAATGTTCCAAACAGGTTTTTTGGAGCATTCCACAACTTTCCCAGTCTTTAGCTGCTCCTGTCCCAACGTGTTTGAAACATGTTGAATAAGCAAATATTTTCAAAAATCAATGAAGTTGATGAGGTCAAACATTAAATGTATTGTATTTGTACTGTTTTCAATTTAATATATCAAAAAGTATCAGAAAGTTATTACATTCCATTTTATGTATGTTTTACAAACATTTTAAAATGACATTGTGTTTCTACATCTGGTTGTAATCTGGTGTGTGTTGCTTTAAATATTCTTTCTAATGCCCTTCATTAGATTGAGTTTCAATCCTCTACAACCAAACAAATTAACACCCTTTTTCACCTTTAAGTTTTTCCAACCTAGCTTTTATAATGATGTTATCTGTTAACACCCAAAGTCTAGTCTTGCCACGTGACAGTCTGCCTTGCTCTAATCAGGTGGGGATATTTAATGGTGTTGGTCCCTAAGCCTATCAACTAGAACTGTGGCTTTGCTCTGCTGTGACTGACAAATGGGGAGAGAGTTGTCGCGAAAGAAGGAAAGAGAAATGAGTGGTGGTGAGAATGTGAGGAGCTTTTTCTGTGGGTGGTTAGTGCTGTTTTTTTTTTTTTTATCAATGCTTTTTCTAGCAGGAAGACACAGCAACAGATGTCCCAGCTTCCATGCTGTGCTGTGAGGAATACTCATGTCCAACCGCATACTGTAGGTCTGAGTATAGGAGACACTTCCCTCGGGTGTTCTGGTGGCCTACGGGTTCTGGTGGCTGACTGTGTAACTGCACAGTGTCTCTGGTTAAAGTCCAGCTGGGGACCTTTGTGACACGTCATCTCTCCTCTGGTTTCTAGTCTAACCTCTTAATATCTGCCATAAGAAAAATTCATAATCTTTCTTTGGAATTTCAGGTGAGCACGGTCAGGATTGTTGATTGTTTTTAAATGGCTTATTTGGAAGTATGACATTTTAGAAAGACTGGAAACAGAGAAAGAAAGTATGACAGGTGAGACCCTCCTGCCTGCAGTCAGTCTGAAATGTTGTGGTTAGCATTTCATAGTAAACTCTTTAAACCACTTGATCACCAGAATGCCTAAGCAAATGCATCATCAGGTTTATCTGTGGCCATTTTTTTTTTTGCCCATCGGAGAAGCATGAAGGCTGTCGCTGGTGTGCAGTCAGCAAATGTTTGGATTCGGGGTTTTGTTATTTTTAGGGTATCAGTGGAATTAAATGATAACAAGTGTCAGGCCGCAAATGCCACAGTCTCCACAAATAGATCTTAATCTAACTACTGTAAAACACTTTTGTGTCACTCCTATTTTACTGTGCTTCCTATTCATTCAAATGATTGGAGCATCACTGCTTTCTCTTTAACTCATTACATCAGAGTTACATCAGAGCTGTAATCAAGTTTATTATGTCCCATGTAATATTTCAGATGTTTGCTTACTGACAGAAGATAACAAGGCAGTTGACTTAAAGCTGACTGTTCTGCTGAATTGCTGTGTTGTCATCCGAGTGTTTCCCACAGGTTGATCGTTTACTTATGGCAGTGGGTTGCACAGCGTGTGACCTCTGCAGCTTGCCATGGCAAAGCATTACCAGCAGAATCACTGCAAAGTTTAAATTTAAAATAAAGAATTTGTGGACCCACCCAGCTCAATGAAATTCATATTTTAGCTACCTGGGTGGGTCTTAGTCTTCTTGGGTGGGCTACCCAGAATGCTGAAAAGTATATTCATCGACCATCATCAATCTTTTTATACATTTATATGAGGTGAGAGCTAAATTTGTATCGTTCACCTCTCTTGCATAAACATGCAGGCCAAAGTCTTTCGTTTTCAGTCGTACAAAAGTGTAAGATGTGTTTATGACGCTGTGTAACTGGTGTTGGAATGCAACTCTGCACAACCCCGCTGAGACACTGGATTAGAGTATTTTTTTTGTACATAATGTGTGTCTTAAAATTTGAATCAGCAAAATGTCACTAAAAATGCTGTTCAAAACAAAATTGTTACTGTCTACATAAGATAAAGTAATTTTGTATGAAAGCCCACATTTTTCTTAGTCATTTTCCTAGAGATACTGAACCCTATAAACTAGTCATTTGAATATGACTGCTCTTAACAATGGTTTCCTTCTCTAGGGTTTGATAAGTGGCTCAGAGCTGCTCCGGTTCCCCTGGGATGTAAACGCTTTCCCCGACATCTAGTGGGGGAATCTAGGCTAACACTGCTCCATATTGAATCTCTCTCTGCCCCCAGAGAGCAAACGCACTTTTAGCAGCCTCTATTGTGCCAAGATTCCCTTCATCTCCCATGGTCTTACAGAGTTTTTTTTGTCCCAAGTTATTTTACAGCTGCAAGTTGGCCATTATGTCTAAAAACAGGTCCCTTTCTCAGAGAATGTCACTTATTTCCCAGAGAAAAGTCATCCGTGTGAACACAATACAGCAGTACTGACATTTTCAAGGTTGTGATATAATTGCATCATTAAATGGGGAAAAGAGAGCAAACATGGTGACATATACTGCATGCTGCATGGCCCCATACATGTGAAGAAAGACAATTAAAGCTTTTAGCCAAATGGTTGCATTTATTTATACAGATGTCACACTTTAAATGCCACATTACATCAATGTGAATGCTGTTACAGTTAAGGGTGTGCTATATGTCGTTCATGAAAATTAATATCAGGCAATCTTCCTTGTTGATGTAATGACATCATACCGTTATGCACAACAACAGGCATGGCTGAAAGCGAAACAATCATTGCTGGTGGCTCCACAGTGGAGGAGTTGGTGTGAAAAAGGGGCAACCACTTCAGTAGCGTGGAAGTGGTATGTTCACAAAACCTCAACCGTGGATGAACTACAGAGCGCTATCTAAGCCTGATGTGCACTACAGTACAGCAACAGCCAATTGAAGCTCTATCTGGATGAGACTGTCATGCTTTGGTCAATGTCTTCACAATGCCATCGGTAAGTTTCATTGCATATGAAAAATTGATTCAGATGGGAAAGTATCACATAGCCTTCCTGTTGCTTTGAGGTTTAATAGAGCCCCCTCGATGTAAATGATGGTAAAGGTCCAATGTGTAGGATTTGATGATATCTAGCGATGAGGTTGCAGATTGCAACCAGAACCAGAACACCTCTTGCCTCACCCTCCCCTACCTTGGCTGCTAAAAATACAAAAAATACAAAGCCTTCGCTTGAGCCAGTGTTTGGCCTATCAAATGAACTACAAAATTCTAGAATAATTTTCACAAGGATGTCATATGAATATTACTGCTATACAATACAATACAGGAAATTCAGAAAATATTGCAGATAGGCTTATAGGAGAGAAAAATACCATAGCCCATGCTACAATAAGGTAACTATAAGGTAAGGTAATTCTATATTCAGGCATCAAATCATTGTAGTAATAATATAGAAATACAGTATATTTTCAGTAGGTAGGTGTTCTATGCCTAAGCTAATGTTGATATTGTAGAAATGTGATTTCTAACTGCTTAACTTCTCCCTCTCTTTTTTGCTGTCTCACTGCAGAAAGAAGTGTTCAGGACATTAGGGTTGACAGAGCTGTGGGAGTTTGCAAAGAGATTGTCAGTGCTTTTTCTCACAGTCGGAAGAGGCAACAGGCACTTCAAGATGTTCAAAAAGACATGGGCCTGCCTCAACACAAACTTACAGGATAACAAGAGATGGTGATTAAGGCAAAAGAAGATCCAGCAGCCAGAATGAGAAAAGGTCATCACACAGGTCTTGGCTAGTCCTGATGTGGCAAGAGGTTCCTGAGTCTGTTCGCAACGCCTGGAATTCACAGATGCTCTGTCTGCTGACAACCATGTTGCTGTCTCATGCTTGAAGTCTGCGCTTAATTGTTTAACAGTGACATACTACAAGTGAAGGAGAACGACAGGGACCTCACCAAGACAATAAAGAACTCAGTACTGGAGTACTTGAACAGAAAGTATGACGACCCTCAAGTTGAGAAACTGATAAGTCTGGTAACTATGCTTGACCCGCAGTACCACACTCAGTACATGGGCCTGGAAGAGATCCAGGTCATATGAGCCAGAGCAGTTTGAGAGAAGGAACATCTGCCTCTGAAACCCCTTGTAGAAGCTTCAGGATCAGCAGAAGACACAGCAAGTCGTGCAAAGAGACCAAAGAAGACTCTTGGAAGCTTTTTCAAGAGGACAGCAAGACAGGGTTGTCTGAAAAAGAGAAGGCTGAGGCTGAACTACAGCTGCTTACAGTGTCCACCAGCAGAAGCTCATTTGGTGGAAGCTACACAAAGTTAACTTTCCTCAGGTCAGACGTTTAGCAAAAGAAAATACATGTGCATCCCAGCCACCAATGCAGCCTCATAAGATATGTACTTTTGTTGCACTATTTACATTTTATTTTGTTGCAGTTGTATGTTCTTGAAATTAATAATAAATATTTTTTTAATATATCCGGAGTATTGTAGTTGCAGAAATACCTAAAAATATCATATATTATTTTTGGGCCACATTGTCATATTACACCTGTCTGTGAGATCTAAATCTCTGCCATATTATTGGCTGTTTTTCATGGTGACACCAGCATTATAACAGGCTGTAATGTCTGTAAATGGTAGTCTTTTGTGTTACGACCACGTCAATCTAGGGAAGCAGCTTTTCCATTTCTCATAACAGAAGTGAGACAAAGACAAACGGTTCCTTTTTTAAGACATCTGAAACAATATTTATGACTCACATGCAACAGTTTCAGTAGAAACTCGATTTTTCCATCCTGCGATTTCCATGCAGATTGTCAAAGTGCCGGTGATGTTATTTGCATAGTGAGTCCTGTAATACTTTAACTAATCATCTTTGTTGCTGTAACTTTTTTTTTACCATCACTTCTTTACTAAAAACCCCAAATTGCAGACTTTTTAACTCCATACTAGCTTGACAGTATATCCCCAGTGTTGTTATGCTGTGTGAACCCATATTGTTACTTACTTGTATGACCTTAACACTTGTTAAAGTGTGGTCACATGCCTTAGTACTGCAAGAAATATTCTGGAGATAATCTGCTAAATATTTGACTGCAGTTGAAAACGCAGGCTTTTTTTTCATCTCTGTGATGATCTTAAGATTTTAGTTTCACAGAATTGACATCACACACACACACACACACACACACACACACACACACACACACACACACACACACACACACACACACACACACACACACACACACACACACTAACCTCCTGACCCCATGACGTTTGTTCCTTGACTGCTGGTAGCTGGTGTGTGTATTTATAGAGCAGGTTTAACACCGTAGAGCCACCGCTCTTCTTTTTACAGAAGCAGCAGCGGCCGTGGTGTTTCCACGGCAGCTTGTGCCTCTGCAATCGATATCCACCTCTCACTCATCTCTAGCTTAATGTATGGAGCTGCTGCTTGTGTAAAAGCTCCCAGTTTTACACAGGATCTAGTGCAACAATTTAGCAAATTACCTGCAGTACAAGAATTAGGAGGGTGGCACATAAGTCTTTGTCATGATCTACATTTGTTTCAAAGCTGTTTCTGAGTGGCAGGCCTTGCACAGGGACTTTGTCCAGTCCCTGAATGTGATTGCTGCTGTGTGCCACCCATGTCAAATGCTGATAATCTGCAGTTTGAAGGGATAAGCCGTAGCATCTGTGTGAAGTTTACAGCAGGGTTGTATGTGTTTGTTTTTTTTTTTTTAACATCCTTTATTACATTGAGTGTATTATTATGAGAGATGTGTTGCTGAGAGGCTTGATTACGTCACGGTTTTAACGTCAGCCTGTTAAAGCCCTGTTTGGAGGGCCATAGTGGTGCTCTGTGCAGATTCTGTCAGATTGGCTCTAATTTTTGGCACCTGCATGCTGTTTTCATGTCATGGCATCTTTACTACAGACAAATTAGTTAATATCTCTTAATATTAGGGCTGCCCTGACTTGAGATTTTCCGAATCGACTAGTATTTGTTAGTTCCAGCCATTAGTTAACTATTTGTTGCACATTTTATTATTTATTTATTATTTATGGTGCATCAGAAAATGGTTTGAATTCCGGGGCTCAGAAAGCATGTTTTGGGTAACATTGTTAACATTGTTACATTGCAGAAAATTACAAAACGGTCATAAAGAGCCTATTAAATATACATTTTACAAGCTCATGCATGAAGTGAGTCGCCTGGTAACAAAAGGCAAAAGCGGGAATGATTCTGAATGCGTCGCAACAACCAGGAGACCACAGAGATTGAACATTGTGTTCACTGATTTCAACACAGTGTAACGTCACACAGGTCTCGTCATTCAAAACACAGAAACATATAACTTCTGACTTCATGATAATAAATGCTTGCGGACTTAACAACATGATGGATCATGTACACTTACAAATTCACTCTCCTGTATTGCTTCACACCTCTGCTGTTCCCATCTGAACCTACCGTGTGTTCATCGTCCCTGAAGTCAGAATCCTGGTCATAGATGTTGTAAATCACCTCTATACTGTATTCCCTGTTGTCAAAGTGGCCTTCATCAGCCTGGGCTGTGTTCCCCACCAGCATTCCCTGGACCTGAAAACCTCCTTCTCCATCCACCTGCCCAAAGCTCCCATGCTTGTGGTGTAAACACCAGCATGCCCCGATGCTCCAAGCTCACACGCAGAGTCAGCTAGCTGCACGGCTAACAGAGCTCACTACATAACTACACTACCTACCATTAGATAGCAGCTGCTACAGTTATCAGCTGACTGCCATGTTACAAGAGAACTGATCTGTGTTCAGACTGTCCCCCCAATACTTTTGTCATGGCCAAACGACAAGGCCCAGCTCCCAAATGGAGTTTGATATGATGTCAAAACTGTGTTGCTGATGCATGAGCTTTGTATTTATGAGGCTGTGTAATATGTGTAGTCTCTGTTTTCCTAATGCAGTAGTCAGGCGACTGAAGAAAGTGACACTGTTAGATTACGCTTGGAGGAAAATTGTGACACTCAGGCATAGCTGGCTTTGCCAAGTAGCTCCAAGAAAGCAAGCGTCGCCTCAACCTTTAAGAAACAACTCAGGTTTCAGAGCATGAACAGTTTCCATGACATGGAACGTCAGTCTTAAAGTGATACTCTAGCCCAAATCCATCTTTTGGCTATTTAATCCTGGCACTCTGTATATGAAACTGTAAAAAGGGTGACTGTAATTGGGTTTTAGCTCTGACTTTTCCCAATGATTGTGGTATTGGACAGCAAACAAATCAAAAACTTTCATAGAAACTTCTATAGAGATGGGGTGAGTCATCCAGGAGAACAGTTGTTGATATTGCTATCTCTACTTCACAATGCGATTGCATGTTAGCATGCAAGATTTACCGTTTCTGTTGCTCCTCCCCTGCGATCAAGAACCGTTTGGTTTTTTCTTTTTTTCCCACCACACACACACACACACACACACACACACACACACAAAAGCTAGCAGACCATGAGGAGATATTCACTGATTTTCAATTCCCAGTCATTCTGGAGAATGACATATCTTTCTCCAGAATGACTCACCCACCTTTTACCACTGCAGCAGTCATTTCTCTGCATTCTCTCGCTCCAGTGTTGGTGTCTGTCTGTGTCTGGCACTTACTGAGATAAACACATCTTGGTCTGATCTGTTTACTGAATTCAAATTGGCATTGAACTTCACATCTAACTGCAGGAATGTAGGCAAACAAGTATATTTTTCTAAAATGTCAAAGAACTCCTTTAATGGTGATAGTTTTGTTGATGCAGCGTTGCATTTGCTTATTTTTGCTGCTGGTTTTGACGAATTGATCTGTGTCATCTTCCAATCAGCACATGATTTCCACATGCAGCCAACACATTCATGGTTAAGTGGCTGTTCAACTAACCTTTATGTAAACGAGGGACATGATGAGCGATGGCATCTCTTGTTTTTCACTAACAAGTATATCCTACTTTGACGCACATGTTCGAATAGAAATGTCCACCAGTATGCAGAAGAAAACCCACATGCTGTGCATTTGTTTGTCTGTGGCCACATATAACATCCTGTGCTCACCACATGTGACTTGTCAGTGGGTGTGCAGCAGTGCAGCGGAAAAAAGAAACCTTATCTACCCCATCCAGATCGACACAGCGAGGTGGCTCAGTGGTTGATCTGATTGGGTCCACGGCTTTTCTACCGTCCTGGGTTGAATGCAGCTCAGACACTACCAGGCTTTGGCAAAAATTCCAAAGCAAGCTGTTTTACCCATGTGACATAGTAGATACCTTTTACATTTACTAGAACCAAAGCTGCACAAGGCAAACACAATGTCACTCCCCCAGAGTGAAGTTTGCAACTTCAGCTACATAAACATTACCATTTTCTTTATGTATATTCCATATCAGTGTCGTGTTTACAAGCATAGTAATTTGTTAACAACCAAGTTTTGGGACCTTGGCCCATTTTAGATGGTTGCTGCTGACTGTTTGTCCGATAGATCAGTTGCTCACCAGTTTTATTGTGGCCACCCAGAGTGGAACCTAATGGCACGGATGACAGGCCCCGGGGTAGGAGGGCATGTGATGAGCACTAATTAGTCTGTAAGACATTTGAGTGCACTTAATGGTAAGCACCCTTAGACCCAGTACTATTCCTGTAAAGTCTAATCTGCGCTCATTATGTGCAGTGAATGCACACTGTGTGTCCCTGTGTCTCATGCTTCTGTTTTTTCTGCCTTCGTGCAGGGAGAATGATTTTGTTTATGGTCTGTCTCTGTTTGTCTGTGTGCCCTGGCTTACCGTGGTAACCAATCCCTGTGTACCTAGGGGCACTTGTAAATATCAGCCTTCATTATCCACTTAGATCAGACTGTCAGATCTAGGAGCAGGTGAAGGACTTTGTCTAATCAGTTAATTGAAAACACTTTCACCACTTTCAGCTTTGCTCAAGATTAAATTAAGCAAAGTGGATGTACATGGGTGGAGATGAAGGTAGATGTAGATGGAAGTTTTTCATTTGAATAAAATCAAGGCATCTGCATATGTTTTGTTTCTGTTTGCACACAATCACTTTATTGTCCAAAATTTGGTTTTTGAGCATCTGTGTTTTTGAGATTATCGGTGAAATGCCCACAATGTAAAGATACAAGAGAGGAGGAGTAATAAGTATTTACCCTTGGGAAAAATAACAATCAATAAAATATGTGTGAACAAGTTTGACAAGTGAAGAAAGAAAAAAATGAGAGAAGTAAGATTGCCTAAGGAGGCGAAGGATCTAAAGGCCCAATCTGAATAGTCCATCCATCCATCCATTTTCTATACTACTATGACTATCCCTTTTCGGGGTTGCGGGGGGGCTGGAGCCTATCCCAGCTGTCAACGGGCGAGAGGTGGGGTACACCCTGAACCGGTTGCCAGTTGATCGCAGGGCAGCATATATAGACATACGACCATTCACGCTCACACTCATACCTAAGGACAATTTAGAGTCACCAATTAACCTAATGAGCATGTTTTTGGTCTGTGGGAGGAAGCCAGATGATGTGCAGAATTTCAAACACTGTAGATGGACAGATATGGATGTGCAAGGACTTTGTGTCATGTTTGAAGTCTATGCTATATCTTAAATCAATAAAATCTCTTGGCTGTTAAAAATATCAACCAGTTGTTCTCACTAATCAGTTTTGGCTCAGTCTCTTGCCACTACTGTATCCTGTATCCTAAGTTGGAGCACCCACTTCCAGCCTCAAGATATTATTCACGCTTCCCATTGTTTCCCTTAATTGAGGCAGAGACACAACTCTGAATCAGTGGGCAGTATCTGGCCTGGACCCCTGCTATGAGTCAGTCTTGGCTCTCTGCTGGGAAAGTTGGCGAGCTTAAAGTGTTCTTATGTAAATGTTACCTAGTTGTGTGCTTGAAAAGAAGCATGCAGAGCACTAGTTGTGCAATATGCATCGGCAACGTTTCAGCCATCCATAACCATATAGTTTTCTATTTCAGGCTGAGTGTGGCTAATCTTTCTCTTGCTCTATTTTGGCCCAATTACTTGAAGCTATGAGTAGGAAGCACAGGACTCTGGCAAACCCACAAGCTTCTGCAGTAAGCTGTACATCAGCTCTCACAGTGACAAGTACTTTCTGTAAGTCTGGCTCAAGGTGTTGTCAAGTCCATATGACAGTGGTATATTTGGTGTGTTGTTGTACAGCACAGTGGAGGTAGAAGAAATGCAATGCAGGTCATGGGGTGAAAGCACTCTCCTAGTCTTGCAGCGTTACTTTTACGTGGCATTGGGTTTATTTTAATGTGCTCTGAATTGGTCTCAAGAACAGATACTTAAACATCTGTTCTGAATGAGAAAATGTAGGACAGTGAGGAGTGTGTATTAGAAAGTGCTGTAGTTCTGGACTCCTTCCATCCAAACCATGCCACATTCTGGGTCACAGTGTCTTCCTCCACTTCTCAGTCTGTGTATGTGCACACTTTGTACATTTTACCATTCTAGTGCCATACATTTAAATGTCATACATCCATCTTTTATTTGTACATAATTAGAAACTAGTTCTGTTATTTTGAGGATTCCATCATCCTCTGAGATGATCTTGAATTTTTCCCTTTTCTTCCCTGTTTTTCATGTTTTTTCGGTTTCCTTCAGTTGCGCCCTGTGTTTTGCTTCCATCTCCTCTTCACTGCCTTTGTATTTGTCCCTTAAGCGCTTCGAGGTCAGCTCAGGGATTCTCTCAGTTCACTTCTTATTTAGGTTAGATGTACTCAAGTGTTATGGCTTCCTCCATTGCTCAGCGATGGCATTTGAAGGCATAGATTCCATCTTTGCTGCCCAACCCATTTTACACTTGTTGGTTTTCCAGGAGATCATTAGCTGGGTTGTTATCCACAGAGGTCCGTGCCAAGAACGTTTTATGAACTGCTGAATTATTATGTTTATTTTTTGCAGGTTTGAGGCAGTTACTGATAACCTTGGTGAAGTCAGGGAATTGGTGATACTGTATCTTTGAAATATAGCTCAAATTTCATAGAGCCAACCTCTACTGTGCAAATGTGTTTTCCTGCAACAAGACATACTGAATTGTTTTGGGTTCAGTGATTGCGCTATTGCATTTGTGGATGTGACTCTGCATCTGTTAGGGATCATATTAATGTTCTTGTTGTATATTAGGGGTGTGTGTGTGTGTGTGTGTGTGTGTGTGTGTGTGTGTGTGTGTGTGTGTGTGTGTGTGTGTGTGTGTGTGTGTGTGTGTGTGTGCTTGCTACTGTGTGAATTGATATGTGTGTTGTTTTAGTTTTTGGATTTGTGGCTTATCACACATCCCAGCTGTTGGAGAATGCATTGTTTGCAAAGGCAGGATTAAGAGGCATTTCAAGGAAAAACAAAGTCAGACCAGAATCGGGTGTTGAAAGCAGCATTTTTAGCTGCGAACAATACAATATAATTATGCCAAGTACAACCAATTAGAAAGATAAGTGGGGCTGTCAAAATTGGCCAAAAGTAACATTGAATTATTCGGCTAGAAAAAAAATGGGTTCCAACCATTTGAATAGCTATTTTAGCGCAATATGTGCATAAAAATAGTACCAATACAGTGAGACGTAGTACTTGTATATGTAAACGTAAACATGTCCTTAACAATATTTACATACATACACATTTCAAAGCATACAAATAAAATAAGGTGTTATATATTGTTATGTATTGTTGCGTTACTATTTTTATTTTGTTATTTGATAAGCCTACTGGATGCTGTAGGCTGTACTAATTTATTTGTGCCAGAGTGTAGCCAAAGATGTGTTGTGAATTTCATTTGTATTTATTTGTTTATTTATTTATTTACGGCTACTCGCTGTATTTGACCTAAGATGTATATTTGTTGTCAGTAGTTGTCAATGTTATTGATTAATATTGTATTTCTGATGTTCAGAGAATAAAAAGCTGAAACATGTATCACATTTTTGTCATGTGAAAGTAATAATAATAGTAATAGACTTTATTTGTGTAGCATCTTTCATACAAGAAATCTTTACAGTAAAGAAATACATGCACTGAGTGCTTCACATAAAGATAGACATCACCAAACAAAAATGTTAAAAATGTCAAAAATGATAATGTAACATAAGATGGAAAATCACAGTTGAAGTGTATTGTAGCCACCTTTTGGCACGAGAGGGTGTAGCAGTAATACCGTATACTGCGGGAGTGTTTGGGGAAGCTTTAGCCCAACCCTTGTCTTTAAACAAATATTGGCAAAATTACTCATGTCATGCACAAAGTGGATGTCCTAACTGACTTGCAAAAACTACAGTGGTTAAAAATATGTTTTAATGACGTAAACAAACGTGTATTTATATTTCCGACTTCAGCTGTATCAGTCACAGTTTTACTTTCAGTTACCATATTTATTGGATTGTATCCAAGATCAACTGTCGTTCTTTTGTCCCCAAATCTGCATTAGCTGGAGACCACCTGTGATTGAGTGACATTAGTGTGTGTGCAGATGGTAAACAGATTCGGGTGTTCGGCCCAAAGACATGTTGGCAGCTCCCTCTGGTCTGGGACTGGGTGGGTTGGGGCTCCACCCTCCTTAGCACAGTGGTGTGACCAGGAGGAGCATGGGAAGGAGAGACACCGGGAGTGAGCCAGTTTGTCTGTTTGTACTGTGCGAATTAAAGTGAAACCTTACTCTGAACTTCTGTACCCCTGCAGGTGAGACAGGTTGCTCCAACAAAGGCATCTGGATGCGGTGTCTCCTGCGACTCAGGTGAAAGGTAAGCTGAGCTCTCAGCTGCTGGCCTGCTCTTTAATGCCTTAATAATGCATATGCTCGGTTAAACCTATTTGTTTTTGCTTCAGTTAATCAAAAGGTTTGCGTGTGCCATTCCTATGTTACAGTCCAAGGTTAAGCTTTAATTTGTGGACCTTTTTTATCTCAGGCGTCAGTCTACTTTCAAAATTTGACACAAATGCAAGTACATTTTTACCCAGTGTTGCCAGGAGGGATAACTCACTTTTTCAGCAGAAAAGAGAATTAGGGCATGTCTCTTAAGGTGTGCAATAGATGTACTTTCTGTTTATGTCAGTTTTTATTACACTGTAAGTCTGCTTGCTTTTTGCAGTTATTTGATCACAATGACAGTTAAGTTTACCTTTGTGCTGTTTCGGTAACTTCTGCATTTCCACCTTAGCAATTGTGCGTCAGTGTTCCAAAGTTGGAGCACAGTGCAACATTGGAAGAACAGAAACAGTTTGACAGAACTGAGATCAACAGCTCACAGGGTGTGTCAGATTCATTTGGGTAAGAAGGGAGTAAATGTTGGAGTTGCACAAGGACTGTTGGCTACAGAATAATACTTCAGAGATATATGCAAAGCCTTAAAGCAGGCAGTTTGCCTGGAGTACATGTTGATCTTTCATACAGTGGCAGAGGAAGTGTAATGACTAGTTACGGTTTCTTTTTTCAGCTTCCCACCCTTAGTACACTGTATATTTTAGTCTGCCTTGGAAGGATAAGTGTGCCAGTGTCTTTATGCATGTTGGTTAGCTGTATAAACAGCACTGGAGACAGTCAGCTCTTGAGCACATCTGTCCATTGGGCGTAAAGATGGAAACCAGGTGTTCTTCTTACACTTAGTCAAATGAATTTAGTTGCCTTGCTGTAGAAAAGTTCCCTTTGGTGTGATGGAATCGCAGAATAGATCTGTCTCTGTCTCTGCTTTTGCTTTTGCTTTCCTGAAACTGTGTTGGTGTTACTTCAGTTAGAAACTTTCCTTTGCTATTCCATACAGTCCTAAGATGGTACAGTAGCAGACTGAACTGTGGTGGTTGTGAAAAAACACTTGCCTGCTCATATCAGTCAGGAAGCATTTGGATTCAGCCTTTCCCAAGATGTTTATCTTGGCATGTGTTTGCAGCACAAAGACGTATGAGATTTAACAGCAAATTACACATTAACTGGGAAAAATGTCTCAACCAGCACCCAGTAGTTCACACCCAGGCTGCCCTTGCTTCATTTTTTTCATCTGCCTCAAAACCCACACACTTTCAGACTGTCTGATGTACTATTAAAGATAATGGTTATGAATAGTTTAGACTTTATGTTTTTGTCAACTGCCAACATAGTTTCCTTATCTGTTTTGTATTCCATTAATGAGGTTAAGTATTGTGCACACAGTGTAGACTCCATCACTCTGGCTTTGTTTGTTTTAGTCAGCCTATACCAACAGTTTGAAGTTAGCACTGTGGCACAATTTGATTTTCACGGGTAGAAAGTATCTCCACTAACTCAACTTTAGCTTCTTTTCACTTGTCTGTGTTAATAAAGGAGGTACTCAGAGTGGAAACTGTTTAGAATTTGAACTAACAGATAAATGTTCAAATTCACTGCCAGTCAATAGTAAATCATTATTTTGTGTTTGAAATCTACTATTCTACCAGCATTTGGCTGGTGGCTGGTGCTAATTTCTACCTGATCCTGTTGTATGTTGCAATGGGGGCAATGCGCATTTCCACAAGTGCAACAAGGATTTTGCATGTAAAGGCAGAAGCATGAACAATCTTTCACATGCAGATGGAGAAATGCAGTTTTTGACTGTCTACCTTTTAGTTCATCTCCCATAGCCCCATTCACCTCAGGTATGTTCTGTATGCTAGCATCTTAGAGCCCACACAGAGTTAGCTAAATTATACATACATGGGCTAATGACTAAAAATAACCATTATCCTAATGATTGTTTTAGCATTAAATATGGGTGTATCACAGTATAGCCTGTAGTAGTAGTGATTTATTCAAAACAATGCAGTTACTACCAGAAAGTTAATTTATATACAGTACATGTGAGAAAATACAGAAATGCTAATTTCACATAACCTTGAGACGGTTCATGAAAGACTACTCAGACAGTCAGGTCCTGACCTTGTAGTAATGAAGGAAAAGTAAGCCCATATTGGTTGTCAGGCAGAATAAATTAAAGGGAGAGCTAGTAATGTTAAATAGCATCTTCACGAGGTATTATAGAATTCCATTGACAGAAAATACCCAGCAGTCTCTTTTGATTAGCAAAGCAAAGTGTCATTTAATGAGATCGAGACTGAGGGAGCCGGTGTGAGATTTATGTTTATTTACTGTGTTCCTGATAGTTAAAGATTGGCAATATCCATCTTTGTGTTGGATCTGAGAATCCCCCAGTTTATTAGTGACACATGGAAACCAGTCTGGACTTATGATTCTGTCTAAAACATTATATTGATACCGAATGTAACACACTACTATGGAAATGTACATCCCAGTTTTACTTGGTTGGCAGTAGAAGTCTATGTGGTGGAGATCCCCAACCTTTATGTGATTTAGTTGCTTCAGAGTTGCTAATTAGCACCACTGTAAACCGACCAGATACGGGTCAATTTGTGACGTAACAAGTGAGTTTGGACAATCTGCCAGCCACGGTGATGCGTAAACACCAGGGGCATTAACAAATGATTGAATCATTCAGTGAAGAAGTCAACTCAGTCATCAGGTGCACAGTCGCACTGGGAGATATTTTGGTAGACCATCTGATCTGTGGGCTGGGTTGACTATAGATTATCTTTACCGCCATTACCAGTCAAATCATCTGAGTGTATTGAGCCTGAAGACACGGGCAGCAGAGGGGAGAGAGTGCAGTCCATTGATATCATTAATTTCCACTACTGTTGTCTGTCTCTATGTGTTGCCTCTGTGATTGACTGTTGACTTGTCCAGGGCAGACCCTGCCTGTCCCCCAGTGTCAGCTGGGATCAGCTCCTACCCTCTCTATGTACTCCACTGACTTGAGTATATGCTTAGCACTCTGGCTAGGATAAGCCTGTGTATCTATCAGTGAAAAGCCTTGACCAGCCTCAAGCATTAACATGTCTGTGAGTGGGGGATTGGATTGATGAAGGAACAGAAGGAGGGCAGGAAGTAGATACAAATGGAGGAGGATGGCCATGCTGTGGGAAGCCTTGATCTGTTACAGGCGCACAGTATAAGTGAAAGTATAGAGCAGATCACAAATTCTAATCTATAGAAAAGTCTAACCTCATTACATTACATTCATTTAGCTCACAGGCTGGTTTGTGACACGACTATCAAGTGACTGTTTGGATAAAGGGCAGAACTTGCACTCTTAGCAGGTTGACCCAATTACCTCCCATTCAGTGTTTTACAAATCATGAGCAAGTCTTGTTGTGGCAGTATCCATTCATCTCTGGTGTGTTAGCCCCCAGCAATCCAGCCAGCCAGTCAGCCAATTTCTTTTTTTTTTTTTTGTCTCTCCAGATATGAGAGGCTTGGAGTTTGGAGAGAAGTGGTGTGAAGTTGGCTTGTTTGCTCTCTCACTGTCCCTTGCTGGGAAGGAGAGTTTGGGGAGTCCCATGCTGAGATCAGACATGGGAGAGGAGGGTAGATGCTCATGGATCTCACCTAGTATCTCCGTTTTGTGAAGATGCTTGCAGCTAACGCATTTGTGTGGATTCATTTAAAATGTCTGCATGTATGCTGCATTGGCATACTGGTGGAGACTCTGATGTCTGTTTGATTTTGAAAAGCATTTTGGCTTTTTGTTGGAAAATTAAACCTGGAAGACAGTCAAAAACCGATGTACATTGTGAAAGGCTAATGTTTCTATTCATAGCAGTGCAAAAATAGAATGACTAGTAAAATGGCTTTAATGTATAGAGCAGAGGTTACAGGGACTTATGTTAGATATGGCAGTATATTTAAAGTTGTGTTCAGACTGTAGACAATTTAATTTGATTTATTGCACTAATATGGCTACTTGTGTTTTTGCCATCCAACTTTATTTTCGATAAAGTGACGATGCAACAACAATACAGACAGCTGTATAAAGCCAGCAACACACGCCAACCTTGTGTGTGCTAAATGTGCCTGTGTAGGTGTGTGATGGCTCAGACTCTGACTCATTTCAAAGCTCACCAGGAACTCTAGTCTTTTCACCAGTTTGTTCATTCAGAAAGTTCTATAGCTTTCTATTGCTTAGTTAAAATATGCAGTCAGTATTTGAGCAAAGAGCCAGCTCATGAGATGATTGGAAGGTAGAAGCAGCAGGTTTTTGTTGCCAAATAGGATGCTGCCACAAAATGCAGGACAAAGAGACAAATTTGCTTAAAGATGCCAGTTAAAAATGAAAATGGTACTTCAGAGACTACATTAACCATAATTTCTGCATCTTTGGCATCTGGCCATTGATTAAATGGTATGTTACTGTCTGAAGCAGAAATTATTATACTTTTTGTGTCTGCAACAAGTGTGTGTGTTCGTGCCGGTGTAACACATCAGTCTTAGCTTAATGGAATGACTGACTAATGTTGATTAACACAAATGGCGTCCTTTTGCCTGAATGATTATTGATACGACAAAATAATATAGTGAGGGTTGGGAACCCGAAGATTTATGCATATTTGTCCTCGCTGCAGTTAGTGTTGCTTGAAATACATGCATTTTGAGCGCAGTTCAAAGGATTGTGTGATTGTGTGCTTCTGTTCCAGCAATAGAAAATGTCTCATTTTTGGGAAAAGTATGAAGTGTAGGGCTGCAACTAACAATTATTTTCATCATACATTAATTAACTAACTAATTTATCGTTTAGTTTGTCAAAGGTAAAAAAATTGTTTCTATTTTCCAACTCACAGTCCAAAAAAACAAAAAAACAAAACAAAAAACCCCCCAAAAACCTGCAAATGCTTGCTGGAACCAGTAAATTTTTTGTTTGAAAACAGTGAAATTCAGCCATTCTTCCCACTGTTTTTCATACTGTTTTCTATATAATCTACAAAGCCTCTAACATTGACTTTGTATCTTTTTATTGTCTATTTGTTCTTTTTTCTACCACTTTTTTCTTTTTATTCTCACTGTTGTAACCAGTGAATTTCCCCAGCATGGGATCAATAAAGCCTTACCTTAATTGATTAATCAACTAATCATTGCAGCTCTATCCTTATGAACACAGCTGTCTGTGTTCATGTCCATTTTGGAGTATATTCAGGCCTTGAGGAGTCTGTAATTGACTCCTACCCTCTGTTCTTTGTTTTAGCATCATTAATTAAAGTCATATATGCGACACCTTGCCATCCACCATCCTTTGCTTAATGACCCTCCTTCTGTCCGGTCAGGATAGGCAGCCTCCAGGTCTCTGCTGGGAAGCATCTTTCTCTCCCAGCACACCTCCTGTATCTCCAAGAGCCCCTGCCCTCAACACACTCACTCCCGTGAGGACCACTCTTCACCCAGCCCATAGCCTGTGCTGGTTGAATCAGACACGAGCTCATTCACTGCTCCTTTTCTCTTTCTACCAGCCTCCGCAGCTTATTATTTCCTTTTCTGTCACAGAGGTTTTCAGCTCCATGAAAAGGCCTTGTCACGATGTAAAAGGGCCTTAAAATTGCTGCAGCGACTTGAAGTAGAGCGCAAGAAAGAATCTGATTTGTATAGCTGTTATATGTAATTCAAGGTGCAATGTGGAAAGTCTAATTGGCTGATGCATTGCTTTCTCATATCTTGACATTTCAGCTTTGGGAGTGGAAATGCAGGAGTGGCATTTAGAGGGAAGGTAGTTATGAAACTGGGGTGCCTTAGCATGAAATTCATAGATACCATCAAACTCTAAGATACTTGAATACTTTCATAAACTGCTCTTTTATGATGTGTTACCAAGACATACATTGGCATGTAAATGTTCCGGCAGCCGGGTCAAATCTATTATTATTTATAATTACTTTGGTTTTATACAATAGAGGAGTGAAAAAAGGAAAGCAGCCCAAACTCTAAGAGTTTTGAGCTCTCTCACCTTAATCAGGTTGATCGTGCTGCAGCTTGTTCACAGTCATTGTTTGGAAAGGCCAGGTGATGTAGATTTTAAAGCAGTATAAAACCTCAAACCTTGTCCCAACAGCCAGCAGCCACAGACTCCTCTAAGCAGCTGCTAGCACTCTGAAAAGTAAAATAATTGATGCCCACAATGCAGGAAGGCAAATCAGACCCCCCGCTGAACTACAAAAGACCTTCAGGAACATTCTGCAGACTGTGGAGTGGCGGTGCTCTGTTGTACTGTGCAGCAACACCTGCACAAACACCACCTTCAAGGAACAATCATCAGAAGAAAACCTTTCCTGCTTCCTCACCACAATGTTCAGCATTATAAGTTTGTAAAGGAACATGCGAGTGTGATGCATTTTCCTACATCAGTCCTGTGGACTCCATGAAAAGGCCTTGTCACGATGTAAGAGGGCCTTTAAATTGCTGCAGCGACTTGAAGTAGAGCGCAAGAAAGAATCTGATTTGTATAGCTGTTATATGTAATTCAATACCTGTGGACTGATATGGATTAAATAGAACGTTTTGGCTCCGACTGTAAAGCACAGGGGTGGATCGATCATGATTTGGGTTTGTGTTGCAGGCGCTGGCTGAGGAGCGTTTCACTGGTAGAGGGAAAAATGGATTCAATTAAATAGCAGTGAACTTCACATTTCTGTAAAAAAGCTAAAAATAAAAAGTGGTTACTTCTGTAACAGTGAGTCTCTAAGTCACTTAGTAACAGGATTTTGACCAAACTTTTGCATGCCACTGCATATTACTTCTCATGGATTCTCTTCTCTTATAGCAACATCCTTCTAAGGTCTCAAAGGAGTACACAATGGAAATTGAGGGTGGCTTGTAAATACAAGGAAAATTGCAGTTGAGCCGTACACTGTCCTTGCTGTAGTTTGGACTGAAGTACTGTGCCGAAGGGCACTTTGTCAGAAAATAGATTGGACAGAGAGAAAGTTACCTCTGTGCCTCTCTGTCAGATTATTACAGGCAGGCAGGAGATTCTGATCATCAGCTTTGATGTTGCCAGCCCACTTTCCTCAGTAAGTCATGTTACTCGGAGCTATTGTTTTCACTTTCTCATCCAGTTTTGTCCTCTGTTCTATCCCACCAGTGATAGGAAGAGAATTTAAGGTGATTGAGCCAAACTGTGATTGACATAGCACATACCACTATTTGATTGCATATTCCAAAGCAAGAACACAAAAATGCATATAAATAAACAAATGCAGGCTTGATCTAAACCATAGAGCCGCCCTGACTTAAGATTTTCTTGGTCAATTAGTAGTCGTTAGATCAAACCATTAGTCGGCTAGTAGATGCAAGGTTATTATTTTTATTCAATTATTTGAGTAAATATCATTTTGTGCATCAGAAAATCCTTTGAATTTCAGAGACGCATCAGAAAGAATGTTATAAATGCTGTTAATGCTGTGCTACAGAAACCAAAACTGTAATAATGAGCCTAAAAAAAATCCAAATTTTACAAGCAGCCACATGTTGACGAAAGGCAAAAACGGTTATAATTCTCAATGTGTCGGAACAACTGGTGAGGAGCCTGGAGATTTTGTTAATTCATTTCAGGACAGTATAACATCACACAAGTCTCGTTGCTCAAAGCAGAGGAACAAATAACTTAGAAACAAATACTTAGACTTATTGACATGATGGATGATGATGATGATCATGATGATGATGGATCATTCTTTGTTGATGAGTTGGGGCAGCTGTGGCTCAGGAGGTGGAGCAGCCATCCACTTACCAGAAGGTTGGTTTTTCAACTCCTGGCCCCTGCGGTCTACACGTTGAAGTATCCTTGGGCAAGATGCTGACCCCCAAATTGCTCTCAGTGCTGTGCCATCTGTGTGTGAGTGTGTGTGTGTGAATTGTTACTGCTTGTAATGAGCAGGTGGCACATAGCCACACTGTATCAATGTGTGTGTGAATGGGTGAATGCTGACTCGTGTTGTAAAAGCACTTTGAGTGGTTGTTAAGACTAGGAAAGTGCTATATAAATACAGTCCATTTACAGTCTGTAATGACTGTTTGGAAAGAACGTAATGATCATGCTGCTTAGTCTTTATTTTTTGACTGTGTTTCAAAGCAATTGTCGATTGTTTTACAGGATGTGGCAGTAGATGAAAAACTACATGATGTTTCGGATGCTTCAGGAATAATGAAGGCATTTGAACAGGTGGATGTTTTTAGGACAGAAACAATGTCTATGATCAATCCCACAGCAGCAGTGTAAGAGCCAGTGGTTGCAATGCACTACACACGAGCAAATGGAAGAACTAATGTCTGCACATCTTTCTTGTGTGTGTGTGTGTGTGTGTGTGTGTGTGTGTGTGTGTGTGTGTGTGTGTGTGTGTGTGTGTGTGTGTGTGTGTGTGTGTGTGTATTCCCACTCTCCCCATTGTACCATTTTCACTATGTTGAGGTGTGCATTTTTGATGCACACACTACTTGGCAACAGCCTATTGGTGTATATCTAGGTCATATGGCCATCCATTAGTCCTGCCGCGACTGGAGACAGGGGGTTAACAGGGTTGGGGGTGATGAAAGGAGGACAGATGGAGTGATGGAAGGATGGAGGGAGTGTCTGGACTTAATCTGTGCCATCATATTAGCAACAGCTGGCTTGATGCTAGCTGTCATTTTTGCAAGGCTCTCACACTCAGGCACAAGCTGAGCACTTACTGCAGTGTATTCATGTAAACACACACACATGCAATGGAGTCTCCGTTTGAGACAGAATTGAGGTTCTGAGAGTGGGTATTGCTCTTGAATCAAGACTGGCATACTCCTATACCTATTATACCCTTTTTTTTTTTTTTTTTGCTTTTGAACAGGACTGTTATACGCTAGTTGGAAAAGTTGGGGTAGTGGTTAAGGATGTATGTTTTCTAATTTTGATGTTTATGATAAATGTTAGTTCTCACATCATGTCTAAATGTGTGTCTGTATGCTCTCACATGAATTTGCATTTTTGAAAAAACGTGTCCAAGTGCATCAGTCAGGGCAGAACTTTTTGAATTATTAATATGCATAATATCATCCCATATAGCTCCTGGCAGTGCGCAGCAAATGGCAGTGTGTTAGCTCAAGATGTGTAACCAACCCTTCCCAACCTATTTTGTTGTCACAGGCCATTTTTATATCGACAGAATTACTCCAGCCCTGCAGGCTCGAGGGAGGTCAGGACTGATATAAAGGTTAGGTCTAAAGTAGGTCAACACACATTACACCTTTTATCTCCTTTCCTCCTCTGAGGAAACTGTTAAGCTCCAATTTTTGTCTCATGTAAACGAGGTTGTTGCAACAGTCATAGGGACACAACAGATGCAGATAAATAGATGATGATGGAATGATCACTCTGCTTTATTTTGAAATCAGTATGCTCTTGTTGTGGGCGCGACATGGAGTCATGAGGAAATGTAGCAGGGACAGACTGTGCCAAGTTCATGGTAATTGCCACAGAATAGCTTATAATAGCCTGTTAAGTAATGTAAGTATTATTCACCTTTTTTTTTTTTTTTGCAGAATCATACCATGTCCTTGGTGCCCAGAATAAAATCTTGCATGGTCAGTACCCGTCTGCAGACCGGTGGTTGGAAACCAGTGCTATAGATTAGGTTTATTGTAGGCAGTCATGGCTAAGTTGTTGATAATAGTTGAACAGATCTTTACTTGTTTGTTGCTCTGATTCTATTTGGAGTTTGAATAGTGTGTGTGTTGTCTTTATTTATTCATTTATTTGAAGAAAATATTTCATAGTTTCACTTGGAAGAGTTTCCTTATCAGCCTGTCTGTTTTTCACTCTGATGTCAAAATGTCAAGAATACCATGCTACTTAAAGAGAAGCAGGATAATAAGACACTGGTAAAGCAACAGAAAAGCACAGTCTGTGAAGCCAAGGGTGAAAATGATCGAATTGAATTTTGTTTGATTTCATGGACTGGTAATACTTGAAATGTTTTTTTTGTTTTGTTTTGTTTTGTTGGACATAAATTTCTTATTGAAATACATTCAGACTCATTGCATGTGTGGCAACAGAGAGACATAGGGGGTATGACATCAGGGACAGAGGGAGAAGGGCCAACATGAGCGCCAAATCAGGATACTTAAACTCCATATAACATTTCCCACCTTAAATAGCACTTGTGTTGACAGATTGAGTGTCAGTGTATAATTTAGGATTACTGGACTGTGAAAAAAAGTTTCCTTCTTTTCAGTGTGAAATTAACTGGAAAAAAAAACTAAACGTGTACACACTAGTTCGACCTCTTTGACCCAAGATAAACAACAAAGTTATACTTTACAGGAGTGGGGCAGATCCTCTCTGGTTAATCTGTTTGGTTTGGTTTTTGTGAGCTACTTGGGGCCTGTAAGATCCTCACAAACTACTATTTAAATCTCTGTGTTTCAAGATTGATGTCTCAATCACAGACTATTTACATTATTCATACTGACATATTTTTCTGTTTCGGTTGTCAGACAGAACCAGTATAAAACCATGATTTGATTAGCAGATAAAGACGCTAACCATCAACCCCACAGTAGCTCTTGAAGTGCTGCATTGAGACTGCTGGTCTGATCAGTATTTTTCTTGAGATCATCTGAACATTATGACATATAAAAGGTAATGACAGCTTGTATGTGGAAGGATTGGCTGCAGGCTATTGGTTTGTTGCAAAGACTGTTGAAGATGACACAAACTTTGCATGACAGCATTATCTGTAGAGACCACCAAACAGTCTGTGAAGGCATATGTTAAGGTTTTGGGTAAAGCTTCCACATTCATGAAGCATGTGGCTGATAGTTCCAGATTTATGCACTGGGATAGGTTTTGGAAAACAGTTTTTGGGTCTGAAAAATGATCACGTAGTGTGAGTGAAAGATGAAAATGGACAGGAAAGGATGCATTTTCAAATTTAGCTGCATTAGTATGATACCATGTTAACCGCTATGTATGCAACCGGTTCAGTAAAGGGCTTCTTAGCAGATTCTTATACAGTGTTTTTGAGTAGAATTTAGGACAATGTGAAGCTGTTTGCTTGTAATGTCCTCTTGACTAAACCTATGGAACATAATGCCAGCAGGGATTTTTTTCCTGGGACGGCCAAGGCTACTAATAGACATTACATCTGCAACCCAGCCTGTGTTGTGTGTGCTTGAGAGAAACTGAGATTTACGCTAGTTAAATCAGTCAAGCATGTTAACAATATGCAGGTTAAGACATGTCAACATGCTCTTTTCCATACACCTCCCTCTGTTTCTCTCCCTCCTCCCAGTTGGTGTAATGATTACTAAAAGCAAGCATGCCCCATGTGACGGCAAGACAAGTGCTTTCACCTCAACAAGGTAACTGTGGGTCAGATGCTTTTGTTGTTGTTGCTTGTCTGTCCTTCTCATAGTTCAAGGTTAATGTTTGACACAGGAATGTGTGTTATTGACTGGCCTGGTGCTGCTACCTCACAGTTATCTTTTCCACAAGATCTTCCTATCACTGGGTAAATATTAGCCTAGCACCTGTGTGGCATGACTGTGGTAGATGAAGTTAATGCGAGCCTAGCCTGGCAAACTTTAGGCACTGTGTACAGTGAGTTGTGAGAGTTGGGGTTTAGCACGATTGCATGATGTGTTTCAATATTAATAGGTCAGTCAAAGGGTAGAATGACTGCTTAGGGTACTCAGTGGCGCTTGAATTTCTCCTTGGGCTCTCACTGGATAGGTTCTGCTCACATTTTGTCCTTTTGTCGCACTGATTGGTCCCACTGATACCTTATCTGAATGTCCTTTTGCTGTTGATGTCGAGTTATGTTTCCCCTCACAGTAGCACCTTCTCTATTACACACAAAACATCTACTCTTACATCTCTAAAGGCCAACTGAACCATTTAACCTCAGAGGACAGTAGCCCAAATGTTTTGATTTATATTTAGACATGAAAACCACACACAACAGTGTGTTTTTGACTGGGTTTGAAATATACTTCTTTGTCTTAAATTCTGAGTGTATGAAGGCATATTGCAATAAGCAAATTTATGAGATAGGCCATCTCTGATGTAGTAAGACAGGGCTGCTCGATTGTGGCAAAAATCATAATCAAGATTTTTGTGGTCAAAATTGAGATCACGATAATTTAACATGCTTACTCTGGAAACATCATGGATTTACTGAACATTTAATAAACTTAAAAAAAGTACATGTCTTACAGTGATGATGTATTATAATAATAAAATAAATATAAAGACTTATTTAATATGTGATATGCTGCATAATGTCACTTTTATTTGGTATACAGCACGTGAGAGAGGATTGCTCAAACGCGTCTCTCTCTGCGCCGATAGACGCCCTTCAAAATTCAAGCGGTGGCTGGCTGGACCGGGTTTTCGGTAGCGATGGCTCACTTGACCGCAACGAGCTGAACTAGACATGCCACAGCCTGGCTGAGAGTGAGTTTGAGCTTTTAGGGAGTGCCAAAAGCACGCTGCTGTAAAGGAAAGGGATGTGCAGGATTTATAACACAAGACAAAACAAAAGCGTCATTGTGAAACAGAATGCATTTCATCTCAATTATCTGTTCATAACTGTTGCTGCCAAACTCGTAATCAAAATTAAAACTCAATTAATGTCCCAGCCCTAGTAAGACTGTAACTCACAGCAAAACTGCTGGTGTGTGCATGTGATCTATGCACTCATCGATGCGTTTCTGTGAATAATGTGCACTGGACGTGGCCTGGTCCATCACTGCTGCTTGGATTGGCTAGTTGGCGAGGAGCATTTTCTCTCTGCTTTGGCACTACATCATTTTGCATGCATAATCCTCCCTTCAGTCTGCAGCAACAAGGCTGGCACACACACACACACACACACACACACACACACACACACACACACACACACACATACACATACACATACACACACACACACACACACACACACACACACACACACACACACACACACACACACACACACACACACAGTGATGACATGCACGACACACTCATCTTTTACACTTGCGTCATTCACCACACAAACACTACTGGATTGGCCTCTACAGTATATACTCAACTGACAGACCCACACACAACACAAACATATTAAGCATGCATGGATTCCACACCCATGTTCAGTCTAGACTGCATAATGTGCTCATACACAGTCTTTCTCCCATCAAATCCCGCCCTGCAGCTGTGAGAACCAGCTGTGATTGGTTTGTCCCATCAGTCCGCTTGTCTGCCCACATCTTGACCTGCCTGAGGGCCTGTACTGTACGTGGTATTAATTCTCTGTGTGTGACTGTCCTGGTACAGTGTGCCAGCCTGTTGTTTACTGTTATGTAAAGGCAAAAGCTTCATGCTCTTTCCATGTACTGCGCTGTGGGTTCAGCACTGTACTACACATGCACACATACACTGCAGCAACCGAATGCTATTTATAGCCCCACAAGGACAAATAAGGCTCCTTGTCGGGAAGAATAAATTTACCTTTTCACACTCATATCTTGGTCTTACATAGCTGCCTCTTTGAAAGGACAAAAGAGCAGAGGGCAGGAGGAAGAAATGCACAGAAGATATTGCAAGATCAGAAACGAGAAGGGAGTCAGTGAGGGAGAGTGAGTCACAGAGGCAGGGTTGAAAACGGAGGGAAGCAGGGAGTGGTGTGCTGAGTATACGGATGTGATTGTACTTGTGTATTTTTAATATGTACGTGTGTACTTTTAGAAGGAGGGAACAATTTGTTAACTGCCAAAACATGTGGGTTCGAATTTCCAATTCACAGTCCCTCCTCTGGCATTGATTAAACCACTAAAAATTCATCTGTTTATCAAAATAATCTTTCCATTAAAGTCTTCAAATGGCTTAGATGTAACTCCACACACCCCCCACCGCTTGCTTGCTGGTGAAGCATACCTGCTCACCTCAGACTCTACTAAACAAACACACAAACCTCTGCCGGTTTTATTTTTCTACACAATGATAAATGGAAATTTAGGAGTAATTCGGTCATACACGTTCAAACTAGAAGCCCATTCTGAAGAAGAGTGAATTGTACAGACTCGTCAAGTCAGAATGGTTATCTATTTTATGCATGACAACATTATCGGGATTTGGAAAGTCCCACCATACAAGTTGATGGGTTCCTTGTGAAACCCTGGCTGTCTGAATCTGTCTTTTTGAAACTGTAATTCAGTGTCAATTCCGGTCCTCGTGCCCCCCTGCCCTGCATGGTTTAGCCTACGTTTACACTTAGGGAAAACGCATATGTTTTCATGCGGTTTGACCTCTCATTTACACGCAAACAGAGTTTGTTTTTTTTTTTCATGGAAAATGTTGATTTTTAAAAACTCTGGCCAAAGTGGAGATTTCTGAAAACGGCGGTTATGTGTTGGCATGTAAACAGGGTTAAACGGTGTTTTAGGTTCCGGAACGTCACAACATGCAACTGAAAATACTTGGTTTGGCATAGTTATGGTGCGCTCGATGGCAGATTTATCAACAACATTTTTGAAAACAATGTTGTGTGCACAATGTTATTTTTGAAAACAGAGGGGCCAAAATAGCCGTTTTCCAAAATACCCTGCTTCGTGTAAACGTAGGCTCAGACACTGCTGTAATTGATACAGCTCCAAGGTGGAAATTCTCATGCGTGGCGTTGACTGCTTATTTTGCTCACGATACTGTACGTCTTGTAGCATACAAAAAACATCCCATGGACATGTTAACAAGAGTAAAAACGTTCATCAACCCACAGATTTCCCTTCTATAACAGTATATGTAGGCTTTGACATACTGCACTTGCTTCATGCACCAGTGAAATCACAGTTGAATAATGTGGGAGAGTGAAATCGCTCTATGAATGAATTTTATGTAACACTCTGTTCTTGGATATCATAATTGAGGACTTGTAGGCGAGACTGTTCTGTAGGCTGAGAGTCAGAGGGTCTTGTCTACTGTATGTGTTTGTGCACTGAAAGAAAATGAATGGGATTATATTGATCTGAGCAGAGCACAGTGTGGCCATCCAGACAGACCCAGGTGGTAACAGCTACGCTCCATTTACCTCAGTGTTTTACCATCAGCTTTGATTTGCTATGATCAGCTCACTGCTTGTTTGAACAAGCATAACGATCTGTCTGGAAACAGCTGTGACCCTCAGCAGTTGTTAATAACATGCTATGAATAGTTTGCAACTTGTCAATAGTTACAGAGCTCAGCAGAGAGGAAAACGAAGTATATGAGAGAGGAGAGAACAGGCAATTTTAGGCTAAGTGCTGCATCATTGTCTCTCTGGTTATCAAAGCAAAAAGACTTAGTCTCGACACACCTTTGTTCTCTGTACGTGTAGACTTGCATACAGTATGCATTTGCCTGTACGGTTTATTTATATGTGTATGCCTGTTTACATCTCCTTCATGTGGGCATGGTTGCCTGAAAATACAGTAGGACTAATCCACTCACCGCTGTTAACAATAGCACAATGACAACATGAAGCTGCAGAGCCGCAGCTTGATCCTGCCACACATCTGCAGTAGCTTCATTTGTCCCGTTTTGTGTGCAGAGATGTGCATCTCATTAGCAGATGGGATCCTTGTGGATATTAAGCAAATGACCGAAGAGGCTGCATTTTCTTGGTGTAGCAAGTTGTGGACTGAAGCCTGTTGATGCAAGCAGACAGGGAGGATGGAGGAGCAGTGGTAATGGTGGTGGGGGTAATCTTGGACAGTGGGTCTCTGTGGGCAGAGCAACTGAACTTGGTCGGAGACGCTGTGTGTCACATGTACTGACAATGTGCAGTCTGAACTGCTTGTCACGGCCACACACAGTGCTATTATGTGGACAGGCTGACACGGCCTGGTACAGTAGGTGGGGATGCAACATTACCACGTCCGTTCAGACCAAGTATAAGTTATTACATTTGGGTACTTGCCAATATTGACAGTGCTAATATGAGTACTGCCATTACAGTTACTATTATTTGACATTTTCTTAATATTTTACTGCAGTACCAACATGCTCAGTACACACACACTTTAGCTCAGACTGAGTACAGTTGCAATGCAGTAGAGGGGTTTTTATGTGTCAGTGAAACGTCTCTTGACAGCTGCAGCTAAGTCTCTGAAACATGGTCACAGCAGGAATCACATCTGATTGGCTACACAATCAAATACAGTTTCTGTGATGTGGTGACAGCTGGGAATCCCATACCTTGCCTGACAGTTGACAATTTAGCAGTGTGTAGTTTGCCGCCTGCTATACTTTTGTCATCATTGCTTACCCTAAAATATCTCCGAACTGCTGACCAATTGCGAGTATGTGAGTGCAGTGTCAGACCCCATAGTGGTATCTACATCAGTCTGTCTGTGATAGTAGGTCTTTGCTTGTGTTCAGGAGAAAATGGGCGTGGGTCTGGACAGACTGATAGATACACACAAAGAGAAGGAGTGGAGATGGAGTTTAAGGGCTCAGAGTTGGTGAGACGGGGACAGACAGCAAGTAAAATCATATTCAAAAGAAGAGGAGATACAAAGACAGGATGAATCGCTTAATTTGTTTCTAAATCCTGATATTAGATTAATAAATGCACAAATGCAAAAATCTCAACTGTAACATTTTGTTCTGATCAGAATTCTCTTTCTTCCTCTGTTCTGTGCTTCGCCTTCCCTCCTTCTCCATTTCTCCCCCTGCAGAGGACAAGCAGCTTGTCAGGATGAAGGAGGAGAATTTGTTCCATCGGAGGTTTTCTTTGTGCCCCAATGCCACCTCCCCACACAAGATTGACCCCCACACCCTCACCCGGAACCTGTCTTATGGAGGAGACAACGACCTCTACAACCTCAGTCCAGGTAAAAGGCCAAGAGGTCAAAGCTGGCAAATTAAATGTGAATATGACAAAAAATATGGTATTTCAGTGATTCCAGTGTCTGAAATGATGACGTGCTGTACTGTTTTTATTCCATCTAAATCAGCCAACCTCAGCTGCTGCTTAATGGCTGCTTTTGGGGCTGCCATGCTTTAATTGTCTGTCAGCAGGTTTATTTGCAGAGTTCATTTGTATGTGACTGTGTGTTGTGGGTTCCCACCAGGCAGTGAGACAGACAGGAACGGTCTCTCCATGCTGAGTAATGAACTTAGTCCTGCCCAATCACCAGGCAGCAAGGTAAGAGCACAGTTCCTGATTGGGCAGTTCCTCCACAGCTCACTCTAACCGACGGATTAGACGAGCTGCACATGTTTTTTTTAGTCTGTGACGATTTCTGATTCTGATTGCTCGCAGTATTAGCAACCTGAAAGTTGAGTAATTGTAATTTCCACCTAGCTTTAAAACATTTGTGCATTTGAAAGGAAACCAGATTATTGCTTTTTGATAAATAAGCATGTACCACACCAGGAAATGACAACATTTTAAAGTCATGACACTGCGCCAGTGTGGTGAAGTCATGTAAAAGCTGTGGGATTTTATGTCAGGGCCATGGTGGGAACTGTGTCTTCAGCACCACAAGGCATTTATTTGGCAACCCAGACCTTTATGGTCCTGATGCTGTCTCTTTTGCTTAAGTTTTATTAGTCCTAACAGTCTGTGTCCATTCTTCAGCTATACTAATTAAGAGTGGTCCATAAATGTTTCAAATGGCAACCTGGTTATCTCATCTTGTCATGTCTCCTCTCTTCTTGTCGCTTCGCCTCACCTCATCTTGCAAAAAATTGCCTATTTACTGTACATGTGGAGTAACACGCAGGCGCAGCTGCATCCCCGGCCCTCTGCCCCTTATTCCATGCTGAAAGTCTTTTTGGAACAATAATAATAACAATAATAATCCTTACCTTTGCATGTTGTCGTTTATACAGAGCTTGTAATAGTGCCACTTTAAGAGTGGCTTCTTTTAACACAAATAGATAACACTAAGCACCTGTGTGGGCTCACCAAATAATATTGTGAGTCATAGTGGTTTAGTGCATACAGAACAAGTGCTTATGTAATTACATATTGCAGTGAAATTACATTTTAATTTGCCACTGAGATTCTAATAATAACTAAATGATCAGAGGAGCCCATCAAAGAGTCAGTGCCCTTTGCTGTCTAACCGAGGAAGTCAGTGGTTTTGTGGTCACATCAGAGGCAGGCAGTCAGTTTCCTTGCTGATTGAAAGGGCCACCCACCTGCCTCATACACACAAGTGGCAGATCAGATGTGCTATTTGGAAAAGGGAACAATTAGACTGCAAAGTGTAGACTGTAAAACTCTGTCGTGGTTGTTCATTTATTGATTTAGATTTAATAATAGACAGAAATATTTTTCTGTCTTTTCTGTACTGTCTTTAGTTTGTATATATGTATATAGATGAATAGATATAAAATCTTCTCCCTCCTCTTCATCCCCATTGACGCTCTCCTCTCCACCCCACCTCCTCCAGTCTGAGTCCAGAATGTTTAATGGTGTTGAGAAGGACTGCCCCTCCCCCACAGAGAAGCTGGCCCGGAAGGAGTCTCTCAAGGTACACATCACTTGCTGCCATGAGACACTTGTGCAAAATGTTGAGCTTTATTATGCAATCGGATTTATCATAGTCCATATAATTTACCTCTTCAGTATCTCTGTCAATCAAAGCTCAGTGGGTTAACTGTACACAAGCTGTTTGGGGAGCTAATGAAATTGTACCTTTATGTTTCAAATGATCAACAATCAATCATGTCACTGATAACCAAAGGCAGCAGGATCACAGTAGGATGGCAAACATTTGCTTGACTCTGCTTCCACCTAGTGTTGGTGCTCTCAGATCAGTCCTGTGACCAGTAAGACTGATGACTCATTCATGTGTTTTTATTTTGCTTTCTTCTGTTGTGCAGGTCCAAAAGCAGAATTACAGGCAAGAAAAGAAACGGGCAGCGAAAGAACTGTTTAGCGCACTGAAGGATCCCAGTGTTGTCATCATGTCCAACTGGCTAAAGGTGCGGCGATGTGTGTTTGTCAGAGCTGCGACATTGACTCCCTGAACAACAATATCTCTGCAGTCACACTGACAGCACACTATTCAGACTTTGTCTCATTTGTCATTTACACCTTTTGCTAATTGTCATCCTTGTTTCAATTTGCACATTCACTACAAAAAACTGTGCAACAATGGAACAACTCAGAATGTGTTCATGCTCATCTTCAGTTTGCTAAACATAAAGTCAACCTTTTTTTTCATCTTGCTTGTCAAACCTGTTGTTTCATGTTAAGTCATATGTCCTCTGTCCTCCATTATGTTCTGATACTAACATTTCCTCTCATCATCGCTTATCCTTCTTTAGATCCGTGGCTCTTTGAAAAGTTGGACCAAGCTGTGGTGTGCCCTGAAGCCTGGAGTTCTTTTGATCTATAAGACCCCCAAAACGGACCACTGGGTGGGCACCATCCTGCTCAGTGCGTGCAAGCTCATTGAAAGACCCTCCAAGAAAGATGGCTTCTGCTTCAAGCTCTACCACCCACTAGACAAATCCATCTGGGCTGTTAAGGTCAGACATGTTTGAAGGCCCCCTGGCTCATTTTTATGAACATGGGATTTAACAGATGATGAAGAAGACTTCAGACTAAGATCTAAATAGAACTGTGCACTCAATACTAGCGTAATTCCAGCTTGATATAATTGTAATATTTAAAGGTTAGTCCTAAGGCTGATTTAGTTTTTTGCAACAAGCAAGGACTTTTGCTTACGCCTTGACTGATAATGCCCCTGTGCGTAGGATTGGAAATTGGTCACTTTAGTGCCATCTAGTGGTGGTATTGAAAAAAAGAGACTGGCTGATGGTAATGCATGCTGGAATTAATTACTAAGTAGAAATTAATAACCATGCATGCAATGGTCTAACTAAGATTGAAGCTGTAAAAAAAAGAAAAAGCTTTGTGAAGTGAGGTCTGTTTTTTGTTAAGACTTAAAGAGGGAATCTTTTCACTAACATTTGGTTGAGCAATGCTGAATGAAAGTGCGGCGTTTACTTGTACAGCAGGATTGAAACAATTATCTGTATTTCTATTTAATTTCAAGAAATTTTGTTGCACATGTTGATGGTCGGGCTGCACGGTGGTGCAGCAGGTAGTGCGCGTGCCTCACAGCAAGAAGGTTGCCGGTTCGATCCCCGGGTCAGGCGGGGCCTTTCTGTGTGAAGTTTGCATGTTCTTCCCGTGCATGCGTGGGTTCTCTCCGGGTACTCCGGCTTCCTCCCACAGACCAAAAACATGCTCATTAGGTTAATTGATGACTCTAAATTGTCCGTAGGTGTGAGTGTGAGTGTGAATGGTTGTTTGTCCTTGAATGTGGCCCTGCAATCGGCTGGCGACCAGTTCAGGGTGTACCCCGCCTCTCGCCCATTGTAGCTGGGATAGGCTCCAGCCCCCCGCAACCCCGAAAGGGATAGGCGGTATAGATAATGGATGGATGGATGTTGATGGTCTGTTATGTTGGTGCCATTTATTTTAGTTTTAATTTTTAATTGACAGTCCTCCTCTTACTCTATAATGCCTATAGCTCTTCAGAGAGCCATTTGTTTCTGTTGGTACAACATGACTAAAATGGCGTGAAGCGTGACTCACTGTTTCATCCATATGCTCAGGGTCCCAAAGGAGAGAATGTTGGCTCCATCACGCAGCCTCTACCCAGCAACTACCTGATCTTCAGAGCAGCATCTGAGTCTGACGGTGAGGTTTATGTGTGGCTGTTTTAATGAGCGTAATCTATTGAAGGCGCTCCTTCCCATCTCTAAAATGCACCTGTCTCTCCAGGTCGGTGCTGGATGGATGCCTTGGAGCTATCTCTCAGCTGCTCCAGTCTCTACAAGCTGACAGCCAAAGCTGGGAGGGAAGCAGATATCAGCACGTCTTCAGAGTCCTCCCATATACTCCACCTGCTGCAATCTACTGCACTTAGTGATACAGAGCTGCTGCAGTAAGCAATACGTTCATACAGCTGCACACACTGAGAGCTTCTCACATATGATTGAGCACCATCTTACCTTTCTGGTCATTAACAGTCGTGTGTGAGTTTAATCATAGTTGTAAGTAGAAAGCTGCATTTAAAAACAAATAGCAAAATATGGAAGAGCAGTCAAGAGTGTTCAAGCAGCTTTTTGCTGTGCTGTGACATCAATACAAACACACGGCAGCATTATGGGAAAATAGGTGGTCCTGCATTTATTATTCATATTCAAGCCTCGAGTTTAACGGTTGCCCTAGGTAACCAGCTCTGGATTAGTCTTCTGGCCCTGTTGAAAACCATGTTTCCTGTCTGTGCCTTTGGTGTAGAATAGAAAGGTACATAGAATCTTGAAGTCCTGATTAACTTAGTGAAAAGATGAAAGATGCACCACCGAGTCCTCTCTGCATCTGCTCGTATTATCATGTAGGAGGCAGCCACTGCAGCCACTCTGCGTATTGTAGTTGATATACCCTTGAAAATACACTACCCTGCAAATGGAGTCTAAATTTAGCTTGCTTATGCTAAAATTAGTCTGTCACTGTTTTATTTTGCTTTATAAGTGCAGCTGAGCCACGTGTGTCATTCATGCATATGTGTCAGTCTACCAGCATGTATTCAGTGTATGTGTGTCACGCACACATACACATTTGTGGCGCGCCGTTTTTCATTGATGAAATGTGGCATAATAGCATAGCAGCAGTGTGACGCTTCTCTGCTGTGCTGGAACAGTGTGAGCATAGTGTGAATGTTGCCCTACTTTAAGCCCGTCATGTAATAATTTTTTTCCCCACATTTTAACATTGGAGCCTTTGCTTTGTGGAGTGTATGAAGCAGTGCCTTGTGAGCAGGGTAAAAGTCTGCTTTGCTGGTCTCTGGATGGAATATTTATTGTAGATAGATTATTTGAGTGTAGAAATATCTTCCAAACAGCAAGTTATGTTGTCAAAGAAACCACTGAGGCGTTTAATGCCCTCTAAAACTTTTCAGTCTTATTTTGTGTTTACATTTAAATGACCTAGAAAAATATTCAAAATACAGCTTTAAGAGCAGAGTCTTAAAGTGACAGACTGCCAAATAGTCGCCTGAAGAGTGACAATGCTGATGGAGAAAGGGAACGCAGCTGCTTTTCATAACCAAGGCAGCCAACGCCCATCAGGTGGTGCACAGTAGGAGACTGTGACCTCTGAATGTGGAACCAAATGAATGTGATGAGGAGCATTACATGGGAAACAGATAATGTGGACGTTTGTGTGTGTGCATGATTCAGTTGGGCAATCCACTGATGGTTGCTTAACAAGAATGATATAAAACTATCAGCCACACCAAATGTTGTAATGCAACCTGCATCCCATCCAGGGTGTGTATGTCGTTTCTATTAATAGTTAATATTTGTCTGCTTCTGCTAGTGACTCTGCATGTTTGTATTTTTAACAGTCTTGTGTTGTTATTTATCCATCATAGTTATTTTCTCATTTCGTTTTGAAAGTGTGCATCCCTGTTTGCGTTTAGATCCTATATGAGATATCCCTTGCCTCCCCACCCTCCTCCTCCCCTTACCTCCCCCGATGGCTGGACCCGCCCTCTGGCCATCCATCCCAGCTTGCCCTCCTCTCCTGCTCCTCTCCCGGCCAATCACGGCAGCCCGTAAGATCATGTGACAGACAGAGGAGCAGGAAGACGGAATAGAGTGTGAACCATACACCGCCCAGAAAGAGACGGCAGCAGCGCAGCCGTTACAAGCCAGCACACAAACACACACACATACACACACATGGGCACACAGACATAAATATGCACACACACATTCAGGAAGCAGGCGTGCCAGAGTCGAGGAAACAAAACTGCACCTTTTAGCCAGTGGATTGAAAACATGTACGCACACAGAGGAGAGGAGAGGAGATAAGGACAGACTGCGCCTGTGCTTGGATTCACTGGTAACATCATCGGTGGTGTTTTGATTCCTGAGGAAGAGTTGGTCTGTATGCTGTATGTCTCTTAGGTAAGGAAAGCTGCTTCTGTTCCAGGGCGTGTTTGGCTTAATAAATAACATCACTGGTTAGTTAGTGATTCACAGAGTGTGCAGGAATGTGACTCTTCTGGTCTGTCGAGCCCTCTGGCATTTTGAAAATTGAGCTCTCTTCCATGGTTGTTGCAAATAAGCTGCTTCCTTGTTTTCTGTGACCATGAGCCCATTACTGAATGTTGATTTGAAAGCATATGACACTACCTTTATCTTCCACTATCTTAATGCTTGTCTGTATTTGTTATGGAAGATTTGTGAAATATCTGACATAAAACCGTTGAGTATGCATATGATGATTACTTGCTTTAGTGTCTGTCTGTTTTTGGACGAGCGCACCCGCCAGACACGCAGACGTCCACTGTCTGACTTGTAAAATGGCTGTGGGATTGAATCCATGATGTTCCTTTTTAACTATCGATTTCACCCTCCCCTCTCTCAGTCTCACTTCTCTTTTCTTTGGCCATTTAGAAGCTGATGCATGACTTTCTTCCCTGTGATTCTCTTTTTTCTGCTCTGTTCTGGTTGTTAGAGTTTGGACAGATCTGAAAATTAACATCCGCCAAGTGCCAAATGCGAGTAAATTATGGGTTAGGCAGAAAAATAAATTGGTCCTCAGCCAGGTGGCAGGTAAATAATAGGAAATCACAGTGCAGGTGAGGTTTACTTTGCTGTGTGTTTTTATGTGTATTGGCTGAGACTCATGTGAGCCTCACTGTCCGCTGTGCCTATTGTGGTGTCAGCAAAGCAAATCAAAGCAGCTTTGCACACTGTATTGCATCGACTCTGCGCGCTGGCAGCAACACGTAACCTAAGACTGTCACAGTTCTTTGATGGACCCTCACTGTGCGCCATTGCTACAGTTATCTAGTATCAGTGATTGTGCTGGTAGCATTTATCCGTGGTAAGCAGCATTTCACACAACTGTGCTCTGAAGAAAGCAGGAAGGTGCTGTAGTAACACTGCATGAACTGGGGCTTTTTACTTCTCTGTGACAGTGAACACAGTCCTCGGCCTTTCAGTTGCAATTGTGCTGATCTAGCCATGCTACAGCTGGCTAAAGTAGCTCCATTACCCCTTATAGTTCACACTTTCAGGCAACATACTGATACTCTCACATGCTGGCAGGGGGAAGGCTTGGACGTGTCTGTTTACCTCGATAAACAGAGACAGGCAGTGTCTCCATTTATCTGTTTATGCATTATTTATGCTTTTAAAGGCATGATTTTATTTTTTCACTTGACTGAGATGGAGCTCAGTTTGAGCCATGTTGTATAGGACTGCAACTAATGATAGTTTCATCACAGATTCATTCGCTGATCATTTTTTCCATTAATCCATCAATTGATTGTTTGGTTTGTAAAAATTCTAAAAAAAAAAATAGTGAGAAATGTTGTCGCACCTACCCACAGTGACGCCTCCACAATGCTTATTTTGTCCAACCTAGAGTACAAACCTCAAAATTAAGAATTTAGATTATTAAAGCAATTAAAAGGAAAGGTGTCAAATCCTCACATTTGTGAAGCTACTAAGCCATTGGCATATAGAGCAAAAAGTTGTAAATTGTAGCTGTAAAATGATAAATGAGTGTGTGCGTGTATGTAAAGTGCATACATATGCACACTTTTCCCTGTTTGTGTCCCCCAATCATAGTCACATACAGACCAGGTGAATGGGAGGTGTGGGATGAAGGAAGATAAGGATGAGATGAGGTGGTGTGGTCTGGTTGTCCTGGCAACCAGATATGTCAGACTTACTAAACACATCCAGACCCTCCAGGTCAGCCAGGTTTTTACAGCGGATAGTCTGTAACACAGTGGGCTTCCTCATCACAGCTGTGAGGAGGAGGATACTCGAGAACATCATACATTCAGTCCACATTTAAAGGCCACTTCAGAGCCTGGAAGCTTCAAAGGAATTAAATTCTGCACCATGTTTGAGCTGTTTGTAGATTGCCTGACTGGAGAGGCAGTGATCAAAGCGTTGACAGCACAGAAGTAAAATTAAGCAAGATGTTTGCAATGCCATGTGACATTTCTGATCTCTAAAGCCTAATCATGGTTATTAATACGTCCTCAAGCTTCCACACTCATTTAGATTATCTCTAGTAATGAGATAATGCAACCATAAGTCAAACAACAGCTCATGCACATATTTACAGAAGCACCTTATTTCAATCGTGTTATCTGTCATCATGCAGTAGGAATGAAACAGTTGAAAGTTGCTTGATGTTGTTTTAACCTTGGTGTTCTCTTCTCTTTTCATTTTAGGTTAAATGACACTGTGCTGCTGGGCAATCACCACATGGAGCATGACGGCTTTTCAGACAAATCTGAGCGCGAGGCTCATGATGACTGGGACACTACGGCCAATGAGAACGGTGGAAGGCTGACGGAGGAGAGCGACATGGACCAATCAGACGAGCCGTCCCCCGGCCCGCAGGCCACAGCCTATGTGGAGCAGAGCACAGAGGAGATGGCTGAGGTGCGGTGCTGAGTTTACAGCTGCAGTGTTTATTAAGGGAGCTCTGTCTGGTTTTGTTTGAGGCATAGCCACCATAGCTCATAGCTAGTAAGCACTTCCTCTCACTTGCTCTGGCCCAATATTAATTAAAACTTATCTAGTTGCCTTTGAGAAATTCTCTTTTTGCTTCTCCCGCTTGTCTTAACTGAGGTTTCTGACCAGAGAGCCACCAATGTGACTTTCTGCTGACCTCACTCGTGTGTGTATGTTACTCCAGGCTGGGGAGGCGTCCCAGGTGGAGACTGTATCAGAGGAGAATAAGGGTCTGATCTGGGGGCTGCTGAAGCAGCTCCGGCCAGGCATGGACCTCTCTAAGGTGGTGCTACCGACCTTCATCCTGGAGCCACGTTCTTTCCTGGACAAGCTGTCTGACTACTACTACCACGCTGATCTGCTCTCACAGTCCGTAACTTAACATCACTGTGCTTTGTTTGTGTCCATTGAAATGTGCACATATTAGTATTTTCCTTCGATGAAGACTGGAATTATTATCTACGTTCTTCTCTCATCATCTTCTTTCCTGCCACAGAGCTGCGCTGGAGGAGAGTGCATACGGTCGGATCAAGCAGGTGTTGAGATGGTACTTGTCTGGCTTCTACAAGAAGCCGAAGGTAAGATTCATTCACTGCTGTCCCACTTGGCTCATTGTTATTATAGTAGCCCAAATATAGGACATTAAGAAAATACTGTAAAACAAAATAACAGTGACATAGACAAAATTTTCAAATGAATGAATTAGTATTATTGCTAAAATACAGTAAACATAAATAGCTGTAGCTTGGTGGTCTTTCTTGCCTGCTTTCAAAGCTTTTAGCTGAATAACAGCTCTGTTCATGGCCATTCCTCCATGAAGCGGTCATTTTGGGGGCACCGGAAGATTTCCTCTGAATGTTTGCATTTTTCTGACTGTCCCTTTGGGGCTACCATCCTCTAACATGACATTCTGGGACACTGTATTTCTTGGCCATCTAGACAAATGCTGTTCTAGACAAATGCATTAAAAATGTCAGGAGACTCTTCCCATTTGTTTCCTCCCATAAGGAATTTATTTCCTCAGCAAAACACCAACCATGAGCCAGCGGATAACGCCTGTAGATTAATCTACGCTTACTCTGCACTTTTTGGGCCGGCAACCTCCAAGTGACTCGCTGGAGATGGATGGGTTGAAACTTATCATTTTTAGGACATCTGCTAAACTGCCTGCCTAGAGTGTTGTGCATTATTTCCTGTTGAATTATTGAGTCCAGACAAGTCCATGGCCATGACTTAACTTTTTGAATCTCAGGCCAGTTTGCTCCATTGATCATCTGCATTGCAATTGGTCCTCAGCAGCAGGTGTTGGTTAAGAAACTATAACTTCTAGCTGTAACAGAACTAACACTGCTGTGTGTGTGACCATTTTCCAGGGTCTGAAGAAGCCTTACAACCCAATCCTGGGGGAAACATTTCGCTGCTGCTGGCTTCATCCTCAAACCGACAGTTGCACTTTCTACATAGCTGAACAGGTTAGACCAGACTCACAGCTAGACTGTGTAAATACACAGGACACGATTCATCCGCTGTGTGAAAAATTTCTGCACAATTTAACAAATGCACAGAGCACACACCTGTGAAATGCAGCAAGGGTAAAGTTAATATGTGCGAGAGGGTTGACATTTCTCTCTCTGTCTCTCCCCCCGCCTGCCAGGTGTCCCACCATCCACCCATCTCAGCCTTTTATGTCTGCAATAGGAAGGATGGATTTTCTATCAGTGGGAGCATCTTGGCCAAGTCCAAGTTCTATGGTACACAGCATACATGTGTAATTTCTTTGTCATAGCTGAAGGATCGGCATAGACCAGCACACACATCATTGGATTCCTTTGTATATCTTTGTAGTTATGAGGAGAATTGATTCTCCAGCTCTTTGATCCACTGTGTCTCTGTTCATGTGCTCTTGTAGGTAACTCTCTGTCTGCTATTCTGGATGGCAAAGCCAGGCTGCTGTTCATGAGCAGGGGTGAGGAGTATGTCATCACCATGCCCTACGCTCACTGCAAAGGTAATGGATCGACTGTGAATGATGATAGCTGTCACTACTAATCTATTCATGTACCTTGTTGCTATGTTAACGATGGCAGTAGGTTTCCAAGTACTGTACAGAAAGGATAGGGTTGAATGATCACTCAGCAGTCTCAAGGAGCCAGATAGGACATTGTAGCTGAGTGGATGAATGAATGAATGACTGCTTGAGGTTCTTTATGGATCTCTGACCTGCCTGCATAGACTGTTAAATAAGTAAGTCAGATAGTGGTCTGATCATCAAATCTCACACATGGATGACAGTCTGTCAAGTCTCCGGACTTCCAACAGGACCATCTACATTCTGTTAATTGATGTGCTGTTTATCCAATGCAGTAAGACTGTCTGTGTCTCCTGTAGGTATCCTGTATGGCACTATGACACTAGAGCTGGGTGGGAAGGTTACCATTGAGTGTGAGAAAACCAAATGTTTCACAGAGCTGGAGTTCAAACTCAAGGTATATTTGACTTTGTTTCCATCTGTACTGTTTGTAAATTGATACTGTACATCCTGAGTTCGACAGTGGTTATAAAGGTGTTGCACTTTGCTCACTGCAGCCTTTCCTTGGAGGCTCCTGCTCTGTGAATCAGATCAGCGGGAAGATCTCTGTCGGAGAGGAGCTACTGGCCACCGTTGATGGACACTGGGTGAGAACCTTTATCCAGCTTTTTTATCCGTACTGCCAACTAACTCACTGCCACTTGGTATTCAGTAATTCTCTGTAGTTATTGGATGCAGAACTGGTAATTTGAGATGTAGGAGCAGCAGGGAGACAGAGGGTTTGAAAAAGCAGAGAGAAGTACGCGGAGGTTTGAAAATATGTTCATTTTACATTCTGGGAATTGTTAACAGAAACCATAAATATTTTCCAGTGTGTCTAGAGTTGCCAGGAGGAGACAAAATAACAAGAGACCGGTGTGGTGAGTTGCTTTGATTGATGGGACTGAACTTTTTGTTGCCTTTGTGTTGTATTCAGGACAGTGAGGTGTTCATTCATGAGAAGCGCTCGGGACAGCGGGAGACATTGTGGAACCCGAGCCCAGACATTCGCAGCAGCCGCCTCAAGAGACAAGTGGTCCAGATAGACCAGCAGGGAGAGTTTGAGTCTGAAAGGTAAATCATGTGCGATTACTTCCTAATTTAATTCATGTGTCACCCATACTGCATCTGTCAGTATTGTTAAAGGTCCAGTGTGTGCGATTTAGGAGGATCTATTGAGAGACATTACATTTTCAGTAGTGTACAATCACCTATAAATGTGGGTTTTCATTTAATATTTTTCATATTTTCATATTTGTACAGTAGCCCAGAATGGACAAACCAAGCCCTGCCTCCAGAAAGCTCCTTTTGCATTTTTTGCACTTTTAGCTGCCACTGCACATTCTCTCCCACGCTTCAAAAGAAAGTGTGAGAGGATGGGTACTCAGTTGGTTGCAATCTACAACCTCACCACTAGATGCCACTAAATCCCACATACTGGACTTTTAAGCTGATGGTAGTTAATTGGAAGTAACAGGATAAAAGATCCCTCTCACAGCAGAAATCTTTTGCGGTTAAACACAGGCTTAATTAGTAATTAGGAATAACATCCATTTAGGTGTGTCAGTGTGTCATGTCAGTGAGCCACAATATCCATGGCTCTGGGACTGACACACCTAAATGAAATGCTGCCGTTACTGTGCTTGACAAGGTAAACTGTCCACTGTGACCCGTGTACAGTATGTCTGCCCCTCGTGTTCATGGAATTTGAATATGCTCTTGACAGACTGTGGCAGCATGTGACCAGTGCCATCATGGATCGGGACCAGCTGCGGGCCACCCAGGAGAAGTTTGTGCTGGAGGAAGCTCAGCGGAAAGAGGCCAGAGAGAGAGGAGACAAACCCTGGAACCCCCGACTTTTCCACCAGGACCCCGTCACCTCCGAGTGGACGTACAAGCACATAGAGTATGAACACACACTCACACCAAGCAAATAAAACATAGGACATGGCACATGCTGTTCTCTTATTAATTTACTTCAGGTCAGTATAACAAGCTGCTAGAATAAGAGGAAAAAGATTAAATTACACCACACCCTCATTTTAATATGTATTATATATTATATCAATATATTGTTCTGTTTGGCAGGATGCGGGCATGGGACCCTGAGCGCTGTCTGGTTCAGTTTGAGAAGGATGGAGTGATTCAGACACATGAGAAAAGCCAGTGGCAACACAATGGACTCTCCTATAGCCACAGCTGGGCCAGCCAACAAAAGGTTAGCCAGACCGATCACACACCTCAAAGCTAGAGCTATAGTGATATATTATTAATGGATGTGTCATTGACATTTAATCAAAATGAAAGCTGCACTCCTTCCTGTCAAGCCAGACTGCACCGGTTCCACAACCACTGACTTCTTTCTCACTCATTACTCGCTGCAGTGACACCCAGACAGCTAAACCCTGTCTTTATTCAACTGTTACCATGTTGTGTCAGCTGGCAGCTCCCTGCCTTTTAGTCTGCAGTGATGTTTGAATGACCTAATGTAAGACTGTTCTGCCTCCTCCCAGGCTGAGGTGAATGGGAAACGTAGGAAGGCCAGCAGCCAGCCATCCAGCTGCAGCCAGAACACCGAAAGCAGCAGCACCACACCTGAGCCCACACATGAGTCCTCAGACAATGAAGGTGAGTCACACACATGCACACACACACTCAAAAGCAGACAGAATCTTAAACTGCACGACCTGAGTCTTCTGTTATTGCCTGTCATGTGCCCAGGGTTCTCAAACCAGTGTGCACGGTGCAATAAAGAGGTGAAGGACATCGCTCTGATAGAGGCCTCCATCACATCTATACAGAAGACACAGCAAGACATCCAGAGGTGAAAATAACGCACTCGTGTGGGGGGATTTAGAGTAGCATCATGTCTTCACATGGCCCTTGAATATGTTGATTTTGGACCCTGTGTCCAAGACTTGAATATATATGTTTAGGACAGGGATAGTGTCAGAGAGTTTAGAGGTTATGACATTCATTCAAAATCAGAATCACAAAATAATATCCACAGTTAGTTCATATCAGTGTCAGTTTGAGAACTGTCAGATTTCCTTAAGAGGGATGTTTCTGATGTATTTGAGGTTTTATTTTGATCATTTAGACTTAATTCCTGCATTATTTAAACACACGCTCACTCTGACCCTTCTCTCTCCCTGTAGGAACCTGGTGGCTCTGAGTCGTCAGCTGGCTCATCAGAGGGCGACAGACGACGGCGTGTCGTTGACAGGTCGCCACTGTCTCATCCTCTGTGTTCTGCTCCTCTCACAGCTCCTCCTCAACTACGTCTTCACCTGAGCCCCACTCCTCAGCGGGGAAGGAGTTTCCCTCCGGCACTGATCTGGCATAGGCTCCCCCCAAAAAGCACAGACTCTAATCAGCAGACGAGGGCAGAGAGCCCAGATCAGTGGTAGGAGGGTAACTTTACCCCTTTTTGTTTCCTCTAAGAGGGGAGGAGCACAGACATTATAGCAATAAACACAGCCACCGCCTGTCAGTCATCTGCAGAGAGGAACGGCACCCCCTAGTGTAGCCAGACTGAAACAGCACCGGCACCCATGCACTTTGGACAGGAAAGGAGGGATGAGATACAAGCACGGCTCAAAAAGATTTTGAATAAAAAAGATGAAATGGAAAATGAAAAAAAAAAGAAATGACAGAGAGGATGTTTCACCATTCCTTAGTGTCTTTTTATATTACCCTGCAATACTGTCTGTCTGTTAGTGTGCCATGTGTGTTGTTTGTACCTATAGTACAGTAGGCCCCATGGGCACAGGCAGATCACCGCTTGGACTTCTCCTACTCCCCTTCCACTCCAGATTTTTGGGCCTTAACGCTGAAGCCAAAAAGAAGAAGAAGAAGAAAACTACGACGCGTATAAGCGAAGAAGGAATATCTTCCAACAGTGCAATTCTGTGTGTTTTGTATTGATGTACGCTCAAATACACTCTGTCTCATCTTTTATTGATGATGATTTTACCAAAACAGTATTTTATAATCCGAAAGGACAAAGAGTACTTGTTTACAAGGAGCACTGTATGTGTTTGTAGTGACACATGGGAAGGAAGGAGAATGGGAATGAGGCAGGGCAGAGAGCCAAACAGAGTGTCTTTGTATTTGTGTGCCTGTAGTGCTGTAACAGAAGGGATAATAGCATAGCACTGCTTTGGTCTAGACCATGACACTAGTGTGTACAATCAGTTACGTAGAAAAGCAGCATGTGGAGGACGGGACAGAGGGAACGAGTGGGGGGGAAAACAAGAAAACAATTGAATACTTTGGCCTAATAGAAGGAGTTTGTGTGTACATCTAGGTCCACAACATGTTCAAGTGACTGTTTTAAGATGTAAACACTGTAATGAGTTTTTTCTTTTAATCAATTTGTATATATTTCTGTGTTTCCAAAAGAGATTTCAGAATGTATTTATTGGGTGATTAACCTTGACTTTCCTAATCTAATTCAGCTTGGAGGACGGAGACCAGGGGTGACAATCGCTCTCCCAGGGGTGTGTATGTGTGTGCGTCAGTCAGTGTGTGTGCGTGTCAGTCAGTGTGAGGGAGCACATGTGTGCGAGTAAGCCATTATGGTTGTGCTATACGAAGCCATGCCTGTGATCTTGGCTTTTACTGGTTTTAAACCCTTTGATTTTCAGTCTCCATTGCCAGTGCTAATCTACCCAATGGGAGAATGGGAGAGACTTGGGGAGCACAAAGAAGGAAGTCGACTCTTTGAATGCTTTTATTTACACCTTAATCTGTTTATTCTTTTCATTCATTTCCTGTTTTCTACTCTACTGCCATGTTGTAGGGATTCTACATACCAGATATTTTTGTCATATGGAATGAAACTACAGAGAACATGACGTTGCCCGATGTTTTCATTCATACCTGTTGCATACTGTATCACTACAGTAAACATTTTAACCTTGCCTTTGCCTTTGGATCTCATTATTGTCTTTATCATAGAAAAATGTATCAGCTGCTGTACAAAACAAGAAATACTTCGCTTAACAGAGGAAAACTGTTTCAGCTGAGGTCAAATATTCTCCACCAGAGGGCGGTGTTGATTTGGGTAAACTAAGATCTCTGAACTGGGTCTGTTCTGGGTATTTGTCACATTTGTAACTGTAAAAGTAATTCTCTTTACAGAACCCGACTGCAGCAGTCAACCTGAAAACTCTTCCAGGTGTTGAATGCAAATGTTAGATGAGACAAAACTAGCGGGAACTGGGAACTGGGAACCAGGCGACAAAGATCCTGATGGTAGCCCAAACACAAGACTTAACAACGTTGGTGGCAACATTTTTCTTCAAACTACATGAGATTTGAGCTGAGTGGTTGACATTAACTGCAGAGCCCTATCACAGGCCTGAGAGTTGAACCTGAGCAGGTGAAAATCTCTTAGTAGACACCACATGGATCAACATCTCTGCCACACACACAGGCTTAAGCTCCTGTGAGGGGTCAGATCGTGTTTAGGAGCCTCTTCACAATGCAGGAGGCCTGCAGAGTGACAGACGGTCAAGTGCTATGAACATACAATGCAGTCAGTTACTCTTATGTTTTAAGAAGAAGGAAAAGCATTCACTGTAAAGGTGATCTTATTTATTTATCTTTTTAAAGAATTACACATTACCAAGGTTTTAGAAAAGAGCAGAATGCCAATAGTTGGAAATTTCAAAATATAATGCTAAACAATGAATAACAAATAATGTCAATTTTATAGTTTTCTCAGTTTAATCGCAAATTCAGTCTGTTGTGTCAGTTGCCAGCCTGTTCATTCCTCTAGCTTCTACGTGAGCCGATTTGAATGATGCCATCGTGGCGACGCAGACTCCTGTCTGTGTGATGAGGCGAATACCCGGCATTTCAAAGCGTCAGGTCTATCCAAACAGAGATTAATCTCCAGAAGTGGAATGTGTTTGTGGTTTATTGCTCACTGTAGCTACCTACAGCCTTTATGTGTGACTCAACCTGATCTGAATCCCCCTTCTGTCACTAATAACACTCAGTTGTTAGAAACCGCCAGCCCTGTATTACACCAAGAGCTATAATGATACTCCAGATATGAACACCGCCTGTAGCGATGCCACATTGCACTGCAGATTTTGTCTTAAAGTCACTATGAAAGCAACCAAATGAGTTTCCTGTAATGCCATAATCTTGCAGTGAACAGGTTTAGCAGCAGAACAAGTACATGAAGGTGGTCGGGATTTGGGGTCCTGCTCAAAGACCCCATGGCAGGGCGGATATTTGGACCCGAAATGTTCTCACTGTGTCACCCTGATACTTCCTATGACTGAATCACAGCAGCTCATGCCTAACAATGGATCTAAACCAGTAAATCCACATTTCTACCATCTCTTCCTGAAATCTTAAGGTAGTCAAATGTTTTGATTTCTGTTCTGAAACAGGGTGATGAATAGGGTCAACGCAGCAGAGTGGGCTGATTGGTAGCCGAGTAAAGATCAAGGAATAATCTCCTCCATGGCTTATTTCTATTCTCCAGTTAGCTGGATGTTTGAGTGGGTGCACACTGGACCATTGTATTATCCGACTGGGGGTGACGGAAGGAGCCACAACCCAAATTAGGCCAGAGGAGAGTGCGTGTGTGTGTGTTTATTTTCCAGGCAGTAAGCACTCCATCAAAGCAGGTTCCTCTCCATGTGTGTGACTGAGCCTGTAACAGTTTCCCTGCTCTGGATCCCTGTTTGTCTGTCTCCATGTGCGTCGGTCTGTGTTTGTTTCTCCTGGCACTGGATGAGCGAGTGCTGCTCTCTGATCAAATACCCGCACACCGCCAGCATCAACGAACACACTGGGGGGAGCATTCAAACAGCGCTGAGTCACATGGAAGTGGAGGAAAAATAGCTCAAGAAGACTAAATTGGTTTTTCAAACGTTTATTTTCTTGTAGTCAAAATGTTTCTCATAATTTTGTTCCTGATATTGAAAAAAAAATGAAAGGAACAATTCACCATTTTCAGAAATATGTTTTTTGTTTTTTTTTTCCTAGCAAGCACTTAGCTTAGCAATGGTTAGCCTACTCAAGCACAAAGACTAGAAAGAGCAGGGGAAAGCTGGCATGGCTCTGTTCAAAAATAACAAAATCCACCTACCAGCAACCCTAAAGCTTGTTAATAAACACGTTATGTCTTATTCATCTAGCTAATTCATGAAAAAACAAGTGTAAAACCATACCATTTGCTAAACAACCAGTGGAGACTAGAAGCTACACATTACACATTTTTAACATTTTTACATGTTAGTTTTTGTCTAGATAAAGAAAACAAACACGACATTACATGTTAATGAGCTTTAGAGGTGCTGGTGGCCAGATTTTGTTAACTTTGGACAGAGCTAGCCCTCTGTTTCCAGTCTTTATGCTAGGCTAAGCTAGCCTTAGCTAACCATCTGCTATCTGCTAGCTGCTTTACTGTGCGTGCAGATATAATAGCTGTATATATATTATATTATTATATTTTTTCATCTACATGAAACTCTTGGTAAAAAAAAGTGCATGTAGAATTCCCAAAATGTTCCCAAAACTATTCTTCTAAAGTTAAGATAACAGGAAACTGATTGGATTACGTAAATTTTTTTCTGTAATGGTTTATTTTCAGATATCATTTTGAATTGCTGTCATGCTTTGTTTTAAACTTTCATTCATCTAACTTTCAACATCACTGAGGCACACTTAGACAAAAATAATCCTTTTATTCTCTGAATATGATCCATGGCCTCCCCACTCTCCGCTCTGTGCTTTCTCCCCAGGTAAGAGAGCGAGCGGCCAGCTGCACCGAGGCGTGTCCTGCTTGTTTTGGCTGAAGGGCAGCAGGAGTCAGATCGGATGTTTGCTCTGTGGGTTGCCTCTGTTGCAGCTCAGGCCTGTCCTGAACAGGCAAGAGGGAGGCAGAGACAGAGGACTTGTCTGGACTTGCCTTTCAGAGAGCAGAGGAGAAGATGGAGAACAGAGGGGGGGAATTTGGCAGTCTGACGCAGCCCGAGGCAATGTGTGTCATGTGTCCACATCTTTGTCTTTGCTGTGCGAGATCACATGCTGTCAAGTTAAAAGGAAACCTTGGGGTTTTTTAAACCTACATCCTATTTTCACAGGTTTTTGTGTTGATGTTCACACTTAGTGTTCAAGCCTTGGTGCTCAATTCAGATTTATTGCTCAGATCTGAGCTGCATGTGCAGAAGAACAGTAACAGGTCATATGGTGTCACATGCAGCAGGCTGTTGTATTGAAGTAAGCCACTGAAGTCAGCGTTAATGGTTTCATTTATAATCCAAATTTTTTTATTGTGCTTTTTGTGGAGTAATGGCTGCTTCTTCTGAATGGCCTCACAGAAACAGCTTTCATCCAAAACTTCATGATGATGATGATGTTACTTTTAACCACTTTTGTCAGCGCCTTTCCACAAGAGTCTCGTGGCAAGACACTCAGCTCAGATCTATATGTGATTTAGGACCACATATGAAAGTGGCCCAAATCAGAGTTAAAATGTTTAGGTTCAGTGAGATTTACGCTGTTAACACTGTTAAGAAAAAAACAAAAAACAGGTCTGAGTCATATGTTCCGGCAGTCTGAACGTAGCATAAAGGGGACAACAGTTTTTGAAACTGGTCCAGTTTTGAGTGACAGTGCGGCAGCCAGCAGTGGGCTGCAATATATATCCAATAAAAGTGAGGGCCTGCCGGCATTATGCAGAGGACCCTGCAGAGAAATCAAACATTTCACTGCTGAAACAAAAATCCTGTTATGTAGGTGAACTTCTTTGCCAGCTAGTCTTTGTCTGGCTTTGACATCACTGGAATGTAAGTACAGTAGCTAAAGTACTTGAATCAAATCTCAAAGTACAAGTATTTTAACTATTTCTCCTTAATGCTACTTCATACTTTTGACAAAATCGTCTCCACTCAAGGTCCACTTTCTCACTTCTTTTGGAGCTTTCGACACTATCACCCAAAACACAGAACCCCACGGTGACTCTGCTGCCACTGATGTGCATGAAGTGGTGAATGCGAAGCACATTACAAAGGGTTTGGGTCAAAGCTCCTGTAAATGCAGTCCATTTAACATTTTACTGGGTCAAAATTTAAACTTTTGTACTTTCAATTGTGATTTTGAATACTGAGCTTTTACTTGTGCGGTCTTGCTACTTCTGATCATTTCTTCCAGAGTCATCTGACTAATGTTTTAAAGTTCTCACAATTGTTTTGGATTTGTTTTTAATCTTGTCATGTTTGAATGCCAGGGCTAGAGTAAAGCCAGTGCAGTAGGTTTATGATTCAACCTTATTCAGTTTTATGGAATTTAATCCAATGATTCATGTGGTACCAGCCGTCCTCCGCATTTGATTGCAGACCCTGATATGGCTCAGTATGTGATGATCTGTCAAACTGAGCCTGACCATCTCAGTCTCCTTGAGGGGATAATGAAACCAAACATTTTGTCTCCTAAATGAACCAGTTAATTTGCCGTTTGATGATTCAAAGGATGAATCATTGCATTTCACTATAAAAGCAAAAACGCTTTAAGACGAGTACCGATTTGTTGGCTGTACCAATGCCTGTCTGTCGGCGCGCCAACCACCCACAGCCTGTGATGTAATTGTAAGGGAAAAAGGATGTGGGGTGGTCTTCTTGTGCAGACAGGTAGACATGACCTGTTAAAACACAGACAGGAGGAGGAGGAGGAGGAGGAGGAGGAGGAGGAGGAGGAGGAGGAGGAGGAGGATTCAGGGAGGACCTTCTTCTTTTTTTTACCAGGGTGAAACATTCTCATGAACATTCGAGGTGACAAATGTCAAAAGGTGTGATAACGATCCGTCTCCCACTGAGTTCTAGTGTACGGAAATCACTACCAACCAGCAATTACATAACTTTCAAATACAATCATTACCGGTTGCACTGTGTAATACTGTGATTTGTTACCACAGTGACGGCGCTACCCGCCTGTCGGGTTTCCCAGTAGAGCTGCTGCTCTTGTCGAGTCTTGTCCCGCAGCACTCAGCCCATCCTACAGTTTCATGAGACAAACACACACTCGCTTTGAGGAGATTTATCACTACACACCCATCACCACCTCACTGTAACTTAAACTCTCCTTAAAAAAAAAAAAGGCCATCGTGTTCTGTCTGTTCAGACACAAAAAGAATGGATGTTACTCTGAGAAGAGAGAGGAGTCGAACATTTTTATCACCTCTCTTAAATATTTATGAACTTATGAACTAGAGGAGCGACCTTTGACCCATAGAGCATCTGTGCAATTATGCAGCCACATGAGGATGTACACTATCTATATATAGTTGTGGCAGCTATGTATGGAGCGTAGTGCTAAGATTGTGTTTGATCCTGTCTCTCTGTGTGTTTTGTTTACTTTTGTAGAAAGCCCATATTGACTGATCTCTGCTTCCTGCTTCCTGTCCGTGTCTGACTCTTTTGTCCTTTCAGCATTCGTCAGTTCCCCTAAATCGGAGAGGCTCGATCGTTCTGCGAACCCTCTCATTTGCTATCCAAGTTATTCTTTCCCTCTTCTCGTTTCCATCCATCAGTCAAACAGTTGCCAGTTGCTCATGATCTAATAAACAGGAGAGTGAAAGCTGTGACATGAGGTCACAGCTGGTGTGTGTGTATATACGTGCGTGTGTGTGTGTGTGTATGTTTGAAATCCTATACAGATGTCATGCTTGCTACCAGGATCATCGTTGGCATTAACACAGAAACACAGAGATGTGACTCAGGGGAGTTTGTTGCCAGTAGGTTGTTGTTTTATTCCTAACAAACACACTCCGGCCTCTGGACCGAATTTCCACATTGAAGACTGATGGCATGAAAGCCAGAGGAAGGGACAGTAAAATAAAGAAATCTCAGACACACAAAACCTTCAGTTTCCAAAAAACTGAACCTGTGCTCAGCCCTACACATGCAGACATGCAAGCCTCACTTTTACAGTGTGTGTAGCAGCTCACTATGGAAAGATAATAAATTGCATTGCACTCATACAAAGTACAGACAAGCACACACTGTACATGCACCCTTCAGATTTCCTACAGTAGAAGCCTTTGTTGCAGGCTCCACATCCTCTGAGACGAGATCCTGACCCTAGTTAGAGAGACAAGAAATGTGCGTGCATGTGTGTGTGCGCTGTCGTCCATGTGTATGCACACTGTATGTGGCCGGCCCACTCAGCTCTTCCATCCATAGGCCCAGATTCCAGTGGATCTCCCTGCTCGGGTGTTGGTGTGGGTTGTTGGGGTTGAGCAGGCTTTGAAGGAGGCTCCAGTGACTCATTACCCAACAATCCACCCACCCTCCATGTCCTCTACACCCCTCAAACATCTCCATCCTTGCCCCAGTCCCTGCCCCTTGTCCTCAGGCACAGATAGCCAACACACAGCTCCCTGCACACATGCATGTGTACACACACACACACACACACACACACACACACACACACACACACACACACACACACACACACACACACACACTCGTCAATCGTTGACTGAAGAAAAGAGATTCTGTTTCAGTAGAACGGGAATTGTGTGGACCGAACCGCTGTGAAAGACTCCTCTGTGTGTGTGTGTGTGTGTGTGTGTGTGTGTGTGTGTGTGTGTGTGTGTGTGTGTGTGTGTAGCAGAGGTGTGTAGAGTAGCCAAAAAGCTGTACTCGAGTAAAAGTACCGTTACTTTGCAAGTACTCAAGTAGAAGAAGTCATCAAAATAAGTACTTGTGATAGAGTACAAAAGTATTTACTGAGAAACTGACTTGAGTAGCAAATTAAATAAAAAAAAGAGAATGAAAAAACAATATTCTCAGTTTGAATCTCTCACCTGTGACGACAATAATATTGTACTCCATTACGTTCACCATTAAGTCATGATTTAAAAAAAAAAAAAAAAATCACATTCCTTGCTTGATATCTCCATCACAGACAGTCACAGATCAGGTGTGAGTCATGTGGAAGCATAGCTGTGGTAGGACGACAGCGTGTCAGCAGGCCTGGGACCAGCCGACCACCTGCCTCTTAACAAATATTTTTCTCTAAAAATCCATGGGAGAAAGAGTAAGATTAAGAACAATTTACTCAAAAAAAAAGTTACTCAAGTAAATGTACTTAGTTGTGCTGTGTGTCTTCACAGCCTCTGCTCAGTCTTTACAGCATGTGGAACGAGTTTTATCAGGCATCTCAGTTTTCATATTTAATGCTCTAACCTTTCATGTATAAACCTGACATCCTAATCTCTGCCTCCATCTGTCCTGTTGGAGGGATTTCTTCATGTTTCCTCAGGGGTTTTGTAAACCTACACCACCAACTCCTGTTCCCACAGCTCACACTGGTCATACCCCCACCTTTGACTGGTGTGAACACACATCTGCGTACCTCGTGGGGACCAAACCAGACATCTGTACCCATGTTTTAGCAATTGGTCCACGAGATTTGTATGTTTTTAACATACTGCTGGGTGTCTGCATACAGTGTGGTCATTAAAGATGACATCTGTAGGAGATGACATCATTTGGTCTTCCTGTCTGGAGCACAAAGAGCAAAATTAGATTTTGAAATACATACTGATTCACAAAACATTATAATAATTTGCCTCTGTATTCATGGGAAAAAGCTTCAAGTCGCTTCAATAGACTGTGTTTTGAAATGAATATCAAATGCAATGTGAACATTCTGGCTCACAGTCTGCGCCCAGACTCGTTCAATGTGAAAAAGGGTGGAGAGAACAAATGGAGTCAGTGAGGCTGCTGTGTATTGCATGAGAGCTGAATGACACATTTTGTGACTTACTGTGCTTCCAAACCTATTTAGCTGATGGTCCCACATTTTTACTAGTCAAAACAAAAGCCAGTTTTAAAGTTGTGATTGAAGGTAAAAGTTGCAGGTTTTCCAAATGAAAAGCTTCAATAAACAGCACAACTCAAGATGGGAATCTGTTTCTTTTGGCACGTAAATTACACCGCTGTGTGATATGAGGACTGGAGATTTGTGGATAGAACAGGTCCATGTGGTCTGTGTAAATGATGCGTTTACATTGTTGGAGTGTGCTCATGCTGCATTTTAAGTGCACTGTCTAAATTGATTAATGCTGACCTCCAGTACAACCGTAGCCTTTTTGGCAAAAGGTTGCCACTGTGCTCAGACTCGGGGCAGCATGTGGACAGAGAGGATCATTGTGAGTTGCCCTGCTCCTTGGGAAAGACCCTTGAGCCATGACAAACAGGATTTCCTCTTATTTCAGGCTTTGGTCTTCCCATGCCCTTCTTCTGTATGTGAATAATAAAGCAGCTTCTTACAGCTCTCATGTCACATAAATTCAGCTTCAGGCAGCAGCAGGTCTGATGGGGCCGGGTATGACTTTGTCTTGTGATTGACAGTTTGACTTTTCAGACATTTTGACTTGTCATGGCATGAAAAGCACAGGTTTAATTAATGACAGAGGCTATCATTTAGTTCCAGGAGCTCCAGTTCAAAGGCTCTGGTATTGAACATGATGACTCAGATGAGTCATTAAGGTAATCTGTTCCACCTGTGCCTTTCCTGCTATGACACACCACAATGTCTGCTGTACAAAGGCCTTCAAAAGAGGCTCAACTATCTAACTCCGAATCTAAATTTCTTCTTTCTATTCAGACTGTTCACTGGCAGCACTGAACTTATCAGCTGATATCTGGATTTTGCAATTTGTTTCAAATTTAAATAATGTTAATGTAATAATAATGTTTAACTGACAATCAGCAGCTACATTTTCAGTTGTGCTAGCTACCAAGCAACCATAACCACACCCTACTGCATTAACATTACCTGCACACAGATATTCTACCACTGGACAAGTTAGTAATCAAGTAAGTGTTCAGTTTTAATAATAAAAGTCCAGTGTGTAGCATTTAGTTGAATTTAGCAGTGAGGTTGCATATTGTAATCAACTGAACAGCCCTTGCCTCACCTTCCTCTACAATGGCCACAAAAAACATGAAAGGTGCTCTCTTGAGCCAGCGTTTGGTTTGTCCGTTCCGGGCCACTGTAGAAACATGGTGATGACATGATTGACTCCATGGAAAAGGAACTGTTCACTCTCTAGATGTAAAAGGCTTTTCTAAGGTAACAAAAACACAACAATTTTTATTCTCAGGTGATTATACGCCACTGAAAATGGAATTAAGATTATTATCTGGCAACAGATCTCCCTAAATCCTCTACACAGTGGACCTTTAGCAATGGTTCAAATGTTTGTAATGTGAAAGAGACGCTTAAAGTTCTGCATACATACACATGTGTGATCTTTCAGTTCAGAAAAACCTTTCAAGTAACCTGAGCACAGAGACTTTGAGTGACATTGCATTTCTGGCATGATTTAAGGACTCTACAAAGACCTTGGAGGCATCCAAAACCCCAACCATTCACCTGACCGTTGTGTGGATAGAGCGCCTCAGACATCACCCGCTACCCTCTTCCACTGACATTTTGACAATGTCACCGCTAAAGGAATAGCGCTTCAAATTCTGTCCAACAAATTCAAACTGCATCTCCTGCATAAGCTTCTCGGATCCCAAACTGAAAAGCCTGAAGCTGCAAAAATGTCATAGATAGGCCTAAAGGTATTGAATTAAGCTCATTTAAGCAGTTTTCAAGAACTCAAGGAGAAGCGTTGAAGCCCTCTGCAACATACCCTGGACCACCAGAGAAGAGAGCCCGTCTGCGATCAACAGGTGATGATTTAGCCGACATGGAGGACTCCAGTGACGAAATTCTGTATCTTCGGGATGAGGTGGCTGCCTGTATTGATTTCAAGACACCCAAGGAGGGTCCTTGAGGCTTTGACCAGGGACTGTGCATGAAATTCTTCCTCTGTGCAGCAACTTCAAGGCCAATTAAATGTGAGTATAGTGAGTACAATCATAGTTGGTAATTGATTCTGCCAAATGAATTCATGTTTATACATGTTCCAGTTGTGCAAGTGAAAGTAAAGCAGCTACTCTTTTCAGCAAAAAATGACTGAGAAATCTACTGAAAACTACCTGCCAGCACTAACCTGACACACATGCAACACCTACGTCATAATTACGTTTTCCTTTACTGAGAGGAAAATGAATAGGAGAGCACACAAGTGAAACTTTTTGAATTGTGTGTTTCTCTGCTGTCTTTGTTTTGAGCCCCCTGCCCTTCATCCAGCCTCCATCTGTCCATTCATAAATCATCCCACACAGGCGTCCAGCTCCTGGGTGGCTGCTGAGAGATCACCTCAGCGAAGGTATGCAGACTCGGAAATACAAGCCCACACCCTGATCAGCAGTGTTCAGACAATACACCCCTGTTGTGTCCCACTATGATTGATGGAGACTTTTGTTGCTGGGTCAATACCACACTGCTGAAGTGATCAGGGAGCTGGAGCCAAGCAGTGAAACAATACATAAGATCTGGGACTGCAGGAATGCATTGTGTGAGAACCTGTGCTCTTATAAAGGGACTTTCCAGCCTCCTTGACCCGCTCCTTGTGGCGCTATCACACTGAGAAAGACATTTTCAGAAAAGCAGCCTAAATTTCCCTGTTGTGCAACACTAAATGTTAAGTAAAAAATAATGTTTTCCAAATGTTTCCCACAAAACTCTCTGAACAAAGGTACCTATATGAGAGCTAGGACTTCTTCATGTAATTATGGAATACTGGCTAAATATTCTTCAGAAACAGAAGAAACATAGATTGACTAGAAAGTCATTGATGTTTGTGGTTTTCTCCAAGGTGAATAGGGATTTACTGCACCTCTCACCCTGACTGTTTTCTACACAAAATTCCCAAACTTAAACGTCCCACAGAGGAACCGTCACATGTTCCCTCACTTTATGACTCAACATTAACTTCTAAATATTCCTTCAGTACATTATGGATGAAATGCCACGATATCGGCTTATGGAAAACACTGACACTGAGGTTGTTAATGAATAATAAGGAACCAAAGAGACTGTAAAAACCACTCTCGTAAAGGTTTGTCTTACTTCATCATGTGTGATTTCTTTGCTCATGTTAAACCATTTCATAGAAGTAAAGACAGAGTAAAGGATAAATTGGAAACCATCGAGCAGGCAGGATCGAGTCCCTATTGACTTGCCGGTTGATTAGATCTGAGCTGATACGCTATTGGCTTTGGTGTGACACAGGAGAATTCCTGCATCCATTTTTTTTCCTCTTGGCAAACTCTTCATCTCTGACCTGTAATATTCTCTGCACTGTTTTCTGTCCTCCCGCCCTTTATGTGCTCATTTATCTTTCTCTCTCTTTTCTCTTGTGTAATATCTACAGTGAACTAATTTCCTCTCGTCCTGATAACGGCTCTGGACCCGGGGTCATCATTACAGGTTATTACAGCCATTCATTTCACCTTCAGTTTCACGTCAGGCAAAGCTGATCATGCTGTTGCCTTATTTGCAGCTCCGAGAATCTGATGTAACTCACTGTAAGTCATGTGGTTGATGATCAGCTGCTGTGGAGTAATTAAGTGGCACTTTGAAGAAATCACGCAGCTATCACACAATCTAACCATCACTTTGCCCTCCAATTTCCTGCTGAGTATTTTCTCTTTTTTCTCATTTGTCAGCAGCTACAACAAACACTGCTCATGGCAGCTGCTTTTTTCTTCCTGTGTTGCTGTTGTGTTTATCCCAGAAAGACACCAGCAGGTGTAAAAAGGATATAAAAGCTTCAACGATGTAGGTACTGCTGATTATATCACGATTACATCTACATAATGAACATCTGGAATTTGTAGAACCTGGAGGGAATGAGACATTATTTCCTCATTTAATCAAAAATCTCATCCAAGGATTTGGGTTCAACCTTTCTCTTGACTTTGTGCCATCATGCATGAGTGATATTTCACACACACACACACACACACACACGCACGCACACACACACACACACACACACACACACACACACACACACACACACACACACACACACACACACACACACACACACACACACACATGCTGTCTGCAGAGATGGTCGAAACAGACACACTAATGTAAAAGTCCTCTGTATTGCCTTCCAGGCAGGGAAATGTAATGTTATTGTAATCTGTTCTTGGTCATATCTTCACACACCCACTCAGGCAGCTGCCGGCAGTCCGCCTCTCTCTGTTACTGACAAGTTAAAGGATCAGATCACCAAAATCAGTTTTGACATCCATCCATCCATTTTCTATGCCGCTTATCCCTTTCGGGGTCACGGGGGGGCCGGAGCCTATCTCGGCTGTCAACGGGCGGGAGGCGGGGTACACCCTGGACCGGTCGCCAGCCGATCGCAGGGCACAAACAAACAACCATTCACACTCACACTCACACTTAGGGGCAATTTAGAGTCACCAATCAACCTAATGAGCATGTTTTTGGTCTGTGGGAGGAACGGGAAAAACATGCAAGCTTCACACAGAAAGGCCCGACCCGGGAATCGAACCGGCGACCTTCTTGCTGTGAGGCATGCGCACTACCTGCTGTGCCACCGTGCAGCCCAAGTTTTGACATTAGTCTGAAAAATTTGTTTTTGAGACTAATGTCTGTGAGATTTCTTCCTCCACCCCAACACAATAAAATGACATTTATATTTCAGAAGTAACGTTTCTTTTTTGTTAGCTGTGGATATAATCCATAGAACACTTCTCTAAAGTGAAAAATGTTGACATTATGGTTTGTAGATTATCTGCAGTTTATGGAAAGAGTTCTTCAGCTGGTATTACACTCCCTGTAGAGCCACGCAGTCAGGCCACCACGCTGGTCTTGAAATATCTCACCATCTATGGCACTGACTGCCATGAAACTGACATACAGGGTGCTCAGAGGAAGAATCCCAATGACTTTTCTAGCAGCTCAAAGTTTTTACTTAACTTGTAAAATATCTCAACATCTACCAAATGTATTGGCACAAAATTTGCGGTTCCCAGTCAGTGAATCCTCTAACCTGACTTTTTTTTAATTTAATTTTTTAGTGCCACCATGAGGTTTGTGATTTTAAGTGAAATGTCTAAACAACTTTTGGATAGATTGGAATTACATCTGTGACAGTTATTAATATCCCCTTTCAGGATAATTAGTAATAACTTTTAAAATATTTTTGGGTAGGTGGGAAATATAATTAATGTTGTATTAAAATGATTTCTCAGGGCTGATTTTAAGTCTTTGAGGCAGTCAAGTCAACAAATGGCACATTAAACTACGCGTCTCTGAATACTGACCATTAAAATGACACTGCAGTGGAACGATTTCTTTTCAAAGCAGTGCCGATGGAGTCCTCAAGTCTCTACTTAGTTCCAACTGGAGTCCAGGTCTAAAGTTTGAAGTGCACTGTATGTCGAACTAATCTTTGCATCGCCTCTTTCCTCGGGCCACGGAGTGCATGTGGAGCTCCCTCGTCCCCAGTCGTCCGCCCCCTCACTGCCTTGTAGACATTCTTGACAGCGTCTTCTCTCTCTGTCTGAGGCTTCTCTCTGGACAGCTGGGTCTTAGGCAACATGATCCCTGCTCAGTAGTGCAGCCACTTTGAGTGTATATACAGCATGTGTGTGTGGCTGTGTATATCCAATACACACGCATGTCTTAGATATGAGAGGTGCCACATTCATAAGATTCCCATTGAAAAACAGGTCTGCAAAGAGAGAGGCTCCTTCTATATTTGGGAAAATGTTGCCTTACTCTGTTGAGTCTGCTTGTTGTTGTAAACTTCTTTTTAATATATTTACAGAGTCGCAGATGTGGTCTGGACATAGAAAACTATTTAGTTACATCAGAGGAATGTCTCCCAAACAGAAAATGAAGAGTCGACGCTATGTTGATGTTCTGGAGTCGTAATCTCCGAAAAGTGTCACTGAGTCCATTGATTCCCAACGAGAGGTTTTGAAAATCGACGAGTCCCAGTTCGCAGATCTCAACATCTGCATGATTTACGGGTTTGTGAGCGACAATCACAGTCAGAGAGTGGGAGGATAGACCTGAAGATGTGGATCCAGGGAGCTCTTTCTCCGTGACTCAGCACATAAAAATGGAAGTCTGATCAAAACAAACACGGTTGTCATGACTACAGACGATTAGGAGAATGACCCCTTTGTGGATAAGATGAGGGGGGAAAGTCATCCATTTTATCCGTGAGACCAGATCTGGGAATCAGATGACCTTTACTTGGATGAAGGAATGACAAATGGGAAACAGCAGTGTGCTACGCAGAGACACTCAGACTGATTTTCCCCTTTTATGGCCCAATTTTGATTTTCCTGGTTGCTCTATGTTACCTCAGCCGCGGCCTGGGGGTGTGTGTCAAGGTATGTGCTCAGGTATGCACTCACCTGAGCCATGCGTCACAGAGTGAAATGCCGAGAGAGGTCCTTTCCGTAAAACAAGCCCATGAATAGCACCTCCGTGAGACAATCCCATTCCTATGGCTCTACGACACTAAAGAGCAGGTCCACCGCTGCTGATTGTTGGAGATTGTTGCGATGTTAGAGGCTCATTAAGGAGACACATGACACAGATCTCAGAGGTTGTTAGTAATCGCATGAACTCCCAGGGCCTTGCTTAATATCCTGGTAGTATCTGCTGTTTGGGTTTTAGGAGGTTTTTATTTACATGAGGCACAAGTGTTGTGTCCTGCGGGCCTGCTTGCGTCAGATTGGACCCTGACGGGAGGAGCGAGTGAGGAAATGACACAACAGATTAAAGTGAAACAAAGATACAAGGTCTGACATTATGGTGTCTTACAGGAAACAGAGTGACACCCTCGTCGAGCGTGGGGAGCTGCACTGGGCTGTTATGCATACCTGAGCGAACGCGCAAGTTACGCTGTGAGGTCAAGTGGCGTTAACATGTCGTCAAGCTGTGCGAGCAAACCCTGAAGTGCTGTTACCTTTCAAAAAGCACAGACGTGCTCTTTATGAGTTCTGAGACCACACACGGTACGATTTTATGTAAAAACAGACGTCATCATAGCCTGAACCACAACTTGTCCATAGACTCTCAAAGCCCCAATTATTAAATTGAGAGCCTTTCATTTTCCAATCCAGAGAGACGATTCCACCACGGTTAGAGCGTTACCTCTTTCATCCTTTGCCAGTAAAGTAAATTGATCACATTTAACAAAATATTCTGAGCTTAAATGTCTGCTGATTAGCCTCTCAGAGCTTTGCACCTTAAATCTACAAACGTATGGAGCTTGAAGGTGTCATCATGTAATCTAAGTTAACTTTCAGCCCTGGAAAAATAAGACAGTGAGAAGACTGAAGACGGTTGATGAGATGTAACTAAAAAATGTGAAAAACTAGTAAGTGGACCTTTGTAGTTATGGAATATTTTGTTCCACATTGACAACGATGAACTTCTATCCATGAATGTGACGTTTGGAGGAACCAGCACGTAAAAGATATAATGAGGTAAAAATTCCAAATCCCACTGAGCCACCACACATCCTGAAGAAAGGTCTGACTAGCCACCAAAAATGTGTTATTTTAATTATGATCATTTTATAGGGTCACTGTTTTTTTTGTTTAACTATCGTTAACTGTAACTGGTTATTTGTGTATGTGGTTTCCAAGCCTTCTCCTCATGACCAGCTTTTGTCTGAAAACAACTGGAATGATATTTTGTCTCAAGAATATATTAAAACCCAGTAGGTGTAGTTTGTGTTGAACTAATGAATGTGAACTACAGTTCTCAGACACAGTACTGAGGACATGGACCCTGCGTGTGAAGGAAAGGAAGAGCTCACAACAAGATAAAACATCATGTCTACACAATTTCATATGTTTACTCTGACTTTTCCAGGGGGATTTCTGCCTTTATTTAATCAAGCCAGATGAAGAGGCAGACTGGAATCAGGAGTACGACACAATAAAGTTTCTGATAGCACGCTGTAACCATTCAGCCATTTCTCAAATCACTCCTAATTTTCATCCTGAGTAGTATTTTCCCTCCTGGCAATGCTCTCCATACAGTACAGTGCTCTGGTGGATAGAGCCACTTTTCACATGAGGGCAAACTACTCCACGAAAAGGACAATTTAAAAGATTTACATCTGCGTATCGATACAGATCGATGTCCTGAGACAGTGCAGAGTTAATGCTGCCGTGGATGTGAGAGGAGTTTGTGTGGGAGTGCTCTGAGGTTAACTCCAGATGGTGAAATGGGAGTGAGGCATGTTTCTTCTGGCCTCCAACCTTCACCTCACAACACCCTGCTCAGCTGTTACTCCATACACGCTGCCACAGCTTGTCAGCACCGCATCTCCTGTTTACGATAAACGCCTCCGAATCGGAATCATTTCGTCCTGCTGTTTAAAAACTGAATATTAACTGAAGATGTGTGTGGGTCACGGCCCCGCGCACACCTGTCTCACATTCTCTGCGTTTATTGCGTTCATCTTTTTTCAAGAATGTAACAATGCATTCACTGTCGCGCAGCCATGCTGCCTCCACATAATGACGGCCTATGGAGCTATGACGCCAAGTCCACAAGTAAGGCCTGAGTGTGTGCCAGTGCTGCGTCAGAGGATGTTTATACAGCCTGAGATCAGAGAGGAAGACACAGTGTGTGTGTCTTCATCTCGCTGGTGGTGTGTTTGTGTTGTAAACCTTACATTTTGTGGCCAGACATACAAGTGGATTATGATGTCTTTTATTATTATCTGTTATTGTTTAGAGTAAGTCTAATGCGTGGCAGGAGTTGCTTAAACAAGAAGCATTTTTCTCCATCAAACTGTTCAGCAAAGAATCGCATGCACGGGTGACAAAAACCCCTGTGTGGCCCTTGGCTCGGGGCCCAAAGATCTGTATGTGTGTGTGTGTGTGTGTGTGTGTGTGTGTGTGTGTGTGTGTGTGTGTGTGTGTGTGAGATTAAAGTGGTGCCAATTTGTGAAGCAGTATTTTTAGAAAGGAGGCCCGTCCGCTCCGGTAATACTCCTCAGATCAGTCTAACCCTTTGATGCGTTCATTGTAGTGCGATCCTACTTCAAAGCTGCACACAGAGACGGGATGGGATGGGGAGGTGGTGCGACTCTACTATACACTTCATTACTGCGGGCCCTGACATTCGGCTCTCTGTCACCTCTGACCTCTGGGCATTTGTGCTCATAACAAACTTCCACTCCACAGGATCTACAGCCGGAGGTATTTATGTGCAGGAGGGCTCAGAGAGGACTCGTGTTCTTAACATCCGCACGGTTTTCATGTGCTGACTTCTTGTGGTAGTTGATGTTCCACTGCTTTAGCTCCAACACTGTGGATCAAACTCCTCCTCAGTATCAGATCATCTGAGTCTTTTAATAACTCATCTGTATAGACTGACATTTCATTTATTAGTCCAGTCTTGGATTTAGCGTTGGACTTTTTATTTAGTTCCCAGAAATACTTGTATTTCATGGTACTATATGCACATATGAAACACTTTGTAACTCTTATTTTGAAAGGTGCTCCAGATACTTACTTATCTAAAGTGAATATATATGAATCGTGACCTTGTGATTGTCATGGTTGTATTAAACGTCCAGTTTTCTGTCTTTGTAGACTCGTTCTGTAGTTATTAACATAACCACCCCCAGGCTTTAAAGTTTAGTCTTTATATCTACTACAAATATAAACAACTGCATAATAAAGTGAGAAATTACAGAAAGACATATACATAAATGTGCCCAACCAATATGTGTCCACCTCCAGTCTCTTGCTAAATTGCCATGAAATTATCTCTCTTCTCTAAGCCTTGTAGGGTTTACTGAGTATGACTAAATCCATGCTCATTCACTTTATAACAGCAATTAAAAAGGTGCGTACCTGGCGTCATATTATATCCATTGAACATGATAACAGGGCAGTAAAGTGGACTTCTGACGTGTTTCCTCTGCTTTGTAAAGAACAGAGACCGTGGAGGAATTTGTCATCTGAACTCCTCTTAGAAAGTCACCTTTGACACACCACACATATTAAACAGATTAAAATGCCACCTTTTATCCCCCCCATCCCTGCAGTGGATACCTATAACCTACCACACCTTGGAAGCAGTTAAGGTGTGTTCAAAGGCACCTCTAATGAAGTATCCCGTGCTACTGACTGAACTGCTCCGCTTATCAGTTATGACTCAAGCCTGAAACCCTCCCAGTGACAATAAAGACACATTCCACCTGACAGCAGAGAGGAAAGGGACTTTCCTGTCCTCCACTCCCTTTTTACTGATGTATGTCTGGCATTTGCTCAGAAACGCTTCTTCTGAAGTGTCCCGGAGTGTCAAATTTACTGTTACTTACTCTACGATCATGTAATAAGATACTTCCAGACCCTGACACCATGTAGAAAGGTTTGTAGTTGAGGAATGAAAAATGAAAGTAGAGGAGTACATAAAGTTATGTGAAAAATGAATGAATATTTATTCAAATAAATACACGCTGAACACAAATTGAAATAGCAAATAATTTAAACAAGACAAGCTGTTTGCCAGTAACACCATACCCTGGAAACAAATAAATTAACATCATGGTTTTTGGAGTCATTCCTCCCTGGAGAGCAAACTTGAAATAGTTTTGATAATTCAAGGGTTCAGTCCTGTGTGTGGAGCTTCTGAAAATCTCTCTGTTTGTCTCCCCTCTCTCCGAGAACTCAGTCTCGAACAATCCTTCATCTCCGGACCGGATGACCTCGTCTTCCTTTTGGTCCGCGTATTATTTCTGTGTGGTCCACATTGACTAGAGAGAGAGAGAAAAATAAATAAATTTAAAAAAAAACATGCAATTGGTTTCAAGATTCTCCCACTGCTGCGATTAATACTGACGTATTTTTCATTTTTTACTCATATATCATGTCATCTATACATCATGGTCTGCGCCTCACCATATTAGGAGCGGTTAACTGCTGGAGTCTCCACAGCGGCTCAGGGCGCCCTCGCCATGCGCCTCTCCTGCTGTCCGGGCGACGTGCTCTCGTTATCCTGCCGCGTTTTAAAGTCCTGGATGGCCTTTCTGTTCTGGTAATCAATCAGAGCCATGGTGATCACTGCATTCCAGCAGTTCTCCTCCCCAGAGCACCGGAAATCGATCTCCTTATTGTCTGTGGTTACGATGGTGAAATAGACGAACTTGCCGGTGCGCTCCACGCAGTCCACCTTCTTGATGGACTGCAGCTTGAGCTCCTTGCCCTTGGAGCGCTTCTGCGTGTCGGCGTAAATGTTGAGGCTGTCCGTGGTCAGGACGCACGTCTTCCTCTTCCAGAACTGGAGCAGGTTGTCGCTCCTCTTCTCCAGCTCTCCCTCCTTGAGGACCTGGCTGATCTCCTCCGCAGACATTTTCATTGTTTATGGCGGGCACGCTTGAGAACTCCCCGCTTCCCTGCTGCGTCGTCCGAGGAGCCCGAGGAAGGAGCTTCTCTACAAGAGGCTTTGGTAATCCAGACTGGCGTTGTGAATGAACCGAGGTAGCAGAGGACTTTTATAGTCCACTCTGGCCTGAGCCCTTCCCACTTGACGTCAGATGATATGGGAATGCATCAACAGTTGCCAGTGGAGTAATTCAAGGCTGTGTGGGCGGAAGCTGTGGCGCAGGCAGGGGGGGGAGAGGGCAGAGGAAGTCCTAACGAGGACCAAATTACACCGCCAACATGTTAATTACTAATCCACATCCTGCTGCGGAGATTACTCCAAATATTTGCCCACTCCGCAGTAAGTGATGGTTAATTACCAGATGTGTGCAGAGTGAGCTGCGCACATGCGTAAAACTCAGCCTGGCCCTGTAAGATCACCGTTCATTTCAGGGGAGCCTTTGAATTCACGTCCAGAGTTTATGATCCAGACTTTTTCCATGACAGCATGGTAATTCATTCCCTTTATAATCCATCACTGTGCCAAGTGGGTGCTGTGCCACCCTGCTTCCTGGTGATTCTTTAAAAAAAAAGGTACTTCAGACTAAACCTGCTTCATCTGACTGCTGCTTTTACATAAACCGTGCTATTCCCGTCTGTGGATGTCAAGCCGCTGAAATGCACCCAAACAGCCCACAAGCACAGTTTCCAATGCTGAGCAGAGGATTCATCAGACTGTATGGCAGTGGTTGCAGAGAGAATGAGTGACTGTGTTTAGAAAGCACAGGTAGTTATGTAGCTTCTCTGCAGTTACAGAGAGCAGAGAGCAGAGAGCGGGCTTTCAATGCACTCGTAAACACACTTAAGCTGGTTCAACATATAAATGTTCCCCTGCTGCCCTGAAATGTGTTAAGTGAACTCCAGTGTGATTATTTAGTTCAAAGTCATCTCATGAGAAATGGATTTTTGTTTAATTTTCACAGTTGGGATTTTCTTAATAACTTTATTTACTTATGAACTTTATTATTTTATTTACTTCTTTATTAAGAAGTTAATGAGTTGAGTGAACTCTGAGTAGGAAATTAATTTGACTTTTCAAGACAAAAGACTTCAAGTCAGGTGGATTCATGTTTATTAGTTCTGAAGTGGTCTGAAAACAGAGAATGGAAATGTTGAGTTGAATTCGGTGTGAGTTCATGAAACGTACTATTCACATTAATGACAGATTTGACTCCTGCATGTCTGACGGAGTGTTTAAAGAATGAAGGGAGGAAGGAAGAGGAAAGGTCAGCTCTAAATATGTCCTGTGAGTGATCAAACATAAAAGCAATACTGAAAGAGTCAGATGCCCTTTGACCTTCATAGGGTGTGTCCAAGTCTGATATCACTGTCACATCTGCCACTCCCGTGCTGAGTCCCTGCATGGAGTCACTCAGTCAGTCACCTGACTGCCTCAGTCCTGGTTCTTCATGGCTGGCTGATAGCAGCAGACTTAAGATGTGAATCACAGAGCCATGCCAAAAACATGGATCCATCACAGGTTAGATGATGATGTTCTGGACACATGAACATTCTTCTTAACGCTGCATGTGTGCAGTGACCAGTCACATAATGAACACTACCATCACAACTCTCTTGTGCTTCGACATGCATGTGTTTAGTTAATTTACAGAGAATAGTAAAAAGAATTGCCTCATGTTTGGCAAATTATTTATTAAAATATATTCTGAAGTAGAATTGTGGTAAATTCGGACATATTTCACTACCTTACATGATAGTACATTAGCTGCTTTTAACAAGTATCCATACTGGTATTGACATCAGGGGCCCTGGTATTACTATTAGACATAAGAGCATTTGGTTAGGGTGGGGAAACGATCATGTTTTGGCTTAAAAGACCCAGTTAAGATACTTCAAACACAGCGAAGGAATGTCCTGCCACTACCGCCACCCCCCGCCGGTAATCTGAACTTTGATGCCCATTGTAGAAACGTTGACATGATACACATGAAATATACAAATTCAATGTATCCATGTTGCAGAAAGATTTTATTGTGGTCACTGGGTTGTGATATCAGATCAGATCCAAACGTTGTGTCATTGACCGTCCCTGGCCTGTGTGAATCCACAGGAGGAGGTGGTAAGACGGCAGATGTACTCGACTTTTCCCCTCCGGCCTGTCCTGCCCTGCTGGGGGGAGGGGGATCATCACCCACACAAACACTTGACCCCAGTGTCCGATTCAGATACACCGGCTGTGGGGTGCATCACTCACTTCAGGCTCTCCTGTCTGCCTTGCTATCAGTCTTCTCTCACAGACATTTTGGAAACATCCCCCTTACAGTTCACCCTCAGGAAGTGAAATGTCGTTGTGGACCCTCTACAGCGCAAACATCAGCTCTGCAGAGCTGTCCACTAATTATTCAAACATCTGGGTGACCTTGAAGGAATCAAACCACTTTGTGTCCCCATTAGTTAGAGAGAACCACACATAAGACCTCACACATCAACACCATTATGATCACAGCACCCAAGGCGTAACCACAGTGAAACACCTCGAACTGAGCGCCGCTGAGCAGCCTCTGCCTGAGTTTTGACCATGTTGATGTGACGGCCAGTTTAATCCTCTGATCTCTAAGAAAAGGAAACCACATGTGTGTACTGAGTCACTCAGCATGCCGGCCTCTGCTGAATGAAGAGGTGCACCACCTTCTCTTTACCAACCCCTTTGTTTCAGCAGCTTATCTCTCAGTTGCCTGGCAGTATGTGCGTGTGATATGTACATGTGTGCATATATAGGCTTTTGTTTGAAGGAACATTGCGGTGGAGACTGGCAGACATGCCCAGGCAGTGACTCAGCATGTGGTGGAGCGCCTTACTTTGGAGGAGTTTGCTTGCCAAAGGAGGGCCAGGTGTGTGTAAGATGGAGTGTGTGCACATGTGTGTGGATGAATATGTACGTGTGTGGGAGGATTAAAATTTCTTTTCCTTCTGAAGAGGGATAATGACTTACATGCAGCAGTAGTAATAATGTGTGTTTCTGAGAAAAGTAATGTTAACATGAGGAAAGCAGGGCTCACCAGTTAAATGTAAGAATAAGTATGATCCACATTCAGTCAGTACACCCTCAGATTCCTTTGAATTAACATTATGTCCTAATAAGCTCTCCACACATCACACACTGTAGACACAAACCGCATGGTGTGACTGCAAGTTGCCACAGCTGCAGCCACTGTGTCCCCGTTTTCCTTGTTTTTCAGGCTTGTGGGAAGGTACACGTATTTCTGGAGGGAGTCAGGCTGTGTGATGGATCTCAGGAGGTGTGTTGTGACAAACTTGCCTTCAAATTAGCGCCCTCTGGTTCTCGCTGTCTCCGCACAGACAAAACAAACCCCCAGACACGCACACACACACACACACATACGCAGGAAGTACGATAATGTGCCATCTGCAGCAATTGAGTACGGTTTCAATTTTACGAAATGTAGAGATAAAATGTGGGTTACTGAGCACGAGGGTAAAAAAAAACAAAAAAATAACAATTACATGCTGTTCTTTTCACACCTTGTTTACTCCAGTGTGATGGAGTTTTGGAGCCATGGGCACATGGGTGTGACAAGACAGCAGGTGGAAAGACCAGAAAGGCCCAGAAGTTTATTAGTCGTGTCAGGGCATGAAGCTGCTGAGTGTTTACTGTGAGGCACAGCACACAAAACGCACACATACAAAGGAAGCAGACTCACTGAACTCTGCTGCGATTCATTTGTCTGGGTTGAAAAGAAGTCATCATGTGATAGAGATGAATCTATTTATAATGATACAGTATTTTGCGATCACATAAAACAGGACTGTGAGACTATGATAGAAACAAAATAAGTCTACTGTGTTACAGCCACTGAGAACAAGAAGCAAAGATTAGAACAGGGTGTACTTTTTTAAGGATTTGATGATTCATTATTGGACAGTTGAAATGCACTTTTTTAATTCATGTCCTTGAACAAGGCTGACATCTTGTCTGCTTTTAAGCTGATATAGCAAACTTATTAACAAACAGTTTTCACATAGAGCAGAAAAGCAGCAAGCGAAAGCAGTGTCGGGCGATAATGATCTGTATTCATCTTTGAAAAGGCCAACCTAAAAATATCAATTACAGCTGCTTTAACCTTTAAATTGTTCTAATCAAGATTTACAATCCCTGATGACAGAAAGAGAGACCTGGCCAGGGCAGCAGCATTAAAGGCATGGCCTATTAACCATTAACTAACTGTCACCACACCCAGCAGTTAAATAGATGGTCATAACCTGAGCACAGTGGTTGCATAAATAACCTCACATTACTACAAATATGTGGTCATGTGTATATATATATATTTATATATATTTATACACATGACCATGTATATGTAGAAAGTTATTTCTGTACAATCATGCAGTTACATGAACTCACACACTTTATGTTTATGTAGGTTGTGTTAGCCGGTGAATCCTCCCCCAGACAGTGAACTATACTTAGTCAACCTAACAATGGGGAGTAGTATGGATGAGCTGGCTGTGATGGGCCACTGACAAGTACAGCAGAGCCGGCAGGTAACAGCTGCATACTGCGACACGTTTATGACTTTGGCCTGCCTCAAACACACGCGCTCACGCACACACGAACACACACATGCACACATCCTCTTCTGCTCTTTGGTGGCATGCCCTTGTGAAGAGACTCCGGAGCTATTTGAGGCATTGTTCTGATAAGCCCTGTGTGTGTGTGTCTGTGGCCATGCTGGCATTCAGCAGCGTGGGAAAAAGAACAAATGGTTGATGAGGGCCGTGCACAGTGAGATACAATGCTGCAGGAGGAACTGCTGGAGAACAATGAAAACAGACATGGCTGCTGTCATACAGACTGTACTGTCGTATGAGCCAGTAGGTGCACAATAGCAGCATTAAAGATGGCAAAAGGCTCAAATCTACATCAGCCAGACACTTATTTAGTGATGTAAGACCTGTTACGATCTTTAACTTAAATCAAAGTAGCAATACAAGAAAACACTCAATTAGAAGTAGAAGTCTTACATTGAATGTCTTTGTAGAAAAAACAAATGCAGAAACACTATCAAGATTTTGTATTTAAGCATCAACGGTCAGAGCATCACATATATTATGATGGATCATTATTGTTGCATTGACATAAGTAGCATTTTAATATTTCATCTACTCCTAAGCTTGTAGTTTAATCTAGAAAATGCAACATATTTTCTAAGATGATCATATCTTTTCATTTAAAATAATAACCCGCAAAACAAATAACAGATAAGTGCAGTGAAAGCAAAAAGAAGATTTCTCCCTGAAATAGTGAATTAAAGTGAAGTACAGTACTAAATGTATTCAGTTACATTCCTTCACTGGCCATGTATTTCCAGAATGCTGTCCAGGCAGGGGGAACTGTCTCAAAAATGTCACAGCATATTAAACACAGCTCTAATTGTTGTATCCCATTGTCATTAACACATACTTCAACACAAAGGTGTGTGAACCACGCACTTTGTTACAACCACAGTTCCTTAACACAACACATGAGCCATGTGAAGAGAGTCAGGTGAGACCTATGAGATGTGATCTAGCGAGTCGCTCAGAGACTCCAGCGCTTCATTCTTGCCAACTTGACTCTGCGAAGAATGGCAGGTATGTAGGTCTGCAATCCTTCTCCCTGCCAGGAATGTAGCATTCACCCTGCTCTCTGCGTAGCTTCACCGCGGCTTATATGATAAACCCAGAGTCTTTCCATAGAAGCAAAGCTAATCTGTGGTGGGAGCAGGGCCTATACCTTTCAAGCCTGTCCCATTCCACAGCTAAAAGGTTTGCTTTAATGACAGTTCATCCATCCGGTCGTGGAGAAACAATGCGGCCTTGCAGCAGAACACTAAAGGCCTCACTGTCAGATAATCCACATAAAGCCACGATGAACAGTGAAAAGATGATTAATTAGTCGGGAAATTCTCCTGAATGTTTGCTCACTTCTGCAGAAGTGCTTCAACAGGTCTGAATCTGACTGGAAGCCATCAATCAGAATGAAATCCTCAAGATTAATTTAATGATTCCCTTGAATCACGTCTTTGTCCTGATTTCAAGATTAGCCACAAATATGTGAAGCAATTTTTTTACATTTTTTTTGTGAGGGGCAGCCAAGCATACAAGTCTATCATTACAGAAAAAAATCTTTCGTTTCTGTCATTGCTGCCCAGCATGCAGCATTTATATATATTCAAAACCAGCCGTGCTTCTGATTCATTTTCCTGTGCTCACTTTTATGTAACCTAATACCTGTTCAGAGGGAGCATGATTCAGGATAAACATGCCACACCTCGTTCCCTGTTCATTCATTGATTCATTCATAAATCCAGACAGAGGTGTGTTGCCGTGTCGCTATGTAGTGTTTGGGTGTGAGGCTTGCTTTCCCACACATACCAGGCAGAAAAGTAACTGGTGATAATGCAGTAAAGCCAATAAGATTAGCATAGTTACAGAGACCATTGTTTGCAGTCATTCTTATTAAGCACACATAGATAAACGTAAAGGAATAAAGTGTGCCTGGTTGACAAGTTACTTCACTGTTGCAGATTGCAAAATCAATTTGGCGCCTTTGTCTCCATTCTTCCAGCAGCTCTTTCTAATGTTTCCACAGATGTGGTTTTAGTGAATCAGTGACTTAGTGGTCAGCTGGGGTTTGATTCCACACCCTCGTCTCCTCCACAAAGAGCTTACACATTCTCCCCATGCTGCTTTTTCTCCCACATGTCAATCAGGTAGACAGGACACACTCCACCCTGAATAAGCAGGTCAAAAAAAAAGGGCCAAAAAAAAAGAGACATGGATTGTGTTTTGGCCAACAGCTGTCAAAATCCCTCCATATTTCCATCGGTGGAAAGACCGGAACATTAGAAAGAGCGTGGGCCTGAGATGATGGAAAAGATATTGTGAAACCCAGTTTGTGTTAGTCCAAGCCTTGCTCGGTCTCTTTCCTGGTTGAGATTGTGCAGCGCTCTCCCCAAGGACACCGCGCTCCTTTACATGTTTATCACTCATTCATTCGCTGACCTTTGATTTAGTACTACAGCGCATAATTTAACTCACGTTGAGCCTTGTCTTCTTTGTTGTTTATTGGTTTACGGAATATTTTAGTCATTACCTGCTCACATTTTCCACAAAAACTCCACAGAAGACTGTGGGACCATTAACACTACAGTGCTGCAGGGATGAGTCTTGAAAATGGAAATTAGCATGGTTGCACTTCTGACTCACTTGTCTCTATGTCAGTGGACACCTGCAATTATGTCTGTGGTTAACCCACAGAGATTTTCATGTTTGGTGCTACAAAATAAAATAAGTGAATTCTGAAGCTTTCACATGTCTTATGGTTGCTAACAAATGGCTAAATGACACTGCAGAGGTTGTCGGGGACATTATCATCACGCTCAGACTACTCTCACGCAAACTTTCCAACTTGTAGATTTCTCAGTTTATATAAAACGTGTGTAGTCCAGTGCAGCGGGAAGCTTAGTGGTGGTGATGTTGCAGTCATGTGACTACTACTTAATGTAGAGTTTATGTCATGTTAACTTTAGCTTTTTCTTTCTGCGGACTGCATTTCCACTTCCAGAAGTGGTGTTTATGTGTGAAGAACATCTTTCTGAACAAAATGTGTATCCTATCCTGAATGTCTCTTTGCCACAGAGCTTATTTTCTGCCATAATGCAAAATCCGGTGGAAAAATCCCATCTGCGTTTTGTCGAGGAAATCAACCTAAAAAAAACGTCATCCCTGCAGCCCTCTATTAGAGAAGAAGAGTAGCTCTTTGGGCTGCACGGTGGAACAGCAGGTAGTGCGTGTGCCTCACAGCAAGAAGGTCGCAGGTTCGATTCCCGGGTCGGGCCTTTCTGTGTGAAGTTTGCATGTTCTGGGTACTCCGGCTTCCTCCCACAGACCAAAAACATGCTCATTAAGTTGATTGGTGACTCTAAATTGCCCCTAGGTGTGAGTGTGAGTGTGAATGCTTGTGTGTATGTGCCCTGCAATCGGCTGGCAACCGGTCCAGGGTGTACCCCGCCTCCCGCCCGTTGACAGCCGAGATAGGCTCCAGCCCCCCCGCGACCCGAAAGGGATAAGCGGCATAGAAAATGGATGGATGGAGAAGCTCTTTGAGTTCAGCTCTCTCCCTAAAGATTGAGTGAACCGGCTCGCCTGTCTTTTCACTCCCTGAATGCATTACATGTCCATTAGGAATGGCACAACAAGCTTTTGCAGCATATTTGAAACTGCAAGGTTAACATGCCGCTAATTCTTCAACCATCAGTGGAGATCGAAGTCCCTTCTGGAGTGACTTCCATTAAACCAGACAAAGAGTCTTGCTAACATGCTCACAATGACGATGCTAACTGCAGATGTTTATCAGTCTGCTAAGTAGCACAACACACAAAGTGCAGCTGAGGCTGATGGGAATGTCATTAATTTGAGAGGTAATTAGTGTCCTACAAATTAAAAATCTGACCTCATGATGGAGCTACATTAAAAGCTAGAGAATCACCAAAGTTAATACCATTCCCCATGAACATCAACCAAATCTGAAGGAAATCCATTCAGTATAGTTGTTGAGACATTTCAGTCAAAATCATAAATGTCAACCTCAAGGTGGCACTAGAGGAAAAAGTCATTGGATCACTAGTGTCATTGGGGTTCATCCTCTGGCTGCCATGAATACCTGCAACATCTGATGACAATTTCAGTCACAGTGGGGGGCTGACCAGCTGGCGTTGCCATCCGTGGAGCTGTGCTACCAACGTGGCTAAAACAGAAAATAAGGAAACAACAACTTCAGTTTTGTTCTTCATGCACCAGCTCATAAACTGATAAAAGAATCAAAATGTGTGCAAAGCTGCCACTTATGGTGTCAGTATCATTATCAGATCTAAGGGGTCTGGGGTCTGGATCCCGCTGCTGGTTGAACTCTTTCAGTTGTGCAGACCAGCCCGGCGTCAGCAGCATAAAGCGCCTCTCTATTCCCGTCTTTCTCTGGAACTCAGTCTGGCTCACACCACTTCCGACTGGGAGATGATCACACAAAGGACCCCACACAGACAAACCCGTTCACGGACGCTCGTGTGTGTGCTCACGTACACTCTCAGGCTGTGCCAAAAGCACCTTGGGGCCAAGACTGAGACAGTGGGTGCAGCTGCAGCTGGGACGAAGGTCTGAAGATGGCCGCACCTCTCACACTTCTGCTGGATGAGGATGAGAGGATGGCAGAAGGCGCCATTTAGGGATAATCCCGGCAATCTGAATACTCTCCTTTGTTCTGCTGCTCCAGTCGTGTGCACAGCACAGAGATCATCTCCCTTTGAGGCCACCAAAATGATTTCTTCTATCAGTGTTTCTGTCCAGTCAACCATGCACACACACACTTGACAAAACAGCTGAGGAATAGTGTGCAAAGGAGGTAAAAGAAAGCAAAGCCTCGCTGTAGTTTCTCTTTTTTCATTCTTTCAACAGGAACAAACGAGCTGACTTGACATTTGCCTTATGAATGGCCGGCTCAGTTTCACAGATCCCTCTCACTCTCTAGGTCTCACACTCAAATGCTGCAGCTGCTGCTACACCTGGGTTTACCTGTCGTCTCAGCGTCTAAAGACAAATGTATTTCTCGTGGTATACTTTTCTAACGGACCTTCAGGAGGCAGAAACACACTTTACTGCTTTACTGATTTACTTTTCTAAATGCAGATGTGCATCTATAATAATTTGCAAGTACTCATTTATACTATGGATAGCAGCCCCACAGTGTGGAAATACTCAGTTAAAAGTAAACGTTCTAGCAGAAAGTACAAAAATACTACTCTACTACTTAAAGTACCAAAACTAAAAGCGCTCATTATGCAGAACGACTCATTTCAGAATAATGCATATTGTATTATAACAACTGATGCATTGATATGCACATCACTTCAACATTGCTGCTGGTAGAGGTGGGGGTACTTTTGAATTGAAACTAACTCAATACATTCTGTACTCTGATATATTCTTATATCCCTTGATTTCTCTGACAGATATGTGCGACTAACTGTAAGCAGGCAAGTGCATCAGTCCAGCAGCACAGTGCGGGTTCGTTTCCCTGGCCGTGTTGCAGAGAGCACAGAAATAAGTTAAGGCACAATTGGACTTTTGTTACAGTGAAGCAATCCTCAAACCCCCACACAGCAGCCACAGTATGAATAGTGTCTTGTTCAAGTCTGTAAAGCAAAATTGCAGAAATTACAGAGACTGGAGAGACATTTCAGTTTGTTTTGTCTGCTGTGAGGGATCAGAATCCACTGCTGCCTACTTATTTTCTCCAAACTATCAAAACCCCTAATGCACGCTATCATTACAAACAGTAATTATAGCCTTAGTGTTGACAGTGAACTAGCCCTTAATCATAAACTTGATCTAATCCAGACTTTTGTTTTCTCACACCGTCACGTTGTCACCTCTGTTCCCATGAAGACAGAAGCTCAAACGCTGCTGGAAGTGTTGCTGGATGAGCTGACGGGATAAGCGAGCACCGGTCTTTCAGCACTCAGCAGAAAACCTGAGTTGCTAGGATACAGCGTCGCCATCCTCCTCCAGAAACTTCAGAGCACTCAGCCATTATCTCCCACAATGCATTACAAGGGTCTCTCAGAGGAGCGTACATGCTTTCTCTATCTGCAAGACTGAATGCCAGACACTCTGGTTGCCTTGAGTGATGTTGGGCAGAGCGTCAGTGAATTCCTCCAGCCTGGACGCCACCTCGCTGTTACAGAGGCATCGTGGTGCTGGCGAGGAAGGAAAGGGCCAGTTCCTACGTTCTGATGCTGTTGCTTCACTCTAAGCTCTTGCTAATCATTTGCACATCGTCTACCTGACACTTAATAGTCCGTGTGTGTGTGGCTTTTCAGTGTCCAGTCACATTGTGCTGTCAATAGCATGTGCATTCAGCCAGGGAAAGTTATCTGAACACATAATCTGTCTACAGCTGGACAGATGTGGAAGGCTGTCCAGCAAGACCAGTCTGTTACTGGTGACCATGAAGCTGTAAAGGACAGTATGTGCCTCTCTCAACAGGCCATTTTTCACTGAAGACATTTTGACATTTCACAGTGGGAAAAGCAGATGTAAATAATAAAATGAATGATAGCTGAAGTTTTCAGGGTCGCGTACATGTCAGCTCACTGGGAGACATTCATTTTATTAGTAACACCTGTGCTTTTTCTACTGTGACAAGTTAAAACGCCTGCTGTGAAAAAGGATGACAGGTCCTTAAAATTTGTTTGAAGAAAATCTTTTTTTCTTTCACAGCCCTCAAACTCTTAACTAGGATTTAAATCTCTACACCAGTGGATTACAACCTGGGGAACATGACACCTTCAGCAGGTCATCTCAGGGGTTTGTGGGATACTTAAATGGCCAGTAAATAAAAACTGAGCATTTATTGTTTTGAACCTTATCACTAATCTTATGTTAATCCATTTTTAATCTTTAAAGAGACATTCCGGCCGAAAAGCTTGGTTACATCTGCTCTACACGAGTGATACATCCACAAAGGACAGAGGACACACACAAAAACACATCTCCATGTCGCACAACTTTAATAGAATATTTTAACTAACTCTGTACAAATCGAAAAGAAATATTGCGCAAGTAACAAATTGTGAATAAGAACCAGTTAAGGCCATTGCTAGCACACGGTCCAATGTGGTAGATTTGAAGATGTCAACCGTGGCTCTGAGAGATCTGTCCAATAAGATCTACAATCGTTCTTTTTAAAAAGAGAGAGGGATGTTGGGGGGTGGGTATTCATTTTGCTGTGACTGCTAACGCTGGCCAGTCACCAGGCAAAGGTGTCCAACCAAACGGCCAAAATCCAAGTGCAGTATATAAAATACATTGGCAACCTCTTCTATTTGTTTTCCACAGACATTCTACTGAATCATTAGACAATAACAGAAATATATATATATATTCTTTAACAACTTTAAATGCAGAATTAGATTACACTGTGTTAATGACAATTGGCAAACAATTAAATAAAAGAGGACGGTGGGTTTCGTCTTTCATTTTGGCTTGTTGGCAGCAGAATTAGCATTTGATCCAAATACCCGCACACTGTCCCGTCACTGACTTTAAATGACATTTGTTAAGAACTAGATATATACCAGAAGTGATAACTTATAAACAACCACAAAAGGCTGCGGGTTAGCCACTGTGTCTGCTTACATGCGTCATCTTTTAGGGAAATATTCACCAGACTGGATGTGATGCTCGGGCTGGGAAAATCCAACAAGCTGAAACCAACCTATGTGGACAGAAATGTCTGCTTTTCAAATGTCTCCATAATGGAAATTGTTCTCATTATCATTGTTAAAAACAAGTTCAAAGAGCATTTTCAGGGGTGGTGGGGCAAACGGAGAAGAGCAATATACGACAGTGCCTAAACATGACCTCATGCTTGTTAAATGATCTCAATTAGAGTTGTGTGTCCACTCGAGCGCTCAGTTTAAATGCTTGTTAAGCCCAGTGCACCTGGGCAGAAGTGAGCAGTTCTAAAGCAGAACACGTTTGTTCAATGTTTGAGACTCATTTTGAGAATAAAAAAAACACAATTTGGCAGTATTCGCATTTTGATGACCAGTTAGGCCCAAATAAGATTTGAGCCAATGATGCTTGAGCCTATTACTTGCGGCTGGGCCTTAAAAGTTCCCAAAATGCACCACTTCATACAGCTGCATGACACCAGAATAAATAGTCCAATGACATGACAATGAATATTTAAAAAAAAGTAAATTAAATTCAAAATGATACATTGTATGTCTCTTAAAAAACACCCTAAACAAAAGAAAAACACTGCAGCGACCCCAGTGAAAGATTAAGTCAGACTTGTTCAGCAGTTTCCTGGTAAACTCACACTTCTCTTGTTGGCATTAAAAAACCCTGAGTAACTGATTTATTTCCATGAAAACTAAAGTTGGGAACCATTCATTTCCTATCGTTTTTTTTCCATTTGATGTTCTGAGTTTCTTGGCAGTAGTAACCTACTCCAGCTTACCAAAAGAAGAAGACCGTCCCTGTGGGATGCTGTGGTACTTTAATTAGAGTCACTTCCCGCTTTGAGTTCGAATGAAGCCAAATAAAAAAGGGGATGAGATGGGCGCAAGACAAAAGAAAAAGAAGTCATGCACATAGTAAAAACACAGTTTGGTTTGCGTTCTATTGCGTTCAGATGAGTTCATAAAAGGGCAGAGCCTGCAAGAGTAGGAGGACTTGCTGATTGGCTAAGAACTGATTTGATGGACAGCAGGTCTCCGCCTCCCCTGATCACCCCGGTTACTGCTGTTTGCATTCGGCTGGCTGGGGCTGTTCTTTCTGTGGGGAGCAGACAGACAGAAACAAGATTAGAAAACACTAAGACAGAGAGCTGATGAAACCACTGGGCTTTAACTAGCAAGAGGCTACGAAAGCAGACGCTAGAGAAACATCTTCTTAACCACTAAAAGGAACAATGTTAGAAACCTGGGATGAGACTACAGGAGGAAAAACAGATGGAAAGAGCAAAGACAACAGAAGCCGTATCTACCCAAGATGTGAGTTGAGGGTCCTAAATACCCTGGACTACTGGGAGAATCAAGGATGTAGTGAAAGAGAGAGGCAGCCAGAATACTAAACCAAAGTGTATAATGTATGTGGGACGCCATCCTTATTTCTCCCTTACCTAGAAATGCATGGGGTGAGAATGATTACGCCTGTAATGGAGGGGAATCCAGGGAGGGGAGAGACAACAATATGCACAAGTTTAATCATCACATTCCTTCATGACATAGTGAGCACAGTGAAACACAGCTGAACTTGGTGAATGGGCACACTGAATTCCTGAGGCAAAATGAGTAACTGAACAGGTACCACGAGAGAAAAGCTCAACACAACAAGCTGCTAAAGAAGCTCATTCACAGACAGAGCAGCATTGTGGGTCACTCCTGATAATACTGCTTACAGGCCACGTAACGACCTTACTCGCCACCAGCCTGGAATAGCTCATAATGGATCATCTCACCAAACCATATGCCCAACAAAACCACGTAATAAATGACTCATTCACTGCGGCCATTATGTAATAACTTGTAGCCAATGGTGTGAGAGAGTGATTACAGGGAAAGAAAATACTTCTCCTTCTCAGGATAGATTGCTTGTCAGAGCTGGAGCTGGAAATGTGAGATGCAATTAAAGAACTTTCATGAATAGATGAATTAAAACTAATTTTCTCATCATCATGGGGGCTCCAGTGAATGAGAGACCTAAATCTAGTAATACTTTTTGTCTATAAAAGCCAAATAATAAATTGTCTGATTTGTCTTAGCTAAACCGTGCTAGGTTACTGCTGCCCATATAAACAGTATCATCAGTATAGAGAGGGCCAATAAGACAGAACCCTCGTAACACCTTGATCCTGTGTAAGAACATCATGATTTTGCAGTTAATTAGCAGGAAGCATTGGATAACAACTAGTACATTAGACGAAAACTGTGTGTCAACTTTATTCAAATCATGTCAGATAATGTTTGCACTGGCAAACATCCTTTACTGAGTGCATCCTTTACCAGACCAGGACAAATTAAACTGTGGTGCCAGTCTTTCTTCCCAGTGTTCAAGGCTAAACCAACAACCAACACGATAGGAGCGTTTATCTCTGCAGATATGTGACTATACCATGGACCACTGAGCGTCAACATGATATGATCTTGGGTTGGCAAGACTACGTTTTATTTTACACAAGTACGATGATAAAGTTGACCTGAGCTGAATATTTCCCCCACACGGTAATAGCGTCTCCAAGATATTCAAATATGTGTAACAAGACTGCCAATTCATTCCAATAGAAGTGCCTCATGCAGTGAAAATGCTGTAAATAGTTCTATCATTTCCTTCAGCTCTGCATGATGCACATGCATTTCTCTAGTTCTGCCTGTCTTGAGTATGTGCCCACATGAACAGTAACCGAATTACATCCTGATACACTTTTAGTGGCTTTAAAATAGAAAGTGGACTCAATGGCTTAAATTGTGGAACACATCAAGGAGACTTGTTTTTACATATGAGATAAGAAAATGTCCCCTCTAGTTTAAGAAGCCCTCTCTGAGCTCCCAGAACTGCTGTGCTGTTCCAGGGGGCTTTGTTTAATTCTCAGCTCACTAAGCTACCTGACACCACCATCGCTGCACTAATTAAAACAGTCATGTTGAAAAAGATTCATTAGAATGCAAACACATCACAAGCAGATGCACAATCAAGTCAGGAATTCATACTGACCTTGGGGTCGAAGTCTCCCTCGTCGTCGTCATCATCACCCTCCTCATCTTGCTCCTGAGACACAAAAACAATTGTAAGAATGATTGTGATCATACAGCCCTGTGTAAGCAGTGAGGTCCAGCTGTGTGGAACAACATCACATTCACAGTGTTGAAGTGGGAATTGCTAACCTCTTCATCTCCCTCTTCCAGCTCCTCTTCTTCAAACTGCATTAAAAAAATTAAATTGATAGTGAAAACATACCCACATCTGGGACAGCAAAGACAATTTCAGCTCATATTTCAAAAGATTTTTTTTCAGGCCTTTTCTGTGTTCAGGTTTGTGTGTGCGTGTGTGCGTGTGTGTGTCTCACACTCTCGTCATCTTCCAGGGCCTCTCCGGTGAAATACAGCACTGCTCTGGGAACTATTCTCTCACGGAAGAAATGACCAATCTCAAAGTCTGTGGCTAGGGTGAACTCAGAGTCTTCATCCTGTAAAACAAGAACACAAAGCGATCACAGCTACGAATCTAAAAAGATTGATGGGGAAGGAAGAGGAAGTAAAACTGATGTGGATTGCATGAAGAATATGCTACAGTGTACTCACCATTTCTCCATCTGGTGAAGCTGTAATCATAAAGGAATATCATTTAAGTAATAAGAATATCATTTAAGCAACAAATACCACAACACTCTTTTACAATGACTATACAAGGCAGCTAAGGTCAGACGAAAGATGGAAAAATGGGATTTTAAACAGCATGTTCATTTTAAAATGACCAGCAAAGCCAACACTCACAGGTGGAGGTTACATTTGTTTTATACTGTAAAATCTTTCACTGGGGCATCTTTGGGATTACCTGTAATTTAACCAACATCTGAAAGCCCATTTAAGGAAACAACTACACTCATTACCAATGACATGACAGTGTGAGGTCACATCATTCACAGGATGTGACAGGCTGTTAGCAAACAGTTGTGCGCCACTAACAGTGACATCATCCCATCCTTCCCCTCCTTCCAACAATACTGTATTAGGGGAAACTGCTTTGTTATACTTAGACACTTCTGTACTTCATACTGTGAGCATCAGAATTTGATCATGTGCTCTAACATTACAGTATGATCATCAGCACAATCTTAAAAAGGTAGGCCCGAAAGGAATCGTGCTTTCATGCATACATACGTTTGACTTTTATAAATCAGTAATATTACATGACACACATGTATTTTTACATCAACACAAACACTTTTGAAAAGGATTCAAACTTTTTTTACAGAATTGTGACCACAGCACGTACTGAGCTGGCCATTTCAGAGTCCGTCAAATATGTCTTTGGCATGTCTGCACTGTGTTTCTGGTTACTTATTTGCTGACATATAAACTAATACCCATGCATTTGCAGTAAGCTAATATTGGTCTTGCTCTACTTAAAATGCAGGATTGCAGTCAGGTTGTGCAATGAATCAATCAATGTTATGTTTAGCTGTTAGACAAGAACATTCCTCTACTTTCTCACATATCCTGATAGAAGAGATATGATTGATGACAAAAAAATGCTCTTCCTCTCAGGTCAGATGTAGATATGAAAAGCTGTTTGTGTAGTTCTGTCGCCATGGTGAAAAAAAATTACAAGAACTAATTTCTTCAAAAATTCTGTTGTGTTCATCAGAAAGAGCATTTGTAGTGGCATCTACTCTCTAATCTAATCTAATAACAAACCTCAAATAAGAAATACACAATAGATCGTTTGGACTGCACGGCAGTCAAGTCACACGCAGTCTTTGTGCATGTTCACATGATCAGTGATGGATGGCCTATTCGCTAATGAACATCCCAACCACAGAACTGCACACCTGAACACACTGGACAAAGAGCTATTTATATGCACCAGTCATATTCCAAGGCTATGACTGAACCAGTAAGACGAACACCTGCTCAGCCAGTGAGTGATCAGGTCAACTTGTCAGAATAAGCCCAGGCATGTCTGACAGGTAAGATGACAACACAGAAAAGATAGCAGATATTAGAGTAAAGGTGTGTGCTGCCTAACTTACTGATCTTTTAAGAGAGAATGACTAACTTCAAGATCTTCCAGACTGACCTCACCTTTGATCGGGACAATTGTGCCAGCAACATTACCTAACGTCTTAACGTTTCATCAGAGTTAAGTTAAAAGCCTTAAAAAAACACTTCTCTGATTTTGAATGTGTTACAGTGATTGTCTTCTTTTTTAACTTTATCACTTATTTTTTCTTTTGAAGCTCTTTGACAAGTTGGGACTCATTTGTTAAATGTTTTAGGTAGTAGCTCGACAGGTTATTGCTTTGTCAGTGGTCACCCCACTTAGCCTCAAATTTTACATCAGTTAATTGACTGTTTAGAACCACAAAACTCTTAATTGTGTTAGGTGGAAAATAATGGTAAAACCAAAGATGACATAAATGCTCCATGGTCCAGTGTGCACAGCTTCATGTGCAAAGCCAACATCAGTGAGCAACGGACTGTTTGAAGTACACGCAGCAGAGCAACTGCAAAATCCAACACAGTTTTAAGACTCTGGCGCCACCTGCTGTTGAATTCAGCTTCATGCAGTAATCAACGGTAAAACCACATGATATGCGTCCTAACATGCTGCCACACCAGCTGCAGATGAACACAAACATGCTGACTGCCAAAGCAGTTTGATTTGTGTGTGGCTCTCCCTCTCAGAGCTTTCAGTGATTCAGGGTTTGTTCAAGAGGGTTGTGTGCACAGCTAACAGAGCATAGCTATGAATTTTAACATTCACTGCAATGTGAGACATATACATAAGTTGTTGACAGGAGGAGTAATTGCAATGACTGTTACATTTAGACCTCCTGAGAAATCCATTCCTCTTTGCATGTCTATTTCTGTGTGTGCTCTCACCTTTGACAGGGTTAAAGAAGTTGAAGAAAGAGTCGTTGGGGACCTGTTTAGTAACAGTGCGGACTGTGCCACGGCCTTTATGCTTCTGCTTCTTCTTAATGGTTTTCACCGTCACATCCTTCCCCTTGTGCCAGTCTATCTGACAGCTAGAGAGAGGAGTTGTGCAAAAAAGTGAGAGGCGGCAGAAAGCAAGGACACAAAAAAGATAAAAGTTGGGAGTGCCAAGTGGAGGTTGATATGTGGGATGTAAAGTCAAGAGAGATTAATATAGAAGGAGTGAACAGAAATGTTTTGCAAACCACACTATCTCTATTTTTTCCTTAAAGCTCATCATCATATGTGTCAAATCCACAGCTGAACAAACATGCTTCTGTGCTCTGGCTCTTACCCTTCACAGTCAATGATTTCTGGCCCCTCGAATGAGAAAGGGTCTGAGGCGTCAGGCTCTGACTTCATCTTGTAGACTTTAGTGAGGACGGCATTGTTGAAGTAACCATTGGGCTCAAAGTGGAACTCTAATGTAAAACTCTGTGAGAAAGTTCAAGCGAGACAGATAATTACACTCAGCATTTCAGCTCGACTAAGTTCATTCATTTCTAATGATATCAATGATACAACATGATGATACTGACCATTGGCTGTCCGGGCTCAGAAAACTTCACTTGAATATCTTTCAAGTGCTTTAGGATGGGCTCATCGTGTTCCTGATGGTACATGAACAGTCAGATCAGTGACACGACAGTTCAGAAATGGGGTGAAATGTGTATAGGTCCTGAATGAGAGATCAATCATTTCAATGTACCTGTAGCATGTCACTGAGCATGTCCACACTCTTGAATATGGTGAGCCAGAACTCAGGGATACCTTTTGGATCTTCCTCTGGCGTGGCTTCCTCTTTCTTTGCATCCTCAATAGCAGCTTTTTCCTTTACCTCCTCCTAAGGGAAGTGCAGCAGAGCACTCATCAAACTTCACTGTTTGAACAAACAGCTTAAACAATCTACTTTAAGCTTTCAAGTGAGTCACTAAGATCAAGATCTTTGACAAGATACAGATTTTCTGTGTGCAAAAAAAAAAAATAAATAAATAAATATCACATACAAACAAGATCGCTACACAATCAGTGAGTCACAAAATCCTCACAGTTTGTTAGTCTTGCTGATCTCCCACAACCCTGTCATTTCCTGTTGAACACAATACTGTTTGCTTTACTGAAAAGGAGGCAGATGTTGAAAATGACTTTTTCCTGTATGTCCTGCACGTATTCCTTCACCCACCATGAAGAGAGAAGCTTCGTTCTTTTATTTTAATTAATTTGGCAGATATTTTCTTTTGTTGTGGAAAACCAGAAGAAGTACAATTTTGCAAAGTACTAAATCAAAGGAGCACTTACGGCTAGCTCCTCCTCTTCCTCTCTGTCACTGTGCCACTCACACTCTTCGTCTGTGGGTTCCACTGTTCCTGTAACAATTTCTCGTCTCTGTGACACACATATACACACACGCGCGCATACACAGATTATGACAAAGTTAATTATTTTTGAGAAGAATTTGGCAATATTAGCATATTATCTGTACATGAACAAGCATTTAATCAACAAGGCTGAATTATTTTCAGCTAGCATACTGAAATCAAAACCATTTTGGAGACAGACTGACACACACACTGACATATATATACACAGTATACACGCAGCACAGACAGGTGCAGCAGGATTACAGCTGCCAGTCTCCAGTGAGACTAAGAATGGCTGAGTTCTTGTCACTCGCTCTGGAAATAGCCTTGACTGACAAAACAACAGTTGACTACTCGTTGTGGCAGTTTTCAATTTAGCACCAAGGATGCGTCCTCACTGTCCACATATTTGACCAGAGACATACTTCACCACCCATTAGTGCAGGGAACACAAGTGATTCTTAAATACTTGGCATCTTAACAAATAAGAAGCCTTATTTGTTGAGACCTTGTTTTTTTTTGTATTTTTTTCCAAGTCTTTGCTCTGTTTGCCTTAACATGAAACAAGCAAGGTGTTGAAATCAAGTTAAGTAAAAAAAAAAGTTCTGTTTTAAGAACATTATTAATAGTACCTTCTCGAATAGTGGCTGATAGAGGGCAGCATACTTCCTCTCGAGCTCATGGACCTCCTCGTAGAATTTAGCCTCTATGTTGGCACATTGCACCTGTAGCCTTTTAAGGGCATGCACTCGCCTCTTCACTACTTTGGGAAGCATGCTATGAGAGGAGAAAAACATGAGAACTGACGTGAATTCAAAAAATCTATAGCCAAAGTAATATTATGGTCTACATTTTAGAAGTAAAACTGCTATCCTGAACCGATTCTCACACAGTCCTGAAGTGTTTCTAACAGGGGAGTCCTCAACTTAGAAGGCTGGGAACCACAGAAGGATCTCAAAATGGTTTTAAGATGAAGATAATTTTATTTGTGAGTGTTATTTGTGGTAGTCACTGTGACTAAGAGAAAGCAATAAATAATAACAATATTAATTATCATTATTATTGTTAGAATCTTCAGTGAGTGAAATGTCCAATGCTAAACATAACAGAGTAGTTCACTATATTGAACCTCAATTGGATAACGTAATATGTTTTGATTTTGCATACATTTAACTTTGTAATCAATCTAAGTAATTAAGCAAGTATTAAGTATTTCTCATCAAGATAAAAACTACCACATGATATCAAGGTCAAAATATTGAACATTTAAATTAACAATCAGATCACAAGCACCTCACCAGAATTATCACCTTGGGTAGAGCATCATATTTAAGTCTGGAAGTTACTGTAATTTTCATCTTTTGGCTAGTAAGTGCCAATTATATCAATGTGCAACTGACAACTGTGACCGAAACTTTGGCATTTTGAAAAGCCAATATATCTGCACAGGCAATAAATAATATCAGTGTCCAAAGACCATAAAAATAAAAAGGCTGTGTGCTAATAATTGTTGATTAATAGGTTTAGGTTTTTGAAACGTTGCCATCCTAAGGTGTTCAGACAACTGATGTTAACAGCATAGTGTAACCATGATCATCTCTCCATTTTTACCTTCTTTTTCACAGCATAAACAATCTTCACTGACCTTTCCAAGAAGTGGTAGCTGACAGGTCTGTCCATCTGCCCACCTGGATTTTGCATCCCTTGATCCCCTTTACCTGCCAAACCAACAAATAATATTAAACAGGTATACCTCTCACATTTTCATTACACAAACTGTTTATTAAAATGCTAAGAATGAGGGTTGTGCAACTCTTTTATTCATAATTCTGTTTAAATTGTGGTTCATTATATACTTAATATAAAATAACCCAATACAATAGCACTCATAAATAAGTACCGTGTGTTCTGCTTTTCTGTGTCAGAGAATGTGGATTAAACTCTAGGGTTGGGTCAGTTTCCAGTTTTGCTGGTCCAGTCCGGTGTACACCTTAAACCATTCTATGTGAACCGGCTGAACTGGCATTTGTCATTACGGGAAATCCTTGAAAATTCTGGCATTACCTTGTTAATACAAACTCTACAACAAATGAGAATTGTTTCAGGGGACAGGAACCCTACATTTCTTAACAAGAGGTTTTTTTTGTTGAACAGGGAAGAGTGTGCTGATGACATACAGCAAAGGGCTCCCAGCTGCAACTGAATACATGGGGCTCACGCCCTACCAGGGAAATAGCGTTAGCATGCCCCTGCAGAAACGCCTTGAGGAAAACTCATTCACTTGCAAAGTTCCAATATGGTTCTTGAAATTTTGATTTTGAACTGATTCTGTTATCTTTTCATGCTGCATGGGGCTGCAGTTTTATTTATTATTTTAATGTTAAACTTGTTACATTATGTTCCACTCAGGAACAGCTGAGTCACCTGTAACACCTTGTTGTAAAATGTGGTATTGCCAGCAGCTAGCTAAACAGGCAGCTCAGGAGGGCCTTGTCTCGGATACTGATTAGCATTTACAGTAACCAATAGCATCGAATGTGTGTTATGCCACCCGGCCATGTAGCTAACACCAGCAGATTTATTAGCTGACTCTGCCCAGGCTGGAAGCTCCCAGTGAACACAGCCAGCTACATTTAGCAGCCATCACACATTACTTTAGCAAAAAGTTATCTATCCATCGGGAAACTCTGTACATCACCTTGATACTAATTGTTGTCAAACTTGCCTCAGGGCTGTGTTTGGTCCCCGTCCAGCTGTGTTCACTGGGAGGCTGTTAGCTAGCAGCAGTTAGCAGTTACTTTAGCAACAAGTAAAGGTATATGTTCACAGTTGAGGCAGCCAGAGCACACAAGAGGGAAAAATGGAAAATATTTTCCCCATATAATATGGTCCAGTTTCACCCAAATCAGTGAACAAAGTTATCGGTCCCTGCCCCTAGAAACAGCATCTTTCTGTTTGAACATCCATGGTGGGGTCAGAAAATTAGCATATGTCCCCTTGTGCAGGATGAGTCATCAACATTTTAAATTCCTTAATGACAGTCTCTAAAATACCATTAATAACACCCATTAAACGACTTTTTTGGCAGTGTTGGGTTAGATAAGTTTTGCTGTATAGGTGATGTAGAGTGCAACACGTGTGATAAAAACACTGAAACATTGTTTTGACTTCATGGGAACTTTAATCTCAAACTGTTTTGAAAATGTGAAAGTTTCACTTAATGCACCCCAATCTTTTTTTCTACATCTATACAGACATGAATATAGAACAGCTATTATTAAACTGTGGGTCAAAACAGTTTTAACTACCTGATTTAGTATAGTATTTAGTAAGTTCACTTAAAAATAACGTTAGGTTTGTACTCACCTTTATTGGCGTCCATTACCGAGTGGCAGCTCCTTCCTCTGATAGAAACAGAACAATTTTTTTTGACATATACACATTATGAGTCACAGACAGTGGTTGAGTACCTGACAGAACCAGCAACTGAGTTGGGAAAAATCCCTGTCCTCTGTTATTCACCAGCGAGTGCGGGTTTAATCATTCTTCTGCATGTGACACGTTTTTGATTATTACAGTATACTACTATTATTGCCACAAAATCATCAGTGTTCATATATAACATCCATGGTTTCACAAACTGAAATAAACGTCAGCAACAGAGGAAAACAGAGCGACTGACAAACCAGCTGAGCTAACTTTGACCAACAGCAACCCTGGTGTTGAGCAAGCGCAGGCCGATGACGCATTGACATGCTAACGGCAGCTGGGCAAGGCTATGACAACATAAGTTAGCATATCTCCATTTACAAGAAGTAAAATGACTATCGCAGCCTCTGACAATCACAGGGGGACACGGATAAAACAATATTGAATGAATCTACACGCCTACATAGGTTTACAAACAAGCACATACAGCATTAATTACCATCTAGTATGGGCGGTGCCAAGGATTGACAGGAGATAACCGGGGTTGCTAGCTAGCAAGAAACTAAGAGCCAACGTGCTATGAACAATGCGTTAGCTAAGAGCAAGTGCGAAGGTTAACACGTTACATTAACCTTTTCTCCCACATTCGTATCAGACAATTGGGATAAATCAGACTGATGCCTGGTTAAAGCAATGATACTATTCCTTTCAGTATGCAGATAAAACTAGCTGTTAAGGTAAGAGATATGCTACTAGCACACTGCTAGCCGCATTCGAAAGCTAATATCAGCTAGCTACCGTTAGCTCGCACGTTAATAAAAGCACCAAGAGAGAAAACACAATGTCTTGACGACCGTTCATCAGCGGTCTGTCAAATTAGATGAGATAACTCGTAACGTTCAAAATCAATACACTAACATGGCAGCAAATGCTCGTATTAATGGAATGTTTGTGCCCAGTAGCTCTTTTAGCAGTCTTACCTCTAGCTGAGCGGAATTCTAGCTAGTCGCGTCGCTCACGCGTCTTCGCTTCAACCCCCACGCGCGAGCAACACACGCGCTCCAGCATCCTGGACTCTCATTGGACAGCTAATGAAGGAGGGCATAGTGCTGCATTCAAGTACTATGCTGTGAAAATGTCAGTTGAGGGGCCACCTACAGTGTTACCTTAACAAAAAGACAAGTTGAAGTAACATTCAGTGTACAGTACATGTATATGTATTTATCTCAGTACTTACACAAATAAGTCAGACAATCTAATTCTCATGTCTAAGCCAAAATGGCAATCCTATTAAACATCAGATTTGGACAAAAAAGTAAAGCACTTTTCCTGAAGATATCTCAATTTTGTGAGGTTCATGTGCAGCTTCATTAATTACAGCTTTCACATTGTGCTTTTTGTCACCAGGGCCCTTTTCTGACATAGTAGAAAGACCACATATAAACCACACAGATGTAGATGTTTTGACTAAATTTATGAACAACAAACCTACAAATGAGGTGTACCTGTGAATAATAAGTAGACAATATCTGTGTGAGTGTGTGAATGTGAAATAAATCCTCTACAAAGGGCAAATGATGTTAGCTGGCAGGACAGGGAATGAGGGAAATGATCTTGCAGGTCTGCTCATGTAGACTCCTGAGCCAAGCCTATTCAGGTGTGCTACGTCACTGACAGGTCTCAGCTTCACCCTGATGATTTCTGTCAGTCAAGCAACCAGGCACATTACAAAGTGTTCCTGAGCCCATGTCGTAATCTCCTTTATACAGTCATGTGTTCACAAAGTGGTGAACCTCGCTTCACCTTCAGTTGTGAATGACTGAGCTTTTCCAGGATGTCCCTTTCATACCCATCCATGATACTATCACCTGTTACCAATGAACCTGTTTACCTGTGGAATGTTCCAAACAGGTGTTTTTGGAGCGTTCCACGACTTTCCCAGTCTTTAGCTGCTCCTGTCCAAACTTGTTTGAAACATGCTGCTGCCATCAAATTCAGAATAAGCAGATATTTACAAAAATCAATCAAGTTGATGAGGTATGTAAAATCTTAAATCTCTTGTCTTTGTAGTGTTTTCAACTGAATATACAGTATGTCATAAAGGATGAGCAAGTAGGGATACAATGATATGAGCTTTTCATGGCATACGATAACCGTCCCAAAAAATATCACAGTAGTTTTGCAGGTTACACCATTCTTATTCTTATTCCTATTCCTATTCTTCTTCTTCTTATTATTATTATATTTTTTTCTTTGTGGAACAAAAGCTTATAATTTAACAAAATATTATGTCTTAATAGGCATGAAACTTGATATATTCTTGAAATATTTTTTAATGACAGGGTAGCATTATCATACGGTAGATAAGTAAACATAAGTATTGTCCATGATATGATAATCATCCGTTTTCATACCATGTAATGTTGTCAGACCGGTATACCATGGCAACCCTATTAGTATGTTTTATATATGTTTTACAAAGTGTCCCCAATATCTTTTTTTGGAATCATACAGTGTTTTTCTAGTCTAAACCTTGAGATGAAAATGTATTTTTTGAGAATAAAACGAAATGTTAAACAAAGCAGTAAGTATTTCAAGTATTTTGAATACACAACTACAAGCTCTTAAATCATTTTGTTACTTTTTCTTTTCTGCCCAGCAAAATGCAAATTACAAAATACTAATACCGTCTCTGCATACACATCACCTAAAACAGGCAGGAACCAGCACTAGTGCAGGCCTGAAGAGGTGCTGCGTTTTAAGCTTACACCCTGTTCCGTAGAAACCCTGTGCACACCACTGCAATCTCCTGAAATACGTGGTCATACACATATTTATTTCAAAGCTGCATCTGAATACTATATATGGATTCATAAGTGTAAGGACAACTTGCGATCCACATCGGACAAGTGATTTTGGTTGTAAGCAATAATGATTCTTGCAGCATCTTAAGCCTTGTGACATTTAAGAGGACTTGAAAAAAGAGAAAAATATATGCAGCATTTTAGTCTGTTGTGAGTGCCTGTTCAGGTTATTTACATTTACATTTATTCAGAATCACTGTGTTTTTGTACAAAGTCTCAAGAATCAGACAGATCACGTTTAGACCACAAGAGGGCTTCATACATCCGTTCCTAGGAGACAGTGACTGTATGGGTGTCTGTGCTCCGAAAGAGGCTCTCACATTGCAGAAATGAATTAATAACCCAACGAGTGATGTCTGTTCTATGGTGAGTGCATGTGTTTATGTGTTTTTCATGCACTTGCAAGCTCAAATGCATCTTTTCACTCTGATCAGGCATGTTTGACAAGCCAAAAGCAGTGTTTTTTTAATGTCTGCCAAAGTTTTCAAGTGAAAACACACAGGAACAAATGAGGTGTATTGAATTAAGTGAGCTGACTGTATTGACAAGAGGTGGTCACATGGGTCGATTATTGGAGTGAGTAATGAAGGTAAGGTGAAAGTGAAATATTCTCCCATGTCTTCTGTGAAGTGATCACAGCATTAACAGCAGCTATTAGTTTTGAATGAGCGTCACTGTATTAATGTGAAGCTGATGATGATTGCTGTAAATGGCAAAAATGCTGTTTACTTTTTTATTCTTACATGAGGAACAAAGCTTTCCTAAAACAACACATTGCCATTGAACAAAAAGCCATAATTGAGAAAAGGCCTCAACAAGGGCTCGTGGTAGTTACCCTTTGAATGAATGAGGCAGTAAGGGACCAGAGCTATCATTTACCTGTTTTGTCAGAAACCGTCAGTGTTTTTATTGGATCCAAAAGATGACATTGAGGGAGATTTTAAATATGTGTGACAGAAGGTTTCACAATGGGAAGTGGTAATAGCTTTGAGTCATTTTCTGTCAGCAGCCACAGACAGGCACACATATTTGCTTTTCTCTTGTCATCAGAGATTGTGTCTCAAATGAGAAAATCCACACATCATTTCATATTATATTCATTTAGAAATAAGGTGTTTATTTGAACTTATTCTGTCTGTACAAGTGCACCAAACGTGTCTTCAGACTACATCAGCAGTGATCATATACAGTATTCCACTGATCCACCATGATTTTTTTAAATCTTTTTTTGCAAATATGCTCTTTACAGAAACAGCCCATTTTGTTACTGACGTAAAACCACTAAAATGCACCCTTCTTTCTGTTTGCGATCAACTACTGCATAGTGTACACACTTGAGAGGAAGTGACAGCACCGGAGCCCCTCAGGGTACGACTGTGGTTACCAGGCTTTGTGCCTGTCACAGTGTGACATTTGCCAGCAGGGTCTGTACTCGCAGAAGAAATTAAATGTGATTGTGTAGCATTTCGGACAAGCCAGGGATCTAGAAACAAGAGTACAGAAATAGCTAATTTTGGAACGATAGAGTGATCGTGTTTTAAATGGAAAGTGTGGCTAAATGTGGAGTGAAGGTCAGTGTAATGTGCATCTTTGAGTTGCTGCTAATAAATCAAACCATAAAAATGACTTTAAATTCATTTGAAAGACTTTGACAGTTTTGTGACCCTCTGTGGAATTTTTGTTGAGGTAATACGGTTAAGACAATAGTAACATCTGCAGCTCTTGCACAAAGCTATAATTTACACGTCAGTTTGAAGCTCCAAACTCTGCAGACTACACCTTCCTCGGTCTGATGTACCCTGCCTCACTGAGTGGGCAGAGGTACACACCTGGCTGTTCGCATGTTATGCTGATGCCTCTACACTTGCCAATCAAAAGACCGTGCTCACCTGTGAGTACACGCACGACACTGTGTGAAAGTGCTAGTGTTCAAGTTCAAGTTACTTTACTGTATAGTGTATAGTGCTTGCACTGATGGCAGATAAACTCTTATCACATTTGTGCGCATTCTGTCAGATCGGCTGATAGCAGCCAGACTTTCAAGGACTGTATATACAATTATCATCCCTGTGAATTGCTCAAGAAGCACTATAGAATGGATCACAGATGCATGCTTTCAACATATATCACTCTTTGGAGGCTGGAGGAACCCAGGAAAACATCACTATGATGACATAATAAGTGTAGCCCAAAGGCAAATGTGCCTTCTCTCTGACCCAAACCTGTAGGTCATATGCATGGTTATCTGTCACTAAGAGTAGATCATCTACACACTAAACACAAACAACATGTGTGCAAGCTGTTGTGTTTAGCTTAGACTTTTCTGTTCCTTAACATTTACTTAAAATTATATGCTTTGTACTTCCGTCTCCTGCATCATTCAGTCTGTCCTGGAAAATGAGACCCCAACAAAGAACACAGACTGGATGGTGTTGGTAAGAAAAGATTTATTTTATTTTAAACAAGGATCTGGAGGGGGTGGCTGATGATGGAGAATGGGATCCAATGGCAGCAGAAGCGAGGAAGGATGGAGGAGGGACATGGCTGGGTGTGAGCACGGAGGGAATGAGGAGAAGCGTGGCTATCAGGGGAAGCTTGGAGGCAAGGTGGCTGCTGGCAGACGGACAGGTGAGTGATGATCCTGAGGCACAAAAGATAGAAGTTAGTCACATGAAACACAAAAAGAATAAATCACCACAGTCTTTGCCTTGGTTGTTCCTAACCCACAACGTAAAACAAACAACTTAGCTAACCAGAGACTCGAAATCATCGACAGATGTGATGTGAGATGTGTGAGTTTATAACCAGCTGGTGACACGATGATGACGGTGTCTCCGTGCCTTCTGTCGGATCCATGCTTGGACAGGCTCTGAGCCCCCATGACAATGAATAGAAATAAGTGGGTAACAATCGATGAGTGACAGAACCTTTGCATGTAATTGTCTTCCCTCTTTCATACATTGATCAGTCAATTCTTCGGCATTGATATATTAAATGAAGAAATGCACGACTCAGACAGATCTGGAGAATGATCTGTTTATCATTTCTCGAATCAATACTTTTACCTTTGAAAAGAGAAGCACACGTTTTGTTGTCTGTATTGGTTATGGTCTGGAATGAAAGTGGTCTGGACTGAGACGAGGTGGTCTAGTCAATGTCTTTGTTGTAATTTGTTGTTCTTTTTTGTGTGTGTTCTTGTTTCTCGCTTGTCTCACTTTGACAAACACATGCGCGCACACACACACAAAAAAAGGAGAAGAAAGGAATTGACGTCCTCCTTAAAGTGGATGCCATGATAGCCTGGTCTTTTTTTTTGTTCCTGCTGATTGAACACGTAGCAGCAGCATCTACTTTGGCCCATCTCATCCCACTGGGGTATTGGTTTTGTGAATGAAGTGGCCAAACTCCTAGATGGCAGTATTGATAAGTCCAGGAGGACAGGGCGGTGTTTATGAGCCATCCTGCCCCTGCATCCTCTGTTGTCCATTAAACCCCTCTCCTCCTAACGCATGGGTAATGGCCTATCTGTACACCATAATCAGACAGACACACACATACACACTGAACGTAACAGGCCATCAAAATAAGACACACAAACAAGCGCACACACAGCAAGCAGCCACATTGACACAGCTGCAGCCATTACTCACAGGAGGAGGTCTTCGGTGGGGGTAAGGGATGAAAAATGGCAAACGGAACTACTATATCTCGTCTGAGGTGACTGCGTCAGAAGCCCGGCGTGCATAACAAATTCAGCAACACCATCGATCCAACTTATGGCAGGCTAAGTTCTCTGCTTGCGCTTTCTGCGATTTGAGTGCAATTTACTTTCATCTGCACCAATAAGCAATGTCAATCGTGACGTCTTGTTTGTTTGTATTTTTTTCTATTTGTTGTCCTCTGCTGTCTCCATTCATCTGATTCTGCAACGACAGATAAACCTTTTAGCCACCGACAAAAACAACCCATAACACCTACTATCACGCACGCACGCACACACACACACACACACACACACACACACACACACACACACACACACACACACACACACACACACACGCAATGATGGATTTTGTGTGTTGACAGAAAATGTAAATGACTAGTGGCTGTTTTTTCCCCTATAATTTCAGCATCAAAATGTTGACAACAAAACAGGGTTTATTCAGATCCTGACAGTGAAGGATTTTCTGTCAAGGGCACACTTACTTTACTCATTTTCATCATTAATGGAATTACTTTTTTATTAGTCTGCAATTATTTTTTCAAATAATTCATTGGGTTTTGTGTCCAGACAGCACAATAGGAGTGCTTTAGTTGCATGTGCTTTAAGTTCGGGTGTCTTCTCTGCTAAATGTATGCAACAGCAGTGGGTCTCCTGAAGCCCCCCGAAGTCCTGAAAGATGACACTTTTTATCTCAAAAATCTGCACAATGGGAGCACAAGTTGTTATCTTTCAGACACAAGATGATTATCTCACACACGCACACAAACTGGCATCCACAGAAAACTCTGTTCACATCTTCAACTGGAGCATCTGCTGATTGATTCCATGCCCAAAATGTTATGATCCACTAAAGTTAGGCATGACACAAGATGAACAAATCCCTGTTTTTGTTATCTTCTCCAACATCGTGACTGTAAGGGAGCCGGGAGGGACAATAGACAGAATTAACTCCTCTTTGTTTGGGAGGGGAGAGGCCTGGTGGAGATCTGCACTAATAACTGCACTCTTCTGTAAGTCTCTAAGTCTCTAAGTCTTCAAATGCTTCACTGTTTATTAATGAGTTTACAGACGGCTTCTCACACAAAATCATTTGTCGTAATGTCTCTAAACAAATAGTAACCCGAACATTATTGGGGTTATTTTATGGACGCATTAGAAGTGCTCTGCAACTTGTTTGTTTTGGAACAGAATCTTCAGGATTTTGGGGGCTTTGTACTCTTATGATGAAAACATAACATTTAGGCCTAATTGTGTGCCGTTGTATACTGAATGTTAGCTAAATGTTCTGAATCATGGCTAAAACATGGTTTCAGGTTGCTTCCATAGACTTGCATAAGATGAACAGTACCAAACATAGAGTCTTCAAACTGCAAACTGAGGAAAACTCCACAATTTAAGGAAACTAAGATTATGTAGAGATGGATTATTAAGTGTAAAGTCTTACTTGCATGTCACCCTCAGCTGAAAGAGATGGTGAAAACTGTTGACAGCACATGTTCAATGTCAAACACCTGGCCTATTCGAATCGTGAGCAGCCACGTAAACGTGATTATCATGAGCAGTTGTCAGTTTTTGCACACATGTAAATGGTTTAAAGAAGCAGAATACAGTTGACAGTGTGTCTGGCAGAACAAGCTGTAGTCGCACTACAGGTGGGGTTTATCTGATGCTCCAGCTGCTTGGTTGTTGTCATGGCCCTCCAGGCTGCTGGATGACAGGGGCCCATTAAGGAAAGGTAAATCTAATCAGGAGTCTCTCCAGCCACAGAGCTGTGTGCCACTGCTGGAGGGGGAATGGGCGATGTTACAACGTCATTATGCTGCTTCTGTAACCCCAGCACAGGGCAAATGGTTGGTAAGAGTTTAATGTGGTGCTTAGACTATTTATCTACAGGCAGGTTTGTGTTTCTGGACATTCAGACAGGTCAGAGATGAGAAGTGCTGAGTCGTAAGAGAGTCTTCTTATGACACTGTTCTCAAAGCAAACATAAAAATACATAGTTTGATATTTGAATAGACCCTGACATTAACGCTGTCTTTCCATTCCTTGTACCCCATGGGGCAGAAATAACCTCATTGGTGCTATTTGTGACCAGTGAGTTCTCAGACCACTTATAGTGATTGACGGAAATCATTGTTGAATGGCTTATAAATCCCAGTGTGTATTTTTATCCTGCTGGGTATATCCGACATGACACACACATTAGACATGTGGATGCATCCGGACCACAATCAGACTTATCAGATATGACATTTAGGAAAGCACAGGCTGCTCGAGAAACAAAGAGCACGAGAGCCCAAAGCTCTGATAATATAGGGAAGCATCAATGAATCGTCTTAAAAGTTAAATCCACTACTTCCCTTTAGCTGTGCTTGTAATGAGCTGGTGGGAAATTTTAAGCTCACCATCCATTTCCAATTTCCAATTTGAGTCTTTTTTTCTAGATGGGCCATTGTGCCACACATGGCAGCAATCAGGGTTACAGGATCAATTTAGCGAGTATCCTCGATTTAGAAACCTTTAATCGACTTCAGTCAAAATGGGATCGCATTAAATTGCATTTGCACATTGTGTGAATGTTTGTATCTCTGCGTGTGCGGATACACACACAAACACAGGCACACACACACGAGCCTAGACGAATGAAAACCAGATTGATTTAAGTCTGAATGGGAATACTCTACTTTGGGTCCTGGTGGTGACAGTCTGAACTGTGTTGGGGTCACAGTAATGGGGTCAGTAATGTTGGTAATGTGTGCGGTCATGTCACGACCACAGCTGTAGTTATCGGCCGCCATGGCACCGGCATGATGACGGCAGTCTATATGGACCATTGAGCATCAGTCCCTCAACAACTCGCCCACCCTGGGAACACTTTATGCCGCCGCTGTCAAATTACACATGTAGACAGAGGCAATGGAGGAGCACTCTGTGTGATTAGTCATTCCACTTGGCAGCTGTATTTTGACACATGCAAAAAACAAGAAAAATCACAGTCATCACCAGCCACAGAAGCTCAGATGCTCTGATAAAAAGAAAAAGGAGAGAGACGGACTCATGTGGGACAAAGATCCCTGAAATATTCAACTTATGCTGTATATCAACCCTTTACCGTTTTTAAATCTTCACTGAATTTTCAAATACACAAAATTGTCTTTGTACTCTTTATTTACTATAGTACAGCATTTAAAGGTTCTGTTTGGAGTTTTCTGCAGCTTTGGGCATGTGCCAGCCGTGCACAACAGATTCCTGCCAGTTTCACATGAGTCCACTGATCAACAGGTGGTGGCAATGTGCCATGAGATGCAGCAAAGACTGCTTGCAAGTAAACATGCATATAAACATTGCAAGTGTCATAATGTCCTTAAAATTGGCTTAGCATGAGTTCCATGGAATAGGAATGACTTCAACATGTTTGTCAGAACTCGTGGATACACATTAACTGCTTTGGTGAATAACCTTTAAGTCTAAAAATGACAAGCCACAAAATATGTTTTGTGGCTTGCCATGAGTTCCCTTTTCTTCGCCTCCAAATTTCATTTCTCCATGAAAGTTTCGCTATCAAATATCATCAAAACAAACCTCTTGTGACAGTTGAGTGCAGGTTTTTGTGTGGAGTAGACAATGCACAGACAGAAAAGCCATAATACATTTTAATGCATATGTAACAGACATACACACAAGTCGTATAATACACATACACCTTACACTAAAACCTGATATGCTCATTTTGAGACTGTTTACCCAACACTACTGCAATTAATAGGACTTTTATTTTGTTTCCTCTTCTCCTCATCAACAGGATGAGTCTAATGACCCCCACAAAGGTGACCAGCATTGTTCAGCAGCGAGAGAGAGGAAAGAAATGTGGAGGATGATGAATAATAGCCCAGCTGGTCGCGTTAGCTGCAATTAGCCCGTCTGAAGTCCCACAATTATGCAGGGAAAAGCTGACACTCACAATGCCACAATGCTGCCGCTGAATCAATACATAATTGTAATAATTATCATTCTGATGTCATTCATGGACACGTCCAACACTTCCAGAAAAGAAGGTGGAATTGGATAAACACAGAGGGATGGGTGGCATAGAGATATTGCCTCTTCAAGCGCAACATTTCTAACAAAAGGTAGCCTCGATACCTGGTATGAGCAATGATGGGGGTCGACCCAGTGACGATAGTGAGTGAGCCTCATCACGTAGAGCCAGGAAGGACCACGCAACCCCTCTGCAGCCAAGTCGAGTAGGAGAGGGTGTATGTCACGATCTGCTAGACCTTGAAATCCGATCATTTGTGACGGTAATTCACATTCACAATTTTCCGCATGGATTTTCTGCAGGCCCGCTACAAAGTTTGCATTTCAAGCTTTTCCTTCCATGAAGTCTGTATGTGAGAGGTGGAAAATCAAGCTTTATACTGGAAGTTTTATCAACTTGTATTTATCCGTAACACTAGACTACTTACTCCTAATAATGAATTACTAATTATTTTTCATTGAATATTTTAGATTAAAACATATTTTTACAACACATTGCTAAAAATGAAACTTTTCCAGTTTGTGACCCCTCACAGGAAGAGCTTAGTTGTGGCTTCTTGTCGTGTTTCAGCTGTCCATGAATTGAGAAAAAGGATAGTAAGGGTGCTTTTAATTTTTGATATATTACTTACATTTTGCTGATAATACTGGGGTACTTTTACTTAAGAAGGAATTTGAGTGCAATACTTTTACTTGTAATGCAGTATGTCTTCACTGTTGCACTGATTCTTTTACGGACGTAAAAGATCCGAGTACTTCTTCCACCACAGCTTTTACCATTAAGGATTGGAAATACTGCATACGGTACACCTGATCTTTGTTTTCTTCGGCACTGGTAGCAATACAAGAGAAAGGCAGGCAAGATCAGGGAAGCTTTCTCTGTGAGTGATTTCAATGACCAGTAATAGGCTATGGTCTCGATAAAGTGGGCTGACACAGGAGAGCAGACATTTGGAGGGAGGAGAAGGAGCGGTATCAGTTTATCTCGGTCCTGATTCAGCCTGTAGCTTTGCTGCTCTTCCTCAGGCACACAAAATCTGGTTGAACTTCAATAAACCTGTGCTGCTGTACCATCATTAAGCCTCTTGTGGTTTGGAATACAGTTATTTTTGTGTATTCTTTCATTTCCTGGACTCAGGAAAGATACTTAGTTTTGTTGCAAATGGATGTTATCATTTAGTCACAGATGTCTTTTAAATGGCAAATGCTTCCTGGCTATTTAAGCATGTCTTTCTTGGGGGAACCTCAATAATTTGTCAATTATTGTGACAGCAAGTAATCTGAAACTTTCTTATCATCTACATCAACCAGAGGGCTCATTTGTAAGATTTTTGATTGCTTTAAAAAATGATAAATTTGAAAGACATGAATGGAACTAACCATAACACTGATAATTGTTCCTATCTCTCTATAAATGTCAGGCTTCGGCCTGTTGCTCAGTTTTATGTCATACCACTTTAAAAAAAAAGGTCAAGACAAAGGAAAAAACAGAGCAAAGCTTCACTTCTAAAGCTATACCAGTTTCTCTGTTTCCATGCAGAAAATAGGCTTAAACAAGATATAAAGGTGGTATTGTCTGTTTGTTTTATCTTTCTGTCTTCATGCTTATTTTATCGCCCGCCAATAAAGGACGGAACTGCCACTGTCTGTGCCTGGGGCGACATCAGTGCTCTTTAGCATTTTCAGCCTGTGTGTTCAGGTTTGGGGGAAGAGTCATGCTGGGGCCCTGGTTACTGCTGTGGCAGCATGTGGCCAGAGGTCCACAGATAATCCTTTTACCTCTGCTCACCTGTGGGCACCGTACATCACTTCACAATAATGTTAAGCACCAAACTAGTCAGCCAAAAGCGGTACAAATTCACTTGATGTGGTTGTTGCTTAGGTAAGAAATGGACAGAATGGCCAAGGCAGGAAAACAACGTGTTGTTCTCTCTGTTCTCTCTCTCTCTTGTGTGTGTGTGTGTGTGTGTGTGTGTGTGTGTGTGTTGGGGGGTGTGGGTGTGTGTGTGTGGGGGGGTTCACAATCAAATCAAACTTGTGAAGAGCTGCGGAGATTCGATTGAGCTGATAAAGTGACTTAATTTTCCACAGTTGACTTTTCTCTGGCCTAACCTTTATGTAAAGCCCTGAGGTCAAAGCTTTGATTATTGTGTTTAAAGATAGCTGCTGGTGGCTGCAACCACACAACTTCCCCTTATTTCTGTAAGTTAATCAAATAAAGATGAAAAAGAAAATTAATAAACAATGTTGCATTGTTTTATTGTTATAGACAGATGCTCAATAGTATCAAGCACCCTTACTTTTCAATTAAAAATAAAATGATTGAATCATAACTAACACCTTGAAATCGATGTGAAATTGTTGCATGTTTTGAAGAGCACTGAAAATGTGCCAAACATTTGGAAAATCCTCGCTGTTTCAACTTAAATCCCTAAATGTGTGCCTTCACAAAAGGTCACATATACTGTATGTAGACGGCTCCAAGATGAGCTGTGTCAGATAGATTCTGTGGATTGATTGATTGGAACGGGATTAGCGTGTTTGACGTCAGAAACTGCATACAAATGACCCCATAAAAGAAGGAACCTGTTCGTAAAAAAGAGAAAAGCTCTGGGCGCACAGCACAGCCGCAGAGGTCTGAAGAGCACCTCAACTACGCTGTCACTTCAGTCACACTTTGACACGCAAAGACAATACAGGAGACTTCTACGTCTAAAGATGCCTCATTCAAGCAGCTCCACGTCCTCCACAAAGAGCATCCGCAGGGCAGCATCCGAGTTGGAGAGGTCTGACTCCATCACGGTAAGTTTACATAAAGCTTTTTTATTTATCTATTTATTTTATCTTTTTTTATTTAAGATAATTGACATTCACAAATTGGGCTCCCAGTTATACGTGTAAGATGTATTCTAAGTGCCGCTTAAAACGGTGGGATTGCGCGCAGAGGTCTTGGCGGGGTGACCATAACGCAGCGGCGATGGCTGATGCGCACGAGAACATAAAATACCCAAACAGATACCCAAAATATAAGAAATCCCCAGCAGTTACTTTGCTCCGTCTGTCGTGTCTGTGCTGTGACCGTGGTTTAAATCAAAACATCTTCAGTTCGCAACACTTTCATTGCTCTTTTGAAACAGTCTCCAAGATTCGTCGGTAGGCGTCAAAGCTTGATCGAGGATGCGCGCAAGGAGCGAGAAGCCGCCGCAGCAGCGGCAGAGGCTGCGGAGGCCAGTGAGCAGATAGTGTTTGAGGAGGACGACGGAAAGGCGCTGCTCAACATCTTCTTCACGCTACGAAGCTCCAAGACACCAGTACTGTCGCGGACACTCAAAGTTTTTGAGGTAAGTAACAATCATCTATAAATCAGTGTATTTCGGAGCAAAATTTGGGCAGCAAAAGAAAAGAGGGAGCGGGAGTATCATTCTCGGATAGTAACCCTAAAGAGTTTACAAGCTCTTACTCGTGGCTTAATTAATGGTTAATATACCATTGGTGGCTTATAGAACAGTTGTAAATGAATAATAAGACCTCATTTTTGGTAGGTTGTGAGAAATTCCACCTGATGTTTTTTCTATCTACTTGGAAAAAAATGCTGTTATAGATGTATATTCATTTATTGAAACGCTCATTGGTTTCTTACTCTCTGCTAAACCGAGTCTGCAGTTAAAAATGTTAATAAGTTAAGTGGATTTTGGTTCAGATCATCTGCAGTGCTTTTAGTAGTCAAAGGCATTTCTCACAGCCAAAAAGATGTTCCTATCAACAACTTATAAGTGATCTGAAAAGCTTTAGTAAAATATTTATTAACCAATTATAAACTTTTTAGATACAAATTACAGCCCCATAAAAACGGGTGCCTTATTAGAAAATGGTAACAAAAAGATTTTGGAAGATAAACATGTTACATCCCATACATCATTTATTCACAGATGAAGTGCATCTCAGGGTCCAACCACAATGAATGATTTTAGAGAAGAAAAGAGTGTTTAGCTTGCTATCATATGCATTTTTTCCCCCTTGTCGTGTGGCTATAAACCATATTAGACTAAGCTCCATCCTCTTTTCAGTCCAAGAAACACATTTCATGCTTGTGTGAACTTCATCCAGAATACAACCCTTCATATCAAATACCATGCTGCATAATTGCACCCCACCTTTGTCACGCTGCTGTAGCAGTTACATTTCAATGTGCTTACTGTTTTCCAGACATTTGAAGCTAAGATTCACCATTTGGAGACCCGTCCATGCCGGAAGGTCAGAGACAGCCTGGAGGGCCTGGAGTACTTTGTTCGCTGTGAGGTGCACCTCTCAGATGTCAGTACTCTTATCAGCTCCATCAAGAGGAATGCAGAGGATGTTAAAACCACCAAAGAAGTCAAATGTATAACCCTTTTGCTGCTTTCATAGAATACATTTGAATCATAATGAATATTTTGCAGATGTACTCACAAACTTAACTGAATTTTGCCTTTTGTTTCCCTTTTTCTCTGCTAGTTCACTGGTTCCCAAAGAAAATAGCAGATTTGGACAGATGTCATCATCTGGTTACAAAATTTGATCCAGACTTGGATCAAGATCATCCTGTAAGTAATGACTTTTCCAGTACTATGTATGACAAGAGACAGTCCTCATTACAAGGCTGGTTATGTTGTTGGACTAGTATGTCATAATACAGGGAATGTGATCAGTGTCTGATATATTTGATTTTGAATAGGGCTTCACAGACCCTGCTTACAGAGAGAGGAGGAAAATGATTGGAGACATCGCCTTCAGATACAGACAGTGAGATACAATCTTTGTCTGAATACTGCACAGACATCCATAAAAAAGCCTAATACTGGATTATTCCTGATACATCTGTACATATGTTTGTCCTCAGTGGGGAGTCGATTCCCAAAGTGGAATACACAGAGGAGGAGATTGGCACATGGTAAGAGTTTTAAAATACTGGTAATATATGTGCATGCCGGGCTGCTGCAGTGCTAAAAGAAATGTCTAATTTCATTATAAAAAAGTGGATAAACTACAAAATTCAGTCATCCATATACAAGATGAGATGAGAGACCAGAGCCACTGAAAACAAATCTTATATCCCTCTAAAAACCCCTATGTTGTATTACTACTACTACTACTAGTAGTAGTAGTAGTAGTAGTATTAGTTGATATTGTTGTTGTGGGTATGTCTTTGGTGTACAGATGTGGCATACAATACATTATAACTAAATAAGTAGTATCAGTACTTCAATGATGTGATTTCAAATGTCCACTGTCAAAACAATTGCATCTGTCCACAGTTGTCTGTCCATGTAGTACGGAATGTGGTTTTAAGATTATTTTATGTGAGAAAGTGGATGTTAAAACTTAAAATCTGTGGTCGATTCATCACGATAGCGCGTAGTTTAAAATTTGCTCCAAAGTTTTCAGAGATGTGTCGTCCTGCTAACGTCATCAAGTACGCTGCCGTCCCAAATGCAGAGTGATGGTCCTGCGTTCTCCCGTCCTGGAGAGACTGTACTCTCAAGTCGAACTTGCTAAATCCGAACTGCCAAGTTCGTAAGTCCGAATTTGGCGTACTTGGTATTGAGAAATTGCTTAAGTCTTTCTGCGTCCTTTTAGGTCATTCCAAGCATCTGTCACAGCATGAATAAGTGTGCATCAAAATCCAGACCGCAGCTTTCTTGACTGCAGTCACTCACATGGCTGCACACCTAGAACTGTTGCTTTCACTCGTTCACCTGGAACTCACAAACCACAAGTCATTTTTCACAAAGGACCTAACGTTAACTCTCACAGCTGAGACGACTATTCAAGTGTTGTCAGTGTTGCCAGGGGCAGGGCAGGGGACAGGCAAGCCAGGCAGTTGCTTGGAGCCCCTGGCCACTAGGGGGGCCCAGCCACTTATTTACAACAATGATTATTGATAGGCCTGGGCTTTCAGGGACTTCTGTTGGTACCTGGACCTCATTTTGAGAACCACTAATCTATTTTTTCAGTATTCATCTCAAATGTCCCGGAAACTGTGCATTTATGTGTGCAAAAACCAAATTTTTGCGGCATGCACGGGTGGGCTGGGGGTCCCAGGGATTTCTTGCTTGGAGCCCCAAGAGACCCTAGCAATGTCACTGAGTGTTGCTAATACTTCCTTTTTCAGTTCATTTTTTGAGATTAATATATTAATTAATATATTAATTTGACTCATAATGAGCACTGTGGAATATGCCTATGATGAACTTAAGATACTATTTGAAGATCAACAGCAAATGAACAAATGTGCACATTTGGAAAAATCAGTCACTAGTCTCTGAAATGTGTTCTTTGATGTGGTAGAGGCATTTCTTCATCAAAGGTCATACAATGTAGATATGATGGGTTTTAGTGTGCTTCTTCATGCATCTCCCATAGGCTTCAGTAAAACTGGCACCAAAGTCTGGCACCAAGCAGAGCATTAGAAAGTTGATGTCATGATATAATGACGCTCTCTCTCTCTCTCTCTTTTTTTTAAACTTTCTTTTTATTGAGTTTTCAATTCTTTTTTCAGGGTGCAATGAACAAACAAAGTAGTAACACAGAATAACACCATATAGAACAGACAGGTTGATAAGGTTGGCATGGGTTTCCACATTAAGGCAACATAAGGCTATCTTTCACATAACCAGTGAGTTACACGTTACGGAGTAAGAAGTCCATTTTTCCCAGTACTTGGTAAATTGGTCAGCTTTAAGTCTTAGAGAGAAAGTCAATTTTTCCATGCTTTGTATTTCATTGACGATAGCGATCCAGTCGTTCCTTGATGGTGGGTTTGGCTGCAGCCACTTCCGTGTAATGGCCTTTTTGCTTGCAGCCAAAAGTACTTTATACATGTAAGTGTCCCGAGGCATAAGTCCAACCGGGTTTTTACCCAGGTACAGCACAATAAAAGAAAAGTCAACTTTTAAAGTAAAGATTGATTGAATTTCGCCTGCAACATCTTGCCAATATGGTTGGATAAGAGGACAACTCCAGAATATATGAAAATGGTCGGCCATTGCCTGACCACATTGTCTCCAGCAATTACCCTGTCCCTGGGAACCCTGTTGTCTTGATTTCAATTTCGGGGTGACAAAAAATTTTATTGTATTCTTCCTGCAAAATTCTCGCCAGGCTCTGGAGTTAGTGGTTTTAGCTTGACCCGCCCAGATGGCCTTCCAGTCGTCGTCAGATATCTCCAGGCCAGACTCCGCTTCCCATTTTTGCTTAACCTGGATGGTAATGACGCTCTCTCTTAAGGGAAAGCTTCAAGACTGAGTTACCGCTAGCACCTAACAGCTGGCTGCGCTGACCTCCAGTAGCTCGGGGTGGAGCGGACACCTCCAGGGTCTGCCTCTTCTGCATCTGCACCGCTGACCTAGCTTAAGATATCAAGCAGGACTGAGATTAGTATGGCAATTTTGGATAAATATACCAGGAAGTTAAGGACTTCAAGGCCCGTCCATCCAGATCCACATCATTATCTCCCTGCTCACCACGTGCTTTGACATGAGTTACTGCAGTGTGGAATTGCTTCTTAAGTGTGAAGCCTTTGCCACATTTTTTTTAGCAAACTATGCAGGATTGTGGATCATCCAGTCTTGCACAAGAGCCTGGTAAACGCCTCCATGCCTTGAATCAGAAACAAGGGACAGTGGCCATAGAGTTCCATACTTTTAGCAGTAGAGATTGGCAGGAACTAGGAGGTCCTGCAACTTCTGTTTATCAAGGGGTATTGGAGAACATCAAAGACAAGTTGCCTTCTTGAGAGCAACAGGATGATTTGAACAAATTAATCAAGCTTGCCACCTACATAGACAACCTTCTCCAAGAGTGCCGAAGGGAGTGTGCATTCAAGCGGCCAGATCCGGCTCAGCCAGTGTCGCTATTTTTCCCGTTCAGGCAACCAGTGCTCCCCATGTGGCCTCTCAAGCTCCTTGTCCATACATACTGGAGGAAAGGCAGCTCATCTTACAGGAGAAGCAGAGATGCATGTAGAAGGGATGCTGCTTATAAAGTGGAGCTTTGCTACACCTCCATGTGCCCAAGACATGCAAAAGAAGAGATTTATCATAGGTAGAGGGATTCTGATCGATCAAGTTTCTCTGATGTCTTCCCTCATCTCCCAGGTTATACACCACCTTAGATGACTGTCCCCTGGGTTCTGGTGATGTTGATCTTTGTACCCTATCACTTTAATTAGTTTTTGAGGGAAAACATCAAGAGATAATTCCTTTTCACCTCATTGAATCTCCAAGTTTTCCCCTTAATTTTGGATCTCTCCTGTTTCACTCACCATAATCCCCTTATAATTCCAGCACAGTGCTTCAATTAGGATGGGGAGACAGAATCCGGTCCAGCTGCTTTCCGGGGGTTCTGTCTCCTGAAGAGTTTGTTGACGTCTCTCTCATGGATGGAAAGAGTCGTCACTGAGGTGTGTGTGTGGGGGGTGCCTTTAAGGTGGGCATTGGTGGAGGTGACTGTAGCTGGAGCTGTTTGGAGGTGTCGTGGGGGATGGTCGCTGGACTATCCCTTTGTCTTTCGAAGCGGCAGTAGAAGTCATTCAGGTCGTTGGCTAGGCATCGGTTGTTGATGGAGTGGGGGGCTTTAGGTTTGTAGTTGGTGATCTGTCTGAGCCCTTTCCACACAGACGCTGAGTTCTTAGCTGAGAACTGGTGTTGGAGCTTCTCAGAGTACAGTCGTTTAGCCTCTTTCACCGCCTTGCTAAACTTGTACTTGTCCATCCTCTCTTTATGGAGTTATGCCAGTGGTTGCACTTTTCCACATGGGCTCTATCACTGGTCTTGCCCACTCAAAAGAGGTGAAATAGTGTGTCATAGTGGACAGATTTTCTAAAGCTGTTTCATTGCACTGTCCAAATTACCATTTGCCACGAAGATGGCCTCATTAGTTTGGAACATGTGTTTTGTTTACATGGACTTCCCAGGCATAATATGTCTGACAGGGGGCTGCAGCTTGTCTCTGGGTTCTAGAGAGCATTCTGTTCACTGCTGGGGGCCTTAACGAGCCTGTCATCTGGTTTCCACATGGAGCTTCCAACTGCTGTGATCTGAATATGCACACAGTTCTTTCCAGTCGTCATCCACACGTATGCCTCCATTGGTTGGACCTTTTGAGGCGGAGAGGAGCGTAAACTCTGTTTCTTTTCATTTACACCTTGCATCATCCATGAAAGTTTCATGTTTCGCTGCTTAAGCCTGTTTTCTCCAGTCCTCCCACCACCTCCTCCAACCCGCCTGGTTGGTGGGCGGCCAGCTTTTACTGTGCAATGCAAGTTGGAGTCTCACTTCGTGAGGGGACGAGTGCAATGTCTTGTGGACAGAGAGGATTATGGTCCATAGGAGTTGGGTTTCCTCGAGGGACATTTTGGACAAGCAACTGATACAAGTATTCAAGCGCCGCTGGAGCCACTGCATCGTCAGAAGATATTCATCAAGGCGCCGCAGCGCTCTCCAGGGTGCTGATTCTGCTGCTGGGAGCAGCAAGGGAACTATCCAGAGTGCTCTCTTTTGTCACTGTGGATAGCAGAGTTGAGGGTTCTGCCAGCGGGAACTTCCACCAATTGATTATCATACAACCCCTGTTTTTATTTTTGCCAAGAGAATAAAACTCTCAAACTTGCCTTCAGTTTCCTGGCTGTCATTGCACTTGAGTTGGGGGGGGGGGGGGGGGGGGGGGGTTTAGGGTGCCAGGTAAGACTTTAGAGGAGGGGGCAAGGTGAGGTTGTGTTCTGTCATATAATGCCAGTAAATGTTCAGTAAGTGGAATTTGTCTCAAAGTTTAAAAAAATCAGGCTATGTCAGGTGAGTAAACCATCATAAAAGGGTGAGTAAATGCTATTTTTGTCATTCTAAAGGTATGTAAACAGTGTTTACATGCATTTGTCCCCCACTACAGCCCTGTGTGCATGTGAATGCTGAAGCATGAAATCAGAATTTACACTGAATACAAATTGCTACTTGGTTTTCAAACATGCATTTTGACCTTCATGCTGTTTCAGAAGATTGTTGAGTCCATTCACCACCCACTGAGTCAGTACTGTCTCCTTTTTCAGACAGCTGAATGTGCCCTTTATTTTGGTGAATTAGTTACAGATGGAGGGCGCTATCAGAGACGTGGCAGCTTGAGCTTGCCTGAGCACAAAATATATCAGGGAACAAATGGTTTGACAGGAAAACTTTACAAGTCATTGGATTTTCGCTTGTATAATTGATTTCGCTTGGACAGTTTGAGCCAAAAGAAAAGATTTACAGTGACCAGCTAAAACATTAAAACCACTGACAGATGAAGTGAAAAACATTGACCATCTTGTGACAATGCAGTTCTCTGCTGGGAAACTTTGGGTCCTGGCCTTCATGTGGCTATTACTTTATGGATATTATGGTAACTATGTGCAAAGGAGGCACTGCAAAAATTGCTCAGGAACAGCTTGAGGAATACCCAGCCTCTAAACTCCCTGGATCCAAAGTAGATCAAGCATCATGCAGGATGCACTGGAACATTGCCCAATCCACAGAGACCACAACCCTCAACACACAGCACAATTAAAAGATGTGAAGACGTCAGAAAACAAAAAAGTATCACCCAAGAACACAAAGCTGAGTTTGTCTTTGAGCTCTTCATGAATGTCATCATAAAACAAAATGTTTGTTTAATAAAACAGACTAAACAGAATACAAAATGTAGTGTAGTGCAAGATATAAATGAATAGCTCCAAATTTTAATTTGATGATACTTACTTTTTTATTATGATTGAAAAACAATATCTGAATTATTATGTTATTATATTTCTAATTAGGAGAGAAGTCTACTCAACTCTGAGGGACTTGTACGCCACCCATGCCTGCAGTGAATACATTGAGGCCTTCCATCTGCTGGAAAGGCATTGTGGATACAGTTCAGACAACATCCCCCAGTTGGAGGACGTGTCACGCTTCCTCAAAGGTAAAGAAACATCCACCATGGAGCAAATGTTATGTGAGTACACTGTCTGTCAATCCAGGGCTTGATTCTCTCTCTGTCTCTTTATATCCCATTTCCTGAACACACACACAACCGCACTCACACAGAGCGCACAGGTTTCATGCTGCGTCCAGTGGCAGGTCTGCTCTCAGCCAGAGATTTCCTGGCCAGTTTGGCATTCCGGGTGTTCCAGTGCACCCAGTACATCCGACACGCCTCCTCTCCTATGCACTCCCCAGAACCGTGAGTACCACTTGGACTCCTCTTGCTTTGCTCCTCACACCAAGTCCTACCACACACTTCCACCATTGCCATTGAATCCTCAGAATGATGAGTGAAACTCCACCAGTCTCCCCTCCTTCACAGTCTTTTTTTCATTCTGACTCAGCTTTGTGAAACTATATCGGAGTGTGATTTTGATCAAAAACATGTTACACACAAACAACGTGACAGTAAAAAATAAATACAATGAACATATGAAGAAAATTAGGATGAAAGAACCAGTTCGGAAATGTTGATCAAGTGAGAAATACTCTTTGATTTAGAAAAATAAACGACAATCCATTTGTTGCACTAACGAAAAGTTCACTCAGACAGCGATCCCACAGCATATAGAAGTGGTTACATTTTTGTCCCAGTTCCCAGTTTTCAATTTAAATAAGCTCACTTCCTCAGGGACTAAATAAAGTCTGGATTTTTGGGACAAACTTGAGCTATTTTTTGGGCAGTCTTGTAAGAAAATGAAATTCTGTCTTCACTTCTCTTGTTTCACACTGGGCACAGAATTGTTTTTCACTCAGTAACCATTGTTTTGTAATGCAACCGGATTGAATTGTGATCACAAAGTCTGTGTTTAGTTAGATGTATCTGCGCAGGGCTTTTAAATTTGGATCAAATATGGTCCCAGTTGAATCTTCCCTTGTTTTTGTCTTCAGTGACTGTGTCCATGAGCTGTTGGGCCACGTCCCCATGCTGGCCAACCGCACTTTTGCCCAGTTTTCACAGGTGAGATGAAAGGCTTGCACCTACAGTATCTGCAGATTGTTATTTCCCATGCTATGCTATTATGTTTTAGTAACAATTTACTGATTATTTGCTGCAGAACATTGGTCTGGCATCACTTGGGGCTTCAGATGAAGATATTGAGAAACTATCCACAGTAAGTAATGCCAACATTACTTAGGGAATGTCTAAAAATGACTGAGGTGTTAGAATGGGGGTGAACCTTATGTTTGACTTCTTAAAGAGCAAGACCCTCCAAAGGGTCATCACTATTTGCTTTGAACTCTCACTGTGACATAAAAAGAAATAAGAACACACCCAACGCCAATTTCAGGCATAATATGCAAATGGACAATAATCTTTGTGTAGCCCAAAATTGCACGTTTTCTGAAAAAATATAACAACATATGAATATTCTTCTCTTTATTTTTCTTGGTTTGTGAAAAAGGGGTGGGCCCTTTAAAGAGGGACGTCATATTTTGATTGAACCATTCAAAATTTTGTTTTTCCAGAAAAAGGTGAAACAATATAAAAATTCCTCCCTTCAGCCAAAAGAAAAATACACAACCGTCCCCCTTTTTTAAGCCCACCTCGCTCCCTCATCATTTTTGTAGCAGTCCCTTATCTAAAATGTGACATATGAATAATGAATTGATTGTCCACCTTCTTTTTCTCAGCCACTCTCTTTATGTTTCTCCTGTCAGTTATACTGGTTCACCATCGAGTATGGCTTATGTAAACAGAATGGTGAGGTGAAGGCTTACGGCGCTGGACTTCTCTCCTCTTATGGAGAGCTTGTGGTGTGTACCAGCATGTTTTTGGTGACCTCTACTTAACGTTTTACACTTTACTTGAATTAAATGCAACAATCACAGCCAGCTGAGCTGTCAGCTAATTCTCCCTTATTTTCTCTTTTAACTTTAATGCAGCACTCACTGTCTGACGAACCAGAGACAAGGGAGTTTGATCCAGAGGCCGCTGCACTGCAGCCCTATCAAGACCAGACGTACCAGCCTGTCTACTTTATTTCTGAGAGTTTTTCAGATGCCAAGGAGAAATTCAGGTACTGGACCAAACATGCAAACGCACCAGATCATCCAGAAACAGAGAGAAGAAGAAATAAACAAAAGCAGAGAGGGGTTATGTGAGGACAAGGTCAGAGAACAGCCAGTCAACCCCTGAGGCCACAAACTTTTGTAGGTCAACCATAGCAGCCAGAAGACAGCTGTTACTAATGTAGCCTTTCTTACCAAGGCAAAACGCTGGAGTTTTTTTTGGCAGACAGATCAAATGTTGCCCTGCAAAACAAGTAGCTTTAGTGAGTGTTTTGACAGTATCTGGTCTCCAGTATAATACAGCACATGACATCTCTGCCACACTGGATGAGAAAATATCAGCATGGGAATGTTTGTAAAATGTAGTAAATATGAAATAGAGTACATTATGATTATCTTTACAGTGGGGCTGATACAAGCAGGATAGTCCAGTCTCTGCTAAGTGTATGTATGCATAAACAACAAGGCAACCTACAGCTGGGGGAACTTTCACTAGTCAATTAAAGGGAAGTTTCCTCTGGCCAAGTGAAGTATTTGGGTTTACGAAACAGGGTAGCTGTAACACATGCATTCATGAAGAGCTGAAAGACGACCTCACCTTTGAATTTCATTAGGTCTGACCTTGTTGTTTGTTTTTTTTTCGTGTTTTTTGATATCTTTGACCAGGCGGTATGTAGCCAATATCAAGCGTCCTTTCTCGGTGAGGTTCGATCCATTCACCAGCAGCGTGGAGGTGCTGGACAACCCGCTGAAGATCCAAGGAGGCCTGGAGGGGGTGAAGGATGAGCTAAAGATGCTGACAGATGCCCTGAGTGTTTTGTCATGATGATGCCCCAAGTCTGTGACCACCCTGCTGTTGTTTGCTTTCCCCCTGCTACGCTCTGCGATGTGTGACAAGACCAGTGTGTTCTTCTTTATGTGCTGTACCTCCAGTATGATGCTCTTTCTGCTGAGTCGTTGCTTGTGTGACGCCGGGTGGTTGGCCGACAAAGGTTGCAACCAGTTAAAACCTCAATACACAGTGCAGGCAAAGTTTCCAAAGATGTTTAACATCTGGCTGGGTTTGGATCCATTTGTGAAATGATGAGGTTTTACTGACTGAGTCATTCATGATTTTAAAGAAAAATATTTTGTTTGAGAAATATGTCGAAATCCAAACCAAAATCAAAGGGAACTGTGATAATGAATGTATTAAAAGATAACTAAATGGGTATGTATAATTATTTTAAAATAAAAGAAATATAATGGTATAATGAAGATTAAAGTGTATATTTAAATCATATTTATTTTATTTAGAAAAAATCTCTGCTGTGTTAAAAGCCTTATTTTCCAGATATGTGAATTCAGTATCTGAGTATAAATTTGCTGATTTGTTTGATTTTATGTAGTTTTTGTCTTACAGTCTAAATGTATAATAAATTAAAAAAAACAAACAACTTTCCATGTCATGATGTACTGTTAATTAGTCAAATAATAAAGAATCGCAAATGAACATTTTTCTGTCGTGTTTATATCAGATAAAAATACGTGTGTGTGTGTGTGTGTGTGTGTGTGTGTGTGTGTGTGTGTGTGTGTGTGTGTAGCAATTCATCTCATGTCCGACCAGACTAACATTTAATGATGCTTAGCTGCGCAGTAGAGTTGCATCTGTCGGCCACAAGAGGGGGCAGTCCAGCAGGCCTACCTGCCTGATCTTAAAATCACAGCAGATTACTGAGTCTTAAGGAATCAATCATCTTAATGCTCTCCTCCTGCCTTCAATCACGATGGGCTATTCTGCAACATTATGAGATGTTAAAAACAAGCTAATAGATGTTTGGATGTCAAAATGTACTCCTGGAGAAGTAGATGGAAAACAGTTTTAGAAATACAGCCTTGTAAATCAAATACAGTATTTATTAGCACTAAAAATGGTGTTGCGTGACTGCTTATATGAATAGTACAGACAACTAAATTAATGGTATAAGCTCACCTTCAACAACTGGTTCCTCTTTGTATATGTTATTTGGGACACTTGGGAAAAGTGCTGTCCTTGAATATTTGTAAGACCATGAAACATTGTAGATTCATTTTGAAAGGACAAACTTTTGGGAGTTTGTCCGGACAGAGCTGCTGGTGGGCAGGTAAGAGGTTGTTAATCAGGTCCTTGGCTCCTCCAACCTGCTGAGAGCTGCGAGACAAACAAACGGAGGTTCACTACCTGGACCACTAGGTGTCAGTCCCAGTCTGAAGACACGTCCAGAGCCTTAACTTCTGCAGAGACAACACTTACGTAAGGGCACCCTCATACAGTTTCATAAAGAAAAAAAGAGCTAACTCATATGTAAAATCACATTCTTGAGCCTCTTTTGTCTATTGTGAGGCTGCGTCTGCAACATCTGGATGAGGCTACAGTCACTGCCTGGACGCATTGATTAGCTTTGTGATCAGTATTAAATCTTAGTTTGTAAGCAACCAGATGCCATTCTTTTCTTCATAACTTCCTCTTGCCTCTTCATCATATGACGCAGCATTTGCACTGACCACGGGCTTTGACGCTTCATGTTTCTGCAGCAGCGGCTGGCTGCATCCTCCTCCTCCTCCTCCTCCTCCTCCTCCTCCCCCTCCTCCTCCTCCCCCTCCTGTACCAACCCCACTTAAGGGCAGGAGCACCACAGCAATCAACCTCCACTCCTCTCCTTGGCACGCTTGACCCCAGTGACTACTACTACTACTACTACACTACACCTGAGTGGGAGGAAAGCCGAAGCCCGTGGCCACACTTCTTGCACTGTGAATGGTAATCTTAATTACAGCAGGGCGGAGACATTGACATTTTTCTTGGAGTCTGAGGAATTACGTCTGTTCTTGTTCAGTCTGCGTCCCGTGTGTAAACATTGTGATTGTAGGTTACAGTGCGTAAACGTGGAAAATGCCTATGGAATTGTTCCATATTTTGTGACTCTCACTCTCTCCCTCTCTTTCTCTTTTGCCTTTTCTCCCTTTAAGCACTTTTCCATAAAACGTCTCTGGACTTTTTTTTTTTTTTTTTTACCAGCCGTGAAGAGGAGGAGCGAGGGGGTGGGGTGTGGGTGTAAGGGGCGTGTTTCGGTATATAATTCTTCTCCCTGAGAAGTTTTGCCTGTCGCCTGGTCTTTGGGACAGCCTCTCACACATCATCTCTATAGCCGCACCAACTGGGAAACTAACTCACCTGCAATCTTTCCAACCAAATAACCCCCAACGTTTTGACTACTGCCATCTGACATGGAGACCCAGCAAAGACACGGACACCACTCACTTTGCCACACCTGCCGGAGAACGCAGAGCAGCAGAATGAAGGTAACCAGAGGGAGCAAATAGTTGTACACTCTCCGGTTGAGCTGTGCGGGTATTGAAAGACCTCTGGCGAGCTTTCTTTGGCTTTAAAGTGAGAGAACCGCTTCGGGCTGAGCAGATGCACTGATCGCATCATTTTTTTGTGTGGTTATGTGTGCGCAATATGAGCAATCGGACATCTTTTTTAATTGCATGCAACAGAGAAAGTTCAAGATGCATACATGACACGGAGAGCGGCTGGCGATTTGAAGCAATTGTGCAACAGGTTACCTGACAGAGTAGAAGATAAGGAGTTGGGAGGTATTTATTTGTTTGTTTATTTATTTATTTTTATTCTTCTCTCGTCTGGATGGTGCGCCGTTCTCTGGACTCGGAGCAAACAGCTGGTCTTTCTGTCGGCAGATAGGGGGCGGTAGGTCTGAGGGTCAGTGAGCTCATCACAGGGTGAGCAAGGGGAAAATATATGCTGAGTCTGTCTTTTCAGATAGTTAACTATCGAGCAGCCGGTCTTGCAACTTCTAGAGAGTTGTGTAAGAGCGCGAAAGCCAGAGATACCGTCTACTTTTTCCTCCAGAATAAGCACTTCTCTCAGGTGCGACACGGTGACAGCGGCTGATAACAGTCCGGTGGGGGAGTGGGTGCACATTTGGCATCATTTCTCTCACGCAATGGGCTTTTTCTGAGTTAGTAGGTCAGCTCATCAGTGCATAGAAACTGCACTTAACGCTGGAAGTGTTACATCTTGCGCAGGCGAATGCGTAAAGAGTGCTTTAAAAAAATGGCATCACTTCTGAAATGTGTGTGTGTGTGTGTGTGTGTGTGTGTGTGTGTGTGTGTGTGTGTGTGTGTGTGTGTGTGTGTGTGTGTGCGCGCGCGCGCGCGCGCATTTGCTCGCCAGATGCTTAACTGTGCAATGTGTGTTTTTGTCTGCAGGTCAAGAGGATGTCTTCGTCCAGTCGCGCGCTGCTCTTTGCACTGGCCCTGACGTTCTACGTTGTGGAAATAGCCTCGGCAGAGACGCTGTGTGGGGGAGAGCTGGTGGATGCGCTGCAGTTTGTCTGCGAAGACAGAGGCTTCTATTTCAGTAGGTTCCCAACCCTTACAAGTTTTCACAATGGGCTGCCTAAATGTCGCGTTTTTCCCTCTGTCGAGTCTCTCTGTTGTTCATTCGCACACACATCTGTTTGGATAGCTGAGACTATCGCTCTTTCTGTGGCTGCGCGGTATGCGTGTTTGGTATTTTTCTTTCTCACTCACTCACACACACACTGAATGAGAGACAGAAAGAGAGAGAGAGAGATTATAGCCAGCTGTGTGTCTCAGGACCTCGTCCAGGCTTCTCTGCTGAGTTTGCGCATGCTGCCTACAGCCCATACCTCTCATTGCATATGAAAGGCCGGCGAGCTGTGAAGGCACACACGACCCAGCCCGACACAATGGGCCGCTTGTTTACCAGTAAAGTAATAGCACCCCAAGAGGCATACCAGTCACCTCACCAGTGTTCCCAGGCCAGGCGATCACACTGATGAGTCGGAAGGGGGTGGGGTGGGGAGTGTTTTTGATGTCAGGTTAAGAGGACGGATCATTAACATCAATTCTGATCATTGCTTCCATTGCAGAGATGATGGAAATAGCTATAAAGCATTATGCGAATGTGTTGTGGTGGCTGTTAATCCTCAAATGGATAAGCTTCTGTTTGCACAGTCTGCAGTGTTTGCGACACACAGAACTTCACCTTCGTTAGATATGGAGCCTGGGCTGAAGAGCAAACTGTTGTTTTTATTTATTTTTCCTCAATCAGATATTAGTGATGGTCCCACTCACTGCTTTTCACCTTTGACATTCGCGTACTGCTTGCCACAGAAGCGTCTTTCCAATCAGAAAAATCATTATCCAATTCAGGCCAGCATAGATGTGCTCCCTCCTCCTCTTCGCCTTCTCCTCCCCCCTGGATCACCCTCTCTTTCTCTCTCATGTTCCTCTTCCTGCAATCAAACCTCTCATGAGATTTCTGCAGCACTCTGTTGGCGCAAGACTTCAAACAAGGCCTTTATCGGTTGCGGATAGTGTTCCCCTGTGCAATATGCTAACCCTCCACCCCTCCACCTTATTCTTCTGTACCTTTCTCTCTCACGTCACCTTTGTTTTGACCCTCACACACCCTCTCTCTCTCTGCAATGATCCCTTTTCTCCTGTTTTCTCTACCTCTCTGCCCCTCCTCTCTCCTCTCTCCTCATCCTCTTTATCTCTGCTGACTTGACAAAGGACAAGGTCACATAAGAGTTTCCTTTTTATGTATGTATGTCTGAGAGCTTAGCTGTCAGTGTCCATCACTCTCTTTTGGTGTCTGCAGCACAGGGTGTTTTCGTGTGTATTCACTCATTAAAGGACTTCCAGATAGGCCTAATCAGATTACCCTCTACAAACAGAAAGATTTGTTGCAGTTGGTCATAGATTTCCTTTTATCCTCTTTGCTCCTTGGACTGCTATGATTGTTGAAGTAATCCTGTACAAACAACATGGATTCATTACTGATGCCAGTATTGTGTTGTCTGGCTCGAACCTCACTCTCCTCGCGGCCATTCTTCATCGCTCATTGTGCTCCTCCTCAGGTAGGCCAACCAGCAGGGGAAACAACCGGCGCCCCCAGAATCGTGGGATCGTAGAGGAGTGTTGTTTCCGTAGCTGTGACCTCAACCTGCTGGAGCAGTACTGTGCCAAACCCGCAAAGTCTGAAAGGGACGTGTCGGCCACCTCTCTACAGGTCATACCCGTGATGCCCGCACTAAAACAGGTACGTCTCACCGTCAACAACAACACACCAGTATGGGAAACGCTGCTAATTCTTTATCTGTCCTCCCATCTCCTGCACCTCCATTCACCTATGGGGCTTGCCCCTATGTCCCTGACACAGAGTACAGACTGAAACCCATGCAAAGACAGGTTTATCTTGTTAAATGGTCATTGGTAAGCAGTTACCTTTCATGCAAAGTGCTGACCATAGTGGAAAACAGCAAGACAGCTACAGCACATAATATTCAGGAAAAGTTGTACTCAGAGATTTAGACAATGTCTGTGTGTGTGTGTGTGTGTGTGTGCGTGTGTGTGTGTGTGTGTGTGTGTGTGTGTGTGTGTGTGTGTGTGTGTGTGTGTGTGAGAGAGAGAGGGAGAGAGAGAGAAAGTCGTGAGATGGTGGAGACTGCTGGTCCGTAACAAAACAGTGTGTTCTAAGTGTGTGATTATTAGTCACGGAACAGCAAGCTCTCCCAAACTGGCATGCATTTTGATCCGTGCGGTCAAAAACACCTGACCTGGCCAGCAGAGCTTCTCTGAAATATGTTGCAAACATGCAGAGAACCGTCAAAGTGTTGCAGTTCTTTTCATTGCGGTCACAAGACCGAGCTGTGGCTGCTTTCCAGATCTCTTAAAATCCCTTCAACCTTCCTTTAGACAAGACTGGAAAGATGTTAATAGTGTTTCTGCGTTGACTTGTCAGTATCAGCGGCAAGTGATGTAAACAAAGGAATTAAATAGATACTGCAAATGTCTGAAGGAAAATAATGTACCTTCTGTGTGAAATGCAAAAAAAAAAGAGGCTGCAGGGGAATTAGTTGGGACATGTCCCTAGTTTGTCTGGGCAGAGAGAGTTGATGGGTACAGCCTGCTCTGAGGGCCAGCTGTTCTGAGGCTATTGAGCAGGCCTGGAGTGAATGAAGGGGGATAAACACTCCTCAAGTGGCAGGACCAAAACAAGCCATTCATATGGAGCACTGGCTACTCACGCATAAATTCTAGCTCCGCTGCTACCACTCCCACTTTGTCTCAATCCCCGTTGCTCAGCACAACACCTACTGCTGTTTAGAGCAAGAGTTTGCTGTGCACAGAAGAATAGAGGTTTAGAAAAGTCAACATGCGTGTGTATTGTTTCATTCGGTCTCTGGAGGTTAGTCAGTTCAGCCTGTCGTTGTGTGAACGACGGCGTGCCCCTCATATGTATATGAGGCGAGTGACCGCCCTTCCCTTTGACAGTATTGTAAAAGGCTGAACTGAGCACTTGTTGACAGCTCCTCTCAGTCAAGGAAACCAAAACAAGGGCAAATCGGAGGCAAGGCAAGGCTGTTATGGCGCTCGGCGCTTCAAGAATGACATTTGATTTCCATTTGACTGGCCCAACAATGACTGAATGTTTTCACAAAATAAACAAGGCTTTCCTCCATTGTAATAAGCACTTGTACAGTGTCTTATCACTTCTAATGAACTGACTCCCTCTTTTCCCCTTTTCCTCTATTTTCGCCTGCACGCCACAATAGGAAGTCCCAAGGAAGCAGCATGTGACCGTGAAGTATTCCAAATACGAGGTGTGGCAGAGGAAGGCGGCCCAGCGGCTCCGGAGGGGTGTCCCCGCCATCCTGAGGGCCAAAAAGTTTCGAAGGCAGGCGGAGAAGATCAAAGCCCAGGAGCAGGCAATCTTCCACAGGCCCCTGATCAGCCTGCCCAGCAAACTGCCTCCCGTCTTGCTTGCCACGGACAACTATGTCAACCACAAATGAGCCCACTGCCAGCCCTTTGCACAGACAAGAGTTTGGAGGGAGAAAAAAAGACTAGGGGATTATAGCTTTGTCTCTGACGTCATTTCTGTGGCAGTCCTCTTTGACCTCCCCTGCCCTGTCCGAGCCCACCAATCCCTCCCCCTGCTCTCATCCACTACTTCTTGACCCCCCTGGCCCTTTTCTAACGCCCCTCTCAACCCCACCCGCCCTCCTCCGGCACACAAACATGCCTTCACATTCTTCCTGTCTGAACTCTTTCGCTCCCTCTCTCTTTCAGTCACTGACACAAAAGGCACAAATACAAATGATGAACAAAAAGTTAACAATTCGGCTGAATGCAATTCAGGTGGATCCTTAAGCAAAAGAGAAACGGCAAAGGAGAAAAGAAGATGAAAGAGATCTGTGGTTTGCAAGTGTCAAGAGGACACCCAGCGGAATGTTTTTTTTTTTTTTTTTGTCCTTGTGGAAGACGACTGAAAGTGAAGAGCAGCTTGCATGAAAGAATCCATTCCACATAATTTTTCCTGAGGCAAAAAGAAAATCTGTGTTAGTTCTTTTTCTTATTAGTTTGCACCTCTACCTATAAAGGGACTTCCACACTGTAAGGAATTATTTTGTAAAATTAGATTCCTGTTCCAGCACCTTTTGATCACAAACAAAAAGCAGAAAAGAGTCTGCAAAATTGCACATTGCCACGGATTACGTCAAAGTAAAGAAAAAAATGGCACTATTTTTTTATGAACAATGAACGTGTAGCTTAAAAAAATGACATGGTGCTAGCTTTGGGAATGGACTCAAAGAAGAGGTTGAAAAGCACGTTTTTTTTCTTTGAATGAATATTAAAACTTTCCGTTTTAAGGAAAGTGTGACTTTTTAAAAAAAAGGAAAATAAAGGATATGGGGGAGCTCCTGGCAGTGGCAATGTCAAGGGGGATGTGTCACTGAGAGAAGATATGGGCTGTGCTGGCATCGAGGCTCATCTAGGCTGCTCATCACTAGCTTGCTGGCGTAAGCGGCAAGGGGGACCTGAGACCCAGTCCCTGTTCCTCCTTTCCCTCTGAGGCTGCCAGACACAGGGAGCAGTGTGGGGACACATATGGGACACTGTGGACCGCCTGGATTGGACAGTACTACAGTTCTGGGACAGTACTTCCTGTTTGCCATGGCTTTGCAGACTGCTCTGACAGGAAGTAACATGGCATGGACAAAGAGCAAGTGGGATAACGATGATTATATTTTATTTTGTCTTTTTTTCTGTTTTCTTTTCATATCAATGTTTCAATGAAAAAAAAGGAAAACCCCGTCAGTTTCTGGTACCGTGACATTCCTGTTTTTCCAAGTTAGGCCTTTTTTTTGTTTGTTTCCATGGTTATTGTTATGATGTTATTTTACAGTTCTAAAGAAAGGCACAAAATTTCAATTCAAAGGGAAAAAAACAGCAATAATGTCAACTAACATTTTATTTTTATTGTATATCAGTAGTATTCACATGCTTTTGCCTGAAAACAAATACTTGAATATATATATATACATCTATATATATATATATAAATATAAATATAAATATAGATATATAATTAGTTTCCAGGGACGTTGTGTTATTTTCCTTTAGTCTGAGCTGTATCTTGCGTAATGAGCCGCCAAGCTTTTTTGTTTGTTTGTTGAAATACAAATAAGGGCACTGTATAAAGGCATTATTTATTTTGTTATAAAATATATTTGAAAAATTGGTCCAAATAATATACGTAGCACTGATGCTCAACTGACGGTTTTATTTTGTATGATCTCTGTTTTCCAATTGGAGTTGTAAGGCTTTTTTGTAGATGCTTTGTACCAAAAATAATGTCTTTTTTTTTTTTCCTTTTTCGTTTGCCATAGTTACTTTAATATTTTAACAGCAGCATAGCCTGGATTGCTTAGGCATGTTATGTCACAGAAATAGGCACATACTCTGAATTTGCTGGTCTGCATGGATTTCCAGAAGCCTGTCAGGGTTATCTGTGAAAAGGAAAGCGTCAATGAGTGACTTTATTATTGGAAAAATAACTGTTCAACATTGATTGTACTCAAACCCACTATGTTTTGAAGCCACTTTAGTATTGATGGCAGGGGAATGATCAGTCCTTCATTAAATCATGTCTTTGTAATTGTGCATGGTGTCCTATGGTCTTCTAAGGAGCATCTTGCTTATGTGCCAGTGCCACTGTCGCGTGTTGGTCTGGGTCACGAGGCCGCACATGTCCGGTCAGTTGTAGATTTAGGGTTTAGTGTACATGTGACCTACACAAGTCATTGTGTCAATGCCTTAATTGAAGGTAATGATGTTGCTATGATGCTAGTAACCATCAAAGGTCACTTCAAGGTCACTGTCTATCAAGCAGAGAGCATATCGTCAAATCACCTCACTGTTCTCATCTATCTATCTATCTGTTGGTCTGTCTTTCCGTCTGTCCTTTTTTCTCTGTAGAAGACAATGCCCGTGATCTTATGCATCAACAGTATGTATCTGTATTTGCATGGCGAGGGGGGAGGGGGCGGAGTTAGCCTGCCATTCACCCCCCCACTCAACAATCTTCCAATCATCCATCCATTATGCATTTGATGAAGGGCTATCACGCTGAAACATTTCTGAAGCACTCAGGAAACAAAACAAAAACAATCTATGCTCTCCAAGGGAGAAGTGGAGTAGTTGCTGAGTGTAAGTGATAATCTTGTTTTGGATGGGCAGCTGAGGTCGTTATCCATACCTGGCCACAATGATACAGCTCTCTGTGACAAACCACTGAAGCCCATGTCAGAAACAAGGTAATTCTGTGCCACATCATAGTTTCCTCCTCTATTGTGTCATGCATCACCCATGAAATGGAGACTTAATGGATACTCGCCCTGCTGTGGTGAAAAGTCAAGCCAATACTTCTTATTTCTGTCAGAGAGATCTCAATTATCAAGGCTGCGTCCTGTTTCTAATTATATTCTACTTCAGTTGTGCAACAAAGCAGGCAGTGCAATTATGATTATTATTATTATATTATTGTTAATATTATTATTATTATTATTATTATTATTATATTTTCTATTTTATTCTATATTTTCCTGCTAGGACTGCATTCATTCACTATTGTAATGTTCAAACAGGCTACTCTAGTGTTCTTATGAATGGCGTGAAAGACAACCACTTCTTTTCGCTGAATATGAAGAGATATATTGCCGAGCAATGGCAACTTTTTCTGTGTCAGTAGCTCACTCAGCCTGTGTGTATTTTATTGATTTAACCTCTGCACGCTAGAACGTCCGAAATGCACAATTCATGTACTTTCATTTTTAATATCAATAAAAAAAACATTTTATCAAACATGCAATGTCTAAAAGATGTACTGCTTTGTTCAGTGTATTTGCCCGTCTTGGACGTGTGTTTACGCTTTTCGGTGTGTTGAGCTCGAGGACCATTTTTGAAATCTTTTTATATCAATTAAACCTCATGTGCCCTGTAAATGATTTATTGCATCTTAAGGCTTTGCAAAGAATCTCCAGTTGCTTTTAGCACCCTCTCTGTTCCTCTCACCCACCCCCCCTTTCCCTCTCTTTTCTCTCCCCCTCTCCATCTCTGCCTGAGTCCACGTCTGTCTCTGTCTGTCTCCTGCTCTGTGATAGGGCACAGTGTGCCAAAGTGGAAATCAGCACTCAGAGTGGCAAGCAGGCTGGCCACAACTCCTCAGTCCTTCCTCTGCTTTATGCTACACTAAACCTGACCTGTTCTCACTGCCGCTGACACACCCATCCCTACATCCATCCCTCCATCCTCCAGCGGCTTGCTAACTACTGGAGCAAGCTCCACTTCAGTGGCTAAGTTTAGTAACCGACATGTCTCAAATTATCACATGCATACTCTGAAAATGGCACGACCTTTCATTGTTGACATGCATGCACATATCCACCCATGGGATGTCTGTTGCCGGGCAGATTTACTGTTTAGTATCTTTGTTCCCAGAATGGAACCATTTTGGGCACTGGGGTTATCTTGGTGCAGCAGAGTTTACTGTAGCTCTCAGTTCTGTTTTAGGTTGGCATCAAAGAGTTCGAGCTTTACAAACAGGAGAGGCAGGAATCTCTTTTTCTTTGGCTGTGGTGCAAAATTCTGCCTTAGAGTGATGAGATGCACATGAGTTGCTTCTGGGAAAGTGGAGACATTATCATTGACTATCATTGTAGAGGATCTTGTGCTCTTTTTTTATCTTAATTGCTCGATTAAATCACCTTTGCCTATCTCAAGAAAGCCTTACCTTGCGAAAAAAAGAGAAAAACACTGGAAGTGCATGCTGACAAAAACAATTCATTTCTGAAGGATGGCTAGAGGCTGCACATGTTCGTACACACAGTCATGCACATACTGAACTTGCATGTGAACACATGCAAATCTTCACATATTTTCAGCTCTTTCAGCGAGTGAATTCTTACCCCGTTCCCTTTTTTGATAAATGCATTATCACCGCGGTGTTTTTAAAGTATCATTCCCCATAAAACACTTTATTCTAGTTGACTTTTTTTTAAACCTGGTGCTTGTGTGTGGGTATCGATGTGTGGGTGTGTGTGTGTGGGTGGGTGTGTGTGTGTGGGTGGGTGTGTGTGTGTGTTCTCCAGCAGCCACTCTGGGACTGAGCCTGTTCCCTGCAGGTGTTTATACATAGTATGACTCTCTAGAGCTCGGTAATGAGATCAGGGACTCTCTGGTCCTCAGGGTTTGTCACGTCACCGCTGTGCCTGGCGGGGCAGCGTCTGGCACAACATAAGTCAACCAAAACAAGCCAAACCGGGCCACAATGCACCAAGACACATACTTGTTTTCCCAGTTGTTGATGGTGATGTTGGTGAGAATCTTTTCCTGAGTGGTGAGGCTAAAAAGAAGAGACGTCAATGCAGTAAGACAGAAGGAAATTACTGTCTCATTTATTGCTTGGATTACACTGTATTAATTACTTGGTTGTGCCAAAACAAGATTGAATAATGTGAGGAACGAGGGCTGGAAAGTATTTTTCTTGTGCCCAAGGTATGTATGTAATTTGGGTAGGTGCATTTTTAACATGTTGTAAAATTTAAATTTACATCTGCATCTAAATCTGGAACCTAGGCATAAAATCACTATAACATTATCCTAAATAAGTAAACAATAGAGAGAGCACATAAATGCCACCTCAACCTAAACTGGTGGAGCCAAATAAACCATAAACCCAAACCCACGCATCCATCCCCATCAGAGAGGCCTCCTGAACTGTGGAGCGGAGTGTAGATGTGGGTGGCACAACTCTCCCAGGCCTGACATTGGAAACTGCCAAAGAGCACACTAGAGTTAGTTGTGGTTGGCCGGATGCACGGGATGCATGTAAGGCCAGGCCAACTATTGAGGCACAGGGTTTGGCAAGCCCAGACCATCACAGCCCAGCGTGGCCACACAGGCCAATTAAGACAGGCCTTCTCCTCTCCTTTCTTCTCCTCCCCTCCTCTGTGTCTCTCTCATCTCTCCCTCTCTCTTTATCTCTCACTTTCTCTCTTGTACTCCCTCTCTCGTCCTCCCAATCCTCACAAAGCGTACTCACACATTCCTCTTTTCCCACTTTGCCTCTCTAATTGCTGGGGACTGAAAAGAGGGATGGAGAGAGGCGAATGAGATTGAGAGAAAGAGACAGAGAGAGGGAGAATCAGAGGGAAAGGGGGTCATACCACAGGACCTCTATGGCCAGGACAAACTGTACTGGCCCCCTGGAATAGTCAAAACTCCTGTGTGTGGTGTGTATGGGCTCGGGCATCCAGTGCTCACTCCTCTCATTAATTACACTGAAACATAACCATTTGGCTAATTTCTCCAGAAGAGCTTAATGTCATACTGTAGAATGTAATTCAATTTACATCCTTGCATGGTCTCTGAGGAGGCTACAGCAGAGCCAGAGTATAAAGAGGGGATTGTGTTTCTTCAGCGCCCCACAAAACTATCTAATTGTTGATTCCTAATCAACCAGGAGCTGCGAGGAGGCTTTCCTAATTATGTAACCGTAAGTTCTGACATATTAACAATGAAGTGGAAGTTTTAGTGGGAAGTAAAACTGTGTGAGGAGAAGAGAAGAGCAGAGGGTCGGGGCTAATGGATTTTCTTCTTGGTCAAATCTGTGTTTACAGTATTTATGTCGTTTACGTGGCTGAAGTTGTCATAATTAAAATGCTTGAATTCTCTTTCAAAATTTACAGGACATATATCACCATTAATGAAACACAGGATCTGAATTCAAGGGTGTGAGGATGAGACAAAACAAACAAACAAACAAAAAAAAACTGAGCACGCAAAAGCAACTGCACAATGTCTGTGTTTATCTTTGGTCTATGTCTGATCGTCTCCTAAAAAGCATGAGAACGATCCATACAGCCCACTCACACACTAAACATGGAGTACTTTGGATGCGACGTTTGTAAAGTTTTGCAATTTTGAGGCTTTCGCTGTCTTTGTCAACACACCATTGAGAGGTCAGAGATGGCAGAAACAGCAGAGCGATGTGGATGTGACAATATGTGTGGGGTAGACTGTATTCTGGAGGGCCAGAGCAAGGGAAATGAGGTGGTTAAGCCATACAAAATCATAACAAAGGGGGAAGTGGTTTCCAGTGTGGTCACTGGGTCATTGCATGACAATTTCCTCTTACTGGAAAACAAGGGGGTCACAGCTTTACACTGAAATATACTCTGTGTGTGGTGCAGAGACCGCCTGGGCTATACTTATTCACAGGGGTCAAATGTTACACTCTGTGGCCACTCAGTTGTGAGATTTAAACCTATCCACATATTCTTCCAGAAGAAAAAAATCGAACAATCCCAACACTACACTACCACTATACGTTTTTCAGCAGAGGTGACCTTTATTGCATATGGCATTTCTGAAATATTCATGGATTTGTTAAAGGCTAAATGTAATTGAAGGTGTTGCAGGAAGAGTGAAGTGGGTGGCAGTAAACGTTGAAAAAGCAGAATGCTGCACTTAATTAAACAAGGAGGTCAGCATCTTGTAACGCTTAAAGTTTCTGAGTTTTTACTTTAACATTATCCAGGTGTGTCCTTACTTCACTCCATCAGGGCATTCATCATTGTTGCACGTCAATGTCACTATGTGGAGGTCACCGGGGCACTACCTGGGACTACACACACACACACACACACACACACACACACACACACACACACACACACACACACACACACACACACACACACACACACACACACACACACAGGGACTGCTTTCCTGCCATGATCCATTGGACACATTAGAGGCAAGACAGTGAAGGGTGTAGAACTGTGGCAGGTAAACCAATCTGCTGGATACACGCTCACTGTGTTGTTAATGGAGAACTAAAAAGAACTGAAACTTTAAAACAAAAAGCCAGACAATCAGTGATGCTGGCACTTGTTGTGGTGGCAAAGCAGGCTGCACAATAACCAGGGACACTCCCCTCTATGTTTGAACAACATATAATTACAGATCAGGATAGGAGAGCCCATTCTGAGGGGAAAATAGCAATCTCTCTTAATTACAAGGCAGGCCATGATCCATACCTATCCGTCACTTCAAATAACTCTGTTGGATGACTCTCTGTTGGAGTGGCTGGCAATATTATTTCTGTTCAGGTACAGATAAACAACACAAGCAGCGCTGGAAAGGCTGTCAGCTAAAACAAGATCTGCAGACTGACAACAGTAAACTCAGCTGGCAAAAGTCTATTCATAAAATTTTTATTTTTCTAAAGTTGTTAAATCTCAAACGATTAAGAATTATAATGCTCGCTTTGTTTGAAGAAAAAACAACCCTGTGGGAGAAAACCGCCTCGACTAACTTCTGTTCTGCATGTTTTTCCAGTTTTATAAACCATACACAGATCCCTGTGGATGTTATTATGTGCTTTTGAATGACAAGTGTTGAGTTGGACTTTTGTGCAACAGTTGAGCGAGTGCCAGCGTGTGTGTCCAGCTGTCATGCTCACACACACATAAGCAGGCTTCAGTCTCTCGTCTCCAGTGAACAGTGTCAGCATACAGCTATGGTGGAGGTTCCTCTCTCCCCAGCCAGATGAGCATTCTAGTTATCTTCCCCACATAAACAAGATAAGCTCATTTCTCTGGCCCTCGCCAGGGCCCAAGGGTTACAGAGTTCTTTCCTCCTATTGCTCTCTTTCTCTTCCTCTCCTTGATCTTTTTGCTCCTTGTTTTTCTGCAACTTCTGTTTCCTGTGTTGTAACGATTTCTGCAGGACTCAGAAACTGGCATAGTGTGCGAAACCTCCTGGCTCATAATAAAATGATCATCTGGTAATGAATTTACGCAGTTCCCCTGTCATTTCACTGCGAAAGATTTTCTCACTTCTACTACTTTTTCTAGGAATGACAGACATTTCAGATATTGTCATAGCCCACGCACCAACACACGCAGACACACACACACATACACACACACACTCAGACAAAAACACGACAGAGGAGTGCAAATATTTGTGAGGAAATTGCTCGAGAAGGACATTGCAACTGTGCCATTTGGCTGCCCCAAACCATTGTCCGTTGAGACTTGCCATGGAAGCTGGCAGCAGTTGTTTGTGTCTGCTGTGCCATCCTTCAGCCCAAGACTGTCAATTTCATTCTCATGCTTCAGCAATGTGGATGGGAAATTGTCCAGAAATGCCACAACTGAAAGACTATGTATATGTGTGTGTGTGTGTGTGTGTGTGTGTGTGTGTATACGCACTTAAATATAATGGCAGTGCCACCAGTCTGGCACACAAGTGATGACAAAGTGTTCTCTGTGAAAACCCACACATATACTCACATGTACACAAACATAAACAAACAGTCATGCATACACAAACATACATCAAAGCACGCGTGCATATATGTGTACACGCATTCAAATGTGAAACCGTGCACACACGTACGCACCCACACATGCACACACATTTGTGTTCACGGAGCCCCTGCTAATGATGGATGGCAGTATGATGTTTGTGCGCGCTCCAAAAGAATTGGCATTACAACTTGGGCCAAATCAGCAGCCAGCAGCAGCAGGCTATTAACAAAACTGTTTCTTTGTTTGCTTTTTTCCTGTTTTTTTTTTGTTTTTTGTTTTTTTTTCTTGAGAGGCGCCAAGCAATTAATGGTCTGCCTATGGGAGACCAGTAAACTGTGCCACAGTGGAGAACATATGCACAATGATGCAAGACATGATGGAAAAGAATAGATGATATTATGACTGGACAGCATTCATTGTTTTGATCTTTTTACAGGATGGATCAAAAGAAAGACCACGTTCAGAGGCTAGCTGATCATCCAAAAGGGCTAGACGCACTTTTGACCATCCTGGCCAGTGTTACCAAGTTGAAAGCCTCCAAGCACGTACAAAGATGAGAAAGCTCGCTCTTGCTCTCTCTCGGTGTGTGTGTGTGTGTGTGTGTGTGTGTGTGTGTGTCTGTGTGTGTGTGTGTGTGTGCGTGTGTGTGTGGGTGTGTGTGGTGGGAGGTAGGATTTTGATGCTGAATTAATCGGAAAAGAGCGATTTTTCTTTTGTCTTAATGGTGCAACACCAGGTTTTCAAATAAAGTGAGTAAAAATGGCAAAGAGGGAAGAAAACAAGGTTGTCCATGACTGTGAGCTGATAAAACTGCACTATTTAAACGTAAACAACTTCCGTTGAAAGGCTTTTATCTGCTGTTTTATTGCACCACCTAAACAAAGTTGATAAGCAGTATAGATACGAAGGCCAGGAAGGACATTTTATAGTGAACATTTGCATAAAGCTCTGTAGATCTACATGCCTTATCAAGCCCTTTTGACAATTATGAAATCAATAGATGATTTTGATACTTTAGTGCTGTGATATTAGCTTCTCGTTATTTTGCTATTTTGCTTGCTCTGTTTTGGAACAATTTGGACTTTTTGCACAGCTGATATTGGTTCTTGAGTGCATTATGGCTCATTCCTCTGTATGCAGTCTGCCCTGAGGGTTAATGGCACGCGGCCAGAAGCCTCACTGGACACCAGTCCATGGTTCAATATTTACACCTGCTCTGTCCAATAGTACAAAATGCACTACCACCAGCCATGTAAAGAGACAGTTTGAGATAAATAGGAGCAAGTGTGCAATGAGGATGGACCTGATTAAGGTTCAGTCAGATAATGCTAAATTAGAGGATGCAGCCATATTACTGAGCCATAAAAGCAACAGAGAATGAGATATGATGTGGATTTACAGCCCTTTGGTCGTACTGAGTACTCAAGCTCATGAGATTATTAGATAAGTTGCTGTTATGACACTGACAAGGACTCCTCACAGTGATGTGCATGTCCATACTTGTGTTCAGACAACCCAGGGAAACACATGTCAGATGTAAAGCAAATACCAAAACAAACCATTGAGTCTTGAGTGTCCCCTGAAAACCATGTTATCTGCAAAATGTCAACTTTTCATCAAGGCAATGATGCACTTTCTAGGTATTTTAACTGGCTTTTTAGAGGTTTTATGAGCTTACGGGGTAGAAGAATCATCAAACTAAATAAAGATAGCCTGATATTCAGTCATTCCTGATGGCAAGAATAAACTACTAGCTCAGTCAGCACTGGATGTGGGAGAGCCAGGGCCTTAGCAGTCACAGTCAGCGGTCTCTATTATGTATTACAAGGGAGCAATAATGCTAGAAACACAAAGCTACAAAAACACCCCAAAATTGCCTTTGTTTTATTGTCAATTAACACAGAACATCATCAGTAATTTCCTGTTACTCACTGAATGCATATACCCTCTGGGGTTTTGAGTGAGATGAGGTAACAGCAGTGGTTTCACCTTAACTAGACATTTTTGGGCAGGAAAATTAGCTGCAAATCCACATTTGGCTCCCTGCACATGTTTGGCTAATTCATATGTGCAGTGTGTGCATGTTCCCGAACCCATGTCTGCGCCTGTGTGTTCCTAACCATCAAAGTTTTTTTTCTTTCTAGTATTTGTATGTTAAGTGTGTTTGTGAGAAGTGGCTGCAACAGGTAACCAGGAATTATCCAGTGGCTTGGTCCCCAGACAGACTGTGTGCGTACGCAGTGTGCCAGGCTAGTAATTGTGGGCTCGGAGGGAGAGAGGCTATACCATGTTGGCCTTATTATTATCATTAAAGCGAGAGTTAGCTCGCTGTCTGAGGCCAGGTCAAACGGGTAGATGTTCTTCCAGACAAACTGATGCTTACAAGCCTTCTGTTAGTCCCACGTGCGCTCAGTGAATCAACTGCTGCCTAGTAGCAATTACTGCCAGGCCATCACTGCAAATAACAGTTTGTCTTTATTTGACCTCCATGCTGAAACTAATTTTTAAAAATGGGAAAATAAAAGGTTTTGCTGATAGTTTCGGGCATCTCTCTCCTGCAGCAGTGTGCAGTGTGCTGATTAATAATGTCAGTTGTCACCCTGTAGGTTAGGCCACCTGCAGTCCCTCAGTCTGATAAACAATCAGAGCTGCTCAGGTCCCAGCGCTGAGAGCCACCTGTGAGTTTCTGTGTGTGACAAACTGTACCTGTGCATCAGCTCTGGACTCTTTTAACACCTGTAACTGCTCTGACAGCTGCTCAGCTGTGGTATGGCTGTACTGACAGACAGAGAGAGGGAGAGTAGGGTGCAGGTGGGTTATTTCCTGAGAGGTGCCTTCATTTAATGTATTTTCTTGCTTAATTTTTATTGGAAAAGGCATGAAGCAATGAGGTTGTATTGTATCGCATAACTGATGTAGAACTGATAATACATTATAATACAAATATAAGGCTAAAAGTAAGCTAATAAAAGACACAATTAAGCATGGAGTCATTTACTACAGAGTTTACAATCGTGTTGAATTATTAAGTCTTGACATACTCACATATTTAAAATTTCTTTTATCAGACCTCTTCAGGTGGCTGGAGCAGAAAACATGACATATTTCACATTCTATTTCCTGACAAGGCTAAAATGGAAAAAAAAAAGGGGAAAAGGAAGATCCTTAAAATGCATCAAAAGTCATCATTTCAAAACTGAAACTGGGAACATCCTGTGGCATTTTCTAGCTTTCATTTTTTTCCGTCCAATAATAAAAACAAACAACATTTTCTTCAAAAACAAAGATATCATTCTCACTATTATGTATCTTTCACAAGTCATGGGGGAGACAGAGTTCTCGCCACGGACTGGCAAACCAAACAAAACAGCGAGCAAAACAGCCCCGGACAACAGACAAAGTTTTATCAATAAAGATGTTCTTTCTGTGAAAACAATCACCGCGGCCAAACAAAATATGGCGCAGGATCCAAAGTTGTTGTCGGAGGTTTGCCAGCAGACACTCTTGAAGGAAACTGTGCAGCAGAGGGGACGGGGATGACGCCACGCGGCCTTTTTAACCTAAATGTTCCCCTCCACCTGTCCCGGCTCTCGTTCCAGCAGTATGAGCTTCGGGTCTGGGGGTCCTGGGCTTTCCAGCAGTCTGATAATAAGGGATGATGTGTCTGCCAGCTCAGCTTGGCTCCCATGTGTCATCAGTGCAGGGTTTTGTCAAGTGGGGGAAGGGTGAGGGGGACAACAGCAGAAAAACAGGGAGATTAAAGAGCACAATAACACTTTTTTATCATTTACTATGACCAGTCGACGTGTGAAACTGAGCCTCACAAGACCCAAACACCCATGAAAACAACACTTTGGAGGAACATAACACCCAGAGGTCACTTTGTTTTTGTAATTTTGGTCATTCCCTTGTCTTTACATGCAGTTTACTTGAGCAATATCAAGAAAAAGTGATAATTCCATTTCAGCATGGCATGGTCAAGAATTGTAACATGTTTTCTCAATGTTTTAGGTACTTTATAGATGCTCAGGGAGCTTATAAATAGTAACAATTCCAATAATGAACAAGTGTGATGACATATGGGCTGCGGAATGGACAGAAATGATAAAGGACTTATGCCTGGCGTTGGTCTTTAAGACAGGAATGGAAAGAATTTTGATTTCTTCAATTTATTAATAGCACATGGCAAAGAGGTAGTGTGAGGGACTGTGTGTGAGCAATGTGTGTGTGTGCGCATGTTGAGCACACAACAGGTGCCAAACATAACAGAGGAGACGAGAAAAACATGGTGGGGTTAGCTCACAGCCGGGCTTCCCGCTAACACGGTGTCACAAACAAAAAATGGGACGGTGCGTAGGTTTGAGCGGGCCTGTGTGATTTTGTGACTATGTGTGATGTTATGTGTGTTTGATAGATAGTGTGCTGGAGAGGATGCACATGTGGGCGCGCATGTGTTTGCCTTTGTCAGTGTCTGCAGCTGTACGTGCACGATGAGCAAAAACAGTACAGGGAAATGAATGAGGTATGTGTAATGGCTTGCTGCTCTGCTATGTTCATTAGGCCACAGCGCATGTGAGTGTGTGTGTGTGTGTGTGTGTGTGTGTGTGTGTGTGTGTGTGTGTGTGCGCGCGTGCCGGAGTGTGTTTGCTTTGCTTAAACACAAATTCCTGGGAAACAGTAGGAGGTATGGAAAGTGTTGCCTGCACAGCTTTTGAGGTTTGGTTGTCAACATTGTCAGTATAACATCACTGACAGTAACACATGAGACAGATGCTGACACTGTAGCGGATTACCCTACATTTGTTTGGCTCCATCGACCGATAGATCATATTTCTCATTTCTCTGCTGCCTCTGTGGAGAGTGACATCAATTTTGGGCCTCACATGTTTTGTGGTGAAAATATGTTATTCAGAGGAGGAGTGAGAGCCAGCATGTCCTGTCAAAATGTTCTCACTGTGGTACAGTGGCGTGCTAGAACACCATATACTATATATACTGCGTGTGGGCCCTTTTTCCCAGTATTCAAGCAATATGCATATATATTAGCTGCTACCCATGTCTGCCTAAGTAACTCTAGAAGGTACCCTGCAGCTGTTTGGATCCAGAAAGCTTTGCATTCACTTCCATCCTGTTAGCTGTGCTTTCTCATGTAATCCTTAAGTGACTGTTTTTCTCTGGGTTACTGAGGTAATTGAAATACATTGTCCGTATGCAATACACAGTTCAGGAGAGCAGCTAATGTAGAGCAGAACTATGTATAAAATATAATTCATAACAGAGCGAGATTTTTCCCACAGGATTAAGCGCATATACATAAGATCCTAATCTGCTGTGACACATTTGGCAAGCCCTGTTACATATACAACACATATATTTCCATAGAACATGCTGAGACACACTCAAAAACCACTGATCCTTTGTGCCAGATCATATAGTAAACTCGCTTTTTACAGCCTCAAAGCCTGGTCGTCCCAGCATCATTAAATGTGTGGTCGTTGTTAGAGAAGCCATTATGTTGACGTTGTTGGAGTTGTTTTCCATCTGAGGCTGTACATTTCCCAATGTACCCTCAGCTGTCCTCATATGGCTGCAGTGAGCTTGCTGACCCCCAGCACACTTAACTGTGAGTTTCACTTCTGCAGTGGTTCCCAAAAAGCATTCCGACACAGACAGCGATACAGCTGCCACCTTACAGCTGACATTTACAACAACCTCTCATCTGACAGTGATTCACAGCACATGTACAATATAAAACTGTATATTGGATTTAAATCAGGTGATCGACTGGGCCTTTCTAACACCTTTATTTTCTTTCTCTGGAACCAACTGTCTCTTTTGCAGTGTGTTTTGGACGTCTCATCTGCGTTGTCCTGGTGGTTGGCAACACATTCTTCTCAAGAATTTCCCAGCACATGGCTCCTTCCATCTTTCCTTCAATGATCTGCATTCTGCCCGTATGGTGAGAAGAGAAACAGCCCCCCACCATGATGCTTCCACCTCCAAACTTTGCTGTTGGTACGGCATTTTAGGTTCACATGCAGAGCCTTTTCTACTGGCGGTGGAACTGTACCTGCTGCTTCCAGGTCCATTTGGAGCTCTTTTTGAGCGGTCCTTGGCTCTTGGGCTACTCCTCTGACTGCCTGCTTGGAAATCTAGGGAGGAGCTCCCGTGCATGGACATTTGATGATGGAGTGATGTTCCTTCCACTTGTGGATAAATGGCCCCAATGGTGCTTAAAGGAACATCCGTTGGGAACCAGTGAGATTTGCTGTGTTGGGTAACAGTGTGGTTGGTAGGTCTTGGGAAAGTTCTTTTGAGCAACACGAATGCCTCGACGTGTAGTAACCCAGCTGATTCTAATTACTACAGGTAAGAGAATGAATTTGTGGAATCATCTGTTTCAGTGCTTTTTCTTTGTGTGTCTGATACTTTTTTCCTCTGTCATTCCACTTTATTGCACAACTTTTTTGATGGATTGGAAAGTTATGATTTCGTTATCTGCATTGTTTTATTGAGTCAATTCCAATGTCTGGTCTCAATTTCATGTGAACTGAATTGCATTGGAAATATGTTCAACGAAAAAAATGTTGATGTGTTGAAAACTTGTTTCCTTTGCTGTATATATAGCACCAGATGTAGCAGTGGAACTGTACAACAACATCATTGAAGACATTAATGATGAAATATGTCCCACTGAGCAGGGCACCAGGTCAAACAGCCTGAGGGACTGCGGGAGAATGTTTGATTTTGGTGCTTTGCTCTTCATTTAGAACTGACAGTAAACGGAAAATAAATCAAATTTCATGCCAACAAGATGTAATGATACTGTAAGTAAAGATTATAGTTTTTAGATTTATTGAAGGTGATATATATAGAGAGCTAGAGAGAGTAAATCTGAGTAAATAAATATGATATAATATCATATTAACAGTATATCTGTAAGGAGGAGCGTGGACTTCACATGGAACCCATTCACATCAAACTGTTGACCAGCTGCAGGTGAGTGTGTATGAGGGAAAGATAAATGATGCTGTGAGAAACTGGACAAGTTCAGTGGTCCAGCCTGCAGCCAAAGCTACAAATGCACCTTCTTTCAGGTCATAACCCCAACATTTTGCCTGCGCAAACACAGCAGAATTTACAGCTTTTTGAGTTAAGTGCCAGCCTCAGTCTGAAGTCTGCAGCAGACATCACCAAGGCTTTTCAGCCTTTAGGCAGCACTATAGATTCTGAAAAATCCTCATTTGTCACATTTTTTTGGTGCGAACTGACCCTTGGCACTGTTATTTGCATGAAAGAACTTGTGTGTCTTTATCTGATAGAGCTTTATCAGTGTGTATGATTGGTGGAGAAGTTGTTGCTAGCAGCAAATTCTTTTTTAACCAGCCTTAGCATATGAGTAAATACTTAAAATACTTCAGCTGCGGAGGCCATTTCCCTCCCCTGGTCAGCAGAAGATCATGATGTGTGTGTGTGTTTTGGTGAATAGTGTAAGGTGGGATTGCAAATAAAAGTCCTGACCCCGGGCCGTGGAATTCCAGGGTCGGCATTCGAGGAACATGCCCAGCCCTAGCAGCAGTCGAGCCCAAATCCCCCTCTGGGCAACTTCAGCCTTACACAACACGTCTGCAACACACACGCACACACACACACACACACACACACACACACACACACACACACACACACACACACACACACACACACACACACACACACACACACACACACACACACACAATAAGCAGACAGCTCCCTACCCCCTTTTGTTGTTGTTGTTTTTCTCTTCTCCCCCTCTCACAATGGAAAGGCATCTCCAGTCTCTAAGAGGCCACAATGAGAGATCTGCTCAGTAGCAGAACAATAAACAGAATCTATACTGGCTTTGCTCTACCTTGGACTTTAGTCGGCCAACTGATCCTTAGATACAATGATGGAGTGATAAGAAACAGGCGTGCACACTCCAGCAGTAGCAAAGACACACACAAACACTCCCTGTATGCAAAACAGTTGTTGATAAAGCCATTCGTAGGCCGCTTCAAACAGCATCGGCCTCTCAGGACGGGGCTCGTCCGTCGCTGAGGCCCCAGTGGCATCGAGGCACTCGGTGAGTTGCTGCCAATACAAAGCTCCTTTGAGCTTGAGCATTGTCTCCTCCCTGGCTTGTTCTCCATGATTAGTCAGCAATCTGCTATCATACAGGGCCCTGGCCTACTTCTGCAGAGGAATTCGACCTATGACATCAGTCTGCTACAAAGAGGCCAAAGTCTATCCGGCATGGGCCTTAAAAAGTCCAGGTGAACCGGTTTGAAGGTTTTGGCCGTTCTGCACCTTCTATACAAGTCATTGACCCCCTTTCTTCGCCTCACACACATCACCAAACCACACAGATTAAAAAAATCTCCTGAAATTGTATTAAATGAGCACAAAAGTGAGAGAACGCATGAAAACATGACGTAACAGAGGCATTACTAGAAACAGACACAAGGTAGATGCAAAAATGCTGTGGTAAGTTTTTCTTATTCGACCATGACCAAAGGCTTTTAAACACTAACCACAACACTAAACCTAAACCATACACCAAATAGTTTCAGTTTCTTAACCTTAGCCAAACCTTTGCCTCCCTCAACCTCACATCAACCTTAACCATTAGGTAACCATTAATGTGATGAACACAAGATGTCAAATCTGGGCCGTTGTCACATAATCTAATTTGCGGTAGAGAAATACACCGCCTGCAACACGTATTTTGCATGTCAGACTCATTTTGCTCATTTTCCGAAGTCTCGATGGTGTACACACACAAGCATGCATGCACACAATTGTGGATGCGCACACACATGCAGGGATGAAAAAGACACTGATGGAGGAGGGGTTAGAGGGAAGGAAAACAGAAAACCCGAGAGCAGAAATGGGGAAGAAAGACTGATTAATCCTCCCTTTGGTGGTGTTCTCAAGACGTTTGATTCAACCGCACACCCCCACCCCTCCCAACCTGTCTACTTCACTGTGAAGTGGTTTGATGTTTCATTCTTTCTTATCAATAGCACCTTCGCATCAATTACCCAACAAAAACATCCTTCAGAGGGGAAGGGATGGGGGAGTGTGGTGGAGGGGGGTTTTCTGAGGGAGTGTGGGAGACAACCTCCTTGTAGCGCATTCCAGGCTTTTGTCATCCCTGGGAATTTGTTTCCTGTCAACGTCTTAAGCCAATAGATAATATGTTATCAGGGATGAGAGGAGCCTCAAGCCCCCTCTCCCCGACCCCCACCCCACGATGAGAGAAGAAAATATATACGAGGAAATACCTTTTAAGTGAGACGTCTTCGTTTGTGATAAATGTTTGCTGCTGTATGTGCGCTGTGGTAATAATTAAAACAGACTGAGGAGACTCAATTGGTGGAGTCATGATCTAAAACATGGGAGTGCAGAGGAGAAGAGGGACCGGACCCCCCCACCCCCCACCCCCTCTCCAATTCTAAAATATTCATCAAGAGAGCTGATGAAGTCAAGCGGCTGCCAGGTTCTTACTCGAAGTGACATAAAAGATGTTTACAGTTTTCTCTCTAATATAGATGTTTTAGGGTATTATTTCATAGCTATTTGTCCTAATTTATGAGGTGCTCCACACATGAGCTTGTTCGGTTTTATGGCCCTGTGTTTCCCAGTGTCTGCAAAGAGATGTGTGTGCCCTCTAGACGGCCAGCCTGGGGCCAGTAAACCTCTCTCTGTACAGGCAACCGCAACCATTCTCTCTAAATTACATCACCTTTCCAGATCCCACCAGTGAAACCAACACTCCCCTGCTGCTGGATTCGCTCTCCTTTTGTTTCCTTTTTTGTACTTCTCTCTCCATCTCCTTTTTTTCTTTCTAGATTTCTTAAGTTCAATACATGAAATCCACAGCAATGTTCAAAGTAGTCTTGGGTGAAATCTGGGACTCTTTATGCTTTTTTATATTCTAAGTTTTATCTCATTGCAACCTGTGTCCAACTTCATCCTCTCCTTTTATGTCCCTTCTCCCTTTCATCCCTCTCCATCTCTGAGACCAACTTGGAAGGAAGTGACTGTGGGTCAGTGGTATGTCTGCAGAGTAAACAGTGGCTAACGGAGGCCTGGACCAGGCTTATCAGGTCGCGTCTGTCTGATTGACCCTCCACTCCCTCTTTGTTTAGACGTCCTGACAGGCGGGTCACCACTCCACATCCTCCTCCGCCTCTGTTCCATTATTCCCACAATTTCATGTTGTAAAAGTGAAAGGCCATGTTTTACTTCTTTACTTGAAGGGCAAACAAGCAGCCGGAGGTGCTTTTTGGGAAACCAAACACTGCAATAAAGGGACTCGGACTGCCACCTGAGACACCGCAGGTAATAATGCTTAGACAGGCATCTCTGATATGCGGCTCATTCTGACGGAAACAGTAGGGAAAGGTAAAGGCATGTTGCGGGTCGTTGACAAATATTTACAGCTCACTTGGACAACGGGAGGAATGCAGGAGAACGTCTCTATCTGAGGTTACTCACCCCCCACCTTCCTCTTTCCCCTCTGTGTGTGGTACCGCTGTGCTCTTCAGCTGTTCCCCAGGTCTGTCTGAGGCCACTGTGGCCTGTCAGCCTGTCAGATTAAAGCTTCGGTCTCCCAGCCTTCCTTAAATGCTGCACGCTTTGTTTTCATTGAGGAGGGGTGCAGAATGCGTGTGATCTCTTGTCGGCCTCCTTCTCATCCATCTCTGCCAGAAGCCGAGGGGGCAGAGGGGGTAAAAGGGGGTTCAGGCAGGGCCAAGGGGCAGGGTCACACAGGGGGAAGAGAAGGGTCAGAGGTTAAGCTAGGTTACCCCCAGCCTTTGCACTAGAGCGCCGAGGACCTGAAGAGAGGCCTACCAGACACAAACACACACACACACACACACACACACACACACACACACACACACACACACACACACACACACACACACACACACACACACACACACACACACACACACCTCTCTGCCCACCAGTAATGAAGCCTTCCACTGACATTTCGCTCATGTCTGCAACACTGCCGTTATTCATGCAGAGTGTGGCCTGTTATTGAGTGCAGATGTGGGGCTGTAATGAGCAGTGGGCCTGGCACTGACTACCCAGTGATGAACAGAGAGCTGTGCTGTGCCCAGACATGGAAGAATAGAGAGAAAGAGATGGATGAGGGGAATGAGATGAGTCTTCAGTTGATGGAGATGGGGGGTGTCTGTGTTTTTTCACAGGTGCAGAGCATGTTGTTCACAGTCACCTTTGAGTTCTCAGTGGAGCCGTGTAACAGCATCTTCTGCTCTTATACGTGTTGACCGGGAGCCCAGGGGAGCATTGACCATTAACTGCAACCTATGCCATCTCTCTACCCCCTCATTTCCTCATCTCTCCACTTTCGGCCGTGTAAAAAAATATTTAATAAAGGTTCTGTGGCTTGGATAATATGGGAATGCAAGTTCGTATCACGCCAAAGCGTGTCATAGACCCACAGGTCCACTGTGTCAGTGTCACGTTTTGCCTCACCTTGACATCTTGGAAAAGATTGTGGTTTGGGTTAAAATAATTACTTCCTTTGGACAACCAACGCTAACTATTAGTTTCATACACAAAGTCTCCCATGTGAAGGTCTTGTGTTTGATACACCCATCCACCCCAACCTCCTCTCTACGTGGACTTTCGCTCTTTATACTATGTTCATCCTTTGCACCCATCATTATTGCCCCCTGCTGGTACGGCACCTTCATACATACATGTACTTTTCTCGTCTAGGTGAGGCAAACTGACACACTCTAGTGGATTTGCAGGTCTCTTACTGATACCAGGCAGGCAAATGAAACTCTGAAGCATTCCATATATATGTGTGTGTGTATGTGTATGTGTATGTGTGTGTGTGTGTGTGTGCATATCTTGATAGATAGATGGATATTTTATATATCTATACATACATATCATTGCTGTCAGTGACATAAAAAAAATGGATAAATGAGAGAGAAAGATGAGAAAAAAAGAGTCAAGAAAGACAGAGAGGGCAAAACAAAAAAGCAAACGCAAAAAAAGAAATGAAGTCTTTGAGCTTATTGTGACAATGTTCCTGTTTCCTCTGCACTGATGTAGTCCACACCACAGTGGATGTAGTGAACATTGGTCGACTCCTGTTGGAGCCCTTCCAGGTCTTGCCCAATCTACTGATATCAAGTTGTAAGGTTTACAGATCACTTACCAGGGAACCTTCCTCATGTACATCAGCATGTGTATGAAATGTGCATACATTTAAGTAAAGCATACTTGAAAAGTTAGCATTACCTTTTTGAGGAAGCGCTGAAAATCATCATAGTTTCCTGGACACACGAGGCATGACTTTTTTTTTTTGCGAAGTGACGATATCCTCTTTTTTACTTTGCAGCTGCACTTTTTAACTGTGAAGATCAGCAAAGTCAGGTTCTTGCAGAATTTCCTCAGGAGAGGGAAACTATTGAGTAACTATGGAGTGGCTATTTGAAAGTGTTTTCGCTTCCCTAAATGCTGTAAACTCAGTGCCGCATTGGTGCAAGTGATGAAGCTAAAGATAGCAGCCGTTATCCAGTGATTCATCATGTGAGAGAATGAAATTTAGCAGTCCCTTCAAATCAAATCCTGTCATAATTGCTGCTTTTGTATGAAGATGTTTTTATAGAATCTGAGTCTGTGAAGTGATTCTCTAAAAATCAGGAAGCTGGAGTGTCTGAATGAAGGCAAATGAAAACAATTTGGGGCACAGACCTTGACCAAGTGAAGTTCTTATCAAACAAAAGACAGGGACAGACTGGGGGTCAGAACAAATATCTTATCTGTTCCACTTTGAAACTCTCTGACTGACTGTCCGCGAAAATGTGAACATTACTCTTCCTGGCGACATAACACACACCAACTGTGAAGGTCAACACACAACACTGGCCTCAGCTTACGGAGGATCCTTTATAACCACATATATTTGGAAGTATAAGATTTCTTTAAGATTTTAAACTTGAACTTCAGAGTTTGTCTTGTGTGTGCAGCTTAATTTTTCATCAGATTCAGGGTATCTGTTAATGCAATTTAATCACCTATTGTGACATTAGTAATGGTGATAAGAGGAGGAGGGAGGCTCCAGCAGCAGAACATCCAATAACAGACTGTGCACTTGTTTGAGCCTCTGTCCATGGTCCTGAACCACTCATCTACACCCCATAGACCTAGAGCAAGTAGAACAGCCTGAGCAGACATTTTATCAACAGGCTGCCCAAACAGAGGTTAAGTTCAAGAAAGAAACAGGCAGCAATCAGAAAAAACAGTGTTTGTGTACGCCCAAAAAAGTTCACAAAATGGCCCTTTTTTAAAGTCTTTGAGATGTTGTGAAAAAATGTCTGAAACACAGAATTACCAGATAATACACCTGCATCAGAATGTATCACTTATTTACATCCAACAAAGTGAGGAGGAAAGACTTGCTGAGACATGGCTGCCATACCTACATAGCAGCCTTCGGTACAAAGATGTGCCGATTCACTTCAAATCTCATGAAAAATTTAAAAGCTATTAAAACTTTAAAAGTTAAAAGTGTAATGTAAACAGAGCAAGCTATCCGCTAGGCAACTTCCCCGCTGTCTTCTGTCCTTTTCCATTGCCTGAGCATGCCTTCCTCCTTTGTTTTCACCTTCTCTTGCTCTCTCCTGAGATGTCAAAGAAGTAAGTGTGCCGGGAAGAACAGAGCACTCGCCTCAAATGGCGTCCACTCACATAATGCATGAGGAGACGTCCTCAGTAAACACCAAAACAGGATGTGTTTGAAGCTACGAAACATCCTGCTATCTGAAATTTAAATGACGTGTTGTAAATAAGTTGTCTTGCTGGTTAGCTTGCTGTGTGTCTGTGTGTGTGTGTGTATATGTGACTAATACAAATGTGAGCTGCCAGGGTACAGACTATGCTGCACACAGCTCAAAACCAAGATGTTAAAACTGAATCTGTTAATTAGACAAATTTTTCACAGTTTTTACAGAGTGCCATGTTAACAGGGTGCCTGTGACTCGCTGCGGATGTGCGTATGTGTCTTACTCATCTCAAGCCACAGACCATAAACCCAGAGAGATCCCGCTGTGAGCTCCTGACCTTCCACCCTAATAATCTGCTAATAATAAACTCACTCCACATGTCCAGCACACACTCGTACACACTCAGTCATCATTGTTTAGTATTATACAACCTTAATAACTAATGTTGGCCAATCTGGTGAATAAAATATTTCAGTCAGGAGAGACTAAGTGCATTTATTTGATGTATTGTGCAAAAAGTTGAAGAGATATTCTACGTGGGAGTCTTTGGGGACCAGACTGTCCTCCCACGCAAACGGGAGTGTCAGCGGATGACCAAAAATGACACATTTACGTTGAAGTGACAAAGCCCTGTAAAGGCAGGAGGAATTATGATGCTCGTCGGTTGGGAGCATCGCAGGAAGTTGAGTTCCGGTGTTATAGAGTCACAAAGTCCACAGAGGGAGGAGGTCGGGGTGGACAGGTCAGTAAACTGTTGGACTTTACCATGGGACACTGCTGTCATTTCAACTTTGGGGCCGACAGTCAGCATTGTTTTTCTTTGAGCCACAACCACAGCCATACTCCAACCGTAACCATGTGGTTATTGTTATAACCATGACAACCACAATGCCCTGACCTTAACAAAGTAGTGATTTCAACTCCAACCGTGACCTTTTCCTAACCCTAACCAAGCTGTGTTTGTACCTAAACCTAACCACACCATAATCTATTTTTGAAATAGTGATGGCGCTTCTATATGTTGCTCTAGAGAATGTAGACTAGTACTCTCACATCACGGGCCACCCGTGATGGAGTCTAGACGCAGGTGGTGACGATGGAGTGAAAACAAACCTAGATGAGGTATCTGGATGGATGTGACGTGGAGAAAGATTCTTAATGAGCTTGCTAGAAGGACCCATGGCCTCAACAACTGGGGATGAATGGGGTGGAAGTGGGTCAGATCAGAGAGACACGAAAATGGCAGCTGACAGCAACAGAAAACAAACCAACAGCAGTCAAACATCAGTTGGCTGTTCACCAAGATCAGTCTGGAAATGGTGATGGTCCTTAACTATGTACAGCAGACCCATCATGCCTTGGATTTCACTGCATGCCAAAGTTGCATGGGGGTGTAATAAGAGTGGCACTCTGTATCTAAAGAGTTTGGACGGTGGTGTCTTTTTTTTTTTTTTTTTTAATTACTCTTCCAAAACCAAAGACAAAAGCCTAAAAGCAGAGTCAGGAATGGATCTGCTCTAACATAAGCTGCAAATGTTAGCATGCCTGGCTAATTAGCTTATTAGAGTGGCAAAGGTGCTAGTATAGTAGAATATATCCATCTATGTAGCTATAATGTGCATATTTAAGACAGGCTTCACCTTTTAAAACAAATCAGCTGGAAATCTTAAAGGAGTTTTCATCGTACTCGTGGAGTTTTAGCTTTAAGGCTCAGCTAATGCTAGCTAACGTCAACTGACAAAATCCATGGTCAGTGCCTAGAAATGAGGAGCTGGCTTGTGCTTACTTTTGTGTGAATTTGCAGACCCATTATTTCAATAATTTCTATGAATTTCAAATGCTGAATCTTCCATCGTCATCATTGTAAACTGTTCTTGCGGCAAGAGAAAACGGAAAGTCTCGACAATCGTAGCAGATAGGAGACTAATTCAAAAATTAGTCAATAACCATCCATCCATTATCTATACAGCCTATCCCTTTCGGGGTTGCGGGGGAGCCTATCCCAGCTACAATGGGCGAGAGGCGGGGTACACCCTGAACCGGTCGCCAGCCGATTGCAAGGCAATGGTCTGTTTTTGGTCTGTGGGAGGAAGCTGGAGTACCAGGAGAGAACCCACGCATGCATGGGAAGAACATGCAAACTTCACACAGAAAGGCCCCGCCTGACCCGGGGATTGAACTGGCAACCTTCTTGCTGTGAGGCACGCGCACTACCTGCTGCGCCACCGTGCAGCCTTAGGCAATAACCCAATTTGTGAATTGTTCTGTCAATGAAACAAAAAAAATGCTTGACATGTAAGCCTATGGTTATGTGCACAACCTTCAGTGTCCTATTTCTTTAAATTACTGTAAATACGATTAATGCCCATAAACTCATTTATGCACATGCACAGCCACACATCTTTGGAGCATGGAGTACACTTCTCTCATCATCAGAGGCTCAGTTTGTGTTAAGGCTCACTTGGCTCAGTATGTTCTCAGCTCACATGGAGGCACATACTGTACACACACTCACATGATTTTCTCAGGAACAAACACTTCCTCTAAACCTGAGCCATTCACAGCCCTCTCCGAATTCAGCTGATTTTCATGGTCCTTCAAGAACAATGTTATAAGGGGACAGAAGAGCCTGCCGTTGACCCTTCCATTAAGGTGCAACTTGCTGCGGCTGGTCACTGATTAACCAGAGTCTTGATAAGATCTGTTGGCTGAGCTGATAAGGCCTCTTGTGTCAAACACAAGGGGAGATCATTGACACTCGTGCAGCATTATGAAACACCAATGCTTCAGCAGCAACTTGACTTTTCGCAGAAGTGGAAGGTTGATTGATTCATTCTGTTCTTCCTGTGTGTGCGAGGTGTGCTAGCGGAACATTGCTGTCGCCCTCTAACCCCCTAACCTTTATCAGAATGTGACTGGTACCTGGTAGTGTGAAAATTCTGCAAATTCAGAAGAAGCATGTTGACGAAGAAAATAAGAGAGAGCTCTGTTAACGGATGAAGTTTAAACGTTTCACTTTCACTCAGTAAAATACTGAGCCTGATGGAGTGTAGGCTGAAAGCATAGATGGTGGACAGAACATCTGGCTTTTAACCAAAGTAGGAATTGGTAGAGATAGGTTTCCATCTTTCAAGTCTGTCTTAAAATAATGCCCACATGCCCATTTAAAAGCTGAAAGAGTCATTTCTTTGCTGCAAATTTTTCCTGTCTTGATCTCACTGAACTATAAATAGCCATGTTACCACTGAATAATTCTGATTCTCTGGGGGCAAATAAATAATTAAACCAGCCCACACCTTTGTGAAACTCATTTGGAATTTATTAAAACATCCAAAGCACGTCTTACTAGTTTAGACTCAATAAATGCTGCACCATTTCATCCTCATTTTCATCTGTGGCTCAGCAGCTTTCCTTAGCTCTGTGCTAAAACACTGAGTAGATCTGCCCCTGCAGCTCATGGCACACAGGAGCAGACCTGTATCCAAACCTCTGCTGCTGACTCCAGAAGCCTGGCTGTTGTTCCTGGGAACAGGACGTGTGGCAGGACGGTCCCACACAGGAAGCTCAAACACTGAGATGCTGCCTGTGGGGCTGATGATTAACAAAGAGCCAACCACAAGAGGGAGAAGCCAAACGCCACCTTGACAACGATTGGTGGAGAGAGCAGACGACGTGGTCATAAACCCCATGAACCCATTCAGCCAGCGTTCAATCCCAGTGCTAAACCTCCCCAACTGCTCACACTCCACCATCCAACTTTCCCTCCCGGTGGGCATGAACTATGAACTCTGATTAGATCTTCAAAAGCCTTCATTCATAAATTCAAAAGAAGTTCATTGATGAAAAATAAATAAATAAATAAATACAAAACCTTGTAAGTAAGGTCAGTTAGTTATCAATACTTTGAACATCTTTTTTTTTTCCCAAAAAAACCCAGACTTTCTATTACAAGATTTGTCAAAATTTGTCCACAAATACGTCCCAAACAAAAGCATAAAGCTCTTGGTTTAGACTACCTGTTACACAGTTACATTCTCTGCAAGATTAACATATAGCACTGATTCAACAGCAAGCTCAAGTTCCATGTAGAGGTTACTATGAGACGTACGTTGGAATGAATGAATAAAATGGATAGTTTCTAAATGGAGGAACATTTTTTTTTCTTACTGTTCACATTTCTCCTCATTCTTTACAAGTAACAAAGTTCTTGCACACCAGTAAAGTCTCAGGGCCCTTTCACATTGGCCTTTTTTCATCCGGACTTTTAGACTTTTCAGTTTGATCCAAACCAAAAATGCAAGTGAGAAACCTCCCCCCCGACCGTGGCCCAGACCAAACGGCCTTGGTCCAGATCAAAGTGAACCATGATTTGATTTGTTTCTAATGTGACAGCATTTTTCAGATGCTTTGGACTTTTGGACCAATTACCGGAAGTTCTGGCAGACTGTATTTGGAACTGACAAAAGGAAAAACAACAACAAAAAAGAAGAGTCATGGTAGAACATGGGGAGAGCAGTTGGAAAAGACCCAACAAAAAAATCTGACCACTTTCACTTTTCAGAGAGGACGAGAGGAATTGAACTGCATGACTTACAACGTGACTATGAACATGTCATTAACCAATTAAATGCAAGTATGGCGAGATGCAGCTCATGTAGATGATGGCGACAGCGCATAGGTATGTCATGTGTATATATATATATATATATATATATATATATATATATATGTGTGTGTGTGTGTGTGTGTGTGTGTGTGTGTGTGTTGGGTTTTTTTTTTACCAAGGTGAAAGCAAAACTAGGTAAAATTGAAACCTTGGTTCAGACTGTCAGGTGTGAAAAGGCCCATAGAGTTGGACTGGATCAAAAACCAAGACTGTGACACAAAAACCTCAAACAATGTCAATCACTTGTATTGATGCTTAAGACCTTCGTTTGGTAAATCTGAAAAACATTTGAGAAAAAGTTTGTGTTTTTTTTTCGCTGCTCATTCTTCAAAATGCTTCAACCCTCCTCTCCTCCCCTGCTTTTACTTTCACCTGCGTCTTTCTCTCCGTTTATGTCCGACATACTTTCAGACACTTTAATGCACACATTCACGCTCTCGGGCAAAAACACCTGAAATAATAAAACACACTCGCATACAGTACATGCACAAGCGCACGCTCATGAACACATTTCCACTGCAAACAGCCACTTTCAAGTGAATGCTACTTCCAGGCAGGGAGCAAAAAACTTTGCTTAGTACAGGCTGCCCTTGAGCAGATAACTCTGTTTGATTTGCTAGATTTTGGACTTCAGGTTAAGAGATGGCCTGGGAAAGAAATGTTCTGAAATCACGTGGATCAACAGATTAATTTAATCATGATGTCACATGACTGCCACTGTGCTTTTAATAAAAAAGGTATTAAACAAGCTGTTTTCATTTCTGTTGATTCGAGTTCTTGATTCCAACAGCAAATCAGTTGAATTTCATGGTGATTTCACAACTGTGTAAGGGCAAGTGAGATGTAAAATTTTAAACCAGATCACAGTGACTGTGTTTCTGTGAGTTAAATTAAGTTAAATTTCTCTAAAATAAAAAGAGCTGTCAACAGATCTCAGCGGGAAGAAGAGAAAAAAAAAGCCAAAGGGTCACTTGTGGTTTTGTGGTATTCACAGGCCATCGATGCCCTCATTCTTTTACAGAGTGTATTACAACAATATTTAAAGATGAAGTCATCCTTTCCCCCAATAATACTAGAGGATATTTGTTCAGCAAATGGATCATGATATCATGATGTCACGCAGGATATGACCTCAAACGGCTCAGATGACATAATTGCTATCACCTGCATGATGCCCGGACATTCCTGAGGCTGGTTGGCGTTGAGACAATGATAATCACCCTTGCCATCACGACAACAAAAACACACACTAATGACACACGCTAAGAAATTGTTGCAAGCACACGAGTGGATTCCATCTTACTATCAAATGCGACAGAATTTCCTACCACCAAAGCTGATGTTTCAGCGATACTGCCAAAGGATTTCCATGCAGTCTGTGTCTTCGTTGGCTGCCTGTGGGGATTTTGTCTGGGTCATAGTGACCCGAGTACAAGCAGAAGCAGTAAAAGGAGTAGACGTTGAGGGTGTACAGTGCATATATATACATATATAACTGTTTTAACTGTAACGCTACATTTTATGTGTCAGGGTGGAGCATTAGAAATGTATTAATGGCATTCCTGTTGATACATGCGTGCAGACTTTTGGAGAAATGCCTCATGATTTCAAAGACCACATTGGTATGCTGCCATCTGCAGTTTCCTCCATGGGACAGAGCTCTCTCTCTCTCTCTCTCTCTCTCTCTCTCTCTCTCTCTCTCTCTTTTGCTCTCTCTGCAGTGTGAGTTAATGTGCATTTGTAAAACTACACATACAAGTGTGCGATTGTGTCTCGCTGCACTCACAATGCCATGCCATTCCATTGAGCTGAACCAAGACCGTGCTGTTCAGCGCGACAGTTACATTGAAAAAAAAAAAAAAAAATCCTGACACTTAAAACAAACTGTACTCTTGGTACAGTTTATGTCTAGTCAAGGTCAAATAAATGATTCAGCTGGTCATGACAGAATGCTTTGCCAAAGTTTTCCAAATGCCAAGCGTATTTTTTGTCCACGGTTTTGAATTTTGTCCAAAATATTTTTTTGCTACACCTCTCTCCCACAAGAGACCCCTCATGAAATTAGCCAAATAATACGTAAGGACAGGCCAGGAAAAAAGACATTTCCTTTTATAGATATTCTATACGACTGCAGCTAAAGCCAAAGCTGAGATGAAAAAAAATTTATATTGTGTGTGACAGTGTGGTTTTTAATGACATTTTGTCACATTTGGAAGTTGTTTTCAGATATTTTACCAGGATAAAAGTAGATACACCATAGTTTAAAAATACTTAAATGTAACTTAAGTAAAAGCACAAAAATATTGTCCACAAAATGTACTTAGTATATGAAAAATAAAGTATTCATTGGAAAGAAACACTCCTTCCAGAGTGTTATATTGCTAACTAATATACTATATTTTGACAGCTTATTATTTGCTTATTGTTACTTAATGTGGTAATTTGTTGCAGTGTAGTGTTATGCAGAAGAACTGCATTAAGTCCCTGATATTTTTGATATGTAAAATATTCTGAATCTGACTTGTAATTCATGAAACCTCTCAAACTATTGTAATGAAGGAAAAGGTACAATGTTTCTCTCTGAAATCTACAACCGTGAACCTTTCAAGGGCGCCCTGTTACCAGTCAACCTGTTTACCTGTGGAATGATCCAAACAGGTGTTTTTGGAGCATTCCACAGCTTTCCCAGTCTTTAGCTGCTCCTGTCCCAACTCAACGTGTTTGTAGCATGTTGCTGACATCAAATTCAGAATAAACTTATATTTACACAAATCAATGAAGTTGAAAAATTAAATATATTCATTTCATTTGAGTCAAAAAGCATTTGCAAATGATCACATTCTGTTTTATCTATGTTTTCACTGAGCCTCTCAACTTTTTTGAAAACTAGCTCGTGTTGAAGTAGAAGTATTAAGTAGCATAAAATGAAAATCCTAATGTGGAGTACTAGTATCTGCGAGTTGTTCTTACAGTACAGTACTACAGCAACATCCGACCGCTGAATTTGGTTTGCAACTGGTTTATGAAGTCTTGTCATGAGTGATAAAACGGGCTCAGCTCACAGCAACTTAGTCTTAAAAGCCACTACAGCAAAAATCTCAAGAGCTTACAAAAGATTTTTGATTCAACTTTGTGAAAACTAAGCCAAAGACCTGACTCACTGCCACTTGCAAAATTATTGTCTTGCTGAAATCGCCCTGACCGTCGCAACTCTCCTGCAAAATACCAAGAGCTGTTTTACACAGGCTGTGAACTTTGACCTAAAGACAAGCAAACACTAACTGTGACCACATTATCAACTGCCATTTATTTCCATATAGTGTCTTGTCACTGGTGAATGGTCAGTGGTCAATAGTGAATAGTGAGTAGGGAGACGTTTTCCGGTCCACAGGCCACATCAAGCGTCTGTAGTTTGAAATGCCTGTGTAATAGGTCAATATAATGATTCACAGCAAGCTCTGCCTTTCTGATGAACAGATGAAATGAATTCAGTCCTTATAAGAACCAGTTTTCCTAAAGTATTTTGAGGGCAAAAGTCTTCCTCCTCCTCGGTCGCAGACTTGAGAGAGCCCACACAGTAAAAAAAAAAAGAAAAAGAAAAAAAAACCTGCTACGCCAACATGCCCTGGAACAATAGGCACAAACACACCCAGGAGTGGTCACGCATGCCTCCTCATGGCTGCCACGAAGGTCAAGTGTAGGTTACATGGAGCTGGCTGACCTCAGTGAATATGTTACCACAGCTACTCTGCCCTTATACGTCCGACAGATTTATTAGGTCAGAGCAGAGGCCATAGCCCACAAAATGTTAAGCTGCATTCATTCAGTGAGAAAATGCTGGAAATTGCCTTCACATCTCACTTCAAGAAGTCTGAGCCATCATTTCTGTTGATGATGATGATAAGATTTTAGCCACCAGAAAAACTGCTGAGATACGGGTTTGCCCAACTGAAAACTGTTGAGTACGACCAAGTTCACAGGACACCGTATACATGGACAATCTGGCAGGTTTAAACAAGTCCTGTTCAACCAAATTAGCCACGACACAGACTGAGATCAAAAACAAAGGTGAACAAACCAGAGATTCTAATCAACTATAAATAAATGAGTTTTTTAAGATCTAATAGCCTTGTGAAAAAATTCGATCTTACGAATAAAAAGTCAACATACGTTAGTTAAACTTGTTTGATTGTCCTTTTTTGTAATGGTCTCTTAGCTTTAACAGCTAACAATAAATAAAAAAAAATAAAAATAATATTAGCAATAACAATAATTAGACAAAGGTTGTAAAAAAAATGTTTAAGTCTAAAAATAAATAAGATGCTACTCACTATGAGCAACTCCTTGAATTTACACTTGAAAATCAAATCCAGAATATCGATGCCAACCTGTTAGCTGCAATGATGTTTTCATGCAACCCACAATGCTGCATCATTCACACGCTGAAGGACAGAATCTGACAAATTTAACATCATAGCTCAGTCCACACAAACATCAGAGAAGACGTGTCTAAGCATGTGCCATTTGATCCACGTAATGGGCTGATGGTGAACTGCAGAGAGAGCACTCAGATGTTTTTATGGGGCTTGCAGCATTAGCATACTAAAGCCCATTTGCAGATGGAACAACTAAATTCAGCTGTGCACAAGTATTTCCTGAATGTCTCTATGAATAAAATCGTCCACCACATTACCATTGCTGTAGACTTGCAAGCAGTGGAATTCTGGCCACATAAAGTTACCATTATAGAGCTGAGGATCTCTCTCATCCTCGTTTGATGGAGAAAAATAACATGAACCGTTAGCCACAATGCCACAGCAGACAGGCTACTGTAGGCTGCGTATGTCAGTCTTCATTTTACAGTAGCACGACCAGAGCGCTTTCTATCACTCAATCCAGCCGTGGCTCGTGATCATTAAAGCTCACAGCTCACACTTTGAAAACTACCTGCACTGTAAAAATATCCCTCACAGAATGACTCAAACATTCCTCGCAATTTCCTCCTCACTTGTAATCGAAAGCTATTAGAAACGGCGAAATCTGACTTTCTTTTTTCAAGAAGCCACACACTGTATAAGTACTTAAAGTCAAGTGTTGGACTGTGGCAACAAGTGGTGATCTAACATGATGACATCATCTTATTTTGACAGTTGCCCCATTTAATGTGGAAACGATTAAAGAGGAAGACAAAGAGGGATTTCACCCATTACCCATTAAAGTTAACCACCAAATTACATGGGATTTTATAGGCCATAAATAAGAAAATGCTGCTGGATTTTGCCCTCCTCTAGCCACTGTTGAAACCTCCCCTGTGAATGTGTGTGTGTGTGTGTGTGTGTGTGTGTGTGTGTGTGTGTGTGTGTGTGTGTGTGTGTGTGTGTGTGTGTGTGTGTGTGTGTGTGTGTGTGTGTGTGTGTGTGTGTGTGTGTGTGTGTGTGTGTGTGTGTGTGTGTGTGTGTGTGTGTGTGTGTGTGTGTGTGTGTGTGTGTGTGTGTGTGTGTGTGTGTGTGTACGCTTGCCAAGCTCAGGGGGAGAGACTTCACCACGGGACTCAACTGACTCTCTGCTGTAGATACCGGGTGCACAGCGCACCAGCATACCGTACTCACAGTTAGCAGAGGATTGGACGCAGGATTAAACAAACACACACACATACACTCATTCACTTTCAACATATTCAACTAAATTCAAGCCTATCATATTACAGTCCTTTCTTAGCCAGCCACCCCTGGCAGGGATCATGTTAACAGTGCCGACTCTTGGATGTTGTAATTCCTGGAAAGCAATGGGCAAGCTTTTTACAGTTTATTATCTCACGCAGCTCCCTCTCATCCATCCATGCAGCCATCACAGCAAAGGATATCTCAGCACTTTCACCATTGCACCACTCATTCACTGGGCCATTTGGTTGCGATTTACTACCAAAGAAGTTTACAGCAAATTGTTCCTTCCTCTCCTTTTTTCTTCATCTCCTCTTCCCCTGTATTCCCTTCCCATTCTGATCTGTATTATGGCATTTCATTGTGTTTTGTTTGTTTCCCCGTGACTCCTTTCATCTCTCAGTCTGTCTGGCCTCATATCATTTTTAAAGTGGACCCAAATGCTTTCGCTGGCACTTGCCAGCATGCGCTTCCAGTAAGTCTGAGACATAAATCGAACATTTGAAAAAAGACAAATAAATACAAGTGTAAATAGCCTCTTGGAAATGGCCTTAGCAACTTCTGTGTATAATTAGGCTGTCGTTGTGTGTGTGCCTGCAAGTCTGTGTGTGTCATAGGAGCGAGAGAGGGAGAGGGAGAGAAGATGCAAGATGTTAGCAATTGTGTTTGTGTGTCTCCATTAGTGTGCGAGTGACTAAATGCCCTTTTTAACTAATGTGTGAAATGTTCCTGGTGGGGTTGGAAATGACTTAGAGGCCCCAAGGTGACAGTAAAAGGGTCTTTTCCGTGTTGTCAGACATTAGAGTGAAGCCCCCACCACCACCACCAACCACCCAACACCCCCACACCTAACGCAAAAGCAACATTTGACCAACGAAAACACCACTATGGTCTGGAATTTATCTTATGGCTCAGTGTCTCACTGATTCACTGCTGTCTGGCTGTGATTCCAAATTAGCTTCCAGGAACACAAGAGAAGGAGGGATAGAAAAAGACAGAGAGAAAGAATGACATAGTTGGCATTGTGGAAGATGATTCAGAGAAACCAATACATGTCTGGCATCTGTGAATGTCATAATCATGATGAGATGATGGGGCAACCCCTCTGTTTTTCCTTCTGTTGTTTGTTTGCGCGTATGTATGTGTGTGTGTGTGTGTGTGTGTGTGTGTGTGTGTGTGTGTGTGTGTGTGTGTGTGTGTGTGTGTGTGTGTGTGTGTGTGTTCGATCACACAGAGGAGTGTATATTATGCCAGTGTCGCCAGTGAGTTGGCGTATTTGCCGTGTTTATGTGTGGGTATTGTGTCTGGACTGAGTGGTCATTGTATTCCAGACATGTGGTACATTCAGTGCAGAGTGATTCACTCCTACCAGCATCTGCTGTCTACCTCTGCAGTCTCTGAGAGGTCTGATTAACACCACACAAGTGACCCACCCGGAACTGACCGGACCTGACCGGATCTGACCACACCTCCAGAAATAAACCAGAGACAACAGGATGGAACCAAGACACAGGAAGCAGCCATCCCCACTACAAATAACACACATCATAACAGAAACATTTTTTACTGGTGTGATTTCTGGAAAGATTGCCCTGCGATCGGCTGGCGACCAGTCCAGGGTGTACCCCACCTCCCGCCCGTTGACAGCCGAGATAGGCTCCGGCCCCCCCGCGACCCCGAAAGGGATAAGAGGCATAGAAAATGGATGGATGGATTTCTGGAAAGAATAATTTTTCTGACCTTACCAGTGTGCCAATGTACCAGTGGCTGATCTCCAGGGTCTTTGTTATGAACCTCAGTTAATTTAAGAAGAGACAGACATGCAAACAGCACTCAGAGGAAGCCGAGTCATTGCACTCATATCAATGACGAGAGCAGGCATTTAGGCAGAAAAAAACAATTTCCTCGTAATTTTCTCTTTGGTAATTGGAGATAAATCTAAGATTTTGCATTGTGCAATCCTATGGGTCGTAATAAGCTGAAGATTCGATTTTGGTATGGCAGTTGCACTGCCAATTTCAATTTCCCAGAATGCCACTCCCAGAGGCAAAGGGAAAACAAGCTCTCTCTATTTTCAAACTGCAATCCTCATTTTACTGAAACCATTAAATCATTTTTACATTGTCACATAATAGTTAAGGCCTCAGTAAGCTTAAAACAAAGTACCTAACAACATCTGAAAGCCTCTTTCTGTCAGTGTGTCCGACAATTTTTGTAATTTGTGATGTGAGGCACTGCTTGTCCAGGCAGTCAGGCGGGGTTTAAGGTCTCTTTGAAGTCCTTCATTCATTCTTTGTGGGACAACTTCTGTCACTATCCATGTGTACAACCCGCACCATCCTCCCTAAAAACATGGCAATCAGCTTATTATGACCCATATTTACGTTTATTATTAGGTAGTGACCTCCATGTGGGGAGGAGGTTGGATGGATGGATCAAAAAAACACTTTCACCCAGGAGACCACTTCAACTAGGCTATTGCTAGAAACAGACATTTTATAATAGTCCCTGTTTCGTGTCTTATCGTATCTTGGTAACCGTGCTAATCTGATTGTTGCTGTGGTTTGCTGTTAATACAAACTCAACACTTCCTTCATCTGTTTCACATTAAAACCCTTCCAGTGGTTGGGACACATAATCCCTTCTCTTCCCTGCAGTGCTTTTATTGTGAAATATCTTTTGGGAAAGGTTGAGTTAACAGCAGTTCAACTTGGGCAAAGCAGAGTTGTAATGAATGAAAACAATTTTCTGTGAAAAAAGTAGACTCAACAGAGAGTGGTGTGTAAGACATGATTATGTTGTTGCACTGATGGATTTAATACTGTGTAAATATACATTATGCTAAAATTACAATGCAACCACAGTAGTTCACTGGTAATTTAAATAGAAATAAATTCAATCATTTCGATTCAAACTAAAGTTTTCCCTGGATCCCCTGGCATTTTTTTTTGGAACTGGCTTGTATGTGTGAGAACAGGATGACTCTTGTTGAAGATACTCTCAACTAGACACAAATAACATTTGAGTTAAGTGTTTATGCCTGTCACAGCTATTTTCCCACATTCACGTGAGAGAATGTGCTGGTAGTGAAAGACACACAGCACAGGTTACATGTTTTGGATTATTCCAGTTTTTATGCGTAATAAATACCAGCAGGATCAAAACGTTCTGTTCCAAAGCATTCAGGACTCTTGATCACTTCTAGGAGCACAGCATGTAGTCATCGATATGCTGATGATACCAGTTTAATGTTGTAGGTCAGTGATTCTCAGCAACCAAACATACCAGACTGCCACAATGTCAAATGACAAGAAAAATATGTCCTTCTTACTGTTACTTCATTTATATATTTGAACTTCACTGTGCAGAATGATGTATGTGTTTGCTTTTACATTGATCTACTAAAAGTGCTCTGTGCTAATCTCTGCAACACGTTTGCATATTCATACATTTTTAAAACAGTATAACGAAATGTTTTTCAAAGCTTTTTTTCTGGACGAGATCTTTTAGTAGCCTCAGTCTGGTCACAGTCCACCCCACTACCTGTCAGCGACACCACAGTTCGCCAGCTTGTTGGTCCCCACATCCAAAAGGAATGAGACCCCCTGTTGTAAGGTGACCAACACATCGCTGTGATCACTCACAGAGATGTTCCCTCAGTCAGCTGTTTCAAGGAGATCTGGGGAAGATCAGTCACAAGCCCAAGCAGATGCAAGTCCTTGAGGAGGCTGTGAAAAAAGGCAGCAGTATTTATCCCACTTGTGGCTGTTTTCAGGACTGGGAACAATGCTGTCTTTATGGTGTGGTTTTATCTCTCTCCGGCCACAGCAAGAATGGTTGCTGTCTTGTGATGGCCACTGCATAAATCAGTTTTGGTGCTCTCACTTGGCAATGTTGCCGCGCAAGAGTTAGATAAGAGGAGGACAAGGAGGGAGAGGGGAGAGATGGGCAGGGGGAGGTCATGAATACAGTGAGAAGACGTTCATGGAAAAATTGATGTAGGAGGAGAGATGACCTAAGCTTCTTTTGAATAACACACCGTAAATAGAGGTTTCTAATCGACTCGTTCATCAAAAGGGGAGGAGGGGGTTGTTCCGTACATGGGCCTGTGAATGAGGCAGAATGAGGTGTTCCTCCAGATTACAACTCCTCAACTTGGTCTATGAGGATTAGGGGGAGTACAATGGAGCACAGAGGAGTCAGCCAGGGTGGGTGCTGCACAGATAAGTACTCATAGGACTCAGCAGAGGGGCAGATGAAAACAACATGTTTTTCTGCCCATGTATTTCTAGAGAGCCTCTCCAAACCGAAGCTGAATATTACTGTCTGAATATGTGAACAGAGATATTTAACTTGGCTAAGAAGCTTACTTTTCTAAACGACGTTAAGTGGCTCTGTCAACATTTAGACATTTTTTTTCTTCTCAGACAAACTGTACTGACTCAGATAATAGATGTTGATTAACATCCAAGAGCTGAACAAAGCGCATTTATCAGATTCATTCACAGAAACGCAGATCATAACTTGTGCACATGCTTGTCTCTATGTGCGTGCATGTGTGTACACACACAAACACACACACGCGGGCCTCCTTGATGCCTCAGTAACCCTTCATTAAGAATAGAAAACACAGGCAAACTGAGGAGACAGGCCATGCTTTGTTAAGCTGCCGAGGCAGTTAAGTGATGCTGCCGAGCGTGTGTGCTCAGTGGATTAGTCTTAACCGTCTTTGGCGTTGATGAGATTTATCATAAAGGCGTAATGTCATAACCATATCATCAACACAATGGCTCCTCAGCCACGATTAAAGGAGATTTGGTGTGCCGAGATCTTTGAAGTCTCAGACGAGGTACACAAACACTGAAACATTATCCTGACGCGAGCGAGACAGAAATACACCGATTCACGAGCTGTCGAAGAAAACAATAGAAAGAGAGAAAGGTATGAATGGTGAATGGGGCGGTAGATGCTGTGGATGCCCACAGGAACCCAGGAGGTGCATTCCCATCCAAGTTATTGCGTGCATGTGCCCATTTATGTGCCCATTTGATGTTATGTCAGAAAAATGTGAGGTACACGCAGCTGTTTTGGCAGCAGCGTTATCGCAACCTGCTACACTGCACTACAAGGAAACAACAGCTCCTTTGTGAACATGTGTGTTTGTGCGAGGTAGAGAGAGAGAGCTTTTTGGCAGGCCTTATTACCATACAGCCCCTCACTAATCCTGCCCTTCCTCTCTCCACCTATAATATGGCTGCGTATCCGTTAGTCAGGCTACAGACGGAAAGGAATCTGCAGATGCGTAGGAGAGGGCGATCAGAGGGCGCGTAATTGAAAACACACAGAGAGCACTGACTCAGAGAGCCCAGCCACCAAGGGAAGGTGCAGTGTGAGTATCTGGAAGTGTGTATGCTTGTGCCCATGTGCGTGTGTGTGTGCAGTGTGTTGAGAGAGAAAGCCCTGATGAACAAAGGTTTGAATTGCGAAAGAGACAAGCTCACTCTGCGTGACATCTGACGAAATACTCTCATTGTTTCTCCTGCCGAAAACAAGTATCAAGTATCGTGGCCGGGAGTGCATAGAGACACTGTTGTGAGACCTGCCTCATTAACTTACTCCAACCTGTGCTCACTGCAAAAAAAAATTAAAATAATAATAAATAAATGAATAAATTATATATATCTAAATAAATAAAATATATATATGTGTATATAGAGAGAGAGAGACTCTAACAAGTCAGTTCACGTGACAATAAGTCTAAGACATTCACCAGTAAACAAACTGCCACTGGGCTGAGATAATTCCAGCGGCTGCAAACAAACTTTCACTCATTTTCTTGATATGAGTGGAATCTCATTTGTGGTTTGTCTTGTTTTGAGACAGATACTCTGAGAAAGTGCCTGGATTTTGTAAAAACATTACCGAAATTGAAGAAAAACTGGAAATAATTATCTCAACTAGCTGAGTAACATTGTGACTTGTTTAAGAAAAACGAGATTCTCAGACATTCCACTTTGGATGCGAAGGCGAGTGCTTCTTGCTGTGTGTACATCTGTGTACACATACTGTCTGTACCCTTTGTGTGTATTTGTGTTTCAGCATCTTTTAACACCAATTCACCAACGGCAAGAAGAGAAAACAGTGTTTGAAGACTGTTTGTTCATTGGAAAGGGTAAAACAATGTAACCCTGTGCACTACTACTTGGAAGCATCCTGAGGCCTCTTGGAAAGATTTAGTACTCATCAGAGAAAATGCGATTTATACCGGGGGGAACTTGAGGTTTCTTTCACCGAGGTCTGAAATATGCTCCCGGCATTCAAGCCACGAGGATGAAAACCTATCGAACCAGTGAGCTAATTCAAATCGAAAAATCTGTGGCTATATGGTTGAATTCTATACTACCCGTATCACATTTCAAATGACTCCAGTGCTTGAGTGCAATTCAGCGTTTGGATTGTTTGATTGTTTGGGGCTGTCTGGGCTCTCAGTCATGTGGCAGTGCTCCTCGGGACACAGGCCAAACTCATAGCATATGTTGGAAGGGTATGACAGGAGTTCAGTGAGTATGTGTTTTTGAAGTGTACACACACAGACACCCACACACTGTGAAATGGCCTTTGTTTGAACGATATGTTTTTGGCAAGCATTCACACACATTCATGAATAATGAATGCATGTGTGTTAGCGTCTGCATAATGATACGCGCACACGCACGCACTTTCACACACTCTCCCTTTGTCTGTGTGTTTTACACGTACCTAAGCACACACTAATTTCAGTAAATAAACACAAACACTGAGGGTAATTTGTCTTGATGTTTGAGCTCGCCTGTGTAATCTTTGAATAGAAAGGTCAAAGATTTTTGATAGGTTGATCCGGATGCTGATATCTATCTGAATCATTTGTGCGACTTTTGTGTGTGTGTGTGTGTGTGTGTGTGTGTGTGTGTGTGTGTGTGTGTGTGTGTGTGTGTGTGTGTGTCTATGTCTGTGTGTGGGTTTCCATCCCACATTGTTGCAGACTTCTGCCAAACACAGAGCCATGTAAGGTAATTCACCCATCCTGGATGTGTGTTTTTGTGAACATTAATATCTCAAACATCTGTGCACGTCTGTGGTTCTGAGTTGGCAACCTCTCCAAAGTTTGCTGTGGACCTCGCGACACGATCAAAAACATATTTGTGCCAACCTTATCTTAAGAGTGGCTTTTATCCGCCATGCTGACTGCTGCTCTGGTATTTTTCTGTTTCTCATTCTTTCTTTCCCTCCCTCCTTCCTCCTCTTTTCCCTCCATCACCGGTCTCAAGGATTTCCTCTATTATTCACTTGTTTTTCTCCCCCTTTCCTTGCTTTCCCTCTCACTCTCTCTCCTTTTCTTCTTCTTGCACCCTGTTTTGATTCAGGATGTGCCAGTTTGGGTGGTGAGGATGGAGCTCCCCAGACCCTGGAGGGGTATTAGAGCCGTAGGAACACTGGTCTCCGCCTCTCCATGCGTCGGCATTGTGAGCATGGGCTAATTGTTAGAGCGAGGCCTCAAAGAGAGAGGACAAAAGGTCATGGTGGGTCACTTTGGCGTCCTAACATGAAAGGAGCTCCCAGTTTCAATGAGGACTAACCAAAAATTCCATTGACTGCAACACTATGGGAGCTGCCAGCATCTTATACATGTGAATTCCCCACCCATATAAAAGTGCCCTCTCTCCTCTCCTCTCCTCTCCTCTCCTCTCCTCTCCTCTCCTCTCCTCTCCTCTCCTCTCCTCTCCTCTCCTCTCTCCCCTGGCACACATGCTATCACGAATACGCACACACGCATGCACGCATGCAGACAAACACACAATACGCACAAAATTCAGCAGGGAGTTAAATGAGTTCAGTGTCGGCAGCACTAACGGTCAAACCCTGCCCCTTGACCCCTTTGGTGCCTTTCATTGAGTCTGTGTGTGTGTTTGTGTGTGTGCGTGTCTTCGTTTGTGAGCGCGTGTGAGGGAATTAAAGTGTCTGTGTGGCCAAAGACAGATTAAGGGCCCCACGGCAGAGCTCATTTAGAGGTTAATGTGTCAGTGAATGAACTGAATGTGCATAGCCTGACGGTGCTATGAGGTGAGATCCCCAGGACACTGGCTTGCTGGACCTCCGAAACGAGGCTTGCAACAAAGAGGAGTGGAGCCTTACACCCTTGTGTGCTTGGTCATGAAGGATGGTATCAAAATTCTGATTACGCTAAGGGTGAAGAATGGACAGAATGACATAAGTGAATGAAAGGATGACTGGATGAAAAGGTTTCTGAACCATGCCTGCGCCCTCTGTATAAATGCACAGAGCAAGGGGGCCCACAGGCAGTGCCTTTGTGACCTTAAGGCTACGACACAAAGAGTACACTCGGTTCCAATCATCTCTGTTCTTATATGGGCCAGAGGCCAGCAGGAGGGTGTTGTTTGACTGGCTTGGCACCCACTTTGTGTCATGGGCAGCACTTAGCCACATTCCTGCCTGGCAGTAAAGCTTTATGAATCCATACATCCAGTGGTCATTATGACCGGGCAGCGCCTTCATTATCTATCTTCCACGTCATAATGTCCCAACATGAACTTCAAACACGTTCCTCTGACTTGATGGGCCGATCATGCAGAGCCAAGCCTCATTCAGGTCCACTCCTTGAGCTCTATTGTTTATGACATGTTTTTTCATACTTGGTGTAAAGGAGTAAGTTCTCGCACTTGATGGAGTGCTGACTAATGACAAATCCTGTCATCAAAGGCTACACCGTCATCTCTTCTTTCACTGTGGTTTGACACTCACTATTAGGAAAGCTCATGTCAGGGTGATGGGTCCTTATAAATGTGCAATATGAATTTTTGAACTTTGGTAATATCCCAGATGTAAAACCATGTGTCATGCGTGTTATTTCAACTTGCAAAATGTTGTTATTCAAAGCAATTTTGAGTCATAATGTCTTTTTTATCTGGTAATGAGTGATTTATACCTCAATTATATCTTTACATCATTTTTAACATTTGGCTGTGTTATGTAAGAGAGAGGAGGAACCCCAAAGGACCACTCAAGCTTTGAGAAGAACTGTACTTAAAATGAAGACTACACAGACGCAGTTACGTTTGACTAAACTTGTAACAGTAATAGATTGTTTTCTTCTAAATTTCCGTGCAAATTAGAATAAAATCTGGAAATTCTTTGCTAAGCCTGTTGATCTAAAGGCTCTGGGGAGCCCTGCTCACATGTGTGTCACTGATTAATACTCCAGGCTTTCCCAAAAATGTGAGGCAGAGGAAAAAAGAAAACACCAACTATCAAAAGGAAAACAAAGATTTCCCATTAAGTTCTCTCGGTCGCAAGCCAATGGTAAAAGTTCTGGGAAATAAGTCTTTAGAGGTAAAGCTGGTAGTCATGATTCAGTAGCCAACACCACATCAGATGCAGAGGCATCAGTGGCCACGGTGATAGTCGGTTACAATCACACGTGGGCTATGCGTAAGCAGCCGTGATAATGAAGATGATAATGTGCTTTAATTTTCCTGCCAAAAGCTGCTCATACAAAGCAAAGAAGGAGCATACCAACATGAAGAGTCATAGAAATTGGGGGAAATGTGTTCCCTCTGCTGTAGTGATGAACAGGAGTAATACTGTGCCCCTTTTGTGCACTCCCAGGCTGTGTCGGGTGCAGAGATAGGGAATGGGGCCCAGTGAATCGGTGGCACAAGGGCAGGCAGGAAGGCACAGAGGGTGAAAAGAAGGGGGCGGACCTGATCGTCGGCGCATGTTACTCATCAACAGAGAGCATGGTGATAATCAGGGCTGGGCTCTGATTACTGACATTCTTAAAGTGCAGCCTGTGAATGATGTTTGCTACATTGATATATAGTACATGCACTTTATGTGTGAGGTGGCTTTGGTGACCGTGGTTACATTACAGTCATCCATGCGTATATTTTTTTTTTCTTTATCGTCAGCTCGATTAGAAAGGATACCCTCCTAACACTCCCATTCATTCAACTATGGAAGACCTTGAAACATTTGCTTGCATGTTTGTGTTCTTTGTTCAGATTTCGCCTGCAAGATGCAATCTGCTGATTTTCATGATCCTTACTGCTGTCTTTGTATTGCTTTATTTAATATCCTCTCAATCTGTCTACACTGGTTTGCAGTTCAATTTACCACAGACTTCCACTGAGAAAGAACAGATGAGTAGGTGGACACAATACAGAGACATTAAATTGCTCAAAAATCAGCTGCAAGCTTGACAGAATACTGGCCAGTCTTAACTGAAAGGTAAAATAGGCACACTGTGGTTTTAATATGACCCCAGCTTTTTTTTTTTTTTTTTTTTTGCAGCCTCCACCACCAGCTGAAAGTCATGAGGAAAGATTTTATTAAGCGAACACAGAGTTAAAAGAAGCATGGCAGAAGAACAGAAATTGAAAGAAAGAATAGCAAAGACAGACGCATGCACATACAGTACACTGTACAAACAGACACACACACAGACACACACACACACACACACACACACACACACACACACACACACACACACACACACCAATCCCCAGAAGGACAAATAGCTTTTGTTTCTGTCATGCAAGGCTCAGAGAGGCAGAGAGAGGCTTTATTGGAAAAAGGGCTGTGGTGTTTTCCTCTCCAAAATCACTAGGGCTCATTAGAGAAGACATTTCAGAGCTGGAAAGGACCACATGACACATCACACTTTAGACAGCTGACCTATTTACGGGGTGACTTGTAGCATATCTATAAAACACATTACAGCCCTGTCACCAGGGACCAGTCCATACAATTGGGGGAAAATATGAACTAATCATCTTCTGAGGTTATGTACAGGGAAGGGAGGAGGGCGATGATTTAGCTGTCAAAGAGAGAATAACAGGAGCACCGCTCACACACATCAAACACTCCTCAAATTCAAGTGACGCACATATTCACACCCACTCAGACAAACACACATTGTTATTTGTGCACTGTGCATCCTCTGTGTATTGAATATCCATACACTTTATATGCATGTGTGTATGAGACTGCTAACAGTCTCCACACCACAAGCTTCCAGTCCTGCGCTGATGGCTTCCATGTGTGGTGTATCAGTGGTGAGAATTACCTTTTCCATGGTAGAGGAAGGGCAACCCGGCACAGTGGCATCCCCCAAAATGTCTCCTTCTGCGAAAAGCCACCATAGAAAAAGAAACCATAAACCATTCAGTTAGATGAGGTCATACATTTTTAGTTTGGGTTACCCCAGTGGGAAACACAATATTGCTGTGGATCGTACAAGTCTGTCAGCATTTCTGCAATGGCACTAATCAGCATTACTCAAAATTGACTCTTGCGCTGGGGTTGTCATTTGGATTTGACATTGGCCAGTGGTTAAAAAAAAAAAAAAAAACTTTTTCAAAGTACTTTTCAAACACTCTCATTTAAACGATAAGGCTGGCCATACTCTATTTTTCCCTGCTGTCAACAAATCCCCAAAAAAGACCAAAACCAACAGTGTTGGTCGGTCTCTCCAAACTTTCCAACTTCCCCGGCCTTGATCTCAGCCCTGAGGCCCTCTGTTCCTACTGAACACATAATTATTCAAAAATGGGTCACAAATACTTTTATTTGGAAGAAAGGCTGAATGAACAGCTGGACACTGTAGTTTTTAGCAAACAGTACTCAAACAGGTGTAAATAGTGCTGTTGTTGGGGACTATTTTTGGCTTTTTGGCTGTGGATTAACACAAATGTGGTACTCTAGTGTGTATGTGCAGCAGCAGGACGGTGCCAAATTTGGGACTGACTAACCATAAACAGTGCTCACGTTCATCATATGGAAGGAACGTGTCAACCAGCATTGTGGCTCACTGCTTTTAATCCTTCCTGGACAACAATGGAGCTCTAAGGCACAGACGAAGAGGTCATATGAAGCTGTGGATACACAGACAATACATGATAGCAGAATTCATTGCGGTTTGTGGTCTATATAAGAGAAACATAGAACATCTATTGTGTATTTGCACCAGTGGAGCAGCTCAGTGGCCGACAGTAAAAGAGTGAAGTTGAACTGAGCAGGTTCTACGTGTGAATATATGTAACAGAGTAAATGTGAGGCAGGATGTTGCCAATAAAGGGACTGCACGATCAGCAAACCCACTCTCAGACAAATAAAGTATTTTAATGTCATCTTTAATCAGCGAGCGAGACTATGTGCATGCCCTCTACATATGTTCCCACAGCAAAGGCGCGAGCACTATATGTTCCTATCTTTCCTTGTATCAGCAGTGAAACTCCATCGCTTCCTCCTGTCTCGTTCCCACCTATCCAGTTCAGTCCAGTTGTGTTTTGAAAGGGTGGTTAAATTAACTGTTATTGTATGATTTCACAGAACCTCTCCTCCCAGCCTTTGAAGCGGGGAAGAGCTGACTGAAGCTGAGTGATCCCTGCTGTAAGCCCCAGTCTGGGCAAGACCTGAGTCAGTCCCACCACCAGGACTCTTCCCTCTCTCTCATACCCATCCACATTCTTCCTGCTCCTTCATGCAACTGGAACAAATTCATGTCAGCACAACAGATTTTCAGGGCACTGTTGAGGCGCACACAAGGCCACTTGCCTGTTCAAGTTGACCCGAGGGCATTTGTCCTGGTTGAGGCCTTTGAAAATAAACAAGAGGACAGAGGCGCTTAGTCCTGTGAAGCGGTGAGATTTCAGGGGCAGAGGAAAACAACAATTACCTAAGGCATTATGAACATTAAGAGCTGAATGAGAGCTGTCCAGAGGTAGGGTTCTCTGTGTAAATAAGCAAAGTGGGGATACTATCTGCCGTGCCGTGGACATCGATGAAAGGGTGTTATAGAAAAACATAAATAAACTTCATCTGACTCAGTACTGACCTTCTGTGTCAAAGTGCTACCGCTGGGCTGGAGGTGTTGGGTTTCCGTCAGCTTGGCTCTCTCTCTCTACTCTTTTCACACTATAATTAAGGCCACATACTCTCATATAAAGCCTTAATGGTACAACGAAGGCCTCTTTCCCAGTCAGCAATGACCTGAGGTACCCGAAAACAATATTGCATGTGTTCGTAAGGCAGTGCAGCTGCAAGCGGATGGTGTATAAGTTCAACAATGCGCAACAGGATTGCAAAATGCTATGTTTACTCTTCCTCCACCCACTCGTCTTGGCTGTTTAATTCCTAAACTCTTTCGAGGATTTGGCAGCGGGGCTGATGGGCCTTCCAGTCTGTCCTCGTATGGTACAATGACCTTCTACTGATGAGCTCCCACAGACTTTAGATCTCCAGCAACACAGCAAGATTAAGCAGTCTTCTACAGATCTCCTTTCTTTAACTCCCTTGTCCAGAACTTATTTTCTTTTTCCTCTCCCTGTGTTTATCCAGCACCAGAGCTCACAGAGCACCAACCATTAACTTACACATACTTTAGAATTAGTTATTCCTTGTCACTATTTGAGTTCATTTATGTAAGAGTGACATGTGAAAAAACTGCCTTTAGGGAATAGGAGACAATTAGTCCAAGGCTGTGTTTTTGTTGGTCCTAATTAACACCACAGTTAATGGCCTCACAAAGGCCTGTTTTCTGCAAAAAAAAGCTGTTATTCACCCCTGGGTGCCCCCATGACCTTGTAAACAAACAAGAACTACAAAAGCTGTGGCAACCTTTAATTTCTGGCCCCAAAAAATCCCTCACATCAAAACGATGATGACAGTCCAGGTTTTTATAGGTTATTTTACCATAACCGCATAGCCTCCTGGTTGGTGTTTGAAAGCATGTAAACAATTGTTGTGATTCTAAGAACTGGGGGATATCAGTGCAGGCCAATTGGCCCTGCACAGACACGCACATTTAGCACAGCAAGGAAGAGCCTTGGCCTTGCCACTGCTATAATGTTGTGGCTCACTGGGTCACCATGAGTTCCTAATGACCCAAACAAATACATCCTCTATCCCCGTGTACTTCATCTGCCTGCTTTTGCTGCTACTGATTCCATTCTCCCCGTTCGTGCCATTGCATGTGCCAGTGTTGACAGGGGATGTTTATGAGCAATTACCAACAATTAAGGTTGTCGAGCTTGCCCCATTTGCATGAGAATGTTTTTTTAATTGTGTTTGCGCTAGCACCCAAGCATGAGAAGGCTTTTGTCACAGGAAGACTGGCTGAGGCACTCAAACATAGCGAGCATAGAAAATTAAGTGTATGTAAACTTCAGTATTCCAAGGTCAGTGCATGAGGGTGTATGTGTGTTTCCTACACATAAAAAGATCAATGAAATTTTAAAGTTTCATGTTTTTAGATTAGCCCTGCGATCGACTGGCGACCGGTTCAGGGTGTAACCCGCCTCTCGCCCGTTGACGGCTGGGATAGGCTCCAACAAACCCCGCAACCCCGAAAGGGATTAAGGTATAGAAAATGGATGGATGGATGGATGTTTTTAGATTATATATTTATACTATATATTTAATAAGTCAAATGTAAGTCACTGAGAGGCTGGACAATTTGAAAGGATCTGTTAATCAAGTGACACCAGTTGCTTGAACCATTAACAGGAGCAGTGTTCTGGGCTGTCACAGCACTCTGCTGCAGACGTCATACTGCAGCGTCTTGGCCGGTTACGATGGAAATAGTGTAAGTGATAATGAAAGCGACATAAATCAGGTCTGGAATTTACTACAAATTCCTCCTCAGACTCAAAACTGAGTCATGCATCAGTTAGTTGTAAATGAAAAATCTGACTCTGAATCTGTTTATTCATTATGATTATATGGTTTAGATTAATTAAGCATAAGGAAACAGAGGATCACACACAACAATGGCAACGACAAGGATAACATTACATTTATACATTAATTGTACATAACTTAATTATTGGAAATACCATGCTAAATAAAATCACTACAGTTTAACATCCCAGAAAATAATCTGTAAAAAAAATCTAAACAAATTTGAACTGTGATGAGCCTACATTTCCCTTTAGCCATGATTTCATTTATCTATTTACAATTATGATGTTTTCTTATTATTTTAATGAGCAAAAGTGAATTTTCCGATTCAGGACACAGAAGCAAAAAGAAGAGATACCCATGTTATTATTAAACCTCTGCAAGAGCAAGTTGGCAACGCTGCCTGTAGTCTATTGGGCATTACGTTTCCTCAAACTCTGCAAAGGTGGTTCCTGAGATACTCAGTTAAAAATAGACAGTCACTAACGAATGTGGGATCATATTCCGCCCTGCTATTTTACTACAGTAACATAAACAGCAACAACAGTGTGTCAACCTCCCAGTTAAGAACTTGGACAAATATCTTGTTTCACTGAGAGATAATTTGACGAGTGACTGACAACATCAGATATTTGCTATCAAAGCATGCACTTACATCTTGGTCAGCAAAAGTGCTTGAAACACCTGCAGCTGCTGTTCAGTCAGCACTGTTGGCAAACCATGAAACACTAATAAAAAAGAAATACTGGAGCTTGCTGGTATGCAGTGTGTTAGCTTGAGTCTGTCTCTCATGATCTCCCTCTCACCCTTTCTTCCACTGTTTCTTTTCTGTATTGGAATAAAATCAGGTTTTCTGCTTGCTGGTTGCCCAACCGCTGCTGCTATTTCAGAGGAGCGAAATCCAACTGAAGCAACTCACTCTGGACCACACACAATCCCACATGCACATACACACTCAGACCTGCTCTTAAATACATAGATAACCATACGTAGATAGACACCGACTTGGACGCACACACACTCACAGGAACCCGCTCACCTTAGCTGGCAGGACTGTGAGTTCCCCTCCAGAGCACGCACATTGTTGGCTGGTGGTGGAGCTGAGGAGGAAGGGCAGACGTGCTCTGGCCCCATCTCCAGTCTCCTTCAATATTTCATAAGGAACCTTTCTCCTGTCCCCTAGAGCCCAGCGGCCCTTCCCCTGCATGCAGCTTCAATTCTTTATTCCTCCACCACAAACAGCTGTCACTCGTCTCCTGACAGGAAATAAAGGAAGTTCCAAAAACCCTTTTGCATACTTTTACTAAACTATTTGCCCTGATCATTCATTTCCTCTGGGCTTCCCGCAGCGTTACGCTTTGTGCCGCCTTGGGAGTCAGATAAACTGCTCAAATTCATGTTTGGCCTTCTGGCAATGAATGTTGTGGTCAGTAAACAAGCACAGTGAGCCTGGTAGCTTCACACTGGATTCATACCATTCCAGTTTAATGGATGAAATTATTCAAAAAAATCGTGCACCGCTCTCTACTATACTGAGTCAGAAACAACATGTAAATCTCTCTGGGGAATTAGAGGAAGAAACTGGTTGAGAGCAGTTATGTCATTCGATTGCACGAAGGCTCACCATATTTAGACGGCAACGAGGGATTAGATGTGCAATACAATTCAAACAGTATTTTATATTTGTGTAAACACAATCTCTAAGCCCTGCTCCAAAAAGCTGTACATCTCTAAAAGGCAGGGAACGTGTAGACAGGCTGAGGGAAGAACCAGCCAGAAAAAAGAAAAAAAAAAACAGTTCATTGCAGTCACTGGGTAAAAGGAGCTCACACTATGCTGGGAAATATGAATAAACATATAAACACACATAAAAACACAGATTGAAAAACCTACCAGGAAAAGTCAGGGTCCAGCCAGAATACTCCCACAAAGTATAATTTCTTCCATTGTTGTGGTAATTTATGAGTTTTCCCCCCTTTCTGTGATTGTAAGCAATGATGTCAACCAGCTCCAGCTTGAAAAGTGACCGTGTCAAGTCCAGCTCCCGTCTAGTTGAACTGATTTTGACTAAGGAATAACCACCAAAGGTATGTCAAGGTCAGTGTGGTTCCCCGCAAACAGTTTGGGTCCAAGCTTAACTTCTATCTTGTGGCAGTTTGGAGAATTATTCTTCCATTAAAGAGATGATATGGAAAATGTGCTATATATGCTTTATTTACTGCCTTTCTTCACCCAGGCTTTCTCCCCTTTGACCAACTTTGTTTTTTGTTTTTTTTTCCTTTGGCTCCAGGACATGACTAGACAGCAGCGGTTGTTAAAACCAAAACCAGGCTTCAAAGGGTTCTTATAAAAACCTATTGGTGTCACAGATACTGCCCATTTTCTACAAAGAGTACTGAGAGTACAGAGTACTGTCTACTGGGTATTATTTTATTGTTAAGTATTTAGACTAATGCTGTCAATCGATTAAAATATTTAATCATGATTATTCTCATGAATGTCATAGTTAACTCGCGATTATCGCAAATTAATCGCACATTTTTATCTATTCTAAATGTCCCTTGAATTATCATTTTAATGCCGTTATCAACATGGAAAAGTGGATAGGCTTGCTTTGTGCAAATGTTTTTTAATTGAAAACAACAACGTGTAGTGTTATAGTGAGCAGTCATTCACATTTGAATGAATCAAATCTCACACAATTTAACACTGTCAGTGAAGAATGACATTCAACAACCCTTTCTAAGGGATCAAAACGGGGTGATACAAGATAAAGTTACAAAGTGCACATCATTGTAAACTAGGACTCAGCCTATAGTGCAGTTAAACCATGGCTTAAACTTTCCTTTCTTAAGTTTCCTTTGAACATAATAGCATTCATATCCCTCTGTCGAAAGCCATCCATTGTCGCCTGGTTTTGACAAGGAGGCGGCGGAGAATTCGCATTCGCCGTGAGTTTGGCCATCAAGTGGTATTTCAGACTGGATGTGCTGCAGTGAGAACTCAGTTCACACCAACAATACACACAGATAACTTTGGTCTTGTCAGTTGACCCATCTGACAACTTTTTGAAACTAAACTTTCCATTCAGAATCTTGTTCGCATCCAATTCGGCGTTTCGCACTTGACATCCACACAAACCGATAGCCTACTCTTTTACAGCTAGCGAGCAGACAAGACCAAACATGTGCGTGGGGCGTGCCTATTGCTTTGTTTCCGGTTTATAATCGTTACTAGCAGTGGCCACAGCTTATAAAAAACTACAAGTTCACTAGGTCACAAAGAACGTTAATCTCGTGATAAAAAAAATGACGCTGTTAACGCGTAACTTAACGTGATATTTTTGACAGTACTTGATTATTTTCTTATTTCTAATTTTAAATGCAAATTTTAGTCTCATATTAAATTACAAAGATCAAATGTAAAATATAGAAAATCAAAGGAAAAAATCAATACCTGTCTTTTATGATTATGAAGCAGCTTAAGTATGAAGCATTGTTTATATTTGTGAGTGTGTGTGTGTGTGTGTGTGTGTGTGTGTGTGTGTGTGTGTGTGTGTGTGTGTGTGTGTGTGTGTGTGTGTGTGTGCGTACATGTGCATGTAACAGATAGCTTGTCTGAAAGAGAGCAGAGTGACTCAGCAGTTAGCAGTGTGTCCTCTCAGCTAGACAGGTCTGGGTTTGAAGCCCTGGTTGACTGTTTTCTGTGTAGAGGGTCTGAGCACCCTGATTTCCCCCCTCAGACTAAAGACACTCAGATCAGTTGAACTGGAGAGTCTGTAGTTTGAGTGAAAACACGAACTGTCTGCCTTTGAGTTAGACCTGCAACGGACTGGCAACCTGGTTCCCTGCTTTTTACCTAATACACACTGAGATAGGCTCCAGCATGGCTGTAATTAGTCCTCCCACGAAAGGGAAGCCACTTATCACACATTCTGTGAAATAAAAGATATTTTATTTACTGACAGTGAGAGAGAGCACATTATTTTTATGGTGTACTTATGACAAACATCTAATGGTTTGAAATTGCTGTATGGTTTTGGCAGCAGGGAGAAAGCTTTATGACACCCGGGTTGAAGTAAAATGTCAGCAGACATATTTCACTTGATGCAAAAACAACCTCCACTGGCCTCTGTCTAATTATTCAGCGGATTTTTACAAGCCTTCATAAGTATGTTTGTGTTTCTGACAGCTCCCTCTATTTTGTATCAGGAGACGAGTTTTGGATAATGTGTGTCAGACAGGGATTTAGGAGCAGATTTACAGGAATACTTTTTATTTAAAATGGCACAATGTGACTTTTCACCACTAGAGAGCAGAACAACGTCCATACAAACAGAAACAAAGTTTATCAGGGTGCTATTGCTGACTTGTTAGCAAACAGCTGCCTATTTTATAAATGCAGCAGACACAGAGCAACAATAGCACTGAGTGGTGTCGTGATTTCAGCTACCTGACGAATCCAAGTCCAATATTTATTCACCGTTAAGCTCCAGTTTAGTTTAAAATATCGGAGTCTTAAGATTGCTAGCTGCTAACCCTTCCTTACCAGCCACCGGTTTAGATGGCCTCCTTGGTTTCTTGCTGCTAGCAGGTAACGTTCTATTGACTTATTTGAGTGTGTCTGATAGACACATGGTGGGCTGATGAGAGCGGCAAGACTCAATCACACAGTTTATGTGCAGGCTCAACAACCAAAGTAATGGGCTAAAAGAGAATTAAGTCTCATTTGTGAAGACTGTTCATTGTTCTGCACAATGTGCTAAGAACTTTTTTTTTTACAGGCATTTGGTTCAAAGTTTGCATAAAAATATAAATTTTACATTTAAATTTGGCTTTTGTCCAAACACAAATGTTTTTGGCTCCTTCTGCAGCGTTGACATGTTGACAGATGACACTTGTGATGACAATGTGCAACATTATCTCCCTTGATTACATGAGGAGATTTTGTGCAATGGCAGACATGGCCAAAATTGTGCTCGTGCTAGCAATGCTACCAGAACTGAATGTTTACACATAAATAAAGTCACTGCAGTAGAATCCTACTATGATGAAGGTAGGTCATGCCTTCATCACAGGAGGATTCATAATTTCGAGGTCAGACCTCTAGTTTCAGGTAGCTGACCAGTAATAGCCTTTATTCAAGCTTCTAATTGTCTGACATGGCTTTAGGGTTAGAGTTATATCACTGTCTGCTGGTTTGGCATTGTGCAATGTGTTAAGAAGTACTGGTATACATGTGGACCAGGCATGACTGAGCAGGATGGAGACAGATTTCTTTCTCACGCAGCACTTGATCAGCTTGAACTGACATGTGACTGAACAAACCAGCCAGAGGCTAGCAGGACTTAGACTGAGGTAAATGTGAGGAAACACAGGTATAGATTCAGCAAACTGTTTTAACTGCTTTAAAGATTGCCGATGAAAATATTTAAACATACATATGTAAATAATAACTGATAACATAATTTGAAGTAGTTAAGTGTAAACATTACGAATTACGAATATTATATCTTCTAGTAAATTAAGTCAAATATATGAATTAACATAAGTTATAAACCTTAGACTTATAAATGGTACTGTATGTTTTCTTTGAACGATGACTCTTTCAACATCCATCTATTACAGAAAACTTGACGCACATCTACAGGAAATACTCTTTAAGTCTATCAGATGAAGTCAGTCTGTGTATTTGTCATCGTCACATTTTGCTGGCCTGTCTGCTCCAGGCTTCCTCTCCTTTGAGGCAGAGGGGGATGAGACACAGATATGCCGCCCCATAGAGGACCTGATCACAGAGATGAAGGAATGAGAGACAATCAAAGATAAGAGAATAAAACAGATGAAAAGATGAAAGGAGGTAATCGCTGAGTCACCAGCTGAATCTTTCATTAGATCAGACCACATTTTCAGAAACGCCCAGCGTTATGAGAAGTCATAGTGCGCATCTTTCCCATCCAACTGGTCTCTCTGCATTTGGCGCCACTCACTCTCTGCATCCCTGCACTCTCAGTGACCAACGCATTTCCATGAGCTTCACACAGGCCAAGTCACAATATGAGAGGCACACTTGCGGCTACCGGAGTATTCTGTGACGTAGATGACCATAGCGAGGCATATATTATGCTGTCACTGTCTGTCAGTCACCCAGCTCCTCTCTCTCCACTCCAGGCTAAAGAGCTCTGTCACACTCAATGCGAGCAACAAGCTTAATTGTTTTAAGTCAGCATCTGTGGTTACAATCAATCTGGAATTTGAACTTATGGAGTGACAAGGTCGCAAGATAAGATGTAGTGCGCTTGTAAATAACAAATACCATTGGTCTCAAGATGAGGGATGAGGTGACTGGTGACTGTGCGGCCAAGGAGGGGAAGCAATGGTTCAATGTCAAATCACGGCAAACAGGCCCTCCACTCTGGCGTAAACCTTCAGCCCCTCTGTGCAGAAACACGAGTCTGCTTCTGCTGAGACACGCCAGATTCACAGAGATCCTCACAGAGCGAAGCGATGGGTGAGTGAAAAAGCAAGCGGGGAGTCCGAGAAAAATGCTGGAATAAAATGGATAAAGAAGTGTTACAAGAGAGGGATTGATTTCATAAACCCTTTACCCCCTACCCCATCACACTCTGCAACCCTTCAATGTTAGGTCTGTCCATCTGGCATGTGGACTATATAGGCCAGAAGGAAGGAAACGGCAGGGGAAGAAGGAGAGCGAGATACCTTCCTCGCTCAGCTATTATTCTTTGTTAACCAGTTTTTAGCACTGCTCAGCCTCTCTGGTGGTTTTCATTAAGAAAGGAATCACCTTGGTTTTGCCAGGACCCCTAATCAAAACCAGACGCGTTGGAGTTTTTAATTGAAACAAGATGGACCTCCACGTTGTACACAACTGGCTTAATGTGACAACTTATCCCATCACTACAACAGCGTTTCCCAACGGACCAGGGAGAAAAACATCCCCTCAATGAGGGAAATCTAGGGGGTTTGTTAATATCCCTCTGATTTGCAGAGGTCTGTTATTGTTGAAACAACTCCAGACTCCTATTTACTACCATATCAGCCTCTCCTTCTGCGTTACATTATTTGCATTGTGTTTTTAGCCTCGTCTCTTCCTTGTCAGCTGATGTTATGACCATTAGTACAGCACCGTGGCGGCATGTGTCTGGTTCTGGCTGTTTTTGAAGCCCAAGCAGAGTGGGGCTTGGCAGTGGAGGAGCGAGGAACACATTGTGTGACTGTGTGTCCAGTGCTAGCCAGCTCTCTGGGCAGGGGAGCTTGCTTTTAGCTGAAAGAAAACAAGAGTCTGAATGAAAACGACAAGCTCAGAGCTGAGGATGTTTTTTTAGCTACAGCCAAAGCACCAGTTCCAGTTCTTGCTGTAACCCTGCCATAAAGATAGTGTTTCATTCAGCTTTCAGTCTTTATATAACCAAGGCCACAACTGGGTTTTTTTTCTCCCTTTCTCTCACATGTTGACAGTTCAGCTGAACCAAAAAATTGAACGGGGACAGATAATCTACCTGCTTCCTTCTCTTTCCCTGCCCCCTTTCCCTAATCCCCCGAGAGTGTTTGGATTACTTTGAAAAACAATATTAATAATTTGGAAATGTGGCTCCTCCGGCTCCTGCTGTGTGCTTTTCTTTCTTTGCTCATTTCCTTCTCAAAGCTCCCTTGATGTGGGGCTTGTTGTGCTGTTTTCAGAGGAGTGTGAGACCTTTGCAAGTTATTACCCAGGCCCCTCACCATACACCCTGTCTAACCTCTGAGACCAGCACACACCGACGACTAAATCCACCTGGCTCGCATTGAGTTATGTTTCAGCAGCAGGTCAAGGTTGATGCTAAACCTCCCATATGCAACCATGAAGTCCCATGTTCTTCGTATCGCTCCAGTAGGTTAAAGCATGTGTAGGACTAATAATAGGATAGAGATGTTATGGGGGGGAAAGCTGAATGAAGTTGGTTTGATATGTAAATCCAGTGGGTGTGTGTATGTGTGCCGAATGTGCGCAAATGAACGCAAAGAACATGTCACCAGCCGCAAATCGTTTCCCACCCAGGCAGATTTACACGGGGCAAGTCAATGAACTGTCTAGCATTCGGAAACCAAAGTCACCAAAGCCATGACCACAGGCATGAGCAGTATCCTCTGAGGGATGGAGTTAAGAGGGAGGAAGTGAGAGAGACTCTGCATATGAACAGTAAACCCCAATGCATATTCAATGTAATTACTGATCATGAATCAAAGAGGCAGTTCGCCTTGTCATCAAATAGCAGTCTTTCATCTGTTTGCCATAGATGTGCAGTTTCTCCTATCCATCACCCCTTAATGTTTTCATGCTTCCTGCTACATATCTATCTATACATCTATCTTATTATGCCCTCCTCCTCTCTTTTGCTGTCTTCCTTTCCCTCTCTGCCCAGTGTCTTAACCCCGAGTGCTGCACTGCAGCTGTATGTGAGCAGGGATGGAGGGAGACATGGGAGGATGGAGGGAGGCCCAGACGAGGAGTGGGGCTGATTATTAGTAAGACGGAGAGAGAACTAAGGGCTTCAATATGTCCCATAGCATTTCAAGTGGGACAGAGGGAGTCGGGGAAGCCAATTTAGTCAGCCACAAGGAGAGAGTACTTGCGTTTACAGATTGTTATTCTAACCACCCACTCTCACTAGCATCCTCAGACCCTCCTCACTCTCCTTTGTACACACACATCCATTCCTCGCCTCAATTATTTTACCCTAAACAGGTCAGCTGTGTACGACAGGAAGAAGAGGACGTTGTTTTCAAGAAAAAAGTTGGTGATTCACCCACAGGACTTCAATGGAAGCCGCACATGTGGGGAAATCTTTAATAATACCTTCATGTTGTATGATGATAGCATAGCATGCAAGTAGACAATCCTTCAAGGCTAAAGGTACTGTTGTACTAGTCAAAGGCAGCTGAAATATTGCAAACTCTCACTCAATGACTCATTCAAAACAGGCAAATACTCCATGTGCTACCACACACACACAGTCTCAAAGTCTCTTGCCAACCAGATGACAACAGGCGAGTTTGTGTGTGTGTATGGGTATTATTGTTGTGGGGACATTAATCTGTTTACACAGTCACATTGTGGCGACTCAACTTTCTTATGGGGACGAAAGGCAAATACCCACAACATAAATCAATCATTCATTCATAGGGTGAAGACTTGGGTTGAAGTTAATGCAGGTGAGGTTTAGGTTAAGGTTAGGATTAAGTGAAAGTGAGGGTAAGGTTAGGTTTAAGTTAAGGGTAAGGTTAAGGTGAGGGTTAAAGTTAGGCAAACAGTGGTGATGATTAGGATAAGTCTCCAGGAAATGAATGTAAGCCTACGTAATGTCCCCAAAAGTGATGGAAACACTACTGTGTGTGTGTGCGTGTATGTGTGTGTATGTGTGCGCGCATGCATGTGGCTTCAAAACATCTTTCTACTGGTTCCTTCAGGGATGGGAGGGGAGGGTGATGACACAGACACTGATGAGAGGAGAGGAGGGGTCCCGCCATAACTCCCCAACATCATCCAGCGGTCTGCTCAGATACGGCACCGTGGGACCTTTCAGCGCCAAAACGAGAGCGGAGTTGCACCCACAGTGATAAGTGCATAATAGACATGAGCAGTTTGATGTGCATCCAGATTCATCTGCAGTCTTGTGAGATTTTGATCAAAACAGGGAGTGGCGGAGAAGAGTTGCTGATGGCCTGGCCTCCCTGTGAAGCGGATAGGCCCAAAACAAATAAATCCTAATATAATCCTAGTTGTGGTTAGACACAGCATGAAGAGACTTTTGATCTACCCCTGAAATAAAACACTACTGTACATCTGCCTCAGCAAATGATCAAACCCCTTGATGTTGACTAAATGCCAAAATTATCATGCTGACCACAAAAATGCCTTGTCAGATTTTGGATCTTATGTTATCCATAGTGGAAGAAGCAGACAGGAGAGTCTGTAGATGAATAACCTCTCATGACATGAAACACCCATTCAAACGTAGTGAATACGTCCTGTTAGCCTAGATTCCTTCTGCGGCTAGAGAGACCCTTGCTAACTCAGAGCTGTTAAAACAAACAGGGAGGTCCCTGAGCACAGCGCTTTGGACAAAGGTTAAAGCAATATCCCCCAGCACTATTCATTTCGGAGAATCCATCCCACTCACTGGCTTTGATCCTCTCTCTCACTCTCTGCCCCTCTATCTCTCTTTCTTACCCTGAGCTGGTGAGGAGGTGGTTGTGTGTGTCTGTGTGCAAGTCTGCGATGAGAAGCAGAGTTCATCGTGAATACATGAAAAAAAATCGTTTCACTGCAACAGCCATCGGCGCCCATACGGCACCACCGGATCCTTCAGTGTCGAGAAAAAGCCTGGAGCCGAACCCGCAATGATAAGTGCAATATAGGCGTCAACAGTTTGATCTGCACCCAGATTCGAGGGCGTACGTGTATGCATGCGTGTGTGTGTGTGTGAATGTGTGTGAAGTTCAGCTGCTGAAGGCCCCAGAGGAAAGCCTATCCCTCAGGCTGTTTACCTCCACCAGAGCTGTTTACTTGACCCCTGATGATTTAGATGCATAACCAAATAAAAACAGCCAGGGAAGTTCAAACAGCCAGTGACGCATAAAGGGTGCATGAGGTGGGACAGCACTGTGTTCAATGATGGCTCACAGCTGGACCTCCCCACGTCACCTACAGCATTAGAGATGAACTAAGCAGAGCAGCTACTCATAATCTTATATCAATCCCTTTTTCAAACACTTAAGAACTACTTGAACCTTGTATAAATCTTCATAACACATAATTCTTAACGTGTTCCATAGAGGTCTCCTCATTTGCAAAGAGGAGCCTTTTGTAAACTAGCACAGTCTTTATGTGTGTATGTATAATCATGTATACCACCCCTGGGGCAGATTTCATCATATTTCAACATTGTGAACATTTGGCCATTTGTACAATGTTGTTTATGTTTTGACAGGAGGAGCATTGTTGTGTAGCAACGGATCCATTTACATAATTTCTCAATGTTGTAAGCACTTACATAATGCCCCCATTCATTTGGATTGAACTGCAGCTCCCTTCAAGGCCCCTGGACCAGGACACACACCCATATGCTCACACAGGTCTGTGGGCTCACACAGTTTCTCACATATTAACATGTGGATGCTTAGATTTGCAGTGCCGTGGGATGCGATTTTCTTTTATTCCGAGAAAATGCACGCGGAGAAAAAGAACAGGCAAAAGCATAACGAAAATATTTTTACATGCTGGAAAATAAATAAAGGACTTCACAGATTCTATATTTAACAAATCTCTCCCACTCAGAGAAGAAAGTAAGATATACACAGGCATGTTGTGATCACGTGACGCACTGTAGACTCATGCTGCTGAACTTAGCCCAGGAGGCGTATGCCAACACGTAATTTAGTTGTGGTGACTACTGCAGCGAGGGAAATATCTGAGAGGGTATTTAGATCATGCTCTCATATAGGATGATGTCACCCCTTTCAAACTAGCAGACTTCACTTTGCACAGGTCGCTTACACATTTGACCGCACACCCACGCATACCCACATACCCAGTCATACTGAAGTGCAAATCCCTTTTGAACTCATGCACAGATTTACATGAATGTATAGAAACAAACACACAAAAGATGGACTTATGCTTGTCTCTGTTAAGCTGTAAATGACTCTTGGGTATGAACTGATTTATGGTCAACGTAGCATTTTGCTAAATGCAATCGCACCACAGCAACACTAGGTGGATGCTTTGTACATTATGAGGTCATGTTGTGCATTTATTATATACCAAAAGTAATTGTGTTTATACTGGCTGGTAAACGGAGCAATGTAGGCAGCCTATGAGCTATACGGCATATCAGCTGACAACCAAACAGCAGCATGTGGTGCAGATGCTCTGGTAAACTTTAGTCTTTTCACAGATTTCAAGTGTTGGCAGAGAAACAAAAAAACAAAAAACAATTTCCATTTGGATTGAGCCACAACACGCCATGTGAAATATGTGTTTATTAGTCTGTATTGGTTACGAAGCTGTTGCTACACGTGGCATTTTGTTTAGATGCCGAGCAGAGCCATTGATTGAGGTTGTCATGATTGGCTTTTGGTGTTTAGTGTGCCAAATTGAAATGGAGTGGAAACCACACCCACTGTGCCCTATGATAGAGAGCAACAGTGGGAACAGCCGGTTTGCTCTGGAAATTCCACTGAATCACAAAATACAAATTTGTCTAGCCACAGAAAAAGAGACAATTACGGCGCTACGGATTCTTTATTTACTTGAGGTGATCGAGATTAAATGTTTTCGCTCACTTTGTGATAGAGAGCAAAGAACAATGCGAGGACGGGTTTAGCACTGGAAAGGGAACCACTACTGGAGATCACAAAATATAATTATGTGCACTGTTACCATGAAGCTCTTGTTCAACTTGCCCCAGATTCACAATAAACCATCTCTACCAGCCCCAGAAAGGTCTTAGTGGAAACGCATTTTGTGGCATCCACATGGTATCTCCATAACTCTTGAAGCCTCTACGTGTAGTTATTTTTTGAGGTGTACTACATCAGCTCCAGCAGCACACATAGCCTCTGCAACACCCTGACACAGACGTATAAATCTGGCTTTACACTCATCCGGTGTTTGTCTTCCAGAAATGGGCCCAGGCTGTGTTAAGCTGCTTGAAATAGAAGACGGAAAGAAAGGAAACAAGAAGGGGAATAAGATGAGGAGGAGACGAGGAGCACACGCATTTACCAGCCCAAGGTAGCTCTGCTTCCCTCTGATAGTAACCCACCATCAAAAATTATCAGCCAACCGTATGGTGGCTAAATTTGGACCTGCATGCGGTGGACACTGACACAGTGAGAATAATCTCCACAGAGGCATCAGGTAGAGGAGAGGTAGAGCAGAGAACATCATGAATATCCTCATAATCCCGTTACGGACCTCACAAAAAACCTTGCGCAGTAGGTGATGAAAATGATGTGAAAAGTGATATATAGTCCACGCTCGGCTGTTTCTAATGTGGTGATTGAAATATGAGGAGGGTGGAAGAGCCACTAAAATAGTTTTGAGCTTAAAGTGTGTTGAGGTCTGTTCCATGACTGAAGCGGTGACCTTACAGCTGAATCCTGTGTAAAATCTGTCTGACATCACTCACCGAGGCTTTTCCATCTCACAATCTGAGCACTGTTTTATTTGGAGAATGTGATAGTCTCGCACTCTATTTTACTTCCACACACTCACTCTTTTATACCATAATGTGCAATCACACAAACACATGCACCCTCGCGCACGCACTCACACATAGTAAGTGTTCTCAGACAGGGCGAGTGAGTGATATTCCTGGTGTGGTTGAAGGGTGGAGTGGGAAACAGTGGACCAAACCTGGTTTAAAGTTAGAATCATGTTGCCATATGAAAATGATCTCATTTCTAAATTGAGGGAAACCAGTGGCAGGGCACCCCAACGTCTCTGTCATGCATGATAATAATCTCATAACACTGAGTGATATGATTTTACAAAGACTTGGCAAAGAGGGATGCCATATGATGTCAACTTGTGACTCCATGACTCCTTTTTGGTGCCTGTGAGCCCACTAATCACATGACATTGATAGATCCAAGCAAGGATTTCACTGCAGGGCTCCTATCAGAACACATATGTCGCAGTACACAGTGCAGTTCGGATGCCTCATGGCTGTTTCTACTCAAACTATACGATGAAGGAAGGAACATCTTTGTAATGGCTGTCATGGAATAAACCAAGAGTAATCAAGCAGATTACTTGGCTCTATATTGTCTTGGCCTTGCCAGCGGTGCGGCTTTTGTACTGGTAAATATTTGCTGTGAGTTGAGTAGCATGGCATCAGCACATCACAGGGACATTTTGTGTTTCCCAAACATTAGGCCGGTGACGTCAGGAGGCCCTAATGATGTTTAACAAGCCCACCCAGTCCAGCATCACCCCATAAACAACCCTGATATACCCTTAGTCCCCTGTCCAACTACTTTGGAGCACAATATAACCCAACACCCACTTAACCTGGCCGTCCTCCATGTTACTTTAAGGTAACAAAAACAGACACTCTGCTCTGCGCAACCTTTGGTAACCTCATTCCGACGTTCCCACCTTCACCAGGTTGCAGGCGAGGGTCTGTTCAGTGTTGGCCTACTGAGGGATATGGCTCAGCTGTTTTGATGTGGGGAAACCCTGTTTGATAATTACAAAAGAAGAAAAACGACTGACTGACTGGAAAACCCATAACATCACCACTGCAAAAGTGAGAAAAAGAGAGAGCGGACACACCTTCAAGAAAGAACTGAGTGCAGGCAAATAGGAAGAGGAGGAGGAGGAGGAGGATGGAAAAGTGACAGTAAAAAGTCATAATTTGTGACTGATTAGCAACCGTTTCCAATTAGAACAGCAGAGGACAGGAAAACCAGAGGGAGGGAGGGAGGGACGGGGTCGGTGGGGTTCATTTCCATCCGGCAAGCCTCAAACACACACACACACACACACACACACACACACACACGGACACACACACAAACAAGGACTTGCATGGAGCAGAGTTTTCCAGCAGGAGCCCAATTTGTGTTTGGGCTCACTTACACTATTATATTGGTCCAGTATGATCTCAGCTCAGACTGAGGCTAAATGTCTGTGTCTGTCTGTTTGTAGGTGGGATTTTGTGTTTGCGTGTGTCTCTCTACGTGTGTGCCTGTATTTATGTGCATGTGTGCACGCGTGCATGCAAAATGCGCATGTGTGATATCCCATGTTTGCATGTGCAACAGCGGGCATGCATATCCGTAAGCGTGTGTGTTTGTGTGCGAGTGCGTGGGGCTGCCAGTGTGTCTGACAGGAGAGCAGAGGTCATGCTAAGGTTGGGATGAAGTCAGAATGTAATTATGCTTCAATGAACCAAAGGGGAAGTAATAAAGACCAGCTGCATGTTGTGTGACTCTTAAAGTTCCACTTAAAGCAAGCTGCACATTCTCTCTGCTCTCCCGCGCTGTGCTGAGAAGCGGAATACGCGGTATGTTAATGCTACTGCCTCGAAAAAGGGATCCAAGGAGAGTTTAGAAAAATACACACATGCATGCACACACACAGGCACACGCGCGCGCACACACACACACACACACACACACACACACACACACACACACACACACACACACACACACACACACGCGCACACACACGCGCACACACACAGACATTATTAAAAAGCACAGCATCAGCAGCAAATAAAGAGATAATAAAAATGGGCAAAATATTTCCTCTCACATTCTAATGGGGCGGGGTTGCCGAGGTGACCTGGCGTGCAGCCAGGGACGGAGATGGTCACTGAGTGCATATATGGGAGGAAAAGGGGGTAGGAAGGGAGGGCGACACACCAGGTGGTTTCACTCGGGTGATCCAGTCTCGACTGCCTGTGTCAAAAAAAGAAGGGAAAGAAAAAAATCAACTGGCCCGTCAAAAACAAGAGGGAAAAAAGGGAGAACTTTATCTTCCCCTGAATGAGCCTCCCTCTCTTTTCTCTCCCTCTCTGTTTCACTTGTATGCCAAATCTTTCTCATTCTCTCTCCTTTTTATTTTTCTCTCTCTCATCATCCTCTCCCCATCTGTCTCACTCAGACATGTTTTCCAGGGCCTGCCATCCATAGATACCGTATCCACCAACAGTAGCCCGCCAGTGCCTAGCAGAGAGCCCCTGGGGAAGGTGGAGAGCTGGGGGAGGGCCTCTGGGGAAGGCCTGCTGGGTACAGGGTGATACGGGTGAGTTGGAGGGGAGGTCGTAAGCCCTCCTACCTGATAACCACAGTGGCTTGATCTGGAAACACATGGAGGGAGACACACACAGGCCCATGTCCAGTACAACAATGGAGACAGAGAAAAATGGGTCAGGAGAAGTTGGATTTAACATATCTGGACGGTTCAAACAATAAATCAGGTTTATATAGCAACTTTCATTTTACACAAAGACACTTTGAACATAAACATAAAAAGAGAAAAATTCAAAGAGAAAGGAAATATTAAAAAGATAATAAAACTGGGGGAGTTAGGCAGCAATAGTAAGTCAGAGCTTCAGATGTTGTGGAGCTCCACCTGTAAGCCATGAAACCTCCAAAGTATAGGTTGTGACATTGATTAGATGTGAAAGGAATACAGTGTATGCTGCTGTATATCATTTTTTAAGTGCGTTTAAAAACAAGACTCTCATTGTCACATCTCCCATGTATTGTTCCAGTACAGTTTTTTTAGTGTCTTAAGTATGTTTTTTTTTTTCATATATAAATTTACATGACAGCAGTCCAAAACAACAAGGCGTGATGTGCTAATTTCTCTCATCATTAACCAAGAACAGACTCTATAAAGATGGAAACAGTGGCTTTTACCAAGTTCACACACATGCTTACATTGTTGTGTAAAGTCCCCTCATAATGCTTGGCTTATGGGGTCCCATGAAAGTATTTATGAGTTATTGGGAACTTATATGAAGGAGAGTGAGAGGTACAGCTTGGCTCTTACAGCTCAGCCTGCTGGGAAAAAAAAGAAGAAAAAGACCCGCCTGGATTCCATGAGGTTCCTGGGAAAAACAAGCAGGACTTTATCAGGGAAAGTACAAGTCACTGGGTCCTGATGTGGCAACTGGAGGCTGCTGTCAGAGGGGAGCTACGTTAACAGATACTCAGAAGTCACCAGTCATCCCCGAAACATGTGGTTCCTGTAAAAACAACTCCTTCCTACCATATGAACCCCTGCCACTATCCAGTCACACTGCCCAATCGACAGGGAGCGAGAGATGTGTTTTTTCCTGAGGGTGTCCCCCAAGGGTATGATGTGAGTGAGGATGTGTGTTTGAGTGTGTGCACGAGTAACACAGGGGCTGGTCATTATTTTGGTGTCAAGGTCCACAACGCCACACTGCAACTGCTATTGATTTAGATGGGACTCAGTCAGTGAACGGAGCTGTTTCTCAGACAAAGTTTTCTGCCAGACTTGTCCAACTTTGCTATTAAAGGGAATTGTCTAAACATTTACATTATGGTTTTGATTTTTTTTTTTTTTTTTTTTTTTTTTTTTCCGGGCATTTTCCTTTCACTGTAGATTTTTTACAGAAAGCTGGGGATGACTGGAAATGAGGGGGGATAGCATGCAACAAAGATCCGACGTGGGACTCAGCCAACAGACCAACCAGGATGATAACTCAAATATTTTCATTTTCGTCTTTTAGCTGATGGTCTTAAAAAGCAGGGATCTCACAGTGATTGTAACAGAATGATGTAACTTCAGCCTCTTCTCTGAAGGTATTACAAGCAGCTAGCCCCGGTTTGTGCTTCTCCTGTCCTACCAGTACTTTTGAGTTAAAGAGTTTAGCATCCATAGACTGTATAAAAGAAGCGGAGGTAGCCACAGTGCTGTCATACCTTGATATGTGGACTACTGTTTTTGAAGCCTTGAGTTTGTTATTTTGGCCGTCGCCATCTTGGATTTTGGAGCCAGAAGTGACCATGTTTGAACAAGACAGTGAAACACTAAGTCATGAGTTAGCACTAGGTAGCTCCATTGGTTAACATAATTTAGCCAAGCAGAACATATGGATCAGCATCCCATTTTGCATTTCAGGACCAATCAATCACAGCCCTCTGACATCATCATTCTTTAAAAATTTCTCTGTGCTTTGCCAGAGCTAAGTTTTCCAAACTGAAGTTATTAGACTGAATAAAATCCTTAATTGTTTTTTTTTGTTTGTTTTTTTTAAAAAGCTCTATTCTTTGATGATAATTAGGTAACAAAAGTAAATAAATAATAATAATAATTGTTAAAAATTATGAATGGCAATGGAAATAACACTGGTATCAGTTGTTCATGTTAAAATGTATTAATTTTGTATCAACTGAAGTTCAAATTACAATAAAATGTTCTTTTCGAGAATTAATCAAAAACGTGACATGAAAAAATAATTTAAGAAAACCATAAATTGCTAAAATAATCCATATTAAAACATTATTTCACATATGACTGTGAATTAAAGGTATGTGGTATAAATATATAGGTAAATGTTACAGATGAAAGTTATTCAGAATAGTTCATACAAAATATTAATATGAAATATACAAATATAGATAATTTACACTTTTTAATTAAAAATAAAAGATTTGATCAAATGCATAAGAAACAAAAACTGATATCAGATAACAGATATATATCAATATACAATTGATAATATATAATAAAATTATTATCTATGGTAAACATGTAGTAAATACTGACAGAGACATCAACATTTATTTCCCATCATCAATACAGAATTCACTTTATTTATTTTATAATCAATGAATTAAGAAAACTAAACATGTTTAATCGTCTAAACATTATCTCCTAACATAAAATAATTCATCTTCACATCTACTGATCACAGTAAAAATGACCTCAACAAATTGGAATTGAATCAGTGTGACAAGGATAAAAACATGTTAGACAGAAAAAGAACATCATACAAACTTTCTGTAACATTTTTTTAACATGTGATTTGTTATTTGCTGTATAAATATTTATCATTTGACGATGCACACATTCAGCATTTGTTGCACTCACTTTCTGTTTAAAGTTTTTTATCATTAAGTTGCATGACGAGTTGCTGAATTGTGGCAGACATATGTTTCCATATAAACCACATTGCTGAAGGTTGGTTGAAGGAAATATGATGTTTTATGTTTCAGACCGTAAAATAAACAACAGACTAACCTACTGAAGCAGAGTTATATGTTTTCCTCTGAGTCACATGCCTCAGTAAAGTGAATGAGCTTTAATCCGTGTGTGATGTAAAGCACATTAAAGCGTTCTTACTGGATAAGTCTTGTGTTGATTTTTTTCCTCTGATGAGATCCAGAAACCTGTTTTTATTCAAAGGAAACATGTAAACTCATTAAAGTCATTGTGATTAAATGGGAAAACTCTCTCCTGCCTTGTCTCTCTCACTGTCACACACACACACACACACACGCACACACACACACACACACACACACACACACACACACACACACACACACACACACACACACACACACACACACACACACACGCCTAAATCCTGAGGTCTGTACTACAAAGCAGGATTTGGGGTTAGCGAGCTAACTTGAGGTTTAGGGTTACATGGCTATGGTAGCTTAGGCTGCACACCTAACCTGCTCAGGAGCAGGTTATGTTCAAGCTAACAGATCATATCAAAGCACCGCCTACTGACCAAGATCCCATGGAGCTCGACGTGTGGATCATGAGAGGGTCTCTTAAGAGGGCAAGGGACCCTCATTATAGCAGAGGGCCAGCAGTACTCCTGTGTAGGAGGGCCCCCTCCTGTCTTCTTTATTACATTTTTTTCCTGTTGGCTGTCAGCAATGTCAGTGCAGTTTCATTGTGCTTGTACTGTATACCAATATCATCTTACAACAGAGACTGACTGAAGCACTAAAGCCTTAAACTTGTTGTAGGCCACTTATAAGATATGAAAGTAAGCCTACTTACCGCTTTGAATTATGTTTTTATATTCATTTTTCATTTGCTCCCAAGTCTGTTTGACACCACCAAGCTTGCAACTTAAAGAATAGAACTCAAGCTAAAGCTAAAACTGGCATACATGCCATAAGAATACATTCAAGCAACACTTCCATTTTATGGAATACACAAATGTAATTATAGTCAGATTTACTGGTGCAGCTTTATTAAATTGCTTCTAGCTTGGACTATGTGTTTAATTTGGCTTAGTGAAGCCAGAAAACAAAAAGATATACTAGGTATGTTGAACTTGCTTCGTAGTACAGCACCCTAGATCAGCATAAACAAATTATCTAGGGCCAACATAGCAGTGATGGGCCTGTGGGGTGTATTATGAAGCAAGATTGATGCGTTAGAGAGGTATATTGATCTTAAAGTCAGAGTTTTCAGTGCCATGAAAGTGGCAGTAACCTGGCTAGGGGGACACTAGAATGCTGTTGTTCATTCGACAGTCAAGGTTGTGTCTCAAGCATGACTATAATTGCTCCATAACCATAACCCAGTGTTTATTGTTGTGACCATGACGAAGAAGGTCCAGAAGTATTCACGTCAGAACATACCACAGTGTACAAATACTGCATTACAGGTAAAAGTTTTGCATTCCTACTTAAGTAAAAGTATATGACTAGTATGAGTGTGTGTGTGTGTGTGTGTGTGTGTGTGTGTGTGTGTGTGTGTGTGTGTGTGTGTGTGTGTGTGTGTGCGTGTGTGTGTGTGTGTGTGTGTATAATCTGTCTTTGGTGGAACTGTTAACAATTCATAGACACCTGAAATGTGACAAGGACAACAAAATTTAAGCTGTGGCAAATGCAACTGGGTGACACAGTGCATTTTCTTACTCTGCAGCCCACTGTGACCTCTGAATATGCCGCTGAGTGTGAAAAGTCTTTTCAGGAGATTAATAGTAAACAAAAGGAGCTGAACATATTTGCTGTTTAATGTAGAACCAGCTTACAAAGCACAAAATCATTCAGCTGCTAAGCAACAACCAGCTAAAAGCTTGGTACAACAACGGCTGTCTGATCGAGTTCTAGAAACTGTATGTGCGTCCTCAGGATTTTCCCATTCAGCATCATCATCATTATCATCTGACATCAGGCAAAGATGTCAGACAAAGAGAAACATTTATATGTTCAGTAATTTTGTATGACCCTCAAAGAATTTCAAGCAGCCTTTGATAGGAAGAAGGTTTCCCACCCCTGTCCTAAACCTAAACGGTCATTTTTGTGCCCAAACCAAACCAAAGCAAAGCTTCTTTTTCAACAGTTTTTTGTGGTCTTGGAAGACAAGGACAAAGTATGTTGTCCAACCTTTGGGGGTGTCAGAGGGCATGGACATACTATGTACTTTGTCATCAACTGAAAAGATTTGTTGCAATTTGTGGCTACCATGTAGAAGTAGCAACTTTTTTTTTTTTTTTTTTGTTCAACAGACTGAATATTATTTCATCCAGATGGTTTGAAGAATCTTTGAGAATTCTGCAGATTGTTTTGTTTTGTTGTTTCTAGGATTGCCTGGTATTTATTTGAAAACCGGATGCTTAGTTATGTGACTTGAACTTAATGGTCGTGAATAAGAAGCACAAACTTGGGCTAAGCAACCAGCTCCAAGCAGTATGACAGTTTAACCACATTATATGAAAAACGATGCATCAAATATAATTATGGCAGCTTGGTCAAGTTTGCGTATTATCATGTTTTCAGTGAGCCTGAGTTAAATGTTTTCACTGTGGAATTATGTTTTTGAAAACTTTATTTTAAATGAATCACATGCTGGACAAAATGTAAAGTAACTGGGGGAAATGTAGTCTAGATGTCAGCATAAACATGAAAGTAAATGGACTGTTATTATTCTCCATTGAAGAAAAGAGGTTTCAGTTCCTGCTGGAGGATTGGGTGTGACTCTGTAGTCCTGAATACATTTTAAAGGTAACTCCAAATATTGAGGAATCAGGAAGGAGAATTTGTCAAGGCCAGAGGAAGGTGACAAGGTCATTGACAGGAAGTGGAGGCTGAGCGCTCAATAGTAGCAACATGAACTCAGCAACTCATGTCCGTGATTTTCCATTCAACCTATGACACTGCTCTGGGCAGGGCACACAGTGGCATGCCACACACACACACACACACACACACACACACACACACACACACACACACACACACATATATATATATATATATATATATATATATATATATAGGAAAGCCAGAGTGGAGCACAAAAACACACAGCTCATGAAAAACAAATCAGGCTAAAAAAAAAAAAAAGTCTGGACAAAAACACATCCTGTCTCATATTTAAACCTTACTGACCCAGCAGATGATAAAAGTACATCCCGAATAACAGGCAGGTTGGTGTCAGGGTTGGCATCCTGGAGATCATGCCCAGAGAGAATGGGGGGAGAACGGACGCAGCTGGGTTCAAGGTGGGCCTCTAACCCCTGGGCCACCCTATACCAAAGAGATGTCTGCAAAGCGGAAATCCTCTTAAATAGCAACAGGAAATCAGACAGTCTGAGGGAAAAAAATAGTCCAAGCCTGCATGCAAGAAGAGCTCTATCGGACTGACAGCAGCAAACTGCATAGGATTCACCATTCGTTTCAAGTAGACACATAGAGGGAAAGAAGCTGGTACTGTTTGCTTCGTCCGTGGTGCCACATAACATAATCGAGCACTTATCACATCAGGTAAAATCAGTGAGTTGTTCACCCGCCTGAATGGAGTATAAAAAATGTGATGTCATTTAAAGGGCTTTAGGCTGTTGCATATTTCATATCGTTTACCTGAAACCTGTAGCAACATGCTCACCAAAATGCAGCCCCTTGCATTGTGTTGCCATGGTGCTATTGTTGGTTTAAATGCACCCTAAAGGCCACTATACAGTATGCACTCTCAAAAGTGCTACGCAGGCAATCTGAATGTGAAGATTAATGCCAAGGCAGGAGGTTACGCTTCACCCAATTTTTTATAACCTTTCAAAAACCAACAATCCAACATCCATGTCCAACACCTACAGCAACTGGGCAGGTGAGCCTCACTAATGACTCTGTGTTGGTAGGGACGGGAAGGAGACACAAGAGGAGTGAATCCAAAATCAAGTTCAGATATGTGCCCATAGACGGACACTCCCTGCATCTCCACTGAAATCACACTGGCAGACCTGGGAACATACAACTTTCCTCTTTCAGGTTGGTGGACAGTGCATTGTCCAAGCTTGTCCTGAGAGGGAGGACAGCTGGAAGAGACATGCACATGCTCCTGGTGATGAAACATGCAAAGACACACCAAGGCAGGACTGATGGAGGCTCGGACAGTCAGCGAGGTGCATACAGTAAGAAACCGCAGACACCCATGTAACAAGACCACAGACACACAAGTTCAGCCGACCAAAAGTGAAACAAATCCTTTTTGAACTTTTACCCAGAGGCTGCGATGCAGTACTAAAGATAAAGCACCCACACAACTGATCCTGATCCATGCACTATCCATTTGCTCTATATCACACAAACACATTCACTCTCATATACAAACTTATTAAAACATACACAAAGGCTAATAATCCCTCTCATTTTCCACCTAATGGGTCACATTAATCAAGAATACCCTGTGTGTAAAGCACGGGGCCATTAAGGAAATCTTGGCCAAAAAACGTACTTAACAAATGGAGCATGTGCAAAATGTTTTCATCAACCTCTCAATTCAAGACAACCTTTCAGTTGAAATGTGTTTCGTTGCCTACATTAAAAATACTCTTTGTATAAATTTGTTAGGATTTTACTTGATAAATGGAAGCCCGCTGAGTGGTGGTCCACACTGCAGTCGAGTTAAGTTGAGGACACAGAGCGACTGAGGCCTAAAACCAAACACCGCAACCCCACAGAGTCCCCCAACTCCACTATAAACCCTGTCAAAGATCTGTTTGAGGAGTTGTGTGTGTGTACGTGTGTGTCCCACCCCACATTTTGGAAAGTTCTGCCAAACACAGATCCATGTAAGGTCATTAGCCCACCTCGGACGTCTCTGCTTTGTGTCTTAATGGCAACTTCCCAAACACTCAGCTCCTCTCTGCCAGGGCTTCCCACAACTCACACGAACACACTGTCTCATGTAGATACACACATGCTACACAGACACACACATACAAACAGAATACAACCTGGCTGCCATAGTGTAGGAGGCCTGGAGGAGCCCAGACATCAGTCTATAAATAGTGACTGGTCTGATTGTGTGGTGCCCTGGCTGAGGAAAAGTTATTTAAAGTGACTTTATCTAGTTGTTGGCATTACAGTATTTCTTCTATTGTAGCTAATGGACTAAAGTATTTCACATGCATTATTTCCTGTATAGCTGCATTATTTTTGTATCAATAAGTAATCAAATGTCTGAAATTTTTTAACCCTTTAACATTCATTTATTTGTGTTTTACAGCCCCAACATATAGCAGCAAACCCTCCTCCCAACCTAGGACACATGTCTGGTGCAGGCTTGATGCCACTTATATGTTTATAACTACTGCTTACTTCGAATATTACGGGAAGGAATAAATGTAATAATACTGATGATTTTGTGATTCTATGACGTGGCAGTGATTTATATGGACACCACACGGCTGATGAGTGTAATGTTGACAAGAGCTGTGTCGCACACAAACCCCCTTTGCGCTGCATGCCCATATAATGGCAGACAAAGTTAGCAGCTGGCTAGCAAAGAAAGTCAAACATCTAGCAGGTAATGACCTAGAAATTCTCAGGAGTTGGTGGTGGAGACCAAAATAGACTAAAAAAGGTCAGTTAACACTAAACTTAGATCTATCAGGTGACAAGAAACATGACTCCAATGGAACAATAATGTTGCACTGTGTCTGATAGATATTTAAGGAGGCGACTGCTTGCGAGCACATTAACCAGAACAATTTTACCACAAGCCGCTGTACGTGGGGGGGCTGTGTATCGATCAGCTGGTTTTGGAGTTCTTCAAACCTCTGTCTAAAAATGAACGATTCTTTTCAGCTGGTATTTTGGTAAGGTCAGTAGATACCAGAGCATTGCTGATACGTACTGACTCTAGGAAAGAGTCATAGCTTGCTTGACGTAGTGTGGGTGAAGAGCGACAAATGCTCTCCCGTTGAGGCTTACTGTTGCTGCGTGTGGTTGCTGCTCAGACTGTTAAGTACTTAACAGTCTTGCCAATAAAGCATATAAATACTACAAATCTGTGTACTTGACAGCTCGGCATATGCCAAAGAATGCCAGAAAGAACCATGAGAGCTTTGGGGCTTGCCAGATTGATTTGTACAGTGTCACCAGAGTCACAGTCAACTCAGTGCTTGTTAGCCTGTTAGCCTGATGCTATCCCTGACTACCTCTTCCATTTTGATATTTAAATACTTTTAAACTGTTTCCAGGTCATTTTCAATTATTTACTGTAAAAACAATATACAGGGAGCTTCACCACTATTATAATAGTAAGGGTAAAACAGGGCAAAACATTTCTCATAACCATACGTTATTCACTTTATGCAGCCTACAGCCTAATATTTTGAGAGGATAATGAAGAGTATTGTTTGACTTGGATTCGTCAGTGTGCCCTGCACTCTCATGGCCTGAAGAAACAACAACATTCAAACTGTACTACCCAAAAAATGTGAAAAATTGTCACTGCAGTTAGAACCAGAAGTTCCCCAGTTCCCATGTTTAGTATAGTACCAGATAAGCTGATACTCAAGCACAAATAACTACTAACCCTTTAAATACTTAAAACAAACACGCTATTTATAGTTTGGAAATACAGCAACCCTGGTCTTGAGATAATATTAATCCTTTTAAGTTTCTTTATTAGATTTACTCTCTTTGAGGTGTTGAGAGTGCAATAAATGTGGAACTTCTCGGCACTAAGGCGAGCACTGGACAAGGGAGTTGACCGGCTTGCCTTTGATGTCTTCCCGACTTGCCTTGTTGGTCTTTTCAGAAATACAGGACCTCAGGGAGTACATAAGCTGTGTGATACCAGACTGACCAATGAAAGCAGGACCAGTCAGTTCCTTTCACCTGCCACCAGACAGCCATGAAAACTCAGAGGAGTCCAATAAAAAAAGAAACAGAACAAGCGTTGGGACAGCGTTTGCATGGGGGTTAAGGTCTGTGTGTGTGTGTGTGTGTGTGTGTGTGTGTGTGTGTGTGTGTGTGTGTGTGTGTGTGTGTGTGTGTCCTTACAGCACTGGGGTCCTGTAACAGAACGCCCTCCCATTCATTTTGGTATTACTCCTCTCTTAATGCAGTAGGAGTTGTCCACATCACTATCGATAAGACAATCTGTTCTGCATAACAGAGATAGACAGAGATGAGATCACTTTCTGCGGAGGCTGTGGGAAGGCTTTGCTCTTCTTTGGAATTAGACTATCGAGACAGGAGCCTGCTGTTCCTAAAATTCCTCAGTGTTCACACCTCCGTCCCAGCATGGAGCTCTTTCGTCCATGTCAGAAAAGAGACACCATTTCGCCGACGTAGCTGAGACCAGTAACGTCGTGCATGGACTGAATCATCGCTGAATGCAGTGTAGGAGTGGCTGTTTTGGTTTCAAAAATGAATTAGGGGGTCTAAACCATACAGGGTTCCTCAGTGGGAGATTATCCTTGACATACAAAATCAATCCATTAATCCACCAGTTTGAACAACATCTAATGAAACCAAATGGCAAAGTTGTTTTCAAGTGTTGCTGTTGCAGAGCGTCGTTCTGCACTCATCACCTGCAGTGAATTTATTAGACCCCCTCCATGGATGAGGTCAGCGTGTTTAAGGCATGGGATATGCTGGGTATTTTAGTAACTCAACCACACACACACACACACACACACACACACACACACACACACACACACACACACACACACACACACACACACACACACACACACACAGACAACTTTCACTCATGCTTTCACACAGCTCTCTCTCTCTCTCTCTCTCTCTCTCTCTCTCTGTCTCTCTCTCTCTCACACACACATACACACACACACATACACACACACACATACACACACACACATATACACAGAATGACTCAGGCCAGCAGAATGTGTTTGCTGCCTGCTCAGCTCTCATCTGGATGCACCAGACATGAGATAACGTGGATCCAATGATGACTGTCTGTCTGACCAAAGGAAAACCACCCCCTGGGCTTAGTCCTGGTACCTACTGCATGGCGCACACACACACACACACACACACACACACACACACACACACACACACACACACACACACACACACAAATAAAGCAGTACACAAACAACCCCCAGCCAGCTCCTTGGTATTGTCCATCTAATACCAAACGTGCTGGTGATCCCTCGCATATGGTCGAGTGGAAATTTACACACAGCATTCATTTACTTGGCTATTTATCTATGATTAATCAGGGCACTACATCCTGTCATCCACATACAAAACAAGTCATATATCTGCAGGCTAATGGTCCGGCACAGTATTGTGTAATGTTTAATGTCCGCTCCAGTGGATTTATATATGTATAGATGGAAGATTTTAAAATGGGAAAGGCATATGGAAGTGGATCCCATGAAGAGTACTGGAATGTTGGACGGTGTGGAAAATATGCTACGCCAAGTAAAAGTCAGTGTTTCATGTACAAGACACTTAACAAAAAGCTATATCTGTAATTAATGCAGTAGGGGACTTGCATGTCAAGATATTTTGGAATGCTTTGCTGTTCTTTGACCTGCTGCAGTGCAGAGCTGCTGCGAAGATCACCGAAATAGATTGGATTTCACCTCAGAAGGACCTTCGTGCCTCAGCCAGCACACACGCTCACACACGCACACACATGAAGATACAGTCAGTACTTTTGGTAGCAATGCATTGTAAGTCATAGCTTCAGTATATACTATCAGACTACACACAAGCACATGTTCCTAACTCACACACATACTATGTAAACACTATGTATGCAAGTATCCCATTACAGATATATCCATGTTATTTTACCCCTTTGGCATTTTCCTAGCTGGCCAAATGCAACACAGTTTGGAAACTCAACATGGATCGATTCCCATCATTGCCATAGTTGCCATTTTCATAGCGTTAGATTTTTCCAGAGTGGAGAACTTCTGTTTGTTTTTACTGCTACTGTCAAACATTCAGCTGCCCTGCAACCTGATTCATACTGCCGAACCTGACAGAGCTCCTTTGTATCATAAAACTGGCACACAAACTGTAAATAGTACATACTTCATATCTACACACACATACATGAATACACACCTTCACCTGAACTTATGGAAATGTACAATCTCATGCAGTGATGACAGACTACAAAGGCATCTCCTCAAACACTGACACGAACACTCAAAAGTGCCCACACTCCTGACAGCGAGAAGGTGAGCTGGGCGCTTTACATCAGACTTTCCTCCAGTCTGCCTTGTTGGGAAATAATAAGTAGCATTTAACAGGCACAAAAGGAAACAGAGAGAAAGATGGAGTGAGTGAGATGGAGAAGGAGAGAGAGAGAGAGAGAGAGAGAGTGCAGCCACCGTGTCCACTCACACAAAGAGTGTGTTTGAGCGCCAGCGTTGCAGATGGAGCAAGTGAGTGCGCAATAACAACGCTGATGACTGATATTTCTATAACACTGGAGCCTATTCCTCCACATGGAAAAGAGCAGAAGAGGAGGAGGCTGGGGAGAAAAAACACTGTATTCACCTGATGCCAGACCATAACATTATGACCCAATCCCTGTTATATTTACTGGTGGGGAACACTCGGTGGTGCAGGAAGCAGCTATAACATTGTTTTTCCCTCCTGTTAAAAAGCCTGTGTTCTAGTAAAACTTTGGGGGGCTCAAACCCACAGCTCCCCTCAATCTGCTTCCAGGGGGAAAGCTGAGTCACCTGAGCCCGCCTCTGCCCTCTAGCTCTCTCCATCTATCTCTCCATCTTTCCTTTTTTCTTCTTTCTCTCCATCTCTTCTCTCTGCCTTTGGAGGCTACCACATAGCACAGGAGAGCCGAGCGGGAGAGGATGAAAAAAAAAGACATTTATGTTGCAAATACAGCAACTGTAATGGATCCATAATGCACACACACTATACGCTGCGGTATATAGGAGGTATATATACATTGAAATACAAGCCGGGGTCTGTTGTAATTTTGCCTTGATGGGGCTGTTATGTAAGCCAGTTTAAAGACTCTGGGACTGACAGAGAGTGATAGGTCAAAGAAGTACAATAGAGTCCCTCTTTTATGAGTCATTTAGTGGGTCATGGGCTGCCTTCTCAAGATGTCATCAACACAACAGAGGGATCTTTCACACACACACAAACAGATATTATGTTACAGGAACAACAACCGAGAACAGAAGGGGGAAGGAGGAAAAAAACAGGCCATGATCATAACAAGGCCAAGGCAAGATGGATCTGTTGTTGTCTGGATGAGGACATTGCAGAGCAAACTTTTTAATTACAAATAGATTAGACCACTGTGATGTTGTTGTGTGGTCTCTGTGTAAACTCCCTCAATATTTTGTTTTGAGACTTGCGTGGATTCCTTCCCTTTTGTTTGTCTTCAGGAGACCCAGGAATCTCTCTCTGAGATGAGGGCCAGCACCGCTTTGTATACAAGAAAAAGAGGCAGAGAGAGAAAGACAGAGGGGGAGAGGGAAGGAGGGCCAGTGTTTAGGCCTGAGTGCACATCCTAAACTGCACTTTTGAGTGGCAAGACTTGCCAGGATGTTAGACTAACTGTACACTTAAGCGTTAAGTAGGCACCAAAAGCAGTTCCAGACACTTCAGAACCAGAGATGAAGTGTCAAACTGGAACCACGGCGTGCAACATTAACAGGGCATCCACCCACCCACCCAGCCACCCTCCCTTGGACTGCCTCTGACTCGGGTCCAGCTCCCAGGGCTGTGGGCTGATGTTATTATTGTTGTTTTTCGTGCTGAGAACAGGAGTCCCAGCCAAAACAGACTCCTGTTACAATAACAAGACCTGGAGGGCCCGTGCTCTGCTCTACGCAGTGCTTTATTGGTACAGGGGAGCACCAACAACGATGTCTGTGGACAATCAACTACCAATTTGTTAAGGGGCGGGACGGGAGATCAGCCAGGGACTGTTCTTTTTCTTTGTCTTTCCTCAGGTGCTGAGTTTCTGTCACTGTTAGACAACCATCTCTGCTCACTTCCTTTTGTGTGCCATCGACCACCACTATCGACCATGTGGGAATGATACAGGCTATTTAACATGAGCAGCACACGAGAACATTCTAGTCTGTCTCAGTCATAAACATAAAAAGGTGGATACAGGGAAAGGTACACAGATCAAACTTACATGAAATGCATGAAAGCAATCAAATACCCTCAGCGTACCTCTGAGCATCTGTATGACACGCCTCGCAGAAAGCATTCCAGGACTTGCTTCATGTTGTGAAATGGTCGCAGTTAGAGTTTGTTTAGGCACCAAGACTACTTGGTTAGGTTTAGGAAAAGATCGGGTTTGCTTTAAATTGAGTACGTACGTGATGTAAGTTAAGTACATTACGTGAGGTGACTAACATACGTAAATTAAAAGGTATTCGGAAGTACCTACTGCATGCTGGAGCAGCACATCCAGGTACTTTGCTCCCATCGCCTTTTTTAGTTTTGAGGTTTTGCCAGTTAAATAGCATAAAAAAGGAATAGTGTATTGCTTTTTAGCTAGCGAGAAAGGAAAGGAAATATGTCGTTGCTAATCAACGATCAGCATTGTCATGAAAATAAATTACGCTTTCGGTCCATCTGCATCAAAGTGGACGCACCTGACAGAGACAACTACCTTACTGACTCTCCAGTAAATGTATTTCTGTCACTTGTTCTGTTGTTAACACACTTTATTTTCCTGTTTGGTCGTCGGTTCAATGTGACTCAATTTGAATTAATTACATGACTGTGGTTAAGCAGAACTGCTGTCTCTGTTGATAGCTGCTTGTGTTTATTACGCAACCTTTTACTACAAGCCCAGAGAAATAAAACAGGTTGGCTTTGGCACCACTTCCATCATTACTTTATGCTAGTTACAAGGTCCATCATTTGACGGCAGGCCAGCCTAATTTATGTAAATTATTAACATTAAAATACCCTCTGCTCCCAGTGGCCTTTCAAGTGGACACACATGTCATTTACTCAGTAACATCATTAACTGACCTGTGATGGCTAACCTGTGTTAGCCACAGACATAAATGCATTGACTTGCAGCAGGCAAGGTTCCACCTTGGGACATGAATCCCAGTGTTAGACCCATCCATCCACCCTGATCTCCTCCATTCGTGGACTCTCTCATTCTTTATGTGATATGAGCATCTACTGTTGCCACGGATGGGTTTAGGTTGGAGTTAGTTGAAAGCCCAGATGCCAAGGGGCGTGACAAAACATGAGTATTTGACAACCGGGGGATAAGACTGGTCTGACCAAACATCCATAAATGTGGGATTGGGGTAAATACATGCAAAGGATAAAATATATTTTCATTTAAATCCTAAATATTAATGACTGTTAGTAGCGTACAAATAAAAGCAAAAATTTGTTAAACTTCAGTTCCAAAATTATGCTAATGTGAAGGAACATAGAGGGGTCAACTCAAGTCAATTTCATTCATATAGCCCAAAATCATGTTAACCTCAATGGGCTTTAGAATATGTACAAAGTATGACACCCTCTACCCTTCACCCTCAATTTGGAAAATGAAAAACTCAAAAAAAAAAAAAAAAAAAACCTTTAACAAGGGAAAAGGAATGCCCGTATGCAGGCGAATACTCAATATTGAGGGATTCAGAATGGGGTCAGGAGCAACAAATGTGATCAGGACATCCCTTTGATTAAGCTTTTTGACTTTCCAACAGGAAATGCCAATAATGCATCACCCTTTGGGCCCCCTGGACAGGTGACCCATTCAGAAAGACCACAAATAGGCCAGATAGACTACACCCACAGCACAATGTGAGTGTTTCTGTGGGCACGTACAAGTGTGTATGTGAAAGATGTTTGTTGGCATTTGAGGACAACACATACCGGTGGTGTATGACGCATGTCGAGCCAAGTCACCCATTGTTTTCTGAGTGAGCCCACACAGTGGCGGCGTCTTGATGTTGATGCACATCAATGTATCAGAATACGTCACTGTCCTATTTCCCAGCACTAAAACAATTCAGCTATGCAAAAACAACAATTCCATTTGTTCCCCCAGACTGAAATCCCAAATGCAATGCCATCTTGTGACTGCATAGCACATCTGCTGTGTGTTACGACTGCTGGGCGCCAACTGATGCTCATCAAATGACATAACTCTACCTGACGCACCTGGTGTGTGTTGCACTTTAGCGTCTGACTGGTTTACAATTCCCGACATAGACTGTGACTGTTTGTTCCATGAGACATAGGCCTGCACCAAACGCCTTGGTAGACATACATGCACCTACACCTCTGACAGAAGCACAGGTATCAATAGAAGACAGCTACTGTCCCACAAGGAGCTAATTGATGGCCTTGTGCTGCAGCATGTTATTATGTAGATACAAAACTGTTAGGATTACTACAATAAGTGGCAGTTTTCTGCTAACATGGTTGACAAAGGGGTTACTGATGCCGAGGGTGAGGATTAAGGCAGTAGTGGAACCCCTCAGACCCCGCTATGCCCCCACATACTGGGGAAAGCCCACTCATTCCATCAGAACTATTTACATAACTCCATGGAGAAAATTGGCCCGTAGCAGTTAGCTTTTCCATGTGCGCCACACAGTAGAGACGCTGTTATGATAATTGTCCCCTTACACGAGCAGAGGGTATATACAGTACAGTATTTACAGTAAGAAAATAAAGACAGAAGGGATGGTGAGAAGGAGAGAGGAAAAAGGGAGAGAGGGAAAGTGAAAGAGAGAGAGAGAGAGAGAGAGAGAGAGAGAGAGAGAGAGAGAAAGAGAAAACTGCTGATCAGGAAAGAGAGTGGGGTTCCACGGATATTCCCCCAACACAAACACATCCAGTGTTGATTTTTGTCATTTTCTTGGCTCTGTGAAGTACAGTAGTTGGCAGAACAGTAAGCTCTCTGATGGTTTGTATGACTGGCTGTCATGGTCTTAGAGGTGGCTTCCCGCTGCCTCAGCGTATGCCCCTTCCCTCCCTCTGTGGTGACCCTCGCCTCCCCTCTACCTACTCTCTCGTCCATACTTCTCCTCATTCACTCGTCTGCCATTTCTTCTCTGTCTCTCCCTTCCAGTCCAGTTGAAAAAACAAATCAATCTGGGCCCAGTTGTGCTGCCTGCTACACCTACTGCCCAGCTGGCATCCATTGTTTGCAATTAGTTCCAAGGCATGTGTTTGACAGCATGCGTACTTGTATACGTGCAAACTTGCTTGTACATTTTTGCAGGCATGCACGTGTGTGACAGGGTGCAAATGTGCGCGCACGTCTGAGCATAAACACATTTTTTGCGCGTTTTATGATCAGCAGAAAATCAGGCAGCCTGGGAAAATCGTGGAAGGACACAGGTCTGAGCAAGTCCAATTATTAAGAACAATCCATCAATATGCAGAGCAAGTCCTGGAGCAGGCTCAGCAGAAAAACATGGCAAAAAAAGTGAAAGCAGAAAAAAAAATGTGGTTCTTACGAGCAGGGAGAGAAAAATCTGTCTTTACAATCCCCCTGTTTCGGCTTGCCAACTTTCTGCTGGCTGTTGGTAGTGCGGAAATGAGAGCGTGCTAGATTCTCCCCTCCCGAGAATAACACAAACCCCTCAAAGCTCAAATCAAACACACAATCCACGTCACAGGAAACCATTTTGAAGCGTAAAACCTCCCAATGGGAGCTCCATTTGAATGCTGCGGGTATGCGCTGCCTTGCTCGCCCCCTGCGCCTCCCCCTTTCTCCCCTCCCGCTCTCTCAAGGCTTCAACCACAACCTAACCCGAACCACACCACCTCTCAGACGACAAGACTCCCTTTCTCTCACTCCCTGTCCATTTCCCCCTTTATTCCTTCCTTTTTTCTTTGTTTCTTCTTTGCCTCTCTCTCCCTCTCCATCAGCTATCAACAATTGTAATTTCATCAACAATAAGAATATGAAAGATTTTTAATTAGATAGATAGATAGATAGATAGATAGATAGATAGATAGATAGATAGATAGATAGATAGATAGATAGATAGATAGATAGATAGATAGATAGATAGATAGATAGATAGATAGATAGATAGATTTACTGTGCACATGGACACATAGACACATAGTCAAGTTAAGGGTCATGAGCCTGAGTACTTAAGTGACCTTTCCTGCCTCCCCCCATCTTGAACCTGAGCCACAACCTCTCGTACGCCCATCCTTTTTCGTTTCCCTAAAACAACTCTTCCCTTTTCCCCTCACCCCTTTTTCCTCCTCTTTGAATGGCAATTGCAACGCAGGGGTCAGGAGGGCATTATGGGAGGCAATCACAGTAGTTTATTTTGGCTCTCTCACCCCCACACCAAGTCCTTGGCTGTGCAGGAGCAGTGCCGCCACCTTGCCTGCTTGCTGCCTGGGAAACAAACACATCCTTAATCACCCAGGCCCTGTATCCGCCAAGGCCACACCAGTTGAGCCCTGTCTGACAAGCTCAGGCCAGAAAAGTTGGACTCCATCTGATGAACTCAGGCCATACAAGTCAAGCTCTGTCTAGTGAACCCAGGCCTAGTGGCAGCCAGACAGTCAAATCCAGGTCGCACTAGTTGAGTACCCTTTGTTGAAACAGAACCAGCAAGGACATGGTCTTCAAGCTCAGTGTCTGCTCAACCCTGGCCAGCCTGATGGTCAAAGCTAGGCCAGGGAAGTCGAGCCCTGTTGAGTAAATGCAGACCACAAAAGACCTGCCGGGCTGGTTGGAATCAAGCCAGAAAAGAGCTGATCTATCTTTGGCTGGGTGAGCAGTTCTGTCATTATGTTGGCTAAGTGATGGCTAACAGCGGGAACCTCTGACGTAAGCACTGCGCAGCTGAGGGCTGGCAGTGAAACGAGATGTAAGACAGGAGGAAAGATGTTTAAAAAACAAGCCAGTGGCCAACAGCCATTTAACCAGAGATGAGTAAGGCTTGTTGTCATACGCCATCCATCCCATTCAACTTAATCCCCAAAACCAAGACCTATAGCCTCTAAATCTCAGTCTATTTTTCTCTCTGTCCATCTGCCTCTCACCAGTTCAAGTTCTCAAATATTTTCCCTGACTCCTCTTCATAATGGCTTGCTGTTTTACAGCACTTTCACCCCTCTCTCACACCTCTGTCTATGTGAATGACCAGGATCAACAAAACGAACGTGTTCAGGTCTGAGAATGTGCTTTTGTAACTGTGTTTGTGTGTAAACAACAGGGGCACTAAAACCCAGGTGGCATTTTTGCAGCTCCCCCTACGATGTCTGTTTGACAATGAGAGCGAAGGCAGGCCCTCAGATATGCGGTAGGCTGGTAATAAGCCGACTCTCAATGCCACGTTCAAATGAATTTGGTGCTGCTTCATGCATTGTGCGTCTGTTTGGAACGTTGGTTGTGCATGTCCTCAAAAATTCACCCTACGTCTATTTAAGATGCAATATGCACATGGACAGTAGGGGCAGTGCAGGGGCAGTGTGGGAGTGGTGCCTGTGTGTGTTACGTAGCTTACATTCGAAAATACTGGTGGTGTTTCTCATCATCCGTGTCTCCCATTGGCAGAACAAGAAAAACATACTTGGCATTGTCACAACCTGCTTAATTTAGGGGCTTTATATACCATCAATAATGGCACCGCTGTCAATTTTCTGCCGCGATCTCAGAATGAACATTTTAGTATGCGAGTGTTGCCATATTTAATTGTTTACACCATGCAGATCTTGAAGTTCTATACCATGAGTTCTTTTGTAAGCCATCCGTTGGTATCCTTCAACAACACAAGTAATATTCAGGCAAGTATATCGTGAACAATTACATTCACTACACTGCCAGTTAGCTATGCAAACACATGGTAAAAAGCAAGCATGTCTGTGTCAGCCCTGTACACACCATCACCACTACATCAATCACGTTACCCTCTGTCTGCATTGGCATGTAAGATAATCAACCTTGCCCTAGGTGATATAAAGTGATTAGTGACCCTGGTTTGATTGTGTGTGATAAGAAGAGACTTGTGTTAAAGTACCTCAGATTTCATTGCTTGGAGGAAATGAGTCTCTGAGGCTCATTGTTCCCATGGTCTCTCCTCTCGCCTGATCTCCACTGAACCATGTTTCAAGTCGGAGTGACCCGCAGGCAGACACAGAGCCATGATAGACCCGCTGATCCCCATCCAGCCCACCATGCAGCCAGGGAGCAGCTGGAGCACTGAGCAGGTACATGAAGCGCTGAGACCAGCCGGGACTTCCAGGAAGTTCAGCATCAGGGATCAGTCTGTGTTATTGACTTGGCGCAGCCTCCAGCCAGTACGATTCCACCACTGAGGGGTTCACTGGCTGCACAAGTGCACATATGTGTATGTGTGCAGACCAGGGCTCAGTGCTCTGCGGTCCAGATGGGTGGCCAAGCCCCAGTTGATTTCTGTTATTCTGTTATGACAATTGAATCCATTTGAACCATTCAATCCTTCTCTTTCTCTCCCCGCACCACACGCATACTGTATCATCACACCAAGTCCCATCTCGTCCTTTGCTCGTCTTACGTACGTATCACTATTAAGTTGTTTAAAATGCAAATGTATGTGTTGAACAGCTGGCAGGGACAGGGACCACCCAGCCAGTAGAGGAGCATTGTGTTAATAGCAGATAAGCTGAAATGGAGTGTCGGGAGAAATTCTTCCCCTCTTTCAGACAGACAGCTGTGCGTAAGCCTTACAAACACGATGCCACAAAAAAACAATGCCCGATAGCTCCTCCCCCTCTGTGTCACCACAAACAAATCTTTCAGCGCAAACACAGATCAAAGACCCTGCTACCGCCCGTTCAGTGATGAAGGCTGGCATGTGCCATCCTCTGTTGTCAGGACGTCTAATTGATCCTAATTGATGTTGTGACAGGCAAAGACGGGAGGATCTCCGGAGAAGCACAAGTTGGAAAACAGCATTCAGCTTTTATTAAGCACCAGAACGGCTGAAGAAACCAGACTACGACACGGCTGGCTTTACTGATTGATCCTTTGTGTTCCACTGAAAACCAGTTGACGAGCATGGAAGCAATAAGATGCTTCACGCAAACCATACTAGGGCAAGATGTTGACAAATTCTGCAAACAGCGGTGGAAGAAACATCAGATCTTTAACTTGAGTAGGAACACACTAATAAAAAGCATCAGTACTTATTATGCACTGCAGAGGATGGTTATTTGATTATATGATGAAGCATTATTGAGGCATTATGTGTAACAAGCATTTTAATCTTGCAGCTGGTTGTGGAGCTAATAACAACTTTGTATTATGTTGGGGATTTTCTTTGAAAACAATACATCAACATTTTTATCTACAGGGAAACTAACTAGCTGTCAGATGTAGTGGCATTAAAAGCACAATATTTCCCTCTAAAACATGGTGGAGTAATTAATGACAACTGGCAAGGCTCAAGCAGTGGTGGAAAGTAACAAAGTACTCTACTTAAGGAAACTTTTGAGGTCCTTGTGTTTCTATTTCATGCTGTTTTATACTCCACTCGCAACTATTGCACTTTTTACTACAATACATGTATCTCACAGTCATAGCTACAAGCTAAGATCAGAGATTCTACAAACAAAACATGTCAGAAAATAAGATTAGTTGTAGATTTAACAACCATAACAGTATATTAAGTGTTAAAACTTACATGCTACAATATTGAAATACTGTTCAGATCTTAATGCAACTATGATAATAGCAAAATAAATACATAAATGTAGCACATTATATAATAAATACACTATATAATAACACCTTTTGGTGATTATATTTGCAATTTTACCGTAGTAGCTTAGTAGATCTGAGTATTCCCACAGCTGTGCACAAGTAAAGTACCTCCAAACTGCACTCAGCACAGTCAGCCATAAACGACACATAAAAGAACTGAATTTTCCTGTTGCCATTTGCCAATGAACTTCAAGATAAAGAATGTACATTATACATGTTGAGTTAAATCTCATTCTTTTCGAGCCTGAATGTCAATTAATGACATTCAACATCCGTAATTTCAGTGTAAACACTGGATGTGATTTCACTGGTTCACAAAAAGGTGAAAACTGCACAGAATGAAGAGTGCGTCTCATACCCACTGACAATAGAGATTATCTGTCGTACCTTCTTAACACTAGAAAATACGAGCTGAACAGCAAAGCAGACTGATTCTTTGTAATCTAAGCAACAATAAACAGGCGGTCCATATGTTTTCTACAGTGTCCTCCTTCGGTTGTTACTCCTGGCTCTGAGCCAACAAGTGTATAGATGTGAGTACAGTATGGCTGTGTATATACACTGAGGGGCCACGTCAGGGTACATTTTATGGATGTGTGTGCGGTTCACAATGAGGCATGAACACGAGCGTCATGTGTGCCTGTCTCTCTCTGTGTGTGTGTGTGTGTGTGTAGTAAGTTCTTGGAGAAACAGAAGATTATAACTTTTTTTTCACATAAGGGTACATAGGGTACATGGACTCACAATGAAACAGACGCACACATACACATACATACACACACTAATGGGGTGACAGAGTGCACTGGCTGAGCTCACATGAGCCAATGGCAACCTGGGGAAGGAGGAATGTGTATGGCGCTAGTCCAAGAGAGGCCGTCAGAATCCTCAGCAGGCAACCCCGGTTGTCTTAGTGAATACAAGTGAGTGTGTGGGAGTGTGTGCGTCTGCACAAGAGGCTGGTAGGGGTAGTAACTGTGTAACTATATGAGTGTGTGTAATTTTACAGACAGTTGGCGATGAATTTTGTGAATGTGCACAGCAAAGCTTTCAATTTAAACCCTCTTTTGTTATTAGTTGCAGCAGACTACAGTCTATATGAAGCTCTCTGTTTCTTTCTTTTTTGCACACATGCACAGCCATCCCCTCACAGGGCGGCCCCAAAGACCACATAACGATGATATGAACGGCAACATAACCTTATCAGCAGCATTACTCGATCTTAAATTCCTTAACAGCTACAAGATGCAGGGGAGAATCTGTAGGTGAAGAGTTCCCTTGCAAGTGGACACTTTCTCCAGCCAGCAAAGAGGAGATCTGCCTTCTGAGGGAGGCCATAGAGAGTCAGGGAGGACACTAACTATACCGCCACTCATCCCACTAATCCCAAAAATACAGCATGATGTCATGCAGATTCCAAGTGTGGACTGCAGTAGCAGAAACAGGGTCATGTGTGCACTTGACTAATGCACAACCGACAAGAAAAAAAAGAGAGAGAGAGAGGAGTAAGGAGGGAAAAAGGAGGAGAGTGAAGGGCTGTTTAAAATATTCAACCCCCCTTCCATTAACTAACCGTGTAGGGATGGGAACACGACCTCCACTGTACATCTCATGAGAGAGAAAAAAAAAAGGTGGGAGAGAGAGAGAGATGGTGCACTGTGGGAGTAGACCTCTTTCATCCAGTAGCCCTTGAATCCAGCTCAGCATTTTCTCAGTGATGTCATCTCTTTTTCACTCTCACTTCACCCTCTTCACTTTCTCCCTCACCTCCATCTGCTCTCTCACTCCATCCTTCCTGGGCTTTCTGCGTCTTGCACGCACATGGTCGCATTCCCTCCCTCTGCACTTACACGACGTGTGGTGCATTGCAATATACCGTGCATCTTGTTCAGCACACACAGATCCCTATAAATCTGGAGCTGCCTACAGTCATCCCGAGTTCAGCTGAAATAGGGTGTTCGCGGCTCGCTCGTTGCTCACCATCCCTCCATCCTCTCCCGTTCCTTCACACTCCAGCCACACAGCATCATCGGACAGGCAGGGAGAACACTGTGTTAACAAACATGGAAATGGCTGCCAGCTGCATGGACAGGGCCAGACAGGGGGGGAGACACATTGTGCATGCAGCTTTTTATTGGGTATGAAGAGAAGGAAGAGGCATGGGGAGACCAAGGAAGAGAAGAGGAGTGCATATAGCTCCAAAAAAACAAGGCTATTTAGCAGTCGATATGTTTTACAGCAGTGGAGTTGGTGCAGAATATTTACAGTGCAGATGGGTTTGTTTGACCACAGTGTTGAGAAGAAAAAAAAAAAAAAACTTCCATGGGGGAAATTTTAAAAACACGAGTCTGCGCTGCGGTCTAAGCCCTCTGCAGGAGACAGTGACCAGTCTCTGCCAGCGAGGTCTGGTCTGATCCGCTCCGACAGGAGCTCCAAACACCTGCTTACATAAAGTGGAGCTCCTCCTTTTGCACGTTCATTGTATCACTGACATTATTAGTCTCAACAGCCTCATATAGTAATTCATCCTTCAACACACATCACTGTACATTTTAATGAGTACTGTTTATTGAAAGTGTTTTAGCCGGTGCATCCTGGTCTGGGGATTTAAGATGCTGACCATATAATTGTTGTAAATGTCTCCAATTTTGAGGGATGCCAGGCCCACATTTCATGTCACCTTCTGAAAGAAAAATGCAAAGAGTTACAGTCTCTCTCCAACTCTATCATATGACCTCCATAAAGGGAATCAGCTGGATCACCCGTGTCTGGTTCAGCATCTTCTGGATCTAATGTGGAGGACAGTTAAGTGCATTCGAACGTCAGGCTAGCCAATTGATTCGAATATGCTAAATTTTTCATTTTTCTGACTGCCACACTGCTCTCACATTCCTTTGTTTTTTGTAAAAGATCTCAAAGTCAATGGGCTGCAACGTGAGAAAACAACTGATGGAGTTTGAGTGTTACTTAACGTTTTGTAAAAGATCTCAAAGTCAATAGGCTGCAACACGAGAAAACAACTGATAGAGTTTGAGTGTTACTTAACGTTCTGCAGCCAGCCAGGATTCTGCCCCATTGTCTGTCTCCAAAGTGACCGGAGCTCACCTACCAGCAAGACACTTCACCCCCTCACCACACCAGAATAACACACCTTATAAATAGGGAGCTTCCTGCTGGTGGTGGTGGCTCGTGTGAGACGGGGGTCACCTGGCAAGTTTTGAGGTAAATATTGCATTTTGGGGCCGACTCGCGCTTTTGTCTGAAAAGAGAAACAATCATCTGTTTAATTCGCATCCAAACACTACGCAATCTTGGCCAATCCCTTCACAGATGTTATCACTTAAAAACGAAAGTCTATCCTTCTTTAGCTCATGTATCATTTTTATTGATTAGAATAATATCCCAAATCATCTTGTCAGCAAAATTATCATCATGGGCAGAAATCAAATCATATCGTCCTCATTTTATTTCCAGTAGAATATAAACGATTTCGAGAATTACTTCTCTAAACATCTGAATCACTCGGAGACCAGTCTGTCGAGAGACTATCATGTTACATTGTATGTCTTGATCTCTTTGACTACGACCGTCTATGACTTCATTTGTTTTACTTCTTCCACCCCCGAATGATTTTCTGTTGTTTGTTTTTAATCAGTTAGTAAGTTGTTCCTGTTTACTTGGTCTTATAAAGAGCTAAAATGACTAAGAGACATTTGTCTGTGTGATCAACAGATGAGCTCATTAACCAGTGTGTGTCTCAGTGTGTTTGCACACTATAAAATGTGGCATCTATCTGACTTTAAGTGGCAGTACCCAAAATGTCCAAAACAATACATCACCAGGACTGGTCATAAAAAGGAGTAATAATATCAGCACCTCAGTGCCGGTTTAATGGCTGCAATATGTATGTACAAATGTGTGTCTGAAGTCATGGGGTACTCCCATGACAAGGAACAGGAGGGGAACAGGGACAAGATTTTATTGGCAAACAACAGAACCTGATTTCCCAACTTTCATGTGGGGTCTGTTCAGGCCAAGAGGAGAGCAAGAACAGGAATTTGGTCTCCCTCTCTGCTGGTTAAGCAGCTGTTTCTCTGGAGGTCCTGACTGGGCAGCAGAGACAGAAGGAGCAGGGAAACAGGAAAATAAAAAGTGAGAGTGAGGCAGACAGAAAAGAAATGGAGTGCCTGTGTAACAGGAGGCTCGTTTTGTTCCAAATCAGATTGCTTTATAGCGACGCAGGGGGTGAGTGGTTCCAGGCAGCAGACAATGGGCCAACAGGATCAATATTGACATTCTCCTTAGTGATAGCTGAGTTTGCTGGGTGAGGTCAGGGACGGGACCTTTGTGTTAGCCAGCCAGCATTAGTGGTCATGGCTGGGGGACACTTACTGTAACCTTGGCCTCTCAGCATAATGGAGGTTCTGAGCGAGCCCAGGAGAGGTCCCTCCCCTTTATGGGCCTTATTACCGTAAGAGAGCTCAGTCCTCAAGTGGCCCGATTCAAACACAGATCATTACTTTGTCAAAACAGCTACCAGACCACGTTGGCACACGCTCGGGCCAGCTTGTGTGGTGAACAGTGTCTTGAAGTGCCAGTTGTTGAGCGCAGCAGCCGTGGGAGATGAGGCGAGGAGAACACAAGAAAAAGTAAGCAGAGCATTTTTGGACAAGTGACCGTTTATTAGTTCTTATTCCAACAGCACTTACAATTAGACATATTCACTGGCAAGTCCCCTGCGCTAGGCAAACACACACACAAACATTGGGTACAATCTTCTCTCAAGAGTTATGGCAGGAGGCGCTACCGCAAAATAATAAAACACTCCAGCAAATTCCATATCGTTGCTTTTGCTGAAACAACATCTCAATTGTTGTTTACCTAAAGTGGTCAATTAATCCAAGGCAAACTCATAAAAGAGCAAAGTATGTGGGTTGTCCAGGTAGTCTGATCCAACTGGCTAAGAGTCAGGGCTACTAGGGATACCACAATATACCACTCCCCAGCGCGGCAGAGGAAGAGGAGTGTGGGACAGGGACAAGGAGAAAGAGGGACAGCAGAGGACGAGAGGGAAGGAAAACTCCTGAGGAAAGAGGAGAGACAAGGAAAGAGGAGGTGCAGAGGCAGAAGTGCCAAAGAGGAGGAGTAAAAGGAGAAGGGGGTGGGATGGGATGAGTGGGAGGAGAAAGGAGAGGAGGTCATCTGAGGTGATGGAGATTATGTACAGTGGGCTGGTTTCATGAAAGATGGAGCTGGGCCACTCTCCTCCTCTTGTGATTCTGTTCTGGCTCGGGTTACTGGACCGAAGCCTTGAAAACTCTCACACACACATGCACGCGCACGCACACACAAGCACACACACACACCAAACACATCTCCAGTCTCACACACACATACACGCTCATTCTTCTTTCCTACACACTTGTGAGTGTTTTCTTACAGAAATAGAAGTGACGTCACAACAGTCGCGTTGTAAATCAATGCACGTTGCTCCCAACGAAACGCCCACGCGCACATACGAGCCCAGAGCTCCCGGTCAGTGGGCTGTCTCAGAGTCCGAACCACTCGGTGACCCCTCCTCTCCTGGGGTCAAGTTTCTGCCTCTGCTTCTCGTCCTCCATGAACTTCTGCTGAATGTCCTCCACGGAGCCCTCCGCCACCTTCTGTTCTTTTGTCGAAAAGATGTCAGGGAAGGTGAACGTCTGGCCCTGGGCCTGGGATACAAGGGCAAAAAAAAAAGAGAGGAAATGAGAAAAGAAACCATCGCCTAATAAGAGGAATTAGTTGGATATTTTCTCATTTAAATCACTTCAGAAACCAACATGTCAAACGTGTCAAATTGCATTTTCCTATTCTTTACAGAGACGACAAGTGAGATACGGATTTGGAATTCAGGACACTTCTTCTCCCTCTATACTCCTCTTCCAGTTACACAAACGCTCTCTTTCACTCTGGCATTCAATTTCTCCAACTCTCTCCCACATTTAATCTCTCATCTCTCTCCATTTCTCTGGTCTTGATTTATTCAGAGGGAAAGGATGGTATCCATTATTTATTCCATACCAACCCATCTCTGGCCATGGCTAATGCATCACTGGCCCAACAGTAGTCTGTGTCAGGCCTGCCGTGGAGTACAGTACAGCACACACACATGCATGCTTGCACGCCCTCACACAAAAAAATAACAGGTCAGTGGGTGCAGGCATGCACACATATCCATAGCCTATCCCTCTCAGCCTCTCCCATGGACACCTGGCAACAAGAATGCACTGTTATCAATCTCAACTGGAGCCAAATCATTGCTGTCCTTAAACGACTCATAGAAAGGCAGATTATAACAGTCTGTGATGCGACTGCACTTACATGTGTCACTTTTATCACTAAGTGTTCGGATTTTGAGCAAACTGCTAATCCTCACAAATGTTCCCAAAGTGATTAATGATCGCTAACGTTGTCGTTTGCACCAAACAACAGCTTCCACTTCACAATGACAAATAGTCACATGTCATTATGTGACTCATAACCTTCCAAATTATTTCATATAAAGGCCTACCACTATAAAATGAATTGCTTCCATGAACACAATTGTCAATCAACTATTCTGTTTAAATATGTGAAATATTTTGTTTGGGGTCAGTGTGTAGGCGTTAAGGAATGGTCTGGCTCTGATGTGAACGTTACTTTGTCTGTCTCCAACCCCCAAAATACCAAGAGAAACATGCATATAATTACCACATAGCATGGTTTAATTCCCAAAGGGGGAGACAACATGAAGCTCGCTCAGCCAAAGATGCAGAATGGAGCTGGCCTTGTCTACTTCCAAAATGTGCTTCACCAAGACAACCTAAACCAGGAGCCCTCGGTATCACTACTGTGTGTTCAGACTTGTGCATGTATAAATGGGTGCACTCAGGTGCACGTCTGCATGCGTTTTGTCTTGTGCTGCCAAGGTTATGACAAATAGCTAAAATGCATGAGGATTGGATGTTCAGTGGACTTCAGCTCATAAAACAGTGACTGGATACACACTGCTTACCCGAGATTTCCACCGGGCGCGCATCTGTGACGTCGCCTATGTGATGCATATTTGCTCCATCCTCCACATGTCCAATCCCCAGCACTCGCGTGTCAGAAGTGTTTTCCCTGCCAATCTTTGTTGACTTGGTCAGATTGTGTTTATTTGGTCATTTCCCCTTGATTTCTCTTGACTTTTACCATTGGTGGGTAGCCTTCAAGGTTAAATGGTTTCTTTTTTTTTGCCTGTTTTAATTGCATTTATTGCTGATGTACAATCAGGAGTCTCATTTTGAAATTTTGCTGGATTCTTGACACCATTCCTGTGTCTGACTTCCCGTCTGGCTCGATCTGCTCTGTGCACACTGATGTGCCTGAAATAGACTCAGCATGTACACTTCTGGAACACCTTTGAAGCGGAGATGCAACACATGGTGGAAATGCATTCATCAACTAGAATGGCAGCGACCAGCTCCATAATACGCGTCACGGACGGAGCGTGGACCTTATGTGCCTGGTGGAAATTAGGGGTAAGAAGTCTGTCTAAGATGCTCCGTACTTCATGACTAGTCGGCACTGGAATGAGCCTACATCACGAAACATTTTTGGTTTAACCAAGGTTGACAGGGAAAAAAAACCAAAACAAAACAAAACATTGTTAAAAGTAGCGGAGTAGTTTTAAACTCATTTTCTCTATTTTCATGTCCCCATACATGGGTGAAGAGAAAAATGTGGAGAAAATACAAAAAGCAGCTGATCGTGTGCCAGTCCCTGAAATCAAAACTACAAATATATATGAACAAACAGTTAAATTACACAGTGCTCATGCTGCAAAAAGTATTTTTAAGTCCATTTTCCATCTACATTTTTTGTAGACTGAAGTTTTGAAAAGTGTCACATGTTTATTTCAAAATAAACCGCAATAAATTAGCTTATTAGCCAAAAACAATGAGCCCAAATAAGCCACACTCTATTTACTTTTTATTGGTTGCAGAGACCACAGTCCACCTTTCACCAGTGTTTCTTAGTTACTGACTAATCCTAATTTGAAGTTTTCAGTGAAAAACAAGCCACCATAATGGGGAGAGACTGGCTGGCTTTTAGTCTACAAATATCCAGACGGTATTGCATTAAGACATTAACCACAACCCAGTCTTTATGTATGCGAACCGCAGTTGAGTCTGACATGTCCGATCTAATGATACTGGCATGATCAGGCATCTAGCTATATCAAAACCCAACTATTATGGAAACTACTATTTTGGTATGATACTTTACACAGAACTGTATTCGTGTTACTCTGTGAAACCTGGCCATTTGAGTGTAAACTCTCTGATACCAGCTTTGAGGAGTAGCTAAAGCAAAACATGCACAACCTTAAATCAAAAGAAAAGCCACCCTGTTCTTGTGTTCCTGTCTTGCGGCAACGCCTATATTGCAAACTACAGGAGGTTTTCTGGTGAGTGCAGTAATACAGGAGGAGAGACAAGAGTACAGACCCATGAGGAGGAGAGGCCATAGTCAGGCACAAGCAGAGAGCTGCCAAACACCAGGGAAGCACCTGGAAACCAACAGCCCTGCCAAGACCCTCAGTGTCTCTGTGCACTCGCACACACTGCCATCGAGGAACGCGAAATCCAGAACACAAACACTGGACCAGGTCAAGGGAGGTTTGCTGCAGGAGTAAGAGGAGGAGGAGTGGGGAGCAGGAGTAGGAGGCAGCAGGGAGAACGATGGGGGTGTAGGATGTGAGGAAGTGACTGGGAGAGGAGGAAGAGCAAAGCAGGGGTGATGGGGGAAGGGGTCTACCACAGCGCTATAAACACCAGACCTGGCAACGGGAGGAACAATGAAGCAGTGAGCCAAACAAGACTTCACCCAACTTGAACCAAATGTTGTCGCATGACAGTTCCCAGTTATACGGTGCAGCACTGGACACCTTGTGTATACACACGGCGAAGATTAATACTGGCCTGAGAGAGCGCGATTCACAAAAACAACAAAGCCCCAAGATTGAAATCAACAAAGCGCTGAGACTCGTTAAACAAGTCTTATTGTTGGCAGCAGGCCGCACCCTGTGTGTGTGTGTGTGTGTGTGTGTGTGTGTGTGTGTGTGTGTGTGTGTGTGTGTGTGTGTGTGTGTGTACGTATGTGTGTGCACGCTCGTGTCGAGCGTCTGCTGGACACATTTCCGCAATGAGAGAAAGTGCTGGCAGAGAACGTTCATATTTTTGTTTGAAATATATACGTCGCACCACAGCAGAGGCAAAAACCCATGTCCCCTCGGTCTCTCTGCGCTCCGAGCCAAAACGATCTTCCTGTGTGTCTGTCTGCCTCTTTCTACTGGTGTGAGAGAGAGAGAGCGAGTGCGTGTGTGCGTGTGCGTGTACGTGCGTGAATGCATACTGAGTGATTTACGGAGATGATCGAGGTCTGGTCCAAAAGGACAAAAGTGGGGAAAGACAGTCAGGCATTATGTGCCTCCGGGGTTATGTTACCTACTATGCTTCCTAGATGACAAATTGTAAGGCGTGGATATTTTCCCTCGCTCTGCCATCATCTTCACTGTGCTCCCAATTGAAACAAGCTGCCATCCAGGAATATTGGGACAAGGCCCCACACAGCTAGTGCTGTAAACATACTCCTCTTACGCACATGAACAACCCATTACACCCACAGTTTCCCTCTCAATGGGAAAAGAAGGAGAAACACTGGGGGGAGGCGGGGGGGGGTCATTGACTCACTACCAAATCATCTCACTTTCCCGATCTGTGTGTATATGTGTATGTTTCCTTACTAAGCTTGAATTCGATGTCTTGTTCTGTTCCAAGAAGTGTGTGTTCAGGTTGTCGATCTGCTCTGCGTCACGTGGTCACATCAGGGGACCGCTGTGTTTGAATGGGGTAGCAGTTACATTCAGAAAATGCTGGTGTAAGCCTCGAGGGGGCTTCACTGAAATGTCCCCACATCAAACCTGGGTTTGTGTGTGTGTGTGTGTGTGTGTGCTCATGTGACAGTCAAACACAAACCCCAAGTAATCCTGTTTGCGGGCCCAGAGGGATGGAGGGAAAGAGGAGAGTGAAAAGAGAGAAGACCAGGCGAGGGATGGAAAGAGAGACACAAAGGACAACTGTATTCTATCTGATTGACCTTTGCTTCTGATCTGTGACAAACTGAGCATGCAGTCGTAACTCAAAAACAGCCGCAGGGGGAAAAAGTCCTGGTGTGTGTTTGTCTCTGTAATAATTTCCCCTTAAGAGAAGAAAAAAAAATGGAAGAATGTCGAAAGAATGGACAAATGTGTGACCGGCAAACCTTGCGATGCATGTGAAATCAATACGGGGAAAATGTGAAGGGGGTGACTCTTTTATTATTCATAAGCTTAGATTTAAGTATGAAATATGAAAGCCATAGTTGTTCTGGCCTGATGTGCTAAAATGTCTTTGATGAAAACAGGAAGGTGCTGGTGCTCGGAGCTTGAATAGAACATTATGGCACAGTCAGCAGCCGGGGACACAAAAGGCTGATTCAACCTGCTGTTCTGAGAGTTAAAGCATATGGGACATGAAGTGGACCAGACTGGACCAGGACCAGCTGCACCACCAGACATCGCCATGTGACAGATGAGATACACATCACCATTTAAATGCCTCTGAATGGGCTGCACAGTAAGCGCAGAGTAAGAAGTATGCTTCCGAAAATACAAAACAAAAGGAGGCTTTCAAAGATGATTACTCAACCCCATTGTAGTAGGTTTGACTTCATTTTCCAATATCCTCGATCCACAGAATAGCCTTCATGGTATCAGGTTTTATGTCCTCTGGAATGAAACAAGTTTGGAGCAACGTTTTATTACTTTGAAGACTGTTTAACAGCTGTAAAACTACTCTCGAGGTCAAATGGTGACTTCCATTCAGATAATCTAGACAACCCAAGAACTGAATCCATCAGAAAATGCATTCTAACTACTCTTTTACGACCAGAGATCAGCCTTCCCCTTTGTGCTCTCTCAAAACCTCGAGCACCTAAAGTTATTGTGGAGCTAAATAAGATGTGACTGAGGGGTGGGGGCCAAGTACACAGACTTCTTGGATGACCTCACTTGACCGAATTAAAGAACAGAGGAGCTCTCAATGTGGTCACAGAGACTGAAAGGCTTAAAGTGGTCTGAAAATGTGAAACTGAGCCATTCACACCAGCCCTAAGAGACTATCAGACAAACTACATATCCTTTTCCTTATTTGATGAGGGACAATCCGGAAGGAATCAGAAGATAGAGCCATTCACAGAGCAGTCAATAAAAAAACAAAATCAACCAGATGTTGGCGGTCGCCATTACAGTCCAGCCAAATCTGGGCCGCACACTGAAATGAGAGGTGTTGACGACCCGGTGAGAAATCTCATGAGGCTGTGGCTCATGCGGCTGCGGTGGCAGTGTGGTGGGTAAACTGTAGCAAAGCACAGAGACATCTTGAACACTTGTGTGTGTGTGTGTGTGTGTGTGTGTGTGTGTGTGTGTGTGTGTGTGTGTGTGTGTGTGTGTGTGTGTGTGGCAGTGAGAGAGAGAGAGAGAGGTGTTCACTTTGCGGCAGAATCTATTTTGACCGCATAGTAGGAGAGCCTGGCAGACTACAGAGGGAGAGACCACAGTGGTGAGGTTACCAGGACTGGAGCTGAGGGCAACCCCCTGCTGAGTGTGTGGGATATATATATATATGTGTGTGTGTGTGTGTGTGTGTGTGTGTGTATAAACCTTATCTATCAAAGGAAACATCGACCGCACATGCATAATGCTCATTTTCAACACACATCGACGCCTGAAGCTGTGAGAGACACCATGTTGTACTGCTGTCAGTAACCAGCTTCACTTGACCATTTCTTGGAGGTCCTGTGCCTTGCTCAAGGGCAACTCATCAAGAGGGAAGAGCGCTTACTGGACTTTTTTTTTCCAAAGAGTCTCCGGTAGCCTCCCTTTGAATTTTAAAAGGTGTGATCACACCTTTGTGAGTCTGCTCTCTTTGGTCTCAGACACCACACCAAATTTTGTTGCATTTTCCTTGTCGGTTCATTTAAGTTCACACTGGCCAATTACTAGTGAACCAGGGCTTGTAAACGAAAGTCAGATGGACTCACAAGTAGCTTGTTTATTGGACAGAGTTTTGGCAACCTGTCATCCTGCAAGATTACAGATTTTGGCAGCCGAGGAGCAAGGGGAAAAAATGAATTTGATTCAAGTTCCTTTAGATTTAAGTAAGCTTCATGGACTTTCTGTGCTTTTTGCCATAATTTAGCATCTCTGGTCTTCATACCAGATAAGAAGGAAATAGCTGACTACAGTGATCTGTACAGGCTGTGGTTTGCTCTTGGTTCATTTTGTTATGCTCGGCGTTCCAAGCATGAGTAAGTGCTGGCTATCCGATGTCAACATCCGTCTCCTAGTACCCATAAAAATCACATGAAAAAATGACCAAACAATAGACAACATGTTCATGAGAATGTTTTTGGGGCTGTTTCCTGTAGTTAGTTCAGATTACATTCCCTGTTCTAACAAACTGTACCCCAGGTCACTTGGACGTGGACCTATCAGGTTCGCTTTGCATTATACTGTTCTTGACCTGACCAGACAAGCAGTAACTAAACTAAAAGCAGGAAGGGGGTTTTCAGACTTGATCGAGTTGAACAGGTCTTCCCTGACCCCAGAGTTTTTCTTGACAGTTATCTATGTTGGTGAAATGTGAAGGCATGCTATCTGACTCAGTGCAGTCTTATAAAGTGGTCCAGCGACCACTCCAACATGATCGCTTCCAAGGAGTTCTGGTGTTGTGCCATGATAACCCTACCAAATGTCAAAACAAACCTACCATGCTTGTATAATGTGTGCTTTTCACATACTGCTGTTTATCGACTTTCTCTGGAATTATACTGTGGTGGTTATCTCATCCTATTATTGTTATACATATTTTTGTTGTCCAAATTAAGGATTCCAAGCAACATGTATTTAAAAAATAACAAAAGCAGCTTGTGAACTTGGTCTTGTGTAAATGCATAACAGTGGGACACAGCTGTTTTTGTGTACTGTATATTGATATGGGAAAATGCTGAGATGATCATTTTAACCAAATCACCCAGCCCTTTTGTCACAAATGTAAAGCAAAGGTCATATTATGTTGCAATGGCGCCGTGTTGTGCAATACGTCCACGGTTTGAATGGATTTTGTGTATACAAAGAAACCCGCACAGACTGAAAGGCTACGACACAAACCTGGGTTTGCACTCAAGTATTTGGACCAGCTCTGCAACAAGTTAGTTATAGTGACTGTAACACGCTTGGCGTGAACACACACTTACTGTTGATCTTACATTCTATAGCTACACCTCCAGAGGACCATGTGCCCGTACTGCTGACCTCTACTTGATGACTTTCCAGACCAACAGTGCATTATCCAAGAGAGCTTTTTGTCTGCGATCACAGAAGAAATACTCAAAGAGAACTGGGAGATGATGGAAGAGGGCAGAAGAGGAGAAAAGACGTAGCCTGATGATTGTAAACAGCTCCGGCTGCCAGGCCCCTGGGTGGGCCACACATTCACTCTCACTTTATCTCATTGACACACACAGACAAACTTACTTAGGTCACTTTTGGGGAAATGACATAGACATACATTCATTTCCTGGAAACCTACCCTAACCCTAATCATAACCAGTACTTGCCTAACCCTAACCCAAAACGTAACCACTGATCCAAAAATCAGGCACAGCTTTTGTCCCCAAATGCACCAGCCGTCCCCAATTAACTGGTCTTGAGCCCGAAACGTGTCCCTGAAAGTCTCTCTCACACATACACAAACACACACACACACACTGAAAATACTCTTCCCTGTCGTGCCTCTGTCCAGCGCCCCGTTACAAACCATTCCAGGGACGGAAAACTGAGAGACGGAGATGGAGATAGACTGACGAGAAGGGAGGGTGAATGGTTAAAGAAAGCCAATACCGAAAGATAAATAAAACCAGACTGTTGTTTTCTCAGGAAAGACAGTGAGGTGAGGATGATTTAACGGGGAGATAAAAGAGCATACAATGAAACTAATTTATGATGCATTTGAGCTTTGTTCAGACAGGTAAAAAATAGAGCAGGTGAAGGAGTCAAACTGTCGAGATGACATGAGAGTCAAAAAGGCATGGAGCAAAATAACAGCAGAGAGAAAGAGCAAAGTGAAATCATGTCTCTCTGTAAAAGACAGATAAGTGGCAGTGAGAATAGACCACTAACCAATAGCATCCTGCTGCGGGTTCACTCGGGGTCATGACCCTGGCCCTCCCTCCAATTACTATGACATCTCCTCCACAGCCCAGCAACAGCCAAATAACTTGGTCAGCTTTGGCTTGCAGCAGCGTATGTTTGAGTGAGCCTCCATGTTGTTTATATTACTGGCTGTTACACTCCTATGGTCCACATAATGGAGACAGACAATATTTTGGACAGTGCTTTTACACAATGTTTTATGTGCAAACATGTATACGCATAGGGGATTATTAATTGCTTGCTGTGCGACTCTTGATTCAGCGTTGATGTATAAAACTTTTGCTCCATTACCCAGTGCTAAACAATCACCTACTCATCTCTGACTGCCGGTAACTTTCATGCTTTTATATTCCACCAAGAGATAAGATTTTGTTGCAAATGCTAAAGTCTAATGAAGGGGGAAAAACATGCCATTCTGCAAATGCATCTTTCTTTTCATTAACCACATTTAATTAACTAATCCTGACAAGTAGCCATACTCTCTGCCAAAGCTGCACCGTTCAGTCTATGCAATGACACAGACATAGACATAGACTCGAGAGGTAATGACTGAATATAAATACATTGAAAGGCTTTTGCAGAAAAAATGGCGGCCATACATACTATCAAAAGTAGGGTTTGAGCTCCGGAAATTTTAAGGATCAAAAGTCTAGCTTCTTAGTATGTATCTTAACAAAGTAATCACACTCTAAAAGAACACCGTAAAAAGAGCTTAATCCTAAAAGAATGATGCTGCATGAACTCTGATGTCCACCTTTAGATAAGATGTGTAGTGACCGCCTTACACACAGGAACGTCCTCATCATGATTCAATATTCTATTTTTTTTTTGCTTTTAACGGCTGAATTTGATATTTGGTACTAGCCAGTACCTTATCCGAACACCAAGCTCATATCAGATTTGGTTTTGGCAGACAGGGAAAGTTGGCTTCGTGCGCAAGTGAATGCTTTAATCCCTGGAATGGAAGTAAAGTCATCTGACATTTTTCAGGATAGATATTAACAATTATCCCATTGTTAATGTGGTCACACAGTGAGGAAAAAGTACTTCAGATGCATCAAGATGCGCAGAGAAACGTATGTAATTATGTGGCACTTCAAGATCCCCAGTCCCAGAGTGGAGGTGCTGTGTGGGACAAAGAGCAGAGTCAGGCAGGTGGGGGATCAGTGGCTCTGGTGTCAACTGAAAATACTTTAAGATCTCTCACAGGGACCTTCTGGCATACTAGTGCCGGGCGTCCAGTGGTACATACGCAAACACTTCTGCCCAGAGACAAACAGAGGGCGTGAGTGAGAAAGTGTGTGTGTGTGTGTGTGTGTGTGTGTGTGGGCGTGGGTGTGTGCGTGTGTTTGTGCATGGTAGTTTTCATGTCTGGGCATGTCTGCTCCCAGCCTGCTACTGGAGACATTGGACCCTGGTAACAGAGCTCTCAGGAAAAGATCATCACCATCTAAATACACACCCAGCCACCCACAAAGACGTTTACATCCATCTGGTCTTGAACTGGGCACTGGGAGGATAACAACAACAACAATAAGACAGAAGAACAGCAACAGCCAAGAATAACACGACCAAATCTGTCCCTATTAGCAATAATGACCAACAAATAGTGAATCATATCGCCTTCAGTCGCCCACCCAACCTCCGTACCTTAAAGCCAAATCACACCTAAACTTTGCTTATCCCAGCCATCCACCCCCATTACACACACATAAACAGCTGTTCACTATCATTATCCCTTCCATCTATGTCATTCACCCCCCACCCACCCCCATGATGTACCCCATTTCTCTCTTGCCACTGCATGTAAACAACCCTCACATACCCTCCCCCCCAATTTCAAGCATCCCCTCCATCCACCCCGCCCCCTCTCGGCCCCAGACCCAACTATCTAGGCTATCAAACACACACACAAACCGTTAGATGTTGCACAAGCACACACACAGACACACACACACATCCCTACATGCACATGCAACATAAACATCTAGGCAATGCCCCTGCCCCCTCCCTGACTCTGAGGAATGCGGGGACCAGCTGGTGGAGAAAATAAAAAACGAAGAAGCATACCAAAACAGGAAATGCATCAGCAGGGGCCTATCAGAGGGCTTTATCAGGCCAGTGGCAGCCCCACTGAGAACCTGGATGGTGCCGCATGCTGATTGGCTGATCAAAGTGGCAGCTGTGTCATTACAGGTCAGGAGGTCAGGGGTAATCAAGAAAGGTTACGAGCATGCGCACTCGTGCATGTGTGTGTGTGCACGCTGGTATGTGTGCGTGTGTGTGAGTGTGTGTTGCCATGGCTATCTAAATAAGGGGAACCTGGAGGAAATGTGAGAGGAAATGAGGGTGATGAGGGAAGATGCTGTGGAGAAAGATAAAGTAAGAATCAATCAAAACGACAAAAGCAAAGATGGAGGAAGAGATGCGGAGAGAGAGACGGAGAGAATGAGATCTCCAGATGTGTGTATTCATACAGCTGAACCGTGCTTTTATTTGTTGTTGCATCACATTAGATTTCTGTACTGAGCTGCTTTTGGGAGATTCATGCCACTTCACTCTCTCTTTTGTTTCTCTTGCTAAAAATCACCAGTAAACATTTGCTGTGGCAATCCATCTGCAGCACAGTCACGTCATTAAAGCTTGTATCATCTGAGCTGAATTGGGCGTAAAGAGTGAAACGTGTGGGAAAGAAACAACAGAGAGCCTTCGGCGAAGCCATTCAAAAAACAGGTTCGCGTGTGAGATTCCAAACCGGATGGTTAAGACCCTGCTCGGTTCTCTATAATTCATGTTCTCTCTCCACTGAGCTCTTATGAAACCTACTCATACACACATACACTCCCGCGTGCGCACACACAGGATTTTACTTAGGAGTGAATTTTCCAAATCAGAAGACACATAGGAAGATGGGGGGGGGGGCTTTCAGAGAAGCTTGATTGCCAGGAAAAGCTTCTGCTTTTATTAGGCTCACCACCAGCATACTTGCACACGTGTGCACACACGTATATATGTACACACACTAATTAGTGCGTCATCCCATTCCTTCCTTCTGCGGATTTATTCGCCTAGAGTGCTGACAGATACGTGTAAATTTAGGTAAGGAAACGTGAATTCCTCAATTCAAACTGAATTGAGAAAAAACATTTAATTAAAATGTTGCCTCAGGAATGTCCCTGTTCCTATAAGAGCTCACTGGACATGTGACGCCACAGTGATGGACCAAATGAGGCTCTCATTAAAGGAGTTAGAGAACAGAGATTTTCTGTTACATGTTCTGGGAAGGTTTACTGAGCCTTGACAGACTCATCATATTGCATTTTGTGGTCATTGTCAGTATTTGTTTTTGACTGTCATCATCGTCTTTCTACCTGTGAGAGTTAGACATCAAGGCAGCACAATTTTGCCAGAAGCTGATGTTAATTTGCCAGCTTTTTTTTAATCTGAGTTCTGTGTAAAATGTCCCTATTTAGTCAACTTCATCCTACTTTATAAAATCAGGCTTTAAATGACTAAAGGGCTGGGCATGTAGTCTTATCTTGGTCCAGTTTTAGTCATGAAAACTGTTGACACTTCAGCCTTTTTTTAGTCATCCTGTCACAGTGAACAGTCTATAATATCTCCACCTCCTCTTTTTCGCCAACGAAAATAAAGAGATTTTTACAGTTGGTGTTAAATGACATCATTGCCATCTTAGCATCGTCTCATGTTAATCATGGGGAAAAAAGCTTGTTGATCAATATATTTTGTCATAATTTTCATTAACAAAATGAACACAAGCCAGACCTGGGGTTAGATAAATGGTCTTTCTCTGCCCGGCCCTTTCTGAGCATAACAAGGGTCACATGACCGACAGAGGTTGTCGCTAGTCCCATTTGGCTGTGGGTTCAACTACCTGTTAGCTTAGATTTAAAATCCAGTTAACATGGTTACATTTAGGTCTAATATGATTAGAGAAAATCATATTTGTTTATTTTGCTGGACAGCAGCATTGTGCTTGCACTGTGCTTTCTTCAGTGACACTATCAACATGCAAGGAAATGGGCAACACTATTCTTAGAAAACACAAAAGTTGAACTAATTGAAGGACTGACAAGGACAACTGAGGACAACATGAGAGCATCTTCTGAGGCAATGTGTTTCCTATGAAAGCATGGTCTACCCGTGTCTGAGTGATTTGTTTAAATATTACTGAAGTGGTTGGGAGAGCAGTTTGTTAAAATGAACAAGAAAATGGCAAGTTATTTGATGATGGCAACCGTGGCTATTTCTAGATCATAGTTGTTTTTAACTAAATGTACCTACAAGGAATAAGGGGATGCCCTTTGATGCCCTTAATGGACAGCTGCATTGTCATCTTCTCTTATTTTCATTGATGTGTTTTTGCTTTGAATTACATTAAGATTTAGAGTATTTTTCTTTATTCCAGGCGACCAGAAAGCAGCCTGCCATACAGGGGAAATTTTGTACTTGTATTAGTGGTATAAATTAAAATGGCCATTTTCATTTTGATAAATCATCTCCTTGAGAAAAATGAAAATGAGACAGAAACAGAGGAGAAGAGAGCTCTGGGATAAAAGTGGTAGAAGTTAAAAATGTTAATTGGCGTGATAAGCAAGGGTGAGGCAGCACAGGGAAGGGAAGGAAGCAGAGCGGCAGACAGACAGACAAGGCTGTGTGAGGAAAGCCTGTGTTTGCGTGACAAGGTGGAAAGGAGGAAGAGGGAGGGAAGGAGAGCGGGAGCCATCATGATCCAAATAGTTGAAAAAAATAAAATTCCACACAGATAAGCAAGATTTCCCCCTCGGCCAGACCGCCTGATTCAGCACCTCCAGCTCCACAGAGCCGGGGCTCAGAGCGGAGAACAGGAACGGGAGGAGGCGGGGTGGGGGGACCACGGGGGCTTGCAGCCCCCCATCCTGTACCCCTCTCCACCACCACCCCCTCAGCCCAGCCAGATACACACAGTCACATAAATATACACAACCCTAGAGGGTCTATTGTTAAGCAACAAGGAGTCAATAACAGATAGGAGATGAAGAGAGGATAGTAAGAGAGGCTGTACAGCAAAACGTTGCCATCTAGTGTCAGTCAAACAGAGGGGAGAGCCAGACTTAACCACAGCTTCCCTCTCATAATCACTCTCAATACAGCTGTTTCTTCCTCTCTCCCTCCTTTTCAGCTGTGTCACAACTCCTCCATGTTTGCCACTCAGTCTCTCCCTCTGTTTGTTTGTCTCCCTCTCTCTCACTCCCCGTTCTCTTTCACTGCGAGTGATGCCTTCCCCGTGGATCGCGCGGGGGTGGAGAAAGCGACAGAAAGAAACACGGGAAATGAGCAATTTGATGAAGCTACCACTTATTCTACAACTGTTGGTCCAACCCCATATCTTGTTTTGTTCTGTGGTTGTCGGGTCGGGACATTGCTTTGGGGCACCAAGCAATCTGACTGGTGTAACTGCTTTGCTGCATTGCTGTCAGTGACCAAGACCCTGGAGAGAAACCTTGACACCTTATTTACTGCTTTTATGAAAACTTGGCCACCAGCCACATAAACAATAATGAAGAGTTGTGCTTCTAATACATGCAAAGGTCCCCACAAGAATATATATATATGTATATATTTATACACACACACACACACACACACACACACACACACACACACACACACACACACACACACACACATATATATATATACACATATATACATATAAACTGCTAAAACAAAATGAGCATATCTCAGACCTCATTAGAAAAATCATCAATTTTAGGGTTCAAATTTGTAACTTAAGAAAGCAAATACAACCCCATAATGTGTATAAGAATACATGGATGTGACTTCCAGACAGAAATTACTTAAACGACAAGAGCAGTTAGATTAAACTAAAAGCATTTAAGATATGTGTAAATGGGTCAGACGCAGAGAACTAAATCGTGACTACTATCAAAATAGTGACAGCATTGGTTTATGTGTAAACAAAACTAGCCGCTCACTTCATGACAACTAAAGGTCGGCATCGTGACAACACCTTGGACCATCTGCGTGCCTGCTCTCCCTTCTGCTGCAAAGTTTTCACTCATCATCTACTCACACTACTTTCGCCCTTATGCAGTCTCTCCTCTGGCTGTATGAAGTGAGCTTTTGTCTATAGATAAACTCTGCTGAATGGAGCTTGTGTGGGATTTTTGCAACCACACCCCACAAAAGGATAGACTTACGATGATGCTTACAGAGTCTCTGCAAGCCCGGATGACTTCTAATGCACCATGGACTTGTAATCTGTTTGATTTTATTAGGTGTATGCACAATGTCAAACAACAGTTAACAAGTGTGGATTTTATGCTAAATGGCTGCAAGCGTCAAACAGGTGCCTGGACGTGCCATGCGGTGCCCAACACGCAAAGAACACAAACTGCTGGTCCTCCCTTCTGACCTCCTCTGAAAACAAATGGAGGAAAATGTTTGAGATTCCTTTCTTTACACGGACACCATTCCAGTCTTTCAAGAAAATGATGGGGAACTTTTACTTACCAGCTGACAAACTGGTCAATTAGAAAATAAGTCCGCATGTAATTTTCTAAACTGTTCCCTTTAATACAATGGACAACTTCAGAACTGCAAATTATACTAATAAATAAGATCAGCTATATTTTCAAAATCCAGTAAGCAATGTTAAAATAAAATATTGTCACAATCTGACCAATGGTAGAAAATCTGCTGATTGAACATTGTTACATTTATAGCATGCATTTGCCATTTACAGCACAATGTGGAACTGAACTGGATCATTCAGAAATGCAGAGACTGGGTCAGGCATCCCATTCATATATTCACAGCGTCACCCTCCGGGAGCTTTCAACATGCACTCTGAGCACTCAGCTCACTGAAGTGCTGCAGCTGGCACCAGCCAGCTAAACTTGCTTGCAAACTACGCTGCCACTCCAAAGAGAGAAAATAACTCCTCCTCTGACCAAAACTCACCACAGCCTTTTCATTTACATGCTAGGCAAAGAGTACTTTATCGTAAATGTTTGACTGACAATAATGCTGCAGAACAATGACTGAAAACATTCAAAAGTGACTATAATTTCAGGAGTGCTTGTGCTTTCTCTTTTATGAAAAGCACAAAGGTTTCAAATGAAGCAAGGTTTAACTGGAAATGGTGGCACGGTGCACTTCAGCTGAGATGGGCCAAGAGAATTTAATGAGGGTAAACCACATGGTCTGACATGCATTATGAACATGATCGGCTGCAAAAAAAAAAACAAAAAAACAGTCTTCTTCTCAACCAGGCACATATAAGTCGACTTTGAAGAAGTGTTTGCTGTAAAAATGATCTGACTGCCTAGTACGTACTAGAAAGTTCTTTAAATCCAGAGGAAAATGTTATTACACAAAGATACAGTGAACTAGACAAGAAATCTAATAACACCTACTGTAAATGAAGTAATGTCTACAACAGAGGTCAACAAGTGCAATGCAGAATTGGATTTTCCAACGTCAGTCCTTTACAGCATCTAATAGATGGAACAGTATGAGTTGACTGCGAAAATCTGAAACAAGTGTTACCCTGAGCATAGCGACTACAGTCACTTTAGACTCAGCTAGTTCGAGCGGCGCATGAAAGCAGTCTGACTCCATACATACCAGTCTCATTGAAGTGCAGCCAGACCTAAAAGCAGTCTGATAGACTCAAGATTTTTCATTTTGCACTGTTGTTTTTGTCACTCCACCACCAGCACCACCCACACCCACACACACATGCACGCGCACGCACACACAAACACAGCCTCTTCCCCCCTCCCCCTGATCGCTTTGCCCCGTCTCTGGACCTCCCTGCTCTGGCATGACTCCATCATGCCCTTAGTCCCCTCTCCTGTGTGAGCCCCTCACACACATATACACACTTTCCCACACACAGTGCACATTTCACACATGCAGACGCTATCTCTTCCCCTGTTACTGGGGTCCCCCCTAAGCCTGAGGAAAATGGCCGTCACGGAACCCCGCTAACGGGAGGCCTCCCCTCAACCACAAACCAAGAGTAAGGAATGAGAGAGAGAGAGAGAGAGAGAGAGAGAGAGAGAGAGAGAGAGAGAGAGAATGAGAGAGAGCAAACGTATTGCTGCTGCAATATTAGCTGATGGAGGGAGGGAGGGGGGAGAGGGAGGGATGAGGGTAGAATGGGGGGACTGCGGTGTGAGCATCGACCCACAGAACACTCTCCCACATGTGGAGTCAATTAGGAACAATCTTGTTTTCTACCCACCGCTGCAAAAGAAAGGAGGGTTTTCTGGGGCTCTATGTGTGTGAGTTTGTCTGAGTGTGTGTGCGTGCGTACACAAGAGAGAGAGAGAGTGAGGTAGAAAAGGGAGTTGAGAGAGCATGTTTTTTCCGAAAACCTGCCAGAGTAATAGGCCGGATATTTGGTTTTATATCAAGCCATTTTGAGCACAGCGAGCCTGCATCTCAGTGTTTCTGCCTGCTGTTCACCATCATGACTTCAGAAAACCGCGGCATGATTGCGACTACAGAGGGAATGACACTCAAGGAAAAACATCAGTCCTCTAGGGCTCAGCATGCATGAATGATGCACACGTGACAGATCTGTGTGTGTGTGTGTGTGTGTGTGTGTGTGTGTGTGTGTGTGTGTGTGTGTGTATGCGCTGGTCCGCATCCTCACACCTATCATCGTCGTGTGCATCTGGTGAGACAGAAGCATCACTACTGACTCCGCTAGGAATTCCAGACGCACACAAAATCACAGGCCACTTCCTTGGTGTCAGACAAGAGGAAGTCTCCCTTTCTAAAAGATTCATGGCTGCTTCAAGTATGTATCCTCTTTCAAATTGTCGTGTTTAGACAATTTTCATTATTCATCCGTTTCAAGATTGATGGCTCCCAGTTGGGTGGGCGGCGCGGCGTAAACAAGCGTCTACACCGCTGTTGATTTATCTGGTGAAGATCAAAACGGCAGGCACAAAACAAAGGCCCCTTGCTTTTCACGTCTGCATCAAAGGAGCATTAAAACAGCGACTTTTTCGACATTTTGAGGGGAGGTTTGTTTGATTTAAAAGAGTAACAGACTTCAAACATTGGCGAGATGGTCAGGGAATGGGCCTTTCTGACCCAAAGCTCACCTCAAACACAGGTGTGAAGGCAACGGCTGGGATCCTATGAGGGAGTCTGGGCTGACGAGCCAACTGAAGTGTTCCTTCAAACTACACACACACTACGTGCACATGATTTCTCCATCCATGGCACGACACGCAAAAACAGAAAGGAGAGCTATACCAGATGATAACCCTATCTCAATATTTCCTGCAATAGGTCTGGAATGCAGCCAAAGATGACCTTTCACCCTCACGCCCCGCAAGAACCCAGACTGCTGCTTTCTCAAGAGGGCAGCCAGAGTGCGTGAACCACACAAGAGAGAGATGTAAGGTAGAGCTGTGTGATGTGTGTGTCTCTGTAGGTGTGTGCATGAGAGGCTTCTCATGAGAGCAGTGGGTAATATTTTAAATGTGTGTGTGTGTGTGTGTGTGTGTGTGTGTGTGTGTGTGTGTGTGTGTGTGTGTGTGTGTGTGTGTGTGTGTGTGTGTGTGTGTGTGTGTGTGTGTGTGTGTGTCTGCGAGCTCACCTGCAAAGGCCGCCTGCCTCGGGGCTGGATGGGGGAACATCAACTAACCCGTCTTACCTCTCTCACCCGGTGAGTCGCCCCCTTCCAAAAATAACCCATGATACAAAGGCTGAAGCTCATGGGCCCCAAAATGCCCTTTTCCCCTGAGTGTTGTGTTTAACAATGCAGCCTCCACAATTAGAAAAAAAACACAGAGGGCTGGGTGTTTGAAAGAGAGGGAGAAAGTTATTGTGGAGAGGTCTCCACCTCCCACTGTGAACTGGACAGGAGTCAATGAGCTAATGCTACTCAAACAACACATCAGCCAGAAAAGACTGGCAGTAGGAGTCTGGGTGTACATGTGTGAGTTTGTGTCCTCTCACCAGCTGAACGTAGGCTACTTTATAGTCAGGCTGCTTAACCTTCTGGTTTAGGTGATTCCTCTTCTTGTTGGAGCCTGAGAAACACAAAGAACAGCAGGCTTATCATGAGAAACTTCTGGTTATGAGACAGCAGACAGTAGGACTGAGTGATGATGATGACATGAGACAAATACAGACATTCCTTTTTGGTTATTTTTTTACTATGAATAGATGTATTGGTGTGTAGGCATTATTAGAGCTGCAACAAGTTGATTAATCATTTAGTCAACACTCAGACACTTACACATGCTGCAATCCACATCTATGTGAGAGTCAGCAAAATGACTGAAAAACACTATCCTGACACCTCTTTACCTGCACAACAATTATCACATTATGTTTCATTCCGATGTGAAAAACTGGTATTTAACTATACATTTTAGTTCATGTCCCTGTGGAACAGAGGATACTTTGTGTGTACATGTGGTGAAGCAGAGCCTGATCTTGTTGACTATGGAAGGCAGGTTAACCTCTTTCCCAGCTGGAGATGATGATGACATCACCCTCTCTCCTGTAAGACCTCTCAGAGTCTCTGCTCTGGGAGATGCGGATTGTGTGTGTGTGTGTGTGTGTGTGCGTGCGTGCGTGCGTGCGTGCGTGCGTGCGTGCGTGCGTGCGTGCGTGCGTGCGCGTAGGCAGGCTGGGAATTTGGCTTCAAATAAATCAAATGGTAACTTTATTCAACTTAAAGGCACTTCACAAAGGTATCTCAGTCTTCACATTATGACAATAACCCTGCTATCAATGATGGATAGTGACCACAGCATCAAACAGTCCATCTCTGCCTCAGAACTCTGATCTCAATGAGACCCTGGTGGTCAAGTCAACAGGCCCTCTGAGTAACTGCCATTGCCATGGGAACGGTTTATGACATGAAAAACAGGAGAAACATTCCGCTGTAATGAGTCATTTGTGTGTGTGTGTGTGTGTGTGTGTGTGTGTGTGTGTGTGTGTGTGTGTGTGTGTGTGTGTGTGTGTGTGTGTGTGTGTGTGTGTGTGTGTGTGTGTGTGTGTGTGTGTGTGTGTGGGGTACGTGGGGCTAGTAATCACTAGCCAAGCAGCCCACTGCTCAGGGAAAGCCCTGAGCAGGGTTGTAAAACACCCCCCCTCCACACCCCTCTGGCTAACTGGAGGCCCCTGTGTGGGTGGGAGACAGAGGTAACGAAGAGTGTGTGCCTGTGTGTGTGTGTGTGTGTGTGTGTGTGTGTGTGTGTGTGTGTGTGTGTGCGCGTGTGTGTCTGTGTGTGTCTGTGTGGGTGTGAGAGTTTGTGATTGCTGAGGAGATCCATAGGAAAATGCTACTACCTTTGAAAGAGCGAGGTCAGGCACTGACCTGACCCTCCACACACAAGACATACACAAAAGACACATGCACATGAAGTGCACACCTTGACAAAGGTACAGAGTGTGTGTCTCTTAATTCACACAGCCCTTTCGTAACACATGCAGACACACAGACAGAGCTTTCATACAACACTCGCAAACGCAAGCACAATTTCTCCCACTTTGAGATTGCGGTTTGGCAGCCAGCTATCACGTTACAAATCCCAGGCCGGAGGGGTAACCATGGCAACTTCTTCCAAAATACCCCTGCCGCCCATGGAGGGAAGAAAGGGTCGTTTGCGCCCCTCGCTCTCCTCTGCCCGTTCCCGTCTTTACGCTGCCAATGGAGTGGAACTCCTGACGCAGAAAGGGATACCTTCTCTGACGCACCTCGGGATCACCAGGGGCCCTGAGCCGCTCTTTCCTCTCTGTACTCCTCTGTCCCCCCACAGCTCACTGTTTTCCTTCCACCCACCCTCCCGAGGGGCTTTCCTTTTCCCTTGCTTTTAATGACACAACCCTAATAAACAGTGTTAATGGGTCCTCCACACTGTAGGCTAGGCTATGCTAGGCGCCTCTCTCCTCCTCCCTCCACGTCTCTTTCCCAGTCTCTCCTCCAGTGGTAGAGGGGGCTCCTTGTGGCCCTTCAGGCGCAGCACAGAGGGGGCTCATGCCTCCTTTTCTCAGCTGTTCGTCAGCATCTCTTCAACTTGAAGCCACCCATATATCCTCTCCTTCTGTTCTTTCATGAACTTGCAAATTCCTAGACTCATAGGGAGCCCCGAAATCAGTCCATGCAAACTTAAGCAGTTTCCTCCTCCAATAAAAAGTCAGAAGGATTATTAAGACAATGATAAAACACTGTCACTTCCATGGTCATCCTTGACAAGGAGGCAGGAAGGGATGGGACACTTAGGGCCCTGAAGCTGCAAGTTTGTAAGTGAATAGTATGTGTTTGTGTGGAGGGAGCGTGGGGTGTCCTGGGACAGCTGGAGGCTGGAATGCTGCAGCAGCAGATTGTCAGATAAGCAGCTGTGTGTGCTAGGGGAAAGGAGAGCCAGGCACGTTAACCACTACCGCAACTAGCCCCTGGAAAACACTCCCGCTGCTGCATGTCAATGGTGTCAAGACCGTCTACATGACGAGCTGAAATTTCTAATCGGCGCTAACCACCGCTTACAGTCTCCAACACAGAACCAATTTGACTTTATGCTTCCTAAAACAAAAATCATCTTTCTGTGAACCACGTACACCATAAACAAAATTGGCTTTGCAAAACCATCAACCAATTAAAAAGGCCAGAAGGATGGATAGAATCTTAAGGATTATAGTGGACACAAGCTTAAGACGATGTACAACTTATTTTCATCTGGACAAAAAATTAGTTCAGTAGGTTCACACATCATCAACTCCATCAAATAGTTTCAGAACAGTCCATCTCCACCGTCCATCAAAAGGCTCTTGGAGCTGGAGCTACTGAGCATGTGAATGGACAGCAATGGGGGACGATGCTGCAGGAGTTGTTTGAGAAGTTTCAACTGATGCTTTGAAACCATTTTCTGTTCTGTTTTCTTCGTCACCGGAAACTAACATGAATTCAGCTTGACAACAGCTACTTCTAACTTTTTATCTTTCATGACTATGGATTGTTTATGGACAGTAAATGTTGGATACTTCTAAAGACATACTTTAGGTGCAGATTGCCAAAACACTGATGTCACAGTATCTTTTTAATATTGGTCTGTAGTAGTAGTAATCAAGTATATCAAATTTAAACACAATATGACTTACAAGTAAATGTATTGGATAGCCATTGTTTATGATAAGAAGCTGAAGTTACCTTTTTTAATGAAGTTATCAAACTATTTATATACTTTGCAGTGTTGTCTAACTCATGGTGGAAGGAAGTTAAGAGCTTAACATAGTGAGACTGTGTGTGCAACATTTGATCGATTTACTCACAACAGCTGAAGTTCAACTTTAGGATTTTAATTTAGATGAAATGTTTGTGGCTTGGTGCTGCATACCATGAATCAAGTGTTTTCACCACTGCCTTAACACCCCCTCTAAAGAGCTTGGATGGGCTCCATATCTTTACATAGATGTACAGTCATGGTGTGTGTGTGACGTTCTTCAGCCACTTGCTGTCCTTATGTCAGTGACTCAGGCGATGATGTCTACATTGCATTGTTGTACTTTTTTCCATTCTCAAACACTCCACATGCTCAGTGCACTGAATGCGATAAAACAAATAAAACAGACTATCTAAAAAATGTTAGGCGAGTTAGAGGTTTTGGACTTGATCCGAAACTGACCCATAGACAGTCAGACCTGTTGAAGAAAGTAGCAACATCCTGCACTTCAGTCCTTCTGTTCTCTCCATCTCATGTCAAAAACATATATTTCTCTTGTGATAATGACACATCATGTGACCAGACAGTCCACTGTATCCATTCTGATACTAGACATTTTGGCACACGTATCCTAGACTCATAGCAATACAACAGGATCCTACCTCAGTTAAGACTACATATAATTTGGACTAGGGGTGGGCAGTCAACCAGTTTTGTCACTGTAAACGGTGTCATGTTCTGCGAAGACATGGATTTGCAATGCCGTCATTACAATGATAAATATTTTAGCATATTAAATAAATGTGTTTTACTGTGGCTACAACAACATGTAGGTAGAGGGCTATGCACAAATTCCTAGAAGTGGATTTATATCCACTAATTACTGTTTTCTTCGCAAACACAAAGATATGGACGATAACATCACAAGCATAGAGTGCTTATAGTGGATTAATTTGATGGAAATGTCCCCACAACAACAATAATAACTGGAAAACTCTATATGAGTGCGCTAATCATTTTACTTCGGACTGCTTTGAGGGCCAACACAAAGGAAGATTTACTTCAAAACTGAGGCTCAAGCATGGATCAATGCCGACTAGAACCTGTAAGTTTTGCCAATTTTATGTTGCTCATTTTCATTCTTATAAATATATCAGTTATTTTAATATTTTTTTCTTAAGGTATGTTCCCTTACATTGCTAATACAATGAAAACAGGAAAAATCATGTTTTGAGTGGAGCATCCCTTTTATTATTACAATAATGCAATATAAAGTTTAGGTCATATCGCCTAAACAACCCTCACTCTGGTCCCAGGTCGGGTCTCAGTTACTTGGCCTTGAATGGACTTGTGAGGTCCTACAGCTTGAGTTGGTGCTTTCTGTTGGTGGGGCTAGTGGAAAAAAATTATTGTCCACTACTACCTACACTGTCAGTGAGTCTATGAGAAATGTAAATATTTCATGAAGAAGCATCAAGCAAGCAAGTTCTGTAAATATAACAGTTCTCTGTATGTGCTTGTGCAAAGCAGTGACGACACTCACCAAACTGTATCCTCGTGCGGACAGCTCCAACAGGGACGTTATAGATCTTCTCCAGGTAGTTCTGTACGTCATACTTGGTCATTCTGTCACATGTCCAGAACAGACAGAAAAGAGAAAAACACACAAACAGGGAGGGAGAGAGAGACAGAGGAGAACAGGAGTTATGCATACAGCATCAGTGTTCGCATGTAGTAAAGAGTGTTTTTAATGTGTGTGTGAGACGGAAGGAGTGAGGAAGGATGTCTGAGGTTGCAGTCCTGCACTTGCAGGGTTACATGCTGGATCACTGTCCATCAAATAACACCACATTCACTTAATTGACACAGGCAAAGAAATGATAGAACTTGTTTCCACACTGCATTCCCATAAACTCTGATGTTATATTACCTACTGTAACAGACAGGACACACCCCTATGAACCCACAGTCAGCTTTTATTCTCTGGATCATAAAGTGGAGAGAAGAGAAATGTGAGTGTCAGTGTTCATCCAATTATCTGTCTGCATGTATTGATCGCGCCTGGTGAAACCCTACACAGGAAGTGGGCCTGGCACCAACTAATCCGGTGGGCCAGCCCAGCTGAAGCTAGCCCACTGGGCAGCATTTGGAACGAATTTCTCCGACCAGAGGAAGAAAGGCTTTTAATGGCTAATCAATCTAGCCAATTGGATTAGCCTAGTAGAGAGCACTTCCCAAATGCGTCTGACAAAGTGCTTAATAGCGACACTGTGGTCTGGCATGAGTGCCTCGCATATGGCGTCTTCCATCACCTCATATGTCTTTCAGAGTAAACAGCACAATACCTTGAGCTGTTGTAACAATATTAGGTGAGGCAAACATTTGCATGAGAAAATCCCATCTGTGAACACAAAGACTCTTTGTACCGAAGAATGATGTAATATATGTTTCCATGCTGTACAAACAATTGCCTTTTCCTCTATAATACGCTGAATTTTGGCAATGCTGACACTGATGAAGCCCTAGAACACTTCCATTTGACCTACTAAGTTCTGTTTATCGAGAGAGGTACGCTTGCATTTACAATACTTCAGTAACTATTTCCACATTTGATTCCACCATAACAGAAAACAGGATGGTTTGATGTGGTGACTGTTGATTATGTTTGGTTTTTTCTACTAAACACTAACTTCAGGCAGCTGCCTTTGAGAGACAGGAGAACTAAGCACTCAGTGAGCTCTGCCTCTCAGAGCCAGTACTGTTTCAGGACCACTCAGGGTGTTAAGGTGGTGGAGTTTCTGCATCACTGTGTAAAGAAAGGTGTAAACAAACTTGTTAAGGCCTATTTAGACCTATTCATCTCCCTTTGCCCAGTTGAGAGGCAAGAGATGTGTTTCCAAAGATGTGGCATGCAGATGCGCCTTTCTGCTCCATTTGCACCCACCCCTCTCTAAAACCCCCCTCTCACAGTGTGTGTGCCAGAGGGCAGTGAAGCAGAGCAGAGTGGCCGGGGTACTTGAGATCAAGAGAGGAAGAAAGAGAGAGTTATTGCACTAAGAGACGGGTTTTCCTAGAAAGCAGGGGCAGGGAACTGGAAGGGAGGAAAGTGGCTCAGAGACTGCAAGGTCCCCTCTGGATCATTAGCAGAGGGAACACTGATCCTGATTAATGAGGAACCCTTCCCAATCTAAATCCATCTGCTTTTACCACTCCAATTATCCAGTCACCACTAACACAGAGATAGTGTGTATGAAGCATGTGCAAGCATAGTTATGTCTGTTATTCTGCATAAGATGCACATGTATGTTCATATGCTATAGCTGAAAAAGTAAAAACAATGAGAAAAAGAAAATGGACAACACACATCAAGTTAAAGATGAATCATTTATCAATATCAGTAATAATGATATATATAATAAATAAATATAATTAAAATATATAAATATAAAATAATATCTACAATATAATTTATATATACGCCTTATGCTTAGACTACATTTACAGGGGTTACATTAGATAGAGTGAATACATGACCAGTTCAGCTACAAACTGGAATCCATTCTGAAATAAAGCCTTGGGCAGAAAGCTAAGGAGAAAATGTCAAGTTAAGCGTGTACATACAGTAAACAAGGCTAAACTTAGACAAAGGGCGTGGTGTCTCCAATAGTGATGCAGGCAGCATCTGATCATCATCCCAGTATAAACACTCATCTGACTCCACAAGCTAACCTTTCACACTTCTGCCTTGCAGGAAGAATGAAAACCTGTCTTCAGCAACTGCCAGAGCTGAAGGCATCGTTCCTCAGCAACTGGTATATATTTATACTCAAACACACATGCTACAAAGATTCCTCACCCAAGATGATGAAAGAACTCCAAACACAAAACCTAGAAGGGCATCGGATGACGCAGACGATGGATTAGGTTCAATTATGGTCCGTTGTTGCCAAGCAGTTTAAAACAGGCTCACTGGCATCATTGTCAGAAAAGAATTTTAAAAGTTATATTGTTCTGCATTGTTCAAGGGGAGGTGTCGAAGGGAGACATACGACCTAAATCTGATATCAAGCGCTGCTAAAATAAACAGGTCTCTGAAGGTGTTCGGGCATGGATGAAGAAACAGGGTAAACTTGATGCCTTTGTTTCCTCCTGCTGTGATGTAGTTTTGTGTGACAATATAGCAGATTCATCAATCGCACACCTCCCGACAGTTGTTCTCAAATGGAATACTTCATCTGCAAAGAATCTACATGCTCCTGGATATTTCCTACTCTCAAATGGGCTAACTCACACTGAGCCAAGGAGATTGCGAGTATCAGTTCCAGTAGTTTAAGGCCGTCCATTTACACCTGTGCCCCGAAAGCATATGAGAGAAGTAGGTGAAAGGGCATGGTTGGAAAAGTGCAAGACAGAGGCAGCTTTGACAGTCTCTGACAATAAGGACAGTGAATGTATTCTGAAAGCTCAGAGACTACAGCATGCCACTTGTCCATTAATGCGCTCGTGCTAAAAGAACATCTGCCAGGTGAATGATTAACACCTCTGTTGCACATAAAGGATGCCCTCTAAAGGCCACCCATTCACCAATGATCTTCAACCACAAATATACACAAGAAATATAGACTGAAACACTAAAGTTTAGCAGATCTGTATTTTTGGCTGAATAATGTTTGTGGATGCTGAAACCCCTCCTAAATTTGTATTCTTAAAAAAAGAAAAAAAAAGAAAAAAAGGAATGAAGTTGTGAACACATTTTACACAACAAAATACTGAATTCATCAACTTTAACAGAAATTAATTTTTGTTTCTAATTTATCTCCCAACCAATATTTGACTGAAGAGAATTGAAGAGATTGGAGAGTGAATAGTAATTATCCTGCAGTAATGATTATGATTATGATTACAGATTAATAATTACAGTACTAAACATAAGCATGTTTAAGTATGTCACTCAATATGTACTGCTTTGACTCAAAAGACCAACTCACAGGGAGTAGAGTGTAGTGGGCACAGCTATCAATGATATAGATCATTCTCAGTGGAAAAAAACTAAATCAAGCAAGACATCATTAAAATCTCTATGTATGCAGATGACTCAGCAATTTATATGGCAACATCCACAACAAATGACTCTGTTAATGCTTTACAAAGGGATCTGCAGTTGGTACTGGAACTGGTTGTAAATACAGTGCTTACAGAAAGTTGTCAGATACTTTCAAGTTTTCCACATTTTGTTATGTTTCAGATGCATCTATAAACAGATGTTTTCTCATAAATCTACACACAATATTCCACAATGTCAAAGCAAAAACAGTTTTTGGAGTGTTACTGTTAATTTATTAAAAAGACTGAAATATCTAATTTACATAAGACATATTCAGACCTTTTACTTAGTACTTGATTAAAGCACTTGGTACAGTTCTTTGGCTACAATGACAGCCTTGATTCTTCTTGAAAATGATCCTACAAGTTTGGCACACCTTTCTTGTTGGCAGAATCATTCAAGATCAACCAGGTTGGATGGGGAGCGTCGGTGTACAGCCATTTTCAGATCTCTCTAGAGATAATCTATTGTGTTCAGGTCCGAAATCTAGCTGGGCCACTCCGGGACCTTCAGAGACATTGCCAAACCACTCCTGTTTTCTTGGTGGTATGTTTCGGGTTGTTGTCTTGTTGAAATGTAAACCTTTGCCACAGCCTGAGATCCTGTGTAGGAGGAGGTATCATACTATCTGTTTAGCACTTGGCTGATAAGAGCAAAAGGTTTGTTAATATTCTGTGATTTTAGAACATCCTCTTGTAGTTTGATAAGTTTGAGGATGAGTGTGTTCAAGCTAGCAAGGATGCAGTTTTGGCTCTCACTCTGTTTGAACCATCAGTTGGAGATGTCACACTTTTTTGGACATATTTGTGAATCTATTTTGGACATAATGTTAGTTATTCTGTTGTCCTTTTAATTATCTTTTTAATTCTAACTTTAACTCTCGTCTGCTCGGTGGCTGGTTTAAGTTTGGTTGCAGCAACCCGACCAGTACATGCAGGGGTGCCACCAAGAGGGGGCCAGGGGGGCCATGCCCAGACACAACCCCGTCTTGCAGGTCTATGGACAGTTCTCTCGACCTAATGGTTTGCTTTTCACACTGACACACCATCAACTGTGAGACTTTATGTAGACAGGTGTCTGTCAATGCAATTAGGTACAGGTGGACTCTGCTCAAGTTGCAGAAGCATCTCATAACATAACAAAATACACGAAACTTGAAAGGGATTGAAAACTTCACATATGCACTCTCCAAAATAATCCAACATATTTTAGTCACAGACTAACAAACACCCAGACGCTCTATCAACACTTTAATTAATCAACAATATTTCCACTGAATAAGTTGGTGGGACCAAACTTTAGGTATAATAAAATACTTTCCAGCTTTGAACCTTAAACACATTGATAAGATGAGAACGTGAGAGAAGAACTGTCACATTTTAGCCCAGCATATTTGCAATATACTTTAGGTCACTCACCTATGACTATATGAAATTCTTCACCAGTGTACATTATCCACAAAAACAGCAAAACTCGATTCAAGGTTTCACTCAAACAAAACCTCCCGAGGCATCAGTTATCTTTGATTTGATAACATAATCAAATGTGTATGTATGCTATTGTTGTACTCTGTGTATTGCTGCCACCTGCAGGTTTGACCCATAATGACCTATTTTCACAGAGAGGACAAGACATACTGATGTAGACCCTTTTATCAGATTAACAACAGGCAGTTGGTTAAGTGGCAGTGAAGTGGGCAATTGAATAAATGTTATGTGAAAAACTATGTTTGTCTGGTATTTTAGTTTCATCCTCGGGTAGAATTAGCGGTCATCATGGTGAGTCATGTTTCAAAAATGGTGTGTGTACTCCACTGTATAAACTGAATGCCGTGCCACAATACTAGTAAATTAGTAATCGCTATAACAACATTTGATCCAAAGAATGGGGGTGTTGCTGTTGTCATGTCCTTGTTTTAAAATGAACATTACTTTGTATAGGGATGATTCAGTGACCATCGTGTTTCTTGTGGCAACCATGAATCCTCCTTGGAAAGGTTGCTTGTTTTAGCAACTTGACTTGGCAAACCACTGGAAAGCTTTTAATGTGGCTCCTTGTTTGATAGAAACTGGGCTGCATCTACATTTGGACTTTTTATGGTGCCTTTTTGGTAGGAAGATCATCTTTAAGTATTACAGAGGAACGGAAAAGAAGAGGAGCAGCCACACATAGATGTGATGTACAGTGGCAGCCGACAGGCACTTACTGCATTTTGGAGAAACCTCAATCCTTCAATACATCATCAACTATGTGGTCTCTTATTCCTGTATGTAAGTTGCCTTTACCATTTACAAAAATGATGCTTGCAAAACCCCAATTAAAGCTGACATGGATGTTAATTTTTTGACAGAATTCCCTGTCTGAATCGCTTTTTTGCATCGACACTGCAACATTATATCATCACAAGTGGAAAACATCATGATGACATACATGCTAAACACTAGAAAAATGCATCATCATCAGCAGGGATGAACACCATACATACCCAGGCCATTACCATCAGTGACTGACAGACAGGACAACTTTAAACTACATACTGTGGAGGAACACTCCTCCATAACACAGCTGAACTGTCCCTCTGACATGTTAACACTGTCTTCTCATAAGCCTCTCACATTTTACTTTATGTGTAACCTACATTAAACACAATGTAGGGTAAACATCCAAGGCACACCAAACAGTCCACACACACAGACACGCACGCACGCACACACACACACACACACACACACACACACGCACACACATGCACACACACACATGCACACACACACACACACACACACACACACACACACACACACACACACACACACATACACACAACATCAAAGTACATTGTGTCAGAGCGGCTTAGTGGTGAGAAAGAAACAGGAGAGTTGTTTTCTGCACAGATGAAAGGCAAAAGAAAGCCGCTCCTCATTGTAAGTCTGCCCCATTGTCAGGTTTGAGTCGAGATATGCACACTCACTACTTTAACCCTCCCATCTACACAGACAATACATGCACAGAAGTTGCTCAACACTAAGTATCAAGATCATAATAGCAGACTTTGTTTAGAGGGAAAGCCATTGAGGAACCTGAGACTTAGGGAGAGAAGAGACAGTTGAGAAGTTGAGAGTATAAGAGCAGCGTGTGAAGGATTAGATATATTGTTCGGGTTTTCAGTCTGACAATAGAACAGAAATAGATCAAAGAACAGGTCAACAGGAGTCACTAAACTCCTCACTGAGAGAAAGGTCAGCACAGACATGACAGCTAGTTACACTCCTCGACTAGCAGGCTAAATGACTTCTTTTGACCTACACTGAGAATTGGTTAGCATGAAAAATAACCCAGATTCCAACTTCAGCCACATGCTTATAAAGTGGAACAGGGGAACAGAAATGGAGTCATTGCCATGGCAATCATAACATTGTTTGATCCACCAGGTACTCAACAGTTGTAGGCGAGGGAAGACAATGAGAGCTGCTCTGTAACAGGGTCAGTGTGTTACTGTCAGATTATAGTAAGAAAACCACATCATGGTCTGGTTTCATAATTATTAGACAGCATCGCAGCACAGCACAAAATGTGACTGAGTAGTAAGTGAACACAACGTTCAGCACTGTGATCTTTTCTTTGTGTGTGTGTGTCAGCATTGGCCACTAGCCATGCCAGGTGAGGTGCAAGAGGTGTGTGTGTGTGTGTGTGTGTGTGTGGGTGTCAACCTAGAAATTTGATGATGTTCCTTCTGAAGCAGAGAGGAAATACTAACATAGCACAAAAGGTTTGAGAACAATCAAAAAGACAAAGAAATACTTCCCTCCAGCAGGTAGAAAGAGAATTACACGAACACATGCCAGGTGTCTCAAACAACAAGTGCCAAAGAGGGATTGGTTTTGGACGTGTTGCAAAGCGTTTAAGAAAAGCACAATAAATAACCAAGTCCAGGGTGGGACAGAGGGAGAGGACAGAGAAAGACATGCGCAGATCATAACAAGTGAGCGATACTGCAAACAAGCAAGATAGCTAGAGAAAAGCAAAAACGAACAAGACAGACAACCATGGATATCTAGCTCCCAGGTGTCATTGAGATAAAGGCCACCTTGTGTTATTGCCCTGAGAACACCAACATTACCACTTCTCATTAACAGCTGCTCGACACTACAACTTACCCACGCTAACACCACCTACCCTCGAGAGTCATAACTACAACAGCTTTCACTGCCGTAGTGACTCAGACCCATCAATAAGCTGAGAGTGGGAGTGATATTTGGTTTCTGTCACTGTCTCTCCATGTGTGTCCATTTACAACACTGTATGTATGAAAAGTAAAAAATAACAGTGTTTCAAGCGAACACTGAGGCCCCAGCAGCATATCAATCAGCCATGCACCTCTCCCAGGCATCAAAGACTCCAAGAAACAAAAAAAAACCTTACACACCCTTATAAACACACACGCACCCTGCACTTACCCACTTTTGTGCATATATACACAAAGACACACACCATTCTCACAAACTGACTCGCCCACACTGACAAGCATGCGCACACACACACACACACACACACACACACACACACACACACACACACACACACAGGCACACACAGGCACACACAGGCACACACACAGGCACACAGGCACATACGCACACACAATTACATAAGCACCCTAGGAGTTTGGCAGAGAAGAGGCAAAAATCAGAGTGGGAGGCCAGGCACCTGGATGAACAGATTATGGTCTAAACCCCACCAGAGACACATAGATGATCTGCCTCAAACTTCAATTTTTCTCCCTAATGTAGGCTCTGGCCTTCTCTTTGCCTGAGGAGCACTGCTAACCTCAGTGACCTTGGCTCACAGAGCTAGTCAACATCAACTCATCACTACTAAGTGCTGACTGGCAAGGACCTCCTGTTGCGTTTTACGACAGAATACATGTTGTCCAAACTCACCAAATGTCTGGTCCTAAGACAAAAAAATAACACGGCAAGATCGGGAGGCAGGAGAGTGGTGTTATATATAGCATACTGCACTGAACATGAGTCTTGGAGAATGATCAAGAACAGTGCGTTTTCTGCATCGATATTGATATTGGCTCCTCCAGGGGACGAATGTTTGACATTGAGCTGTCAACAACAGGGCTCAAACCTCCACTGCAGCGCCAAACAAATGTACCTTTGACCTCACCTCCTGCTGCCGATGTCAGACTTTCACAAGTCCTCACTACAACTGAACTCATTAAAGACAGCATAAGGTGGTAAGAACTGTCTGTGCTGTTGGGGACTCACACCTAGGATTCCTGTTCTTGAGGCTGTCATGCCACCTGGTGGCCATGTTGCACAACCCACACTGCAGAATGCAGGTCCAGAAACACTGCTTCAGTGCCAGTAAAAACAAATTATTGCAGTCTAAAATGCGAAACATATGTTCATTATATAATACATCTGAATGACATTAAACTACTACTATAGTCTGACAAAAAGCAAAACATAAAATAACTTTTGATGCCAAATAAAATAACTGATTTTTTAGTCTTATAATAGCAAAATTCACAACCTACACAGGGCATCAGTTTGTTATACTTTCATTCTTAAGAAGCATTCTAAATGTTGCCGCAACAGCTGATAAAGGCACAATAACCTCTGAAACAATTCACAGACTTTAAACTATAAGGAGCTATGATTGTGGGCAGCAGCAGTTTCAGGAGAATAACGTATGGCTCTATGGAGACCGGAGAAAGACCTTTTGACACAAGCAATACACTCATCGTGTATCTTGTTCTTATTCAAAGAAAAATAAACATATATTAACCTTTGTGCAAGACGTTGGTAAACCCTAAGGAGGTGTCAAATGTAGGCGTCATCATTTTCTTGAAAAAGAAAATTGCCACAATTCAGCCATCAGTTTAATTCTTCACAGACACACAAACTGCATCAGCCAGTGATGTTAGTGAAGAGTATAGTCATAGCTTTACAGTGACATTATTTGTAGTACAATCCACCCACCTGAGGATGGAGTAATAAACTAAAGACATGGATGTATGAACATACATATTTCCTTGATCACATGAAATTTCACTTCCAAAAACTGCTATACACAAAATACAGACTATTTCCCACCCTTTCAGAAAGAGTAGTGCTGAAACGATTACTGGCTTGACTGAGTAGTCAATGGACAAACAATTTCAATCATTAAATCACTGAAGTCAAGGGGAGATGTCATGAACATTTTTAACTATATTCTGAAATTTATAAACAAAGTCAGTCAGTCAGCTTCTAAAAAAAACCTTTAATGGTGAGCACTGCCAACAATAAACTTATTGGTGGTCTTGCCACTATTGCCTAAAGCCACTTCTAAACAGGGACCACCTCTAAATTGCCATTCCTTATAATAATCCTTTTGATTGAGATACTACCCAGACTGACAGCTAACAACATGGGATTACATAACCGTAGAATAGTCAACCTTTGTATTTCCTTTATGTGTCTCTACAAAATGATAGGGAAGACGTGCAAGTAAAGACTTACTCCATTGGGATGCGAAATTGGACAGTGTCAGGAGGCTGTTCTTTTCCTGGCCTCACCAGAGTCAAGAACCACTTGGGTCTGAAGATCCTCAGCTGAGGGTTACCCAGTTGGTAGAGAGGGTACCTGACAGGAGAGGGAAACTGTTATCATCTACAGTGTCATTCTCAGGAATCAGCATCAGCTGTATTTCTTATAATCACGCTAACAACTGGGAAGATATTGAAGCTGCACAGGTATCCTGTAGAATTTCCTTGTGCAATTTTAGTTTCATTTGCCATTGCAGATTATTGTCAAAAGTAACTAAAGGCAAAGATTAAAAAGAATGATCTTTTTCAAAAGAGAGTTGCATAATGAGAAGCCGCAGGATGTGATCAGTGTTCATGGTTTGCCTGATCCAAACCGCAGTATGTGCCTTGATGTGACGTCTGCCATTCCAGCTGTAGGGAAGTATCCCGGTCTAGCTGCTAAATGTTCCAATATGTTCACCAGCTAGCCAAAAACTTGTGTGTATGCTGTTCAGTGTGGGTCAGAAAGTGAAGAGGGATTATCAGACCTTTTTCACTGAAATCAGATTATGTGGTTCCACTGTTTGCTTGTTTATAACCTGTCTGATCATTTAACTGCTTTGATGTTTACGCTGTTATACTTCACTGTAGTAATGATGTAGTGTTGCCAGATATAAGTAATTCATTTGGAGATTATAATGGTATAAGTAATTTAAATATATAATTCATACCATCTCCTAAGACTTCAATATATACAGCAAAAGAAAACACTGACATTGACAGACAGGCATAAATGTTGGTATAAATACAACCTCTTGACGGGGGAGATTAAATATTATTAACAGGAATTGATTTCAATTTACAGAAACTCAAAAAATGTTGAAGTCAAGCATTACTGAATTTGGTGTGGACCCCATTAGTCAAGTTAATTGTATGTATATGGTCCAACTCGCTAATCCCACAGGAGCTTTACCATCCGTACGGCACACTTCTTCATCATGTTGAATCCCGCAAAAAATTACAATGTCCTGATGGAGTATGTGACTAAAGATACTTGTGAGTTCCTTCACTATCCACAGACCATTACAAGCTGGGTGTCATAGTAACCCATACGTTTACTGTACTGCGACATTAGCTGGATGTTAACGGCAGTTTGTTTTTAGCATAGCTGGCTAATGCTGGCTACGTTCTTGTTAAGTAACATCATTTTGGATTCACAGTTGAGTTAAAGACTTAAACACTGACTAAAGCGCAATGACAAAGTGTAAAATAAATTAAAACAACGTTTGGCGATAGCTAGCTACATTTAGACAGACACGGCAGCTAGAAGGCTTAGGCATGCTACCGTTAGCTGGGTTTGCTATCTTACCAAACTGCTGGAAAAGCGGACTGACAAAGATTTAATCTCTATCTGAAGTGTCCTTTCGCGTATTTACGCCTAGAAACAAAAAGAAAAAATGTGCAACTTACAGTAGTCTTGTTACTGGCATCACGGGAACTGTTGTTTGCAACACATAAGCTATCAGCTAGTTGTTTTGTTGTCTTCTCAAGGTTGTCAAATGTACCATGTGCGAGGATATACTTCCGGGATAACTCGCAAGACGCATGCGCACTGGATTTGGTCAATGCCCTTGAAGACAACTTCGTAATGAAGGTCTGCATCATGGATGTACTAATGCTCCACAGCCTTAAAATACGAGCTCAGTATGCGCTGTATGTATTTATACCAGAATAAGAGCCCTGATTAGACCCGTTCAGATACATGTACTTTCACTGGGCCTTGGCATCCATTTGATTCAAACTTACTAAGCAGTACACACAATTAACAGTTTGTGATAATCATACCCCAATGAGAAGGTGTTTTATTAATATTAAGACAAGTCAATCAAATGCCAGTCAAGTAAATCTGCTGAATGTTTCCCACACCATTTTCTCCTGAAAAGTTCTATACTTCACTACATAAAAACACAACTCATACATGGACACATTCTTTGTATATTCATTACAATTGGATTGATGAAGAAGTAAATATTCCTAAAATAGACACTCATAGCAACAAAGAAACTATTTCAGTGCCTCATTATGCAGAATAGTCATTGGAAACATCAGTTATGTATCAGAAAATAGGTAAAATTCCCTGAGTGCTATAATTTTCCCATAAATACACGTTCCCCATTTGGAGCAGCTGCTTTAATCTCCTCCTTGGACAAAAGCAGAGTGCATGTTCTTTTTAAGAATTGGTTTCCATTTTGGGATTTTTTCTCAGGGCACATACTGTATGATGAGACAGCAGCAGAGGGAGACCTCGTCCCATGTCTCCTTCAGACCCTGTGCCCCAGAGTCTGACCTCACACCCACTACATGTGCCTGCAGCAGGGGTAAGAATGATTGAAGGCCCCCTGAGTGGAACATGAGTCCCCGGCTCAGCTGGTTCAGACCTGGCAGGAAATGGACCACACTGACAGCCCAGACTATGCCAGGGAGGGAAGTTTCCATCAGTTAAGATGCCATGGAGTGTGTGTATGTGTGTGTGGAGGGTGCTGGAGGGCAGTTAGGCATTTGATTATTATGCAGTTGTTGTTCTAATGTTTACCAGTTGGCATAGGCATTTATCACAATATATCAGATTGTCCTGCTGTCCCTACAATTATCCAGTTGAGTCTTTAAGCTCAAGCAAAAAGAATATGCTCACTGTCATCAGTTCATTGGTTGTTTACTTGTTTGTTGCTTTGGAACTGGTTCATCTGACAGCTGATATGAGAGTGTACTGGAGATACATAAAGGCAGTGAGGCAGAGGTGGGAAGGTTTCTTTCAAAACATGTACTGTAATGTGTACTGACCACTGCATATTACAACATTAAAACATTAGTATGTTCAATGAAATAAATTATTAACATGAAGATTGAATTGCATTAACTCTATAATCCATGATTCAACATTCATACAGAGTGAAGACTGCAATGTGTAAGTTGTTATAATTTATGCATGGCATTCGAGAAGTGGTTTGTGACTTGATGGTTGCTGGTTCAAATCCTGGATAAACCATAAATATCCTTTCCCTGTCTGTCATAAGCCTGCAGCATGTGAATGTGCATACTCTGTTTTCTAATACTGAAAGTAATTTAGGACTTGTCCAGACTGGAACAACTGCAGGTGGTGGCATCCAAAGATCCAAAGGGCTTTTAGCAAATTCATGATACACGATGAATTTGCAACAAGGCCAGAACAGGGCTTAACGTAATTCCTGCATTTTGTGCATTAGGAATTTTGTGCTATTGTGCCATAGTTGATGTAACGTGATGATTTTACTTCTTTGTTTGTAAGAATGGTCATTTAGAAGAAGAAAACCGTGTTATTATTTCAGTGTACGTTGGATTATCCGTCATCTGCCACAGACCTGGAGCTTGCTCATAGTGCAGTAGTTGTAGCTGCACTCATTACCTCAGTCAGCATGCCGATGTTTTGCAAGGCTCCATCCAGTGCAGACCAGGCCAGGTCTAAGGGGAGCGGAGGGGGCCAGCAACATGAACCGATGCAACCTTCAGCCAAAGGTCTGGTCTCACACTGTTATCCAACTCTGCCATTTATAGATGTGATTCAAGCCTGTTTGTTAATGCACACGGTTGGGCTCTTTGATGGAAAATAAAAGTTAACTATATGATCTAATTTTATTGGTTGCCATAAGAATACAAACCTGATTAATGAGGTTTTATTGCTTTTCAAAAGACTGGGGCAAAAACCTACGAGAGCTCTGCTGCTCTCATTACTTTTTAAATTTGCTCTTTGTGAAAATGAGTGTTGCTTTTTTTTTTTTTTTTGCTTATGGTTCAGTTTTTGCAGAAGTCATATTCTGGTTAATGACTTGGCTGCTGAGCTGCATGGCCCTCATAACTATAGTACTTAGTGTGTACTCATACACATGCAAGCATGCACTCATACACAAAGCCTCACACACATGTGTGCATGTACACAGAAATTGCAGTGATACTCAGCTGGACAGGTAAATTTAATTTTGAATTCCATCAGCAATCAATTGTTTTTCATTTTAATTAAGACACTCAGCAATTGCCATTATATTTCTAAATGAGACACATACCTTTTGTGTGTGTGTGTGTGTGTGTGTGTGTGTGAGAGAGAGAGAGAGAGAGAGAGAGAGAGAGAGAGAGAGAGAGAGAGAGAGAGAGAGAGAGAGAGAGAAGAGAGAGTCAGGGAGAATTGGAATGAGGGTTCAGGTCTGGGGCAGTGGAAAGTGGCTGTTTGTGTCACAGTGCAAAAAGGAGGAAAGTAAGGGAGGAGGAGGGAGTGCTCTAACAGGAGAGGTGGATAGACGGAAACAGTTTGGTCTACAGCGGGATTGTCCCGCCAAGAGCGGGCGCTGGGGCCGCATGGAAACTTTCCCCCTCTGACTCTCAGGCAGCCGGAGGAGAAGTTGTCGGTATTGAATATCCTCGAGAAGAAAAAAGGGAAACGGTAAATTGAAGATCCAGACGTGAAGATGGAAAAGTTTGTCAGTTGAAGTGAATAGTTCTGCATGTAACGCTGTTTTAGTGTTTCCCTCTGAAGCCACTTCATCCTGATGCCTTGAATCATTTCCACAAGTAGTTGCTGGGTTGAGGTTTTATATCATACTTTATGTGCAAAACGGCTAATCCAAAGATCGTATCAACAGTGGCAGAAGCATAGAGCCACAGAGACGTGGCTAAAGAGCAGGTAGCTTTAGGAACATGAGTTAACATGGAGAGAACGATGAGTGAGAGAACTTTCATTCCAGATCTACGACAGCAGTGGCCTGCTAATCTGCTATCACAGGCGAGGCTCATACAGATTGGCTGCACGTGTGTTACTCTATGTGTGTTATGTACTACATTCGGGGATGAGGAGAACTGTGCCGGGGGAACCTATTATCATTTTTGGCAGCAGTTGTTTAGAAAACCATTCTCATCCCCCGTTGACAATCTGTAGCAGATGTTTTATAGATACAAGCCCGTGGGCCTCAGTGGCTTGTTATCCATCCCGGTCATTGAACGAGTCAGTCGATTGGTCAGTCCACGACTTCGGTCAAGACTGAAACATCTAAAAAACTACTGTATGAATTGCCATTAATTTTGGTGAAGACATTCCTGGAGCCCAGAGGATGAATCCTATTGACCTGGTGATCCCTGACTTTTCATTTAGCATCATCATCTAGTCAAAATTTCAATATGTCCAATTGGCTCCTTTGTGCTATGACATGAGTATAGCCTCAGCTATACTTTGTGTTTAGTGCTAAAAAACTAAATATTAGAGTGCCAACAAGCTAAAGTAAGATGGTGAACATGGTAAACAAAAGCCTGCTACACATTAGCATGTTAGCATTGTCATTGTGTGCATGTTAGCATGCTAATGTAGGCATTAGCTCAAAGCCTCACTTTTGCTAAACAGACTAAATAGAAATTATTCTGATGCTGAGAAAGACACTAAAAATTACTTCTATTGTGCTAAAACAGCATTTAGCCTTCAGGCAGTTTTTAGTGTTTTGCAGCGTGTTTGGTCCATGAGATGTGAAGCACCTGAGTGACTGTTGCCACCAAACAGGACGTTTTCAGTATTGCAATTTTGAACTTTCTGTAGTCTGAATGAAACATTAAGTCCGCTTAACACAAAAAACATAAACCACTAGCCCTTCCACCCCACAGCTAATTAAACCCTTGCCCCTTTGCCATCAACACTAAATGAGTGGTCAGAGGTAGTGGCCAGTTCAGGTCAGATTCCTCTGTTTTTTCATGTCCCATGTTCACACTCTGGGAGCGAGCGAGTGCATGCCACGCAGCAGTCCTCTGCCTATTAATAGCAGTGAGGGATGGAGTTGGGGGCAATCTGGATGGCGTGTAAATTTAGACCCTCCCCCCTGGATGTTCCGTTGATGTCATGAGCCTGACCTCTGACCCAGGAGCCTGGCTGCCACAAGGCCCACGTTGAACTTGAATTTCACAAGTCCGAATGTAAGCGTGCACAAACACATGCAAACACTTAATTCATGCACAGCAAATGTACATACACACAAATGCACTTCTAAAATACAACATCTGAAACAGTTTGAGGCAAAGAGCTGCACACTGGATATATGTCAGCAAAGATGCTCGGGCTCTGCGCATTCTTTCGCTGTGAGAAACCTTAAGCCATCATAGCACAACTGACTGTGAAGCTTTGTTGTCTTCCATTATCAAACTAGTTGGTGTGGAGATAGAAGCGCTTGATTTGTTTCCTGTAAGAAACAAAGTAATAACAGGAGCACCTGCACTGTTCTGTTGCCGAAGTTTCATCACGAAAGCACACGTAAAAACACGCTGATTTCCAGAGATTTTAAAATCAGCTGCAGTTGCAGTGGGACGATTAGGTAGGGTGCTCACACAGGTTCCCACAGCCTTATCCAGTGTCTCTGCCCCTGCCAGAGTTATGTGATGGATCGGGAGAGAGGGGCTGACATGCATAAACGGGGAAGGGGGCAACTGATCTTCAAGGTATGTCAGCCGACACTCATGGGATATCTTGTGCTTGTGCATCGTGGAAGAGCTTATCCTACAAACATAACAACATTGTTCAAGCCATGATTCCTTTTGTCTTATTTTTGGGAGCGATAAAGTTGATGAATACCAATAGGGCCATGACCATGTTACAGGAAGAATTATGTTAAAATAAATGGACAGTGACTCAGAGTTAAAACGAATCAACATGATCTGCATTCAGCTGAGGTTTCAGAAAGTCACGACAAAGCTTCTATGGGAGCTAAGACGTGAGTGTTGCTTTGCATTGCACATCTACATTACACATACATTGACGCAACACACACATTTAATGTCAAACAGGGTGAGTCAAACAGTAGTCCAGCTTTTCTATGTTGACATTATAACTCCAGACACAATGGATGTTGATAGTCCAAATGCCAACGGATGCCACCTTCGACCAATCACACCACCACCAGCTACCCCTGAGGCACTCGTAAACAACATTCCTGCCCTCAAATGTCTTCTGCACTGCACATGAGCCTCGCAGTGCATTAAACCTCACACAACCTGTGATATACTTTGATATATCACAGTGCACCCAAAATCCTCTGCAGATTGCTTCACATTTTGCTTTTCATTGCGTGTGATTGCCCTCAAAGCACAAACTAAAGCTAAATATGGGTGAGTGTCCTAAGAACAAACCCAATGCACATCATACAAAATGGGAAAAAATCTCTGTTGGTCTTAAAAGTTTTGACATGTTTAGACTTTTTTTTAAGGCTAAAAACAAACCAGAATATTTGTACTTCATGCAACTGTGGTAACAAAGCAATTAGTATTTATTCTAAAAATGCAGTCCCCTTTGAGTTCTTGTGTCTCTTTTGCTGGACATTTATTCGTAAAAACAATAAATAAATACTCATTCAAAACAAGCAAATTCATCTTATTCTGGCCATAGATTTTCAGTTATTCATTCATCGCTACTTCAAAATTGAATAAAATACCTTCATAAGGAATAAAGGTTTGGTTTAACACCATGATTGCATGATTGACATTTTACACATTTATTTGTAATATTTAGTATCATAAACTAAGACTGGCAACAAATAATGTATAGTAAATGTATTGGTGTAATGGGGTAAAAGCAGTTATGGTTATAGATATTCATTCATGGTGAGCTAGTTAGGTAGATGGCAGGTGGTCCATCTCTTCTCAGCAAACCTGTAAACCTGTCAATACGAACTATCCAAAGCCACTTTAACCTCTACATCCCTGAATCCAAACCAAACCCACAAAACCAACTTATGTCCTCATTCGTGGGACAAGTGGAACAGTTCTGAAAATATGTGAGCATCCTCTCTCATCCTCCCTCTCTCTTGATTAATGAGCCAATTAAACTAAACCGCGCATAACATGAAGACAGCGCTGGTCTTAAATATTCCAGTGCTGAGATCGCTGTGCCTGTGATTTCAAAATCAATCTCAGGCATCACTCTTTGCTCACCATTAAAATGTTAAACACCACAAGATCAAATGTGGATAGGGCGAGGCAAACCTTGCCATGCCCAATTGACGCCCCTGGCCATCTAACATGACATGTCTCCACAGTCTTTACGCACGGAGAGCGCATGGAGAGTTTGCGAGCACGCGTGGGGGGTCCCTCCCTCCCAGGCTGTCCGTGGCCTCCTCGCCCCGGCGGGCAGCTCCAAGACACAGCCAAACCCTCCTGATCCCCCATTACCCTCTCTCTACCTTTCCTCTGAAGAAACAACCCGGCGTTACGTCAGAAAGTGCAGGGCAAGCAAGACAGCGTCTTAGGAGCTATTCGTAGGCATTGCTGCCAAACCCGGCTTGGGGCTGCTCACGAGCTCACTGCAGCCAATGCAATTTACAAATCCAACTCTTTTAAAACAGCAGCAGTATGTGGTAAGTCAATTATTCATTCATACTGTTTTATTTCCTCGCTGGGATTTTTTTCTCACAGCTTTCTTCACATGACAGGTCTCTGTTGCTGGCACAATTGCGCAAAAAAACAACAACAACAGTGTAAACGGTGTAAAGATAAAGAGTAGGCTGGTTTACCCTGTAGCCTCACTGAAAACACCATGACATGATGAAGCAACAGAGACTTTTTGACGCACAGAGATTTCTGCAGCTTTTTTTGTGTTTGATTCTTTGCTGATCTCAAAAAACAACATGCCCCACGCTCGAAATAGGAACCCTAGCCCCATCCCAGAGGTAACATGGGACACGGGATTGAAGGAGATGAACGAAACCTGGAAAGGAGCTATAGCCTGTCTCGGGGTGGCCGTCTTCTTTGTCATGACCATCGGGATCATATACTGGCAAGTGGTGGACCAGCCCAACAAGAACTGGATCCTCAGGGGGACTTTCAGCGGACTGATCTGGGAGAGAAGAACCCACTCGCTGGTCATACAGACCCTGACGGAGGACAAGACCTATGTGGAGATAGACGTCGGAAACGTGGGGAACCCCGACATCGAGGTTCCTTTTGTGAGGAACCTGTGCTGGCTGAATAAAACGGAGTTCTGCTATACGTGGGATTCGGTGGCCGAGGTGAAGATCTCGCTGGAGGTGAATGAGGAGACGGAGACGGAGTGCTACAGCATGACTTGGGCGCCGGTGCACTGTCATGTGGAGCTGAAGGTAGGGTTTCTCCCGGTGTTCACCAGTCCGCACTTAACACAGGGTCCTGCGAAAAAATTTAATTGCCATGTGATGGTGCATGGCTGTTGTGACACTGGTGCACAATGTCAAACAAGAAGGCCCTGCTGACTTTTATTATCTGAGAACACAACATCAATCGTTATCTTCATCAGTTACAAGACATTTTGTTTCATGCCTTCGTTTACGCGCTTTCCACCACGACCTGTTTATATAAAATGATTAAATCACAAGAGACTGCATTAAAAACAAGGGGAATTATCTTTTTTTTAAGAGGAGATTAAATAAGTGGTGGTGCAGCAGGTGTAAAATTAAGTGCCATAAATCATTTAGCTCATATGATTCAGATAGAAATGCTGCAAATTATGTTTATTTTAATAATGTAATTTAAGTTATTTCATTTTGAAGGAGTTGTTCTGACATTTCATTTATGAAATGATAACCTCCCGTTGAATTATTATACAAAACACAAACATCACGATTGAGTGGCTCATCTGAGATGATATGATATTATAGGGGAAAAAAATCACTTGCGTGATTCCCTCATCCTTTCGCTTTTTACAGCCCTCCATTAAACTGCACTGAGCGGAATACATTTCGTGTTGAATCTGCTTCGTCACAGTTGTTATGCTTTTTAGCAGGCGAAGAACTTACTGTACTTTCCCCCCAGCTTAATTATCAAAGGCATTTAACTATTGGGATGTTTGGGGAGGTTAATCTGTCTCCACTGGAACATTCCTCGCCATAACTCCCTGTCATGTGGCGCGACCGCTCACAGAAAATCTTTCCAAACTTAAGTCGCCTTTATTTTTCTTCTTTCCAAAATCCCGTCCTGTGCCTCTCAGGTGACCGCTTGGCACCTGTTCTGAAACTCCTTAATCGAGACCGGATTTGCTGACAAGAAATAATTGAGCTCCCGGTTTGCGTAAATGTCCCCCGCGCGTAAAGACGCTGTGAGGAAGGGTGAGCTTTCTCTTAGAAAACACTCCCGTCATTCAATCCCTCCTGCGTGCGATGCTTTCTGAGACAGTCTGGTGGACCAGCCATCACATACCGCCCTGTGCCCTGCATTTCTGCACTGAAGCTACACAGTAAACTTCAAATACTAGATTCATCCATAATCTACCACATCAGGTGCACAATGTGAAAGCACTGGGAATTTAAGTTATATTCACCTTGGAGACGCTCATAAATTAAATATATTTTCATCACTTACAGCACTTGAGTGCTCTTCTAAACTTTTTCAAATACTCGTTAAAATATGAGTGGTGGTTTAAATGAGTGTTGGAGGATGTTGACTGTATAAAAAACAAATTAAACTTGCATTTTTCTTCTACTCTGTTTAGTCTTTCAATACAACCCTACCACTCACTTTTTAGCACATGTCCCTTTTGCACGTTTCCTTTTTCCAGTCAGCATCCAGTTTTAGTTTAGCTGCTCATAAATTGTAAGCTTTTCTTTTTCCTTTCCTTATGTGTCTTTCTCTGACACACTGTTTTGGTTTTGGTTTTGTGTGTGTGTGTGTGTGTGTGTGTGTGTGTGTGTGTGTGTGTGTGTGTGTGTGTGTGTTTGTGTATGTGTCCATCCTTTCAGGACTGCTTCTCCATGACTAACGTGTCCTGGTACGGCGGCGCCAGCGTCCGGCGTCAGACCTGGCCGATCAACGATCAGAACGCCACCACACAGCCCTTCACTGTGAGCGATCTTAAGGACAATCCCTCTGGCTTCGGCTCTGCCCTGGAACGCTACTTCCTGGGCTCATCAGGTAGGAGGTCGTTGCTGGGGTTAATCATTTGTATCAGCTGAGATTTACCGTTAATGGAGACCATCTCATTAGCAGAAGTGGAGTCATAGTTCCTCTTCACACCTTGGTCTGTTACAGTAAGAAAATCTTTTCAGATCTTTGAAATGACACAGGGGTCAGCTGCTTTTTTCCACTCTGGCCCATGCCGCAGGGTTAGCGCAAGGGCTCGGGAAATCTGACCCCACATCAGTGGGTATACAATGTGTGGCGTGAATCCCAGGGCATGAGGGAAGCCCTGTGGATGTTGTTGTGTTTTCTTACCCCCGCCTCCCATCCACATGTTTGTTTGTGTTTGAGCTGAGAAAAACGGTTCAACCGCCTCCAGAACCACCATCCCCAAAACACACACCGCTGACTGGATGGGATGGCAGTCCTGCAAATAGAGTGTAACACAATATTCTTTGTGGCATCTCAGTTTATTAATTTAGAGATTAGACTACAAAGAGAAGTAAACCACCTTTAGCATCTTAAATCAACTCTTATGGATGCCGAGATAATTGTCTTTTGTTTCTATTAAAAGGGCGGGTTGGACAAGGGCCCTGCTGACTCTTATAACTCACCAGGTTATTTTGGGGGTGTTAGATTTTATCCCAGGGGCAATGGAGGGAGGACCACTGCGGATGTGAATGGTTAATGTAACTGATGAGGAACGTGTGGAGTGTGTGCATATGTGCGTTAGTGGGTACAGCATTAGGGACTTTGGCCTCAGTTTGTCTTTGGAGTTTGCTTCCTTTATTTTTGAAAGATTTTATGGTATTATTTTTACAATCAGACTGGACAAAGATTGCAAAATCCCATTTTATATACACGTACACTACAACACATACTTTTATCCGCGTTTGTGCATCCTGTTCATGTCTATTTGTGTGTGTGTGTTTGTTGAGTAGCTAGAAAGCCTCTAGATCAGGGCAAAGAGTGTGATATCAGCCAATGAGGCGACGCAAACAATCATCTATTGTGACTTCATTGTTAGCAGTAATCTCACACACACACACACACACACACACACACACACACATTCATTCATAGAGTGACCGAAACAAGTGCACACATGCATGTGCGCATATGCCTGTGTACATTTTGGGACGTTATGTAACACAGTGGCAGGCTTAGCAAGAGTCACATGACTTAAATCCCTTTTCCACCTTATGAGAGGACGGCGGGTAATTATCAGGACCCTGTAACCCTTTGTTTCTCTGCTCAGCTTTGCACAGAGAAAGAAAACACACACACACAGATGAGATGAGATTCCAGTGAGAACAACTGTTTGAACGTTGCCAAGCAACCACTCACGGACACATACAGTACATAGCCCCAAACATAGCAAACTGATGCTCAGCAATGACAATGATGCCTATCGCAGCATTAAAGGTATATTTAACATGATATCTTGCTTTAAAGTTCAAGGATGTTTTTGTTCGGCTCTTCGATTCACACGACGAGCACAGTTGCTTCAGAGCGAACGTTGGACCGAAGCAGCGGAGTGAAGTTAGCCTCGTTCGTCCCTTATGCGTGAAGCTCATGAGTTAAAAAGAAAAGAGACCTAACATTGTAGGCTGTCGTGCTTCAGATTTGGCTACGGCGTCACCAGTGTTTTGGGACATCGCATATCCATAGTTGTGTAATGTTCTGACTCTGAGTGCACAAGGTAGCAATCAGAGGCAATCCAATGCTGAATTAAGACTGACACCATAACTGCTTTCCTGCCCACCTCCTCAGATCACTGCACATGACAAACATTGTACAAGTTGTACCCCCTTTCCAGACTCAAGCAGCTTTTTAAATACTGTATGTGAGTGTGTCATTACTGAATACTGTTTAAGTTCAGTAATGGCAGTGATGCCATTAACGCAGAGTAATAACTACTGTCTGATTCTTACTGGCCTCCATTTTGCATTCTGCATGAGGTAGCTTGATTGATGTCCTCATTTCAGGGTCAGGTATATGCTCTATTGAGAGTCTCTTTTTTGTTACAATTAAGCACGTTACATCCACTGGTCGTCTTGAATATATCATTGATGAAATCCTTTATAAGCAGTACATGACTCCTCAAAGAAGCTTTGCTCTTACGCACATCAGTTATGGTTCGTTTCCCAGTTTTTGCACTGGATATCATCTGGAGTGTTTCAGACAGTGGGAGCTCGGAGAAGCTGACTTCCATGAAAAGTTGAAACGCAGTTAAAATTATTTCTCCTGTCTATATGACCAGTCAACCTCAGGACCATGGTTATTTTCTTCAGCTTCATCTCCAAACATCAGAACATCAGACTGCAACAGCTGCATTTGATTGCATTTGACTGCTCCGACAAAAGCAGTACCTGAAGCATCAGATTTAAATCACAATAGATGGCTGCGGCTGTGACAAACAGCATGATGTGGTAGAGTCATAACTGTGTTATTGTTGTGGTTAATAGCGGTGGGACAGGAAACAATTATGTAGCAGATTATGGAGAGAAAAAAACCACAGTTATGTATGGATAGTAAACAGGATCATTATGGGAAACTGTGAGTTTATGCAACCGTGTGAAGGCTAAATCAGATTATTGATTTGTTCCTAGTATTGGCAGTGAAACGTAATTATTTTTGCATGTAAACCGACCAAATCTAATTGAATGCAGAACTAGAAAATCACTTCCAGCATGTAAAATACAGACAACATACAAAATGACTCTTTTTTTAATGTAGACTCTGTAATTTATAACTATATTTTGTGATCACTGTTGCATTTCCAAGTAAAATTGAACAGAAACCACAATGACTGTGCTTTCAATAGGTCTACAAAACTTAACTTATTTACTGTATATTGGTATTTGAGACACCACTCAGTCAATAATAGTAGTTTCCTCTCAGGAAGAGCTGCTTTGAACTCCCAGCCCATCATGGTTGGACCAGCGCTGTTTGTAATTCTGCTTGATTCTGGTCCCAAACAAACCCAGTTCTGATTTAGTCCAAACATGTGCAGTGATGCTCTCACTGAACTCACAGTTTTACTCTCATGAGTTCATATGAGGAAGCTGGTTTTCAGTTTCAGTCGAGTGAGAAAAGAGCTGCAGTATGTTTGCTTTCCTGAAAACAGATTCATGACAGGCAGCACTCCAGTGGTAATAAAAAAAAAAAAGTCACCACATGTCTTGACCATTTTCTGTGAATTTTATTTATAATTAATGGACTGACAAATCTGCATTTCGACATGAGGCCTTCAGGGCTATGATGTTATGATGGAAAACAAACATGCTGCAATTTTAGTGCAGTATGCAGTTTAGTAATATCAGGCCTCACGACTGTGTGAACCCACTGACCGTTCTAATATTTTTGTTGTACATGTGAGCCGTTGTGTGTGCATGGGACCTGTCTTCACTGACTCTTGTTAGTCATAGGAGCGCATTATACATGTGGTAGGCAATATGGAGCTGTGACTGACATCGCTAACTTAAGAAGACTCCTGGGGACGGTTAAAGAGCCTGACAGGCAGGCTGAAAGGTGGGGTGACAGGGCAACAGAATGGCTGTGCAGTAATAGCTGATATTAATCAGGAGAAGAGAGAACAAAGAGCAGCAGAGGAAAGAAGAGGCAGAAAGTAAAGCAGAGAGACAGGAGAGAAGATACATGCAACTGTGCAGCAGTGTGACATTTGAGAGTGTTGCCAACTGGAGGAACTTGTCATTGCCCCACCTGTCTTTATCCATACAAAAACAAGTGGGCTACTAAGAACAGATTAAATATCACTGAAGCCACATCCTGCCTTAAAGAATAAGACAGGACTCTTAGGGAGACGTTTCCTGCAGTTACTCAACTGGAGGTCTTAAGGATACAATTTACAGGGCGTTTTAGTGAGCAAATGTCAACAGAAATAGTGTCGGATAAACTGTTGATGTGCGGATAGACCATGCAGAATGCTTTTAATAGCGCTTTTTATTAGTGCTCCACGTTGTTCACTGAGGCTCAGTATTTAAAGTAAAATGATCCTACATCAAATAAAGATGCTTGAATTATTAAATTCAAATATAGATGAACATTTTCTCAATAATTTCTGCCTGGCTTTCTTTATGAAATCCCAGCTTTTGAATAGTTTCTTTGAATAAAAAAAACATGTTGTTTATTAGTGTTGTATAATGACATATTTACAGTGTTAATTTCAGCTTCAGTTCTGGCTTCTTTACAACTATATATACATATATTTACAACATCCCCAGTCTGCATTTATTTTGTCCATTCAGGCAGAATGTTTTTGTAACATAGCTGTCAGTGATCTGAACACTAAAGCAGGTTTATCTGCAGAAGTAGAAGCGATGCCAGCTTCACATTTTAAAACCTTCAACATTCAACAGCTAAATGATTTCAGAGCTGATCGCTATGCTGACATTTCACACCTTTGTCATTATTATGTGGGAACCTGGTGATAATAAATTGTCCATAGTGGGATCAGAACATTGCTGCCATTACGAAGAAAAAGGAAACAGACTGATGATTTTTTTTTTTCAGTGCGGGTTTTACACATGATTAAATCATTAAAATGAAATAAAATTTAAAATCAGAAATTTGACATTTGACCAAATAATTGTGTGCGTTAAGAAAAACATAGACCTTATTTATATGTACAATTTATACACACACACACACACACACACACACACACAAACACAGATATGAGATATTAATTCGAGGTGCTTATATTACATTCTGTGTTATCCCATTAGCACACAATGAGCAGCATTTTTTTTTTTTTAACCTTCAAATATAGTTTCATATTTGAGGATAAAAAATAAGGGAGTGGAAAAAATCCTACTTTCAGATAGTCCAGATAGTGTATTTGTATCAGATAGATAACTTGGCTTTCATCAAGTTTCCCTGACTCTGCATTACAAATAAGGGATCGGAGAGATCCTATTTGTTTTCACAGTGGGCAGTTGCAATAAAGGAGAGCGTGATAGCTCTAACTCTGACATCACCTAACTCTCCTGAACTCAGCCTGGATCCAATAAAAGTCATTTATCTGCTGTCTTGTCATATCTGCTCTTGTTCCATGCTCGCCTTCGTGAAGTGAGCGTCAGAGATTAGAATCAGATATCGTTTCTGGACGACTCACAGGACTCCAAATCAACTCCTTAAGATATTAGACCGCCTCCGCCACACATAGATGTGTGCAAATGAAACCCATTACCTCGTCCTCTCTCTACCTCTCCATCATTCATATTAATAGAACTTTTTCTCCCCTTCAGCTCGCTTCATCTCCCACCCTTTTTTCTTTATTTCTATCTCTGACTCAATCTTTCCATGTGGGATCCAAAGAAGCAATATTTTACTGCTCCTGCTCATTTGTTGTTTTGTCTCTCTCTAGACAGATAGTAATAAAAGTAATGTAACCATCACTGGTTTCTTTCAGATAATGACACTTAATCAGCTTTATTTGATATGACAGAATAATGACAAGGACCAGAACAAGAAGTCAAACCAGATTTCTAATATTGGCACTTTTTGTTGAGCCTATTGCACAGGAAGCAAAACAACCACTGACAAAATAAGAGAGAAAATTAGATTTTTTCTCAATAATCTGACTCCAGAACATCCATAGAAAAAATAGATTCAAAAAGACATCAATGTGAGATGTTTATTTTTCTTGGGGAGGGGATCTGAACTTAACATACTAGCTTTGTCACAGATGACCATTTGCTGATGAAGACCATGAGATTTTCCAGAAAATAGCTTCTAGCTGAAGTATTTCTCAAAATTTTCTTTGTCGTAACGCCAACCCAGGGTCATATGGATACAGGAATAAACTCTCAAAATGTTCAGCTTGCATGTAGAAGGAAAAAAGCTGCCCCACACCCAACCCCTGTGTTACTCAGTAGGTCACCAGGAGGTCCCTGGGCACCTGCCCTGAAACCTCGACTCTCCCGGACAAGTAAGAGGTGAAACACTTTAACAATGACTCACTTAGCCAGCTGAGGCTTTGTGAAAAGCAGGCTGTCATCTCCTGTATGAGGGGGCTACTGTATGAAAATCACCCCACAACATTTTCCACAGTCCATCTCCTACCTAATACTTTCCATCAAGACAGGGAGAGGGACTTTTTAACGGATTGATACAACAGCCACTGATGTAATTACAGCATGCGTCAGTCCATTCGCCATCTTTATAAACGCAACATGTAACCAGTCAGCGGTTGCTCAGATCATTTGTTTCCTTCCTTAAATGCTGAACTGCCTTTAACAAACCAAGCATTTCTTTGTATGAAATCAAGCAAAATCCAGCAAACAAGTTGTCTGAAAACATTAGGACTGAGCTACTTTAACAGTATATGCTAGTTCACCACTGACACTGAAGTCAAAGAAGAAGATTAAAGAAAAGAAAAGAATTTGATATTTGTAGATTAAAGTATTTGAATGTAGGATCTTCTTTCTTGTGATATTTGTACAGAACAAAGTGTCTCACAATAATAAAAATAAAACTGATGAAGAAGTAGAAGTAGAGCAGAGAAAGTCTCTTTAGTGTTTCATTATTTTTTCAATAAGCGGAATTGGAAATTTACTACCATGGCAAGATCCCAGTTTTGTGGCCATCAATTTCTTGAGGTTGGGCACAGAAACTAAGTTTCCATTGTTAAGGAAATACATGCCAGGACACACACACTCGAATGCACACGCGCACACACATAGTTGCTATTTGAATGCATCTTTTATAACCCCAGTCAAGTTTGCAAGTGTGCACAGGTGTCATAAATATGACAGGTAAAAGAGTGTAGCCCATCTGGTCTGCAGCAGCAGGGAGTCAGACGGCAGCATTTTCCTGCAGACCAGCCACTCTCTGAGGGCCTAGATGCCACATTAAAACCTTCCTGACCCATCAGAAGGTGCACGGGGTCACCTCCGCTACCACCTCCGAACGTTCAGCTCAGACGGAGCGAGGGGAAGTGCAGAAGCTTTATGGGTCCTATAAGTCCTGCCCTGTTTTCCTTGGAAGTCTACGGTTTCCCATTAAAGAAAGTGCGCGTGAATGTGTGTGAAGAGGCGATCCGGGGTTGCTTGATTTGTGTATTCACTCAGCAGCTGTAAAACTGAGGCATGTGTGTGTCAAATCATTCAAACCTGCCCAATAAACTTCATTCATTTTTACTTTTGCCTATCCCCTGCTTTGAGGGTGAGCGGACAAAGTCGGTCAGGCTTATAATTTAGCTTTTGAGAGCTAGTGGAAAATATTTCGGGGGAAGCTTGGAGTGTTTAAGGAATTGTTCTAAAAATAGGCTCCCCCCTCACTTCCCCTTTAACTCCTGGGCACCCCCTTGGCTGTAACCCAAGGCCTCAAACCTGCTTCGCTTTCTTTAAATAGTACTTATTGATTCCAGCTCCCGTCCGGTGTTTGCACCTAGAGATACTGTTCAGTCAAAGATGATTGTCTGTGTTGCTTTGCACTTATATAACCAGGGTGAGAAGTTCATTTTCAACCAGGAGTTCCCCCATACTTAAAATGCATGTCAGCACATGCAAAGTGCTTTGAGTAGATCTGTATAAACACACAAGACAGGATTTAGTGTATTTAACATTCAAATCTGCATGTTTAGCCAAAGATGGACTTAAAGGTATGTTATGGACCAGATTGTCCCCATTTCCTTGAGGCCCTGTAGTGTCATTTCCCATAAAAATTAAATATGACTCAAGAAGTCATGCTTGCAAAATTAAACTCCACTTTCCACCGTGTGTGCACTTTGGTAAAACACACTGTTTGCAGCTTGCTGTATCCGCACATCAGTCTACAAGGCTGCTCGGTGTCTGGTGTACTCTGGTCGCCTCTATTTCCACTGCCTGCATTCCTCTTCCATCCTTCCATAAAGCTATAACATTTTCTCCTCTGCCCCACTTTCTACTCCACTGTATATGTACATTACTGGCATGCACAGTGTTGTGGCTCTATTAAAAATCATTTTAGCCAGTCACTCCCACTTTTTAACAATATAACAGTGTTTTCTAGCAAACATCTACATTGATCTGCCATTATGAAGCTGTAGCAAACAGTTAGGTGGGTACCTAATACCTTGTGTTGAGAGGCAGGCGTGCAAACACGTAGGAGTTACCCTGAGGTCGAAGGCTTTTTGCTTGGCATTGTTCAGTGCTTGAATACTGATCTCTGAAGCTATTAATCTGATTATAAATTGGTACATGAGTATCCTGCTCCTGGTGCCTGTCCGCATGAGAACAGTAAGCCTATTGAAACTAGAGATGGTGGCTGAGGCGAGCCAAGCTCTCAGCCCAGGTTCTCAGACTGTCTGCCCGCTTTGGAAACAGGTCTTGCACCCTAATCTGTTCACCGATCAGCACCAACTCTCAGGTTTTGCTAGTTTTAGCAAGTTGTGCAAAAACTGGAGCAAAGGGGCCATGGTCAGAATCTGGATTGAAGGCTGTGATCGATACTGGCTAGATTCTGCTGACCTGAGATGGGCCAGACCCAAAGCAGAGCACAGCAGAGCAGACAGGAGAGGAAGGTAGTTAAAGCTGAGAGGGAGAAGGTGGGAGTCAGGATGGGTGAGAAGTGGTGAGGATAGGGGGTCAGGGTAACCTGAGAGGCACGAGGCATTCCTCGCAGGGCAGCCACATCTGCGAACACAATTATCTGCTTCGCATAATCTTATCATTTCACACGGCCTCTGAAAGGCCGGACATACAAACAGGAGGAGAGAAAAAAAGGAGATCCTTTGCTAGAAACTTTCAGAACACTTAAGTTGACTAATTTAATCACAGGTGTTCTTATTTCTTCTTCCGAGCTGGTTTTGTCACATGGAGGAAATAAGAGATGTTGGAAAACACTTGACGGTGTTGCTTTAATGTCCTGGAGCAAATTCTGAAGAAAGAAAAATAATGAGAATGCAGACTCATCTTCAATAGCAGTGTGACTTTCAATTTATATCCCGACTCCCTAACGCTGCTCTCCTTGGTGTGCAGTGTAACTTACCTACTCAGAGGTTGCCAGCAGTCCCAGGGTAAACTCATCTAACTGCATACTGCTATATCTCATTCTAGGTGGTGTTTTTCTCACATCTGAGTGGAGCAATATCAGCTGACACAGCTCACACTCTACCTCCTACAACACACCATCCGTCACGCTCATCCCGGTCTCAGTAACACTCTCGCACTATGTCATATAAGAGGAATCTGCAATGGACTACCGCACCTTATATCTGTTTGAAGTGAAACGTTATATTATCTGTGTATCTGATTCTCTGGAGCAATGGTTATGAATTTCTGACGAGTCTGATGTAATGAACTAATGTCCTCTCCTGTGTGCTTCCCACCGTGCAGGTGTTGCAGTGCTTGTATCTCCTGATATCCCCCTGCAGCTGGGGGTGGACAGCAGACAGCAGTTCTGCCTGCAGACCCTGCCCAGTATGGAGCGTCTCCCTTTACAGTACACTGTGTGTGTGGCCCACGACGTGAAAGCTGCTCACCAGGAAGCTGTGCAACAACTGTCGCAGCACAGCAGGGAGCTGCCCAACATGAAAGCACTGTGGTTAGTTCAGTTTAGATTCAGATTAGCAGAGATGAGGATTTCCTCGTCAGAAGGGGAAATCTGGGGTTGTTATAAATCAGTGTGGGTATTAGTCAGTGTGGAGTCATGAACTAAAATTTATCCTATAGGCTGCCGTTCTGGAAGCTGCTTGCCAGCGTGGATTCAGGGCCGAAGGTGGAGAGGGAGCTGAGGACCTTCTCTAATCGTCTGAGGAGACACCAGCTTGGGGAGGGAGTCATCAGCCTCAATGAACATTCCACCACCCTCCTCTCTGATATGGTATGTGCTGCTTCCTCATTCCACAGGTAAACAGGCTAATTGGTAACAGGTGATAGTATGATGATTGGGTATGACAGGGACATCCTAGAAAGGATCAGTTGTTCACAAGCAAGGATGAAGCGAGGTTCACCACTTTGTGAACACATGATTGGATAAAGAGATTACTACATGGGCTCAGGGATACAGTACTTTGTTAAAATGTTGTCAGTTAACGTAGTTCAAATGATTACGCTCTGTTTTTATTTATGCTTTACATGGCATCCCATCTTTTTTGGAATTGCGGTTGTGAGAACATGAAGCACAGTGTTCATTCTGCGATGTGAAGAAAATCATTCATGTTGCAACCTCCTACCATCTCACCTTTAACGGTCTCTAACGAATCGAAGGGCAAAAATCTGAAAAAGAGACATCCATTCCAAAAATCGTCACACATTTTTGAACAAATCAAAAACAAATCTCTCCTGATATTTAGCCGATATTTTTCTTTTCCACTCTATATTTTTTAACCATGCACTATACCTTTAGTCACTTACTACTGAGTCTAGTCGGGATCATTCACTGTAAAATATACAGTGCTATAGCCAACCACTATGTATACATGGTTTAGTTGTAGCTGTAGACTTTCATAATCCTCCTCTTCAGCCATCTGGGCTGTGAGACTGGTGAGGGTTCATCGGTCAGAGGCTCCAAACTGGTCAGGGATAGAGATGAAAGAGTTTTTCTTAAGTGGATCTCCAGAGTAGTGGAGACAGGCGTGGAGAAAAGGAGGGAGGACAGGTTCACTGAAATGTCACAACATAGAAAAAAGATGTTTTAGAGCTTTGCCTTCATATTAAAAAAAATGTTTCCAAGAGTTCAGACCACACTACCTGCAGAACACTGAATTATGTCTTGGAGCCTGTAAATGTGATATATCATGCTTACTTAATAATTAGTTAGCCATGATTTGGTCCATATCTGGCATGCTTTTAATGCAAAAAGACAGGTGATATTCTTGTTTTCCTTGCAAGCTAATGTTTATTATCGTTTCACATTGATCCAGTTGCTTTCCTTGAACGTTCTTGAGAACTGCCTGGAAACAGGACCACCGGGACCACAGTGAAGTGGATCTATGTCAATACCTGGTGATATTCCATTGCAAAACAAATATAGCTAAGAGAAGACAAACAGAGATCTCAGGTTGCTCTGAGTGTGGTAGTTGTGGAATGGCAAAGAATCAGGTGTGTTGATTTCAGCCAAGACTAACTGGAGAATGTGATCCTGACACCAGCTCGATGCTGTGATGTGACCTGAAGCATGCAACAGAAGAGGGGGCAGAGGAGTTTCACATAATCTGTCCACCACAGAGGTCGAGTCCAGGCATCCCATTATATATACACACAATGCTTACAGTACGCTCCCATTACCAGCTCAGAAGGTGTGAAAGGATAAACAGATGGGAAGAAAATGGGAATAATAGCACTTGTCAGTTGATGGATGACCTTACCCACAGTTTCAAGTTTTCTGGTAGATCAAAGATATTAAAACCAGTTTCATTGGCTCTCCATTGCCCAGTTCCCTCCATAAGTATCATTAGAACCAGCCAAGTGTACAGTGCTGCATGGAAACTTATGGAACTTGAAGTTGTCATGAAGCGTGCGGCTCTACACAAGTGTGACTGGCAACAATGATCCTCTGTAAAAACTAGGCTTCTCTTTAACTCCAGTTTTACAAGTATTCATAAATTATCAGTCACACTCAGACCTTTCTTTTCCAGTTTCCGTATTAGCTCGACTGGCATTGGAAAATGTGGGCTAATTGCAAGTTTGTCATGCTTCTAGTTATTCCCGAGACACCAAATAATGCAGCTTTTCACAAGCCAGGTTCAAAATGAAAGAGCAGAAACTATCCTGTGTAGTGGGTCTTCTTTGTGTAAATTTTGAAGTATTTTGACAATTATGTGGAATTCACATTCAGATTCAAGAGAAAATTAGGGCATTACATAATATGTGCTAATCTGCCCTTTCTTCCCACAGAAGCTTCACCTCCTGATGTTGATCTTTACATTCTTTAAAGTTGTGGTTCCACAGTTATGTAATCTGAAATCTCTGCTTGACTTCACCATGTAAATTCCCGAAGATTATAATGTATGCTAACCGTTCTGACAGAGGTCAGATTGTCAGCAACTAGCTTGCGCCTCACATGGAGAGATCAGTGACTCCATTTACATTCACAAAATATTCATTTTTTTGCCCTTATTCTGAAAAAGACAATGTTCCTACTCAGCTGTTTCCATGGCTAATGAAAATGAATATTTGACTAATATTCCTGTTTGTGTGCAGCTCTGCATACTCTGATTAACATAGTCTCTGTCTTTCATTGTTCAACCACCTTCTTGAAAAGCTCGGTGTTGCAATGTTTGAACATATCCACAAAGCTGCTGATATCAGAGTCTCTCATAATGTTTAAAAGTAGGTGTAGTCTTGCAAACTGTTGGCTCGGCAATGCACAGACCTGGTAAAAGCTCCAGTTGAGACACATATTCTGAATGAGCTATATACATGTACAAAGAATGGCCCTAAAACTGAAATAATATCAGCATATTCCAATTATCTTAATCAGAAAATGTTTCAATTGTAATAAGATCTATTTTGGAAAATCCAGCTAGTATATGCTGTTTACATGACCCCTATCAATTTCAGAATATTGTCATATTCGGAATATTAGTGTGCATGTAAATATGTAATATGAATCTGTTTGTCGTACCAGTTTAGAAACATTAGAATTGTTCCATCAGTGCGCGCTGTTAAACGTAAGTTATCAAGATGCAGTGCGGGCAGTGAATTGATGCTGGTATTAGGCGGCCTTATTAATGCAAAGTGTTGACTTTTCAGGGCCTTGCATACAGCTGTCATGTTGGATGTCTCTGTCTCTCTGCAGGACCATGACTACCTCAACAGCAGGAAAAGGGGGATGTCCAAGAGACTGACCAGGGACCTCCCACTTGTCAAGCTTCTTAACATTTCCATCACCCTGTCCCCTTTCCTGGGCGTGGACACCACGCAGTTCCACACCTCCCTCATGGACGGCACTGAGACGTACTGGCTCAGTCTCCCCTCAGCCCCTCAGGGACAGCTGGTGAGACCTTAGTGGAGCACACTCATCATCCTGTAAAGCACTTAGCTGTGTTCACAGTCCTCTGCATATTGACCTTTACCAGAGAGTTCTTCCTGGTTGTTGTTGTGGTAAAAAGTTGCCTTCGTACAAAGTAAAAAACTCTTCCTCGACATTGTGACTGGTTCATTCACCAAAAACATATTCCATGTCTAACTTTCCTCGATTTATAAGAACACTTTACTGTTTCTTATAAAGGAACCAGACACAGACGTCTTTCCAAAGTGGACACTTTCCATCTGCCTTGCCGCCTGTCTCCATTCACTTGTTGCAGTTTGACAAAAAGCAGAGCAGCGTGGTTCTTTCAGTTAATTACCAAAATAGCAAATGATAGCAGCGTAAAATAAACTCTGTTCTTCAGATCCCTGTGATGAGTCAGTGGCGAGGGAAGTTCTGTGTAAAGCTGAACATCACCAACCCAGGAGCAGTGAGCTGGTTCCTGGATAGAGTGGGATCCCTGCAGGCCCATCTGGGGATGGAGTATGTCATGTTGGAGGGGGGCGAAGGGAATCTGTTTGAGGAGCAAGCCCTGCGGCCGCCACAGGTTCTCAGTGGAGACAAGTACATCAGCCTGCTGGCAGACCTGGCCACAAGGATAGGAGACTCCACCATTGTGACCGCAGGGACACGGTAAAGCCCTGAAGCATCCCGTTGTGTTTTTTTTATTAATATTACTATCATTATTTTGGGCTATTGCTTTTATTGGATAGTGAGGAAGCTGAAGAGAGAGAGGAAAGGCAGGGAGAGAGAGGGGATGACATGCAGCAAAGGGTCCGAGCTGGAATCATAGCCAGGCCAGTTTGTCTGTGTTCTCTATGAACCATTATTTTTACCCAACACCAACTGCCATTGTTTGTAGAGAGGGAAAATTCTGACACTGCTCCTTATGTCCACTGATTCTGCTAATTTGTGTCTCAGGTCGAGCCACAAGCCTCTCTTTGTGAGGATGACCCCCTTGGAGTCCGACTGGAGCCCAATGGGGCTGAAGGGCATCATTCCCTCCCTGCTGCACCACACTCTGCTGGGATACAACTTCCTCATTCCTGATGCAGTAGGTAATACCACAGCCTATTGGTCACTTTTCTCACCTCTAATAGTGTATTACATGGAAAACAAAAAAGAGCATAATTCTTCACTGTTCCACCAAAAAAAAATCTGATCTTTGGCACAAAAATGAAGTGTATAGCTGTAATATTCCAAATTCCTGTGCTATCAGATCATAGCCCATCAAACAGCTGATGTCTGCGAGAAAATTTACTTTATTTACATTGAAGTGGAGAAAACAGAGAGCCGTCAGTGCAACAGGGGGAATATATGGCCTGATATAATAGCAATCAGACTCTCATGAAGCATGGGTGAGATTTATGATTATATGCCCCATCCTTCAGAGCTGTAAGGATGGTGCGACTTTCTCGTTTACTTAAATCACTATTTTCTTCAATCAATGTAGGCATGACTGAATTTGTGTAATTTTTCATTGTATCATGGAAGCCCAGCCCATATGGGCTTACGAAACATCACTGATTCAAGCAATAAATTAAAACAATAAAATCATGGTTATGAGTATGATTCAGGTGTGATGACTGATTGAATCAAATTGCATCTGTTGCATCAGGGTCTTCAGATCCAGCTGCTGCTAGTTGACTTTTGGTATTTGCAGCTGACATTGAAAACTGATGAGGCACCTGTGTCTGGTCCGAAGGACGCATATCAGTAACTAAACAGCTCCAACAGCTCGAAGTTAGCTTAATTTTTAAAAGCTCACTCACCTCCAAATCCCTATGTAGGCTAGTTTTCATAGCCCAAACTCTTACCTAAACTGCACTTTTCTCCATCTTTTTTGGCCTTTTAAAAGCGAACTGCACTGCCCATAAATATTGCAAGCTGCTGGCTGCTGTCCACGTTTGTTTTGTAACAATTTGAAACAATTTCTTTTGCATGGTTTGTCCAGTGTTTGCAGCTAGTCTTCAGGTCTGTCCTAAGGTTTACTATGTATAGTACAGAAAAAAATAGGACTCACTTCTTCTTCTTCTTCTTCTACAGGCGGCTCTCTGTCTGGAGACCTGGTCACAGATGAGGAGCTGTTCATCCGTTGGCTGGAGATCACAGCTTTCCTCCCTGTTATCAGCTTCCACACACCACCGTGGGTCTGCGGAGAGGACCGGGTACACAACCAGAATTTGATTTTAAAGAACACGAACACGCACATGTTCACAAACCAGTTAGGGCAGCTCATGTAGCCACAGAAATTCACTGGACCCCAGCAACTCTTTCCTCTTTAAGGCACTTTGGCCTGGCCCGCAACCCCAAGCTGAGCCAGTTGACATTACATCTGTGTGATCCACATTAGATGTAATTACAATAGCAACAACATTCTTTTCCTGACTTGATAACAAGATTTTCACTTGTGAATATTTACAGTGGGGAGATCAAGTGAAGTGATGCGTGAATGCTGCCAATTAGATGTTCTAAGAGGGAGTGGGAGATTATCCTTCCTTCCTGCAGAGTGGGTATGATTGCTTATGAAAAGAGGTGGGAGACGGAGAGTTTATTGACCCAGCAGCCTCTCCTCAGTTTTGAGGGTCAGTGCTGAGAGTTTCCCACTGGTTTGTCTCCAGGAGAGGCAGGACTGAACCTCGACTCTCCCTGCTGGAAATCAGGAGCGCACTGTTCACTGCGCACGGCTGGAAAACAAAGCCGACACTCTGAGAGAGTTTGGCGACAGATATCGATGCTGATACCCAGCCTAAGGTTCGTGAACAGAAAAGCACTTGCTGCTTCTCAAGAGGTTGAGGGCTATTTTCCCCCTGCCCTTCCCTTCTTCCCTCAATAGGAGCGACTTCTTGGCCCCCTCCCAACATCACCTGTGGTTAAGAGTCCATCTGTTCCGAATTACAATCCCTCCTCTAGATTTACGGCTCCGTCTCGAGAGCCGCTTCAGCAGGAATGATAATGAATTTGAGGACAAGTCTTGGAAAAATACTTTATTGTGGCAATTAAGATTTCCATGAGTAATTGACAAGTGTGACAGAGTGGGAGTGATCAACTGCTTTTTTTCCACTAGGAGAGGACTGAGGCAGCAAAATATATTGGTTGTGACTTGTGTTGCGTGACAAAGATAAAAATAGGACTTTTGGACAGCTAGACGTTTGACAGCAGAAATGTTTTCCATTTTGGTCTCTTGCATGGCCTTCAACTTATAAACCCAGATGAAGTGAGACTGGAGAAATTTGAGAGGAGAATATTCTGCTGCATTACACATGATGAATGAGGCTTTTTTTTAAATGGGTGTTTTACTGTAGTTTAATTGTGGCGCACCTTTATTTCCAGAATGTGCGACAGTGCAGTCAGTCATAGACAGGTCACAGCAGCGACCGCGCTGGAATCAAATAGCAATAAAACCTCAAACCCACACACATGCCTGGCTTCTCAATTAGAGAAAGATCCACTCAAACCCGGGCTGTGACTTCAAGCTCATTCCTACAAATGTTCTCAATCCCAACTCATAAAAATACATTTTTTATAGATGCGGTCAAGTTTTGTTTTTGTCATGGGACACTGAAGAGGATGTGACCCTTCCAGGAATGCTGGAGTAGTTTGGCCAGAGGGAGACAGGAGAAAGACTTGGACAGTGCTAAACCACTGAGTCAACAAAGAGCTGCTCATAAGTTCTGTCTGCATGTCTGGGTGTAGAGATGGCACCAATGTCTTTTGCAGATCTCACTGTCAATATTATTCTTGTCCTGAAATCCTTGTGGCAGATGATTTAGTTAAGGAAATGGCTTTTTCTTTTGTTGGTTTCAGTTTCTCAGTTGGTCTAGATTTCTTGGCTAGACAATGATAAAAAGTGGCTCTGAATGAAAAGAAAGCTCGATGGCTTCACGAGCAAACTTTGAGAATGGCAAGATCAGCCTAATAATGAAAATACACGCAGCATTTTTACTGTAATCCTCATTATGTTTGTGTTCCTCTCTCCATCGGTGACACGTAGGTGCTAAACCTAACTCGGACCTACATCGCGAAGCACCAGCGGGATGTGGTCCCTCTGATAGAAAAGTATGCAGAGGAGTGGCGCATGACGGGAAACCCCATCTACCGGCCGATGTGGTGGCTCAGCCCCAGCGACCCCATGACCTTCACCATCGATGACCAGTTCCTCATCGGAGACGAGGTGACTTAATGATGTTCTGATGCGAAGGGATCGAGTTCCTTCTGTCAGCATCCGATACGCTTGGCATCTGATCGTGGATGATCCAACCCCTGCTGTAACCTGATGTCTTGCTAATTAAGTGTACAATCTCCATGACATCTGAATTTCTCTGACCAAACTGATGTGTATGTGTGTTTCCAGGTCCTGGTGGCACCAGTGGTGGAGAAGGGGGCAGTGCAGAGGGATATTTATTTACCTGATGGGGGCTTCCAGTGGCAGGACAGACAGAACGCTCAGGTGTTCGATGGGGGCACGTTCCTACAGGACTACCCTGTGCCCTTGGAGGAGGTGGCCGTTTTCTTACGGAGAAGCTGAGTCATGTGACCGAGTCATCGAGTCACCTGACCTATCCTGTTACTGTTTTCAATTAAATTCTTCTTTTTTAAAAAAAAAATACTTGTGCTGTTCACAACTTGCACTTTTCCACTAAAGACCATTGACCCTGTCTCAAGTCCCCATCTTGAGACGACATGTAGAAAGATTTTTTTTTTATACTTGCACTTTACAGTTCAAAATGATTTGTGTTTTTCCTTTGTGACATTTTTTTTCATCCTTTTTTAAAAAAATGTTAATTGGTTTTACCTCTTGGCTGATTTGTTTCCGGACTCTTTGACCTGTTCTGCTTTTGTTTGTATGTAAGTTCCGGAGAAATCTGTGCGTTTACATACTGCAATTCTACAGTCTTTAAATTTTTAGCTGCTGCTGGCTCTCTTGATAAGGAGGAACAAAGCAAGCCCTTGTTTGCTTAAAAAGAATCTGAATCTCTCAAGAAGACCAAATGAAGATATAGAAGGACAAAGGAAAACGTTTGAAAGGGTTTTTCGGGATAATGCTAATTGGCAGGAAGATGGCTCACAGAAAGACTGACGCACCATGGTACCGTATGTCTTGCTCACTCATCGGAAAGGCTTTTACTTGAACTTATCAGGCCAATGGGCCGATGTTTAATGAATGTACCTCAAATTATGGTTTTTCACTGCTTAACGGAGTCATCAGACACAATAACCTATCACCCCTTAGCACTTATTCTTAGAGTAGTTGAACTTATCAACATACCACTCTGTTGGACACGCCTGACTGTCCCTTAGTACTGTAGGCCAGATGAACATGAGGCCACTGTAATTGTAACTCTGCCTATATTTGAATTTAGATAAGATGTTACCTTAGTATCCTGCTGTAGTAAGGGCTTTTCAACGGGCTGCTCATTTTTTGTCTGATTTATTGATATGCTGTTTCATCTTCATGGGTGCCACATGAAGTTGGAAAGAAAACCTTGTTGATGACACCGTAGAAGTTGAAAGGAAATTTTTAATAGATAGTTCGACATACACTTGTTCGCTTTCTTGCAGTCAGATGAGAAGGCCGCTACCACTGATGTCTGCGCGGATAAATGTTAAGCTAACACACGCTGCCGATTAGCGAGCCTGGTCCAAAGGTAACATCTGAGGGGTTTGCAAAAGGTTATGTGCTGGACTATTTCTTGGCCAAAAACAGTGGCTTCCTCCAGCTCACAGTTTTATGCTAAGCTAACCATTTCCTAGCTGCAGGCTTCCTTTTTACCATACAAAAATGAGAGCGGTATCATCTTCTCATCAAGTCTCAGCAAGAACGCAAACTTCCCAAAATGTCAAACTGTTCCTCTAACAGGACGACGTTTGGGGAAAGAGCTCTTCAGACCCCGAAACATGTAAGAAATGCCTGCCATGTTGGATTCATCAGAAATGGCTGAAGAGGTGCAGTGGCCACCGGACATTAAATCCTGATGAGTAATTAAGTTTCTGCCCTCATGTGTACCTTCACTCAGCTTACTCTTTGGACTGTCCTTGTAATCACATCCACCTCCATCGCTTGCTATAATTCAGTAGCATTACTTATGTAAGAGACTTGTTTTTATTTGGTTTGAACCCTAACGAAACACTTTAAGCAGATGATATGTAAATGAGATCCTGATTTTCTTTTGTGATTATATTCTACAGTAGCCCACGGAGAAATCTAACCACCTTTGCACCATGATGCATTGCTCTATGTGCAGGTTGTTTGTGGACAGTGTTCCTATAGCACTGCTTTTTTTTTGTCTTATCTGGCCAGCGGTGATGATACAGACTCGTATCACTTAGTGAATGCTTTAGCACTAATTTGATTGTGTAACTTTGATCTGTCAAGTTTACTGTATCAACTTGAACACTCAGGTCTTCTGAGGCTTAACAAATCACCAAATGTCTTAGTGCAACGCAGTATGTTGTGAACACATTGACGTCTTAATCTCTCCTAGAGCTGAATGTACAATGGACAAACTGTGATTTCCCAACCGAGCCCTTCGTGCGAGGAGCTTTTCTAGCTCCCGTCCTAATGCTTTTATGGAATGCTGTGCTATGTTCACGTATAAGTTGCAGGAAAAGCTTTGATGCGTTATTCCTTCCCTCTACAGACTGAGCGAACAATGTGCCTGAATATGCCACTCTTACATCTGGACAATATGAGTGTCTGGATTATTGCAGTATCAGCAATGTACATATTACGATGACTGTGCCATTACAAGTGTTTTTCTCTTCTGTAAATCAGAGAACCTAGAACGACAAAGTTGCAATAAAGTTTACATTTTCTTACTCCACTTCCTTGAGTAGTTTAGTTTTCTTTGGCCGCTTCATATTCAGTCTAAAAATACGCCTTTGTGTTTGACTGCAATGGACTGCATTGTCAGTCTGGTTACCTGCCACCAAAGGACTGAGGGATAGGCTCCAACCACCAGAATGACCTGACACAGAAATAAGCAAATATGTACAATGAATAAATGAAGTTTTCATCATGTAAATTCATTGTTTTACTTGTGGTATTTGCTGCGCACATGTCTGTGTCTACTTGCATGTGTGTGTTCATGTGAATGTCTGCAAGGCTCTTATTATTAACACTCCTCGCTTGTCCTTCTCCTCATGTCTCCTCAAGTCTACGTCTATATATCTGTGAGCATGCTGACGACAAACGTCTCCGCTAATTCCACTTAAACCTAATAAAAGTTATTTATAGCTTTGGTGAGCACACGGTGGGGGAGATTCTCAGGGGAATCACATTCAGCTCAGCCTCTGCTAATCTGCTCTTCCTTACCTTCCTCTCCTGCTGCCCCTTGGCTGAGCTCCACCTTGGGGCCCCAGACCCTGCTCCTTTAGCGCAGTTAGACAGGTGCAGCTGGCCACAGACATGCCTGGACCCTCCAAGCCAACCGCCAAGCTCACCCTCTCCGTTTACACCCTCGACTTAATCACTTAGATTCATATGACACAAGAAATCTGGGCGCAGTTCTCATCCAGATAAAATTCACAAGACCTTCTAGTGTGGCTCCATGGTTTGTGAGGTGATGAAGTTACAGTGTTGGAGGCTTGAGAGCGCTCGGCTGCAGAGGACAGCAGAGGTTAGAAAGCTGGAGACCAAAACCTCAAGTGACCTTCATCATTCCATGAGATTATTTTTTTGGGGTTAAGAGAAGTTGACAAGTTGATGATCTGTCCAGAATTCAACATAAAATCTGTGTGCAATTAATTAGTTGGGTATTGATCCTTCATTCTGGACAGTGAAGCTTCCTCAGTGACGTCCACTTTAACGTGAAATCATGGCGCAATGACAGAACTCCTTCCAGAAGCCATGCTGTCAACGACATCCACCGTTAAGCTAACATTTAGAAGCAGGACACAGGAGGCCAATTATTTTTTTCCTCACTCACCAAATCAACATGTAACATTCAACCCAATTAGTTTGGGGCATAACGAACCTTACGTAAGTTGCCCAGCAGTGCAGGAAAAACAAACTGTCCTGCCAAAACCCCGAATCAAGAATGACACGAATGATCTACATACAGTAGCTGCAATGAGAACAATGTTACTCTCCACTGTTAACAGCTACCAGTGATTACCACCAGGCAAAACGGGAACATCCCTGCTCCTGCGTGAATGATTAGCTTATAAAACAGGATAGGCAACACTGTCTCCGCTCTTGTCTTTCAGGGTGTCGCAGAGCAAGTGGCACATGAATTAAACTGGTGACAAGCAGAGGCCGCAGATCTCTCCCAAAGTCTACTTTTAGAAAGTGCAAGTCAAGGTTTTAGGTTTCAGTGTCTGCTCTTGAGTGAATGGGTTTTCCAGCTTGCCAATTAGGTGTACAATTTAAAGGCTTGTTGTCCAAAAGCCAGCAGGTTGAAGTCTGTTGATTAAGCTGGATGATTTTGTCACAGTTTTCCTGTACGTCCCTGCAGAGAGGCTACTTTCTCCTTTGTGTGATCAGAACTGTCCCAATGCACAGAAAGCCAGGACACACTTCATGATTTTGATTAAGACATAAAACGAAAGCTACACGAGGGTCCAGCTTTGAAAGAGATCCTTTTCCTCACGTGGCCAAATTCCAGGTGCCCTGACTAGATGAGGAGTAAGCAAAGCTCGGCAATGCAGTCTTGAAATGTTAGCCTGCTATCGGAAGCCCAGGGAAGGGTGACATCGGGGCAGGTGTACCATTGTGGAGGTGTGTGCGTGTGCGTGTGTGTGTGTGAGAGAGAGAGAGAGAGAGAGAGAGAGAGAGAGAGAGAGAGAGAGACTGTGCACAAGTGGTGGACAGCAACTAGAGGGAAACTGTCACATGTAATCACTTCCTTCCTAGGCCCTCCTTGGGAATCTGTCACCTCACGATGCCTTTAAACGTCTTATGTTTAATTCAAGTTAATAGGTGAATATTCCCAGCAGCCCCAGTGGAGGGACTTATTAATACCCTCAAAGACGGAACTGGCTCCTGGGTGCCATCCACTTGAGCCCGACCACCTGGTCAGATGCTTCTGGCTACAGCTTCCCTTTGATGAAGCAAACACTGAGCTAAGGAAGGAAAGATCTCATTTTCACACCAGACCTGTTTCAGGCGGTTTACAAATTGTCAGAACTAAGAAAAACTGACACTGACACTGATAATCGTGACCGCCAATGCAGAGGAGGGTCGAGCATCCAAAATAAACAAGCGCTAGACCAACCATGGTGTAAAGTACATGATCTGTGTGCTTGACAGAAGCAATTTTCCCACTGAAAGACGGTTAGAGTCACTGAGCTAATGGTTAGAGAGCGTGAGTCATATTACCACCAAGCTAAATGCTAACTTATGACAGGAACTAACAATTATGAACCATGATAGTGGCACGGCTTGAAGGACGGATGTTTGTCATTCCACCACATTGATCCAGACTGAAATTAGAGGAAAAACTTCCAATTAACAGGCAGAAACCTCAAACAGTACGAGGCTCTGGGTGGCCAGCCATCTGCAGAGAGAGAGAGAGAGAGAGATGGTATATGTATATGGTATGTGTATGATAGTATATGTCCATCCATCCATTTTCTATACCGCCTATCCCTTGTGGGGCTGGAGCCTATCCCAGCTTCAACGGGTACACCCTGAGCCGGTTGCCAGCCGATTGCAGGGCAACATGCAAAGACAGACAACCATTCACTCTCACACTCACATCTAGGGGCAATTTAGAGTCACCAATCAACCTAATGAGCATGTTTTTGGTCTGTGCCTGGAGTACCCGGAGAGAACCCACGCATGCACAGGAAGAACATGCAAACTTCACACAGAAAGGCCCTGCCCGGGGATCGAACCAGCAACCTTCTTGCTGTGAGGCACGTGCACTACCTGCTTGTGCCACCGTGCCGCCCTTGATAATATACGTATGTATTAATATAGTAAAGTATATGATATATGCATATAATAACAAAGGTATGTGTGTATGTGTATATGGATATGTATATGTATGTAGATATTAGCAACATTTTAATAATAACAGAACTAATAATAACAGTAGCAGTGGGCGTCCAGCAGGGCCACAGCAGTAGGTGCAAGCATGATCCATGAGAAACTGACAGATGAGAAAGCACAAGGACTCCAGGGATATGGATGGATTTGCCATGACATTTGGTACACACACTCACATCCCCCTCAGGATGAATTGCAATCATTTCAGTAATTCCCGTAACATTTCCTCCAGCGCCATCATCAGGCCAAAATTTTAATTTGCCCAATACTTTGGTCAAAACCCGGACACTTGCAACAACTCTGTGCTTAGTGTCAATCTGAATGTTATTACAGCATACTAACAGGCTAAACTAAGATGAGATATGGTGACATTACACCAGCAGTTGTGTGAATGTTATCATGCTGAGATTAGCACAGCACGGCTGTAGTACAACTTATGTTTTCATTGTTCATTAATGTAACGACTGTTCCTTGTTTTGTCGGACTAATAAAGTAAAACCCAAAGATAGTTTTCTGTCAATCGACTAATCTATTAATAAACGTAGTATCTTTTCATATTTGTCCAAAATGTGACTGTCTTTGTGTTTACGACACCTTTGGCATATGTTGAGTGAGTGCACTGCTTTTCTTCCTCAAATTATGAAATCACTGCACTTGATAAAAAGAAGAGTGTAAGAAGACATGTCGTACTCACAGGTGATACAGCTGTCTGACATTCACTTTATTGTTAAAACTTGTTTTGGTATATCAGCTGCTTGTCTTTTTTACACATCTTTAAATTAAAGGCAAAGATATACAGCGTCATCCTCAAACATCATGCTGCAGTGTAAACATGAGGTCTACTGAGATAAAAAGTCATACAACTACAACATACTGGCAAAGTGTGTGATAACAAAACTGTCATGTCAAAAAAGGGAAGCATTTGTCCGTTTCACTACGACTCAGCAAAGCTTTAACTCAGCACTCACCATTTCCCACATTCATCTGGTAAATATGCACTTTTTTTGTGAATAAAGTTGTGAAAACATGGAAAAAAATAAATAATATGATGAACTTACAACATATACATAATAACAGAAATGCATTCCTACACGTGACAGCCCCTCTATACTGCATCTGCACTTCCTATGCATTGCTCCAAGAGATAAAGATTTCCTACTGTACTGGAAACACGAACGACTATTAAGCGACTCTGCACCTCATTTTAACAGCTGCAACATCACTATGCTGTAATGACAACTTGACGGTTTGCTCATAAAAGCTTGCGATTCATCTTGATCTGACAAAAGGCTACCAAGGTAGTTAGGAATCAGTTAGTTCGAACTAAACGGGCAATGTTGGAGTGCACAACAGAGTTAAAGTACAATTAACCCACTCTTTTATTTTTTGAACACAAGAAACCAAAAAAAAAGAAAAAAAAAAGTCATTGTTGGCCACACACTGTCCGCCCAACACATTGTGCAAGTGAAGTTCACCAGACACACACCATGTCCACCAATTTCTCATTTCCACCGCAAACTTCATGTTACTACCCACCAGCTCATTGGGGTCACATGGCATCGTACTGCATCTCAGTTTGTTCTACTGTTACACATGTACACGCCAACGTAAGCACTGATCTTGAAATGCTGCAGCCTGCACCCTCGAATACCACGTTAGTAAAACCTGAGTATGAAAATGACAAACACACACGCATGCGCAAACATATCTGCCTCTGTTGCTACATCATGACATCACGGCAGCTGAAAAGAACAAACACAGATTGTGCACATGAGTCTGAAAGGCAACAATGATCCATTGGTTAGACAATGGCAACATCTCCCTGTCCCCCGTGTTGGTAACCAGAATCAGTGACGCAGGGTCACTTTCCAAAGCTGAATATTTATAATTCTTGTAATTACACATCAACAGCTTCTGGATATATCTGTTAATCCTGGCGATTCAGACTCGGCGGCAGTTTAAACACTGAGCCACATGAAATTAATGGACACCATGCAACATGCAATTTGTTGATGATATTTAGCATCAAGTTTGCCAGTTACAAACTTGCCAGTTACACATGACTGAGAACCTAAAAACACAATGACTTAAAACAACTTTCAACATCAGGTCAAAAACTAGTCCAAATATTGCACCATCTCTCAACTTAAAACCGGATACACATACCGGATGATGCTACTGAACAATTCTTCAGCTGAAAGGTATCACACTACAGCGGCTGTTATTTCCCCTTCTTTTCTGGCCTTTTTACATTAGTGGGTCAATAAGGCACCGGTGCGTACAGTCATGTAAATAAAGATTTTTGATCTGTGCACTACCTGTGCCCAAAACCACCCAAATCTCACCTTGCCTATACATACAGTACACATAAACGCCTTGCACACTTATTGACAGTAATCTTACCAAATGCCACTCAATCATCCATATTTCTGTAACATCAATTAACTTAAAAAATAACCCCAACATTTGATTCTGTACAAGCTTCAGGAAGAATATATGTTTTGCTAAACACAATGTGTTTATTCCACCCATGGAGAGGACTTTCACTTCTTGTTGAGCTGGAAGAGATCCAGCATGTCCAGCATGGCCTGTCTGATGTTGGTGCCAAAGCGGTGGGAGTCCTGCAATAAAGCGAAAATGGTCCAAAGTGTCTAAATTAAGTAATGTACACATAAGAATCTAGGCTGCATGTTAAAATTGAAAACAAGTGAACTTACAGTTTCTGGGCTTGAGTGTTTGCTGGAGATGTGGAAGTTGATGAGGTTCTCACCAACAATGATGTAGGAGACACCATAACCATCATCAGCCACCTGAAGGAAGAGGAGGGAAGAAAAATAGAAGTTTAATCTCAAAAAGTGGGAATTTATGTCATATAGACTTTTTATTCTGTAATTAAAGATGTACATACAACATAAAAAGGTGGACATGCTTCGTGTGACATGCTAACCCTCAGTGAAGAAGAAAATATTATGACTGATGGACTCACACATGGCTCACCACACACAAATTGCATGACTTTCTGTCATCTCGCGACTTTCACAGCCGCCCTCCCTCTATAACAATTACTGTCAGAACTGATGGATAACTTACCGGACCAAACCCGCCTCCAGAGGACACATACTCAGGGTGTTTGACCAGATCAAACAGCTCAACCTGCTGCAGAGGGGTCTGACTGGTGGACAGCCTCCACGGCTCAGACAGGACCTAAACATGAAGGTAGCACACATTCAGTTCACTGGTCAAAGTGAACTTGCGCTGTGCTAATTCAGCAGAGTTAATCCTGCATGTCTGTTCTCCATATCCCAGTTCACCGAAACTTTGCTCGGCACTACATAAGAGTAGTATGTAGTATGGATATCATCTTAATTGTGATATTTAAGATAAGATCACTTTATACGGAACATGATGCTGTGATATTGTCGTTCCGAGCACAGACACACAGACTTAAACGTAGCTTGCAGACATACAGGCTGAGTAATATCCTTAGGCTCACCTTTGCATGCTCACCCAAATACATTTTTCTTTAACAGTAACCCCGTGTCTATGCCACATGCATATCTCTCACTTCAATCAATGCGGCTGTCTGCACCGGCTCTGTGCAGGCGTACATCTCAGTTGTGTCTCGTGACTATAACTTTGACTTGAAGCATTTATTTACATTCTGGGTCTAATGAATACATTCATCTGCTCTCATGACAGAGCCAGAGGGCAGTATACACTGCTGTCTGCTGTAATGTAGGTTAAAAGTATTGTAGCGAGGGCCCACATGTCCCATCATGCCTTGTGCTGATTTGAGTAGTTTGTTAAGTTTGCTGTTTCATATTCCTGAATACAAATGCTATTTTTGTTGTGTTTGCAGTGTGTCTGTTCAGAACATGGTAGTTTATGATGGTAACTGTTTGTGCTAATAGTTTTAACTCTGTGAAATTTCTTGAATTTCTCATCCATGCATCTTTGATTTGTTTTAAAAAAGGCCACTTCAGCCTAGACCTGGGCTGCTGACTCATTCATTATTGTACGAGGAAGTGGGCAGATGTATAGGCACCATAGCCTCTTTGTTTCTACTGTCTGTGTTGTATATCAATAAGTGTTCAATCTGTGGTCTCTGCTGATTCATATTAGTGGGGGCATTTACACGAGGCCTTATGCCAGCTTTAAGAGCAAAGACCTCACAATTTGCAGGAACACCTCATACCTCCTTGAGGAAGGCCGAGTCTTCTCCCAGGTATTTGGAAACCACATAGAGACAGAAAAGGTGGCGATCAATGCCATGTCCCGTCATTGCCAGGCGGTACATGTTTTGGTGCTTCTCTGCTGCCTCTTTGAGCAACTTCAGACGCTCTTCTATCTGAATGGACAGGAAGGAAATACAAGTTACACACAACAAACAATTGAAGAACATGATCTGCATACTGGATTAATGAGGAATGACTAGGAGTAGCACTGTCATCAGAGGTGTTTACACTTACTGTCTCATCTCTGATCATGGAACGAACAAAGGCACAAGTCTCCATGGTGCAGGAGCGCACGGTTTCTGTTCGGCCCTCACGGAACAAACGTGTCATGGAGGCTTCGTATGTCAGGCAGAACTTCCCTTTGTCCTGTTGGGAGACAATATGGGTCAGTATAAAAAAGAGAAACCACAGGAAGTTGTTTTACAAATTGTTAACGAGTTAACTAGATTTTTGACATAGTGATAATTAAAAAAAAACAGTCAACAACTTTTGGGAGCCTTACCTTTGCACTTTGCTCAAAGTGACTATAGAACAGAAATCTGCACTGCAATGCAGTACAATACCTAAACTGTCATTACTAAGGCTGCTAAATAAATAAATTATCTGAAAGTACATGCAAATTAGCAGCAAGCCTTACCACAGATGTTTGATTACGTGCTTATGCTGTTATGCATTATCAAATAAAGTTCAAAGCAAACAGGAAAATGCATCCTTAAGATGATCAAAGCTTTAATTAAATCAATCACAAACAGTCTGCAGTGATATGTTGGCTGGTAAGTTGTGACTGCCCTCTGCTGGAATTTAAGAGGAGTGTGACTGGACTGGGTCAGTTATTACAATTAGAAGTATAGCATGCAAAGGCCAATAAATGACAAATAAATAAATGCCTAAATGTGTTATTAAGTTATCAAATTCTGTTGCTAAATCAGTGACATGTATGTACTTACCCTGTAATGGGCTAGCTGTAGAGCAATCTGGATGAAGGCATCAGGACTGGTGCGGCACTTCTTAATCAGACCCTTGCCGAAGTCATTGAAGGGGAAAATGTGAGAGTCCACATCATCAGCCAGAGTCCTTGCGAGTGTCAGAGAGCTCTGGATGATGTCCTGGCACTAGAGGAAGTGACAGAGTCCTATGTTAGACTGAACAGTTGACAGCATATTTGTAAAACAATCCTTTTATTAAGAAAGCTCAGACTAATAAAAGGCCTATTAGAAGCATAAGTTCTTCTTGGACTAATGCCAGTTATTGTACTGTCACATTTAAAATTTCAAATATACAATATCTAACAGCTCTCCCACAGACCAAAAACATGCTCATTAGGTTGATTGGTGACTCTAAATTGCCCCTAGGTGTGAGTGTGAATGCTTGTGTGTATGTGCCCTGCGATCGGTCCAGGGTGTACCCCGCCTCTCGCCCTTTGACAGCCGAGATAGGCTCCGGCCCCCCGCGGTCTCGAAAGGGATAAGCGGCATAGAAAATGGATGGATGGATGGATGAATATCTAACAGCCCTTTGTCTACATCTCTGGACTTAAGTAATGATACTAACACTGCTGCACATTGTTGAAACGACCAGCAGAGGGAAGCCAATGCCCATGAATATTACATCTCAGGTATCCGCTCGCAGTGAATTTGATGTTCTAGTAGACTAAGACTGCCAGTGTGTCACATCAGAAGTACTTGTCAGATGGTCAAACAGCTTCACAAACACCCTCACTTGATCCATACAAATGAGTGATTAACTATGAATGTCTTCCAGCTATCCCCATTTTTTGAATAATTACTGCATCTTCCCCTCTTTATAATGGCCAACTTTTCTCCCCACCTTCAAGTGTGACCATTCTGAACAGCAGTTGTCAGATGACACCATGTAGGAAGGCCCTTACCTCAGTAGGGATGTCCCACTGCAGCCTTTGAGGACCTGGCAGGTTGAGGTGGGGCTCCCCAACGCAGTGCCCTTCCTCAGTATAGCCAAGCTTAACAGGGTCCATGGAAAGTACATGCTGCAACGCAGAGTCAAGATTTAATATGACTAACTCAATTAAACGGTAGACGTGATATTTTTTGATTTCACATTTCCGTCTTAAAAACATTTGTCCATTGCATTGTAGTAGTTCAGATTGTTGAGCTATTTTAATGTATCGCTTTTGGTCCTTTTTAGATAAAAGGACCGACAAAGACATACTATGGTACTCATTTCTTAATTTACAGTACTCCTCAAGAGCTGGTTTCATGTGAAATTCATTTAATAAAAACTACATTGATGTACCTCCCACAGATGGCCAATGATTGGAGCATCCGCCCAGGAATGCTCTGCGTTCAGTCCCATGGTGCCATTCTTGAAAACTATCAGGTTAAAGGATTTATCAAACCACCTGAAAGAAAACAAAGAAGAAACATCTTCAGTTTACCTAGAAATGGCCTTGTGCGGCATACTCTGTGATCATCAGAAACAAAATCTCCCACCTGTCGTAGCACTTTCCATGGAGCAGGGACTTGGCATAGCTCTGCAGAGACTTGACTGGGTTGTTTGCATCGAAGCGCTGCTCTGTGTCATCCAGTGTTACAAAGAAGGCTGCCTTCTCAATGGCGTCCAGAGATTGCTTGTTCTTACCACGGCTGAAGTAGGTATTGCGAGCACGGGCCCATGGGGTCCTTCAGAATGGTAAATAAAGGCAGGTTTGTGGCAATGCCTTGAGTCAAATGTACATACATGCAAGTTTCTCTCAGTGTGAGACAGGTGTAATGTGTACTTGCCATCATATCGTTTGTCCACTGTTTATTTTTCAATGGCAGAATATGATTCTCAGTACATATCTTTAATATCGAATTTAAGGGATCCTTATGGAAAATCTTTGTTGCATTTTCCTTTTAAAATCTGAAAATCACATTACATACATGTATTATCCGATTTTGCAAAGTCTCAAACACTGGTATTAGTCTCAAAATTGCAATAGATTATGCTTTAGTTACTTTTAACTCAGCCAGCTCCCTGAATGAACCATGGAATATATCATTCCAATAAACGTCCATGTATATTCAGTATTTCTTTACTTCCTATTGTGTTACAATACATAATTATAAGTGTAATTGTGAGGCCTCATCAATACTGGCTGCAGCTCGCTTTGTAATGCCACCCACCTGTCCCCAGCAGTAAGTGCTGCAAGTTTCTCCTCTCCTGGCAAGGGCTCCGACTTGTCTGCCAGGATCTTCTCCATCTGCTGTTCTATCTCCCGTGGCAACAGCAGCCGCCCGTCATAAAACATCCAAACCTTGAAAAACCGGCCCTTATGGAACACAGCTATGTGTTTGCTCTCATTCATGTGCTGAAGGGTGTCTACAAGTGAAGGACCAATGGGAAGGACAGAGAAAAAGAGGAAAACAGAGAAAGACAGTTGGAGAAGTGTTGGAGATTTAGGTTCATAGATCTTATATTAAAATTTGAAATTGTGAAAACTTTGATCTTTCTAAAAAATCTATAGAAAAAAAAGTGAAAAAGAAGGAAGCACTTCAAATACAGTGTGGAATATCACAGAATTTCTTTCCTAGGATAATAGGTGTTAGTAACCAGTTTTATGTTGTACATGCTCCACTCTTTAACGGGCTTTGTTATTGGTTTACCCTCACATAGCTCAGCCTTGGCACCAGAGGAAAAAAATCTTTTATCGCCCATTCAGGGGTAGCACTGTCAAAAACTAACTTAATTGCCATATGGTGTTGCTGACAGGATCCTCTTTGGTTGTCATGTTTTCTTGTTTTCCAGTTTCAGCCTATCTACTCCCTCCGTTCTGTCTTGCAATGGGGACGACGTGGCGGTGGCTGCTAGCGTGACCATACCACAGGGAGGACGACTGGTGCGTCTGTGAAGGAGTTCTTACATTCTCATGGCTCACTGACAACATACCGCACACTTCTACGAACTGCTAGGATAGGTAGTGCGTCACTAGCTACATTTGCTGGCTACCTCTGGCTGCAGCAAGCCCAGCTAATTATATGCTAATACAGGTTTTAGCTCTTGTGTGCAGTACTGTTCCCCTCTATGGCTTGCTCAGCTGCTCTCAAGGTAAATACACTTGTACTGCTCAGGTTGCATCACTGGCTCTAGCTCAAGACCTTCAATCCATTTTGTGAACCGTGGACCCAGGCAAGAGGTAGGAGCCTTGCCTGGCCCTGAAAGGACATTCTCCCCGATGACCGGCTCGCCAGGGGTTGAAGCGAAGCATGAAGAGGCATCTTTCTTTGCACATCCTAAACCACCACATAGAACGGAGGCTTTTTACTGTGCTGACAGTCAATAGCCTCTGGAGTGCATCCAGCCGGTGCATCTTCTCAGCACTGGAAATTCTCAAGTAGACAGACATGAAAATCCTGCCCTCCATAGATTAGTGGTTGATTCTCACTGCATCCAGACAGGACTGGTCATTTAGCATATGATGTGGCTTCACCATTAAACCATGCAAGAGCCAGGCAGCCAAGCCAGCAAATGCCTTACCTCACTAGATGGGGTGGAAGCCTTGACAAGGACAGCTCCCCCCAACCACATCACCCTACTGGAGGACATAGCAGGGCTGACGCTGCTTCACTACTTTGCCCTGCAGCTGAGCGGGAAGCACATTAGGGTGAGGTCAGACAGCACCACAGTGGTATCTCAGCAGACAGGGTGGTGTCAGATCCCCAGCACTGCACAGGGTGGTGGTATCCATCCTGACGTGGGCAGATCACCATCTCTTCTCCCCAAAGGCTTGCTACGTTCTGGGGTTCTAAGACAGGGGCGGACAGCCCAGACAGGGTCCTCTCAAAGAGCAATAGAGGCCAAAAGGGAAAAGGACCTGTGCACCCTGTCCATGCACTCTTGTATGCCTCCCTGTGATGACAGGGACCAGCTTAAGGTCTCCCTCTCATTCAGGTCAAGGGTCATTAACCTGAGAGCTTTCTTCTCCCCTCCCTGTGTCAACAGGTAGAAGGAGCACCTTCACACTTTGTACCCTGACAGCATTCAGGAAGTCCAATTGTCTGGTGTTCTCTCACAGAGGAGGGGGCCCCTCTGTGCTGGAGTTATAAAGGGGTGGATCTCATGCTTCCAGTGGACCTAAGACACACTGCACTAGGGGCATCTCATCCTTGATGGCACTTCCCAGGATTGTCTCAGTGAAAGATATCTGTCTGGCCGCCATCTGGTCTTCCATGTCGACCTCTTTGCAGTCATATCTCAGTGAAATGACAACTGATTCTGTGCCTCACTTGGTGTTTGGTGTACTGGTCTGTGGTGACCTCATCTGAAGCAGACTGGGGGTAAATTTCATCCCTATGGCCTGTGCGTTTTATAAAACAACAAAAGCCCATTAAAGCGTGGAGAACATATGACAAAGAAATAGTAGTTACTTGGATGTAACTCCAGTTCTATGAGTATGTGTATAGTCCTCCGACCATAAGCCAGGCTGGTCCTAATTGTTGTCGTTCAGTTTTAAAGGGGAGGTGAGATGGACATGCACTGGGGTTCTATAGGGGGAGGGTGCTGCACAAATACTATCCCCAGATTGGGTGGTAAGTACAAAGATTTCTCTCAGGTGCCAAGCTAGAGCCTCCTAAGTGTTAAACCTGTAGAGAAGCCCATTAAGGGGCTATGCGCGCACATACTCATTGAACTGGAGTTATATCTAAGTAACTTCAGCTTCTTCATCCCAGTGGCAAAATTTCAGTGATATCCACAACATCATTGGCTGGTTTCTTCTTCTCCTGAAGTTATATTAATTTTAAGGGCAAAACAACTGCATTCAAAGTCGTACTATACAATGGGAGGGACTATCCAGTTCAAAAAACTAAAGCAGCTTGAAATGGGAAGTGCAGGAGGTGAGATGAAAAGGGAAAGTAATTTTTGGAACAGGGCAGTGGCTTAGAATACAATGAACTGAGGCAATGTTTGTTTGAACAGCACTGTGCAACAACGAAGAGAAGCCAATTCATATACATCATTTGTGCATTTGATACAAAGGTATGATATTGTTTTGGTGATACTCAGTAGTGTTCAAACAAGCATTGTCCTTGTTATAGACAAGACAAAGGAGAGGACGCTAAGAACAATCCCAAGAATAACAACAACCTCACATCCAGGTAATACTTCGCCTACTGTGTTTCCTCTTACAGTAAGAACACCTCCAGCAATATGGACAGACCACTGTGAGTCCTTATTTAATTGAACTGGTTTTGGAAAAAAACACTAAGAAATACATTCTATTTAACACTATAAATGGCATATTTTTTCATTGATGCTCTACTATGCATTACTAGCATTATAACGCATCAGTACAGTACTGTGTACAACCCTCCCTTATATAACCAATTAAAACCTGATGGAGGAACTGATGGGGGAAGCAGTATTATTTTTGGAAAACACTGACTATCACTGCTTTTGTTTGTAATCTTAATTAATTTAGAATTATTCATAATCCACTTCTGTCTTCCCCAAATGTGTCTTGTCTCCTGAATGTACACATTTGGTCATTTTGATGACATCACAATTCAAGGTTAGTAATTCTACACTCACACCTATGAGCACCACTCAGGAGTTATAGAAACACATACTGTTGCTGTTTTGCCTTCTCAAACTCAAACATTAGATTTGAGGCACATGCAAATTAATCCTTGAATGTTCACAGACCAGCACACATGCATTATTAATTTGTGGAGGTCATATTATATCTAATTCAAACAAATGGACAAACGTCCCCAGGAAGAAGTACAGTAGGAGTAGTGTGGAGGAGGCTAAAGACTAAAGACTCTACCTGTGTCTACACCTGGGACACGACTGGTGTTGAACATACGCTCATATTGGGCTGAGCACATGGGAATAGTGTGTAGGAGCATGAGCTGAAACGCAAAAGGGGAGAGTCAAACACAGAGAGATGACAAACTAATTCACTAAAATCCCCAGAGAGCAGCAGCAGACACACAGGTACAGGGACAGGAGCGTGGATGGAGAGGGAGCGATGAGGATTGGTATGATAAGCAGTCTTAAAGAGCAGAAGGGACCTCAGAAGGCTGCCAGGGAAGGAGATATGAGCAGAGTGCAGAAACCAGTTGTCTCCAATCTCAATGCCACCAGCATAGCCCTGATATTCGCTGGAGTAATACTCAAATGAAGATACTCTGACATATAAATAACAAAACACTTAATCAATTTTAAATATGTATATCTTACAAATACACCCCTAAAATACAACTAACAAATGCCAGTAAGTGGTAGGATGGTTTCAGGGCTGTACTGTTGAGAATGAGTGTAGGAGTCAAGGTTTCCAATGACTATTGCCATGGCAATAGCTAGGGTCAAAGGGGAGAGGGTCAGAGGGCACGGTGGAGATGTGCCCTCCTCTTACCTGTCTCCAAACCTGGGACGCGGGAGGTGTTAAACATCCGCTCCCATTGAGCCGAACACAGAGGAACCTTGTTTTCCAGCAAGTATATCTAACGCAGCGTCCGACACAGCGAGTGGGCAAAACAGTAGAACAGAGACAACTGAATTTGAGTGTGTAACAGAGCGAGCTCATGCATTGGTGTTTGTGTAAATGCATACTATCAGTCTTTGCAAGAGACCGATGTGTGTTTATGCAACATATAGGATATGTGTCAGAATTGTACAAATGTAAAAAGAATTTGCACTAAAGTGTCATGCAGGTTAAGGAAAAGGACTGGCAGAGGAGTGGGAAAAGATGACACCTGCAGGTCTCAGTAAAATCACCAGCATTCATTAAGCCTCATTCATTAAGCTTTCAGAAAATGCTTGTGATCTTGCTTTGCCGGTAATTAAAGCTAGACCGTGATTAAAACAAGCAAAAAGCACAGTGCATGGCTCATTCAAAAGTTCAGAGTTTGACACAGAGAGCTGAGGACAAAATCAAGCAGTGTTTCCACCACATTCATTCTGCAGCGGTGCAGAGGAGACAGGTGAAGTGACGACAATGTTGTCAGTACCCATTACAAACAGGCTTCAAGAATAGTCTTTTAAATGCTGCGGTGCTTGTTAGGGACTGGTCACATAACTTAGGAGGCAATATGTCCTTGTGTACGCTGATTCATTTTTATTATGCAGTTAAAACACCGGTCATAATTTTGTTTTAATGAAAACCCAAATACTGGCATTTGCTTCTGGTGTTCTTCACTACTGTTTTGGAAAACGGAAATAACGGCCAACAGGCAAACCTGCTTTAAAGGTGTAAGTGTGGTGGATCAAGTTTATGACAATACGAAGAGTAGTTCATGTGGATTTTGAGAAGTAATAAATATTCTTTGGCAAGTGTATACTGGCATGGGAGAAAAGAACCTGCCACAACCCTAACCCTATCTACATAATCATTGGCGAGATCATGGATAACACAAGAAAGGGTTGCGACAGATAAGCATTTCTCATTGCAAATAGAAAACAGAAACTCACTGAGATAACAGCTACTTATCAATGTATCATGAATGAGAAAGTTAAACATTTACAGAGGATTGATGTGAAACATCAAACATATACTAACATAGTTTATATCACAGCTTACACAATGTCTCCTGATTAGCAAGTGCTTAAGAAAATAATTTGAGGAATGAAAACACAGAGATGGAGGGGAGCTATACTCACTGGTTTGATCTGGGCTCTGTCCAGTTTTCTCCTGTAGAGCATGATAGCATGGATGGCATTACCTGCTCTAGCAGCTTGGATGGAGGTGGGGAACACATACAGGAAATCCTGGACAACACGAGATCAAGAGTAATAGATGAATAACCGTTCACATTCCATCCAACCTGTCACACATACAGTACTTATCACGAGCTGCAATTTCAGGTGTGCTTAGTGCTGTTCCTCCGACCGCATGCCAGGTCTGCCTCCTTTGACAACAATGCTTTCGTGATATGGCTTTGTAAACAAGAGCAGAAATCCTTTTTTGTGTATGCTGCAAAAACAGACATTTAGATTTTGCTGCACATGCCTGCCCTGCTGGGGTGACAATCCAGCCTACTGTCTCATTGAGGCAGAAACATAGAGTGAGCTGTAGGTTTGTGCCAGAATCTCAGTTATACAACCTCAGTGGCTGAGCGGTCACTGGGTCGATGATCACAAATCTGGGACAGATGAGCAATCACTTGACACTTTACAATACAGTGATTGCAGCTTTGCCAGCCAAGATGCTGAAGCTGTAATGAGTTCCACGTTGACACTGTCATAGAGTACTCCTCCCAGTTGGATAAGGTTTATGCCACCAAGCATGTTTCCGGCTATAATTTATAATCTAGTCACTACAGTGTTTCTCAACTCCGGTCCTCGGGCCCCCCTGCCCTGCATGTTTTAGATGTTTCCTGCTTCAACACACCTGGCTCGTTATCAGGCCACTGCAGAGCTTGATGATGAGCTGATCATTTGAATCAGGTGTGGTGGAGGGGGGAAACATCTAAAACATGCAGGGCAGGGGGGCCCGAGGACTGGAATTGAGAAACACTGATCTAGTCTAAGACGTTACGTTTTGCAGAGCTGTCAAGTGCCATAAAGCTCCTCAAGAGCCCATGCTACTATGTCACTTACAATGATGTATATCAAATGCTTCTCATTTAGTTTACAGTTACTCTCTACGCTCTCTTAATCCACATTCGATTTGTTTTACACAACCATAGTCTATACTAATGTGCTGAAAGTGAACTCGCATTATTCTCCAAAGCTGAGAAAATCATTGACGAAACAGGTAACATGATCTCCATTATTTGGGAAGTGGTGTGGATATCTCAAATGGGATGATGAAGCATTCAGACAGTCAGCAAAATATGCCATCAGTTGAAACGATGTTATCCCAGTGAGACACAAGACAAGCTAACAGATGAAGCATATTTGCAAAGGTAAATGTTTACATTTAGATGTTATTTAATGTATTCTTTTATACCAAAATCTATTCTGAAGCAAGCCTTGTTTATACAGTTAAATGTTTACATTATGTTTTTCTATCTATATTAAAACAAAACCCAAATGATAATGACTCACAACTTTCAGAGGATCAATAACCATCTACATGGAAAAGCATACTGCTGAGCCATCTGCAAACAGACAGACAGAGAAATCTTACCATGGCATAATAGTTGCTGTTGACCATGATGGGCCCTCTGCCTCTAAGGTAAATATACTCCTCCCACCAATCACTGACCTGTGCAACACGAAGACGGAGAGGGGAGAAAGGAAAAGGGGGTGACACTATTAGAGACATTGCTTTTCTTGGCCATTTGAAGCTGATTTAAGACCCAGGACACTGTGACAAAAGAGTGGAAGAGAGAGAAAGGGAGAGGAATTCTTTCTAACTCACATAGTTGGAGGCCCACCAGGATTTGAGTTTGAGGTACCACTGCAGTCTGGGTCCCAGGTTCTTCTCAAAGTCTTTAGCCAGACCCTTCATCCGTTCATACTGCTCATCATCCATCAGTGGCTGCACTGACTCCAGGTACTGTCAACACATAGAAACGCAAAGTCACAAAGACTCATACAAAGGATCATCCATTCTAAATAAGGTGAGATCAGATAAACCAGAAAAATCTTCAGAATTATTTCTCCCCTAACAAATAATGGCAGACAGCTTTTTCTTCAGACTATCTATTCAACTAGGCAGATTTGAAATTCTTTTTAGAGTCTTAATGAAATGATGCGAGAGGCAGGTATTACCCTTTGGCAGGTGTCCTTGATAGAGGGAAGAGGTAACCGCGGCAGGGAGTTCTGGAAACTGTAGAGCATTGGTTTCCTGCCAGAGAACACCTTCACTAATATCTGGAGAAGAAGAGAACAGACAGGTGAGAGGGGAGGGGAGCAAAATAAACTTAAAATTACATGTTGTGTTTCACCTGGACACCTGCAGGGTATGAAGGACAGTGCAAACATGCAAACAGCGGGTTAAACAAAAACGACCAAAGTCTCTTAAAGCGTGGCATAAGAAGGACTGTGTCTTGTAATTAAAAGAGAAATTGCATCTTTGACTTGTTACAAATAAATATTCTTTCCAACTCTTCTCTCTCACACATCTGGCGCTCATGAGTTGTGACAATGTTTTCCATGTGAGGTGGCAAAAATTGCATCCTTTGCACTTGAAGGAAAGACTCACTCTAGAACATTCCTGAATGAATCTGCTCTAAAACTGAGAGGACAGAGGAGCACACTCATTGTCTCACCATCCACAGACGAGTAGACCAGGACACAGAGCCATGGCGTGCATGCATCCAGCCATGCCACGACAACAGACTCTTTAGGACATTCCTCATGATCATAATTATGGTGACCCACAGGCCCGTGCCCACCAGAACTCCACCAACTATCTTCTGGCTGTCTGTGGACATGTACCGACTGTGGACAGAGACAACAGAGAAGGAGAGACAGAGACAGTTAAGGTAATGTAGCTACTGCCAAGACCAAAGTCAACAAAGTCACATTAATTCATGACTGATAAACGGTGCATTCAATTTAACTTTATTACTAGCCATTATTACTCAGTGCAGTCAGTCTCACTGATGATATATTTTATAAACCAAGAATCTGCAAAAGGTTTCCCCAATTTCACAAAGTTTGAAACATCCAACAGGGGCTCTATCGTTAAAACAAGTATGTACTTGTTCTATTTTTCTTTTCCAAGACATTTCTGTGGGTAACTGACTGAACACCGTGATCATAAACAACGTCCTTGACTTGAGGGGAAATCCCCAGCATTGTTGATAAGACACACATTTAAAGCTTTATATGAACAGGAAGTCTTTGTAAAATATCATAAAAAATTGTTATCAAACGTAAAGATAAGGTGTGGTGAACAGTGGGAAGAAAATGTGACATCAGAATGAGGCACACCCACACACAACTAAGTGAGGACTATGCATGTGCACAACAGCACATGTGTCATTCAAGTTTGATGACACTCAGTAAAGTGTGTTACACCTCCTTCACTATGATCAAGACGGGGATTTTCATATGTTCAGAATTTCTTCCCTGCCTATCATATTTATGGTGGTTATGTCTAGACATGTACACTGCTGTTCAGTCTAACAGGTTATTATGTAAGGCCAATAATTGAGGGTTTTCAGCTTTCTCTGTCTGCTAAAAGGACAAAAAAAGGATAATGCCATGTCATGCTAGGAGAGCACCTCATGATATCAGGGGCCTTACCTGATAGGCATGTGTTGGCCCAGCTTGGCAATCAACCCCAGAGAGGGATCCAGCTTTTGATATTTGTTGTAGGACATGTAGGACACAACCACTACCATGAACCCAGCAGGGCTGCCAGGGTACACACCAGTCATCACTCCATTCTGAGGAAAGGTAAACCAAAGGAAGTGTTACAAAGGTCACCGCAGTCACAGAGAGCGAAGCATCTAAAGGGAAATCGTTTATAAAATCATAGTGGTCATAACACAGTGTTTTGAATCCAGCTGACATCTGTAATATCTCATTAATAACAGGCATCTAGAGGAAAGAGGAATAGGTGAAAATGCTAGCAGGTCTTTGGCTTTGAGTGACTCAGTATGACTGTTTGTAAATGGACAACTAGGCTAGAACACAAAGAACTGACAGGAAGGTTACTGCTGACTGTGTGAGAGAAGGTGACCTTCCAGCATGGCGCACTACTGGGACCTGTGAGTTGCTGTTTATTAACTAGATATTTACAGAGAACCGATATGAACAGAAACTAACGTGAGATACTCATAGAAGATAACAAACTGAGGAACAGTAATCAGTCAAACCTCATCAAGACTTCCCCTCATACTGTACAGAAACCCTCTGGACTTTGCTCTCCCACATGTCTAACACCTCTCACCTTGAAGCGAATGAACCTTTTTTTCCAAGAGTGAAGGCCAGAGAGGTAGATTTGGCGCAGAGCCTCGTGGCACAGCTGTAGGTCGATGCCATCAGGGGTGACGGTGAACTGGAAGGCCACCGCCTGGTGCGCTTCTGCCATGGTCGCTGCTACTGCACAGGGTCACTGAGGGTAAGGAAAGAACAAGATAGTAAATCAAGTGAAGTAGAAGCTTCAAGAGAGATTATATTAAACATTAAAGGAAAATTGAAGATGTAGTTCAAAAACACCGACCCACCCACATCTTAATTGATGTTCATATAATCTTATCTCACTTCATGATAATGTGGATGGCATGACAATCTAATAAATGCATCACTAAATTAGATTGATAACTGCGTCTTCACTCAGAGGCACAGTACAAACAGTACTGTATGTTTAGAGTGGAATCACACGTGTGAGATAAGCAGCTACTGTGAGTTACTACAATGGACATTTCCTTCTCCATGTCTCCATGATTGCAGTCTGCAGTCCCATTTCTTAGTTGCTGTAGTCTGACACTGGCCTTAAGACCACGTTTCTGATGGTCTTGCTTGCAACTTCACTTGGTTTCGACTCTGTCTCAGACTAAAAGACTCACACAATTGTAGCACAATCATTTGTCTGTATCTGGGAGAGCTATCTGTGCCCTTTCTAAAAAGCTGTCATGTGAGCGAGCACTGAAACTTAAGGGTATTTCTAAAAATATAACATCAGATACCCCAGGAAGTACAAAGACTAACCAGAACACCAAACGGACAAGAGTTTGCTTTTCTTCTGCATTAAGAACGCTTAATAACAATGATGATCATTAATTGCTACCATTTAATTGATCACAAAAGCTGTATTAAAAAAAAAAATAAAGGGATGCCCTTCATAAATCCGCTTGATAAGCATGTTCTTGTATTTAGTTACTATATCAACCTAACTGGTTCATGCAAGCTGACGCCAAAAGAGATGCACTGGGAGGTGGCTCTGTTGTACCACTGAACTGGTTGAGCAGGTGTGCTGTCTTATCCTGTGGCACAAGAGAAATGCCGCGAGGCACTAGAAACTCCTGTATTATCTCCCGCCAGACTTAACATATTTTACTGAATATTTTTGGCACCACTTTTGTCTAGTGTATTTGCCATTTTACGCTGTGTGTTACGAGCAGTCTGCTGCAGGTCATTTTTGGCCTTTGGCGTGGCCCAGAAGGTGACATTCATAGTTCGGTCTCATTTTGATGTTTTAATAATCATATGGCTTGAAAGACTATAAGACTTATAAGACAAGAATTCAGAACACTCTGGTTTTCACAGCTTTGTTTTGGACAAGCCAAACACTGGCTCTAAAGAGTGCCTTTGGTGTTTTTCGTGGCTGCCATAGGAGGCAATGAGATAAAGCATATTGCGTTGGTTGCAATTTGCAACCTCGCCACTAGACGCTACTAAATCCTACACACTAGACCTTTAAGCCAATTTTTTTTTCATGTTGCTTTTTTCGTATCTTGAAATTATAATGCTAGCTCAACTAGCATTAGCTATGTTGTCATATAGAAGCATGTTCTCTGTGATCCTCCCCAGTGTGTGCGTCGCTGCTGTATGTAAATTTACTTAGTAAACATCCACTCGAGATAGCGTGCATGTATTTTGTCCCTGATTGACCAAACGATTGATTAAAGAGTAGGTGGAATTTCAGTCGACCAACACTTCAGTTGTTTGACTGCAGCCCTACATTGCAGCAGGTACTTCACCATCTGTTACCTCAGATAATTCACCTTCCTGTTTCAGCCAGACACACCTGGCTACTGAGTGCACTCTTCTTGTTTAAATTTGTAAACCTTAAGTGAGCTGTAAAGCATTAAACGATGTTAGGAAGCAATTTTTTTTTTTTTTCAAAGGGGAGTCTGGTCTAAATTTTGGTAAGTGGGTCTTGTCAGTGCTTATCTTACCTGATATTTTAGCCTGCAGAATTCTTCATCTTATCTTTTGTAATTAGGCCACCAATAAAGCTACTAGTACTGAGACTGGTCAATTGTCTCAATGGCCCAGAAAACATGACTTCATTTTACAATACGTTAGTTAAGCCTACAAGAAACCAGCAGTATATGTGAACTACAGACCATCACCTGGATAATTAACCTCTGTTTGTGTGTTGTTAGGGAGCTGCTACTTCCAGTTGCCTTCAATTGCTGTGGGAAATACAATACAATATATATGGTAACTGCCTAAAACGACTGGGACAGTCTATAATTGACCACTGATTGATGGTGAAACTGATGTTCCCATGGATGCTAAGCATTAAAATACAAAGGCAGCTTTGCCACATGAGGTTCCCACTGGCATGTTTTTCTCTAAGATAACAGCACCGTTTTTCCTACAAAGCTCTACTCGGTTTCTGAGAAGCAACGTCTTTCTCTTTGCAGTCTCCATTTTTGTTTCATTCAACGAGAGCACTCTAAAAGCAGGACACGTCTCTCCTACGTTTTCAGTCGTCGGAAGGAGCATCTACAGAGCAGTTTTCAGCAGCCAGTCCCCTCCCCCAGCTACTTTCCCACATCACATGATCCACCCTGTGCTGCAGAAACTAGGGGAAAGGTCGCAGCGCTTCGATACCGGGTAAAACTGGCAACTGTGTAATAACGAATCCTCGTATGTCTGCGAGCGCATTGCACAGTGGTAGCCACGAAGCCTCCGTAAACATATCGTTTGTTTTGGAGATCGTGCAGTGTGCATTTGTCCATTTTCTACATTTCAAAGCAGATGCAAAACCCTGACTAACCTTAATTTATCATGTCCACGACCCCCAGCCTTCAGAAACTTAACGCATCATGATTCTGACCACACATGCCATGAACGACCCCTTCAAAAAGCCTTTTAGCTGCCATTACTGAACACTTCACCTCAGACACAGTGTCCCTCTCGACGAATACGCTCGACATATGTAGGTTATTTTTTTGTATTATATCAAGTGTCCTGCCCACGTGGTCTGTGAGAAATGGGGTCACTAGTGCGCCCACCACCCCACCCCCAGTGTCATTATAACCTTTTCTATTTATTTATCAAAATGTCCCGCTTATTCAACAATGTGTACAGAAACAAGAGTGTCATCTCTACTTTTATGATGCTCCCACAAAACAGGACACCATGATCAACCAGTTTTGGCTGACCTTCACCGGCAGGTGACATCTAGCCATCCACCTCTAAATCGCTTTTTCTTCGACCACGCCGCTATCAGGCAGAGACATACTATCGTGCATTATTATTGAGTAATAGATTTGTAAATGTGTAGTAACAGAGCTGCCAAGTGGTTGTTAATGAATGACCTTTACTTGGACTTTTGCCTACATTCATGTTATGAATAACGCAAGAGTGCTAACCAGGATCGCTCGACATACGATCGCATTAGAGAAAAGTAAAGTCATAACAGGTTACACGTTTATAGCAGATATTCAGAAGAGGCCTGTTTTACACAGATATTCACAACCTGCTGTTAAGAGCCAAGAGAGTGGCTGTGAGTCGACAGACCGCCTTCCTCGAAATTAAGTTTGCACTTTCACAAATCATGATTCGTCTGTAAAGTTAATTTCTGTCTGCAGCAGGCCACAACAAGTCGGCCGGTTGCATCCGCGCGAAGGTAAGCGATAATCTGCGATCTTGTAAACAGTGCTCAGCTCTTCGCCGACACGGAAATACAACAAAGTGACTTCAACCTTAACTACGCAGATAACAACAGTTTATATAAAGGGGTTTTGTTTAGCTTGCCGAGTTTTTTTCCAGAGTCCCTGCAGCCATATTTGCAGTTACTTCCAAAACTCCACAGAGCCATGACTGCGCTGAGATCGGCGATGAAAAGGGAGAATTATTACTCACCAACCCTTCAATCGTTGTGAGAGAGCAAAGATTTCTGATCTGACGAGGAGGTGACACGACTCGTCTGTCGGCGGGGACGACTGCACACCCTGTATGAATGGGAGTACAGACTTGCAGACAAAGCCTGCCCCCTTTAGCAGCCCACAGAGCACGGCCAGGCGAAGACAGCGCCGCCCAGAGGTCTCTTGTGCTATCGAAAGGGTTGTGTGAGGACACCAGGTAACGAATGGCATCACAGAGAGTCTGCATAGTACTCGATGTACAGAACTCTCTGTACCGAGGATGCTGAGCACTACTGGGATGGGCACGATCATCCGCATAGTCAAATACCAAAACAGTCCAATAAAAGGGGGCAATATGGATAAAGTCCTCTATCCTTGTAAATGATTTATGAATTCAATTGAATTCAACATTCCTTTATCAGTCCTGCAAGGGGAAATTACACTTTACAGCAGCACCAATAAAGCAGATAGAGTAGTGTAACGTGCATGCAAATTAAAAACAATAAGTATATACAAAGAGTGGAATAAAAAATAAATGTCATCTAGTCAAATGTCACAGATTACTTGGAGCAGTTTTTGTTGTGTAGTCTGACAGCTGCAGGGAGGAATGACCTGCGACACCACTCCTTCACACACTTTGTATGTAGCATCCTGTCACTGATGGAGCTCCTCAGTGCAGTGAGTGTGTGTTGGAGGGGGTGGGAGTCATTGACTGTCATGGAGGACAGCTCCCCCACCTCCTCCACCAGTTCCAGAGGGCATCCCAGGGCAGAGCTGGTCTTTCTAATGAGTTTGTCCAGCCTCTTCCTGCCAGCTGCTGTGATGCTGCTCCCCCAGCAGACTACAACGTAGAAAACGGCAGAGGCCACATCAGAGTCATAGAAGGTCTTCAGGAGTGCCCCATGCACCCCAAAAGAACTCAGCCTCCTGATCAAATATGACATACCACAAAAATGCATGTTTTGTCGCAGATCATTTTTGTTGGATAAAATAGTCAAAAGGGAACGTCTGTTTTTGGTCAGTGTAGCAAAGTAATACTGCACAAATCGAGGTACTTAATCCAGCCTTGCCCACTGATTTGCAACAATGACATAATACAATCAGATATATTAAAGGGCCTGCTGCCATGATATAAACTCCATGGCAAATCTGTGATGGTTTCACATTATATGTACTGTCATATCGGCCAAATCTACAGTCCAGTATGACAGCTTTGCAGAAAATGAAATCATCCCAGTTTGCGCAGCTCCTACAATACAGGGAGCAGGGGCGGAGCTACAGGTGGGCATGGGCAGGCGTATGCCCACCCAGATTGACAGCTTGCCCGCCCAGTCAGAAATTCAAATAAAAAAAAAAATTAGATCAAACGATTTTCACAGTTATGTCCCATATTATTAAAAACTCACTTGTTTGGGTCTCTGGTGCTGCCACACACATACAAAGTGTGAAACAAGACCATCTGCGCTTTTTTGAGTGAGATACGGATCTCTGTAAGCATCCTGCCTACAGCTTCCACACCAGCTTCCACACAAGCCGTTTGAATTCGGCGCTCGGTGTCTCTCCACCCAGCGCCACCTTCTCACAGATCCGCTGTTAGGTTATCGAAAGCGCTGTGCTATGAATCATGTCCAGGCGTTGTTCTGTTGGCAGTAAAGAGGAGCACAAATCGCTCCATCGGCTCCCAACCGCAGAGGACAGAAGAGCACCGTGGATCGAATTCATTTTTCAAGCCATGGAGGTGCATGCCATGAACTCTTTTTTTTTTTTCATTAATAGTAAAGGTGCATAAACTGCATTCACATGTGTTTCCTCCACTCCAGCCATCCACTTCGTTCATATCAGACAAGACGATTTCTCTTCCTTCCTTCAAACTCCATTTAAACTGCATGTCTAACAGCCCAGTTTAATAATAATAATAATAATAATAATAATAATAATAATAATAATCAGGGATTAAGTCCCAAACCCCCTATTAGATAGGTGCTGGAGCCAGAGAGCGAGCCGCTTTGGGCTTTTTTTGTTTTGTTCTCCTATTTTTCTCGACTTTTTTTCCATTCAAGCCGCACGTGATTGGTCAAATACTTGATGTGTGGTGGCTTCAGTGTGTGTGCGCACCTTCTCAATTTTAGCGAAGTGGTAATCAGGCCCGCCCAGACTTAATCCACACCCGCCCATCTATCACATTCTGCATCCGCCACTGACAGGGAGTGGACATTATCAAGCAGCACCTGTACGTTAGCCTTGCAACAAACACTCTTTGTTGCTTACATCTTAACTTTTGCTGACCAAGCTTATGCACCCCATATACAGACAACAAAGAAGAAAACATATTTGATACACTGCAATACTCAGTATCACTTCCATAACACAGTATCAACAAAAACAACACATATTTAACAAAGGTGTTTTTTCCAGGTTAATTATAGATTAGATTAGATTGAACATTACTGATCCCTTTGGGAGGACCCCTCAGGGAAATTGGAGTTCCAGCAGCTCAAAGAGATAAAATGGTAATAAAATACAATAGAAATAGAAAATGTATTGCATTGCAATTGTACTGTATTGCATTATATTGTATAAGTATTCATATTTAATATTGTATCCACCAATGGTGGAATGTAGTGCCTTTACTCACATGCTGTACTTAAGTACCACTAGTGTCGACCCGCTGAGATCATGATATTTACAATATTTACACCATCTTACCAGTAGAGGATGCCACCTGTATATCAGGCAATGTTGGATACACTGTTGAGAAATTAAAAATGTAGCCAGGTAAAGGTAGAGCTCCCCTGAGCTGATCTTAGAATTGTGACATTATAAATAATTTGATTACCGAAAAGAACATAACAATGCAAGTTTTGTCAATCGTGACAATGTACTCTCTCAATTTAAAATATACCCTCTCCACCGCACACTCTGACTTGTCAAAACAGGAAAAGCACAGGTATTACTAATCATATCAATAACGACTGTTCTATTTAAGTGGCATCCCAAATAGCGATTCCGGTAAAACTGGCGTACCTAAATGAAATGCATCCATGTTTAATTTCATTAGTTACTTCCCCTTCCCTCTGTGACTGTTGACTCCATTGTTAGCCTGAAGAGGGAAACCAGTCATGTGCTTTCTCCAGTGTTGCCAAATGCTTTGTTTTTCTCCTGCCAGCAAAGACCTTCACTGTGAGGGTTCTTGCTACCCCTAGTCACAGTGTATTTGCCTGTTCCTCCTCTTCAGCCACATTTCTACTTTCCCTGGACCTTCAGTGCCTCAGATTCTGTATCCTTCCCCCGTGACCCAACTGCCCCACCCAACCACACACCTGTTCTCTCTTGCTTTATCTGCTCTGCAGTTGCATGGGTTTCCCAGCCCACTCACTCACCTGAATCTCATTGCATCATCAGCCACCGACTATGACCCTGACTTCACTCCTGCATCTATAATGCATCTCCAAGGTGTTCAGCTGCCTACGTCACTTTCACTACGCGGCCCCAGGCATAGTTACCATGTGTTACTGTTTGTTTCACACTGCCTAACAGCTAGCTAAGAAAAGAAAAATGCTTCAAGAACTAATATACATCTAAAGGTTGTTACAACGTTTGAGACTGACAGTACAAAGTCATTCCCCTTTTTTATTTTTTAGCATTGGTGCACTGTAACCAAAACAACTACTACATCCTGCACTGATGAGTTATGTTCCTCTTACATTCTTGTCCAGGATGCATCAGGACACATTAACGACAACACTGCAAAAATATGTGGTCACATGCATCCCAGACCACCTTGGTAAGTTGAGTGATCGGATCACTGTGTGTCTTGGTGGTTGTTTACACCTGTATTTAGCGCTGTCCACTTGTGATCCAATCAAGCAAGATGCATGTTAATGCCAGGTGTACTCAGGGCCCATATGTACTGGTCTACTTCCTTAGTTCCTTTGCCAGATTGTCAAGTCAGTTTCATGTTCTTCTGTTATTTTATAACCTGAACCTGTTTTTGCCTGCCTGACTTCAGTGTTAGACATTTTGCTTGTTTGTTTGACTTTGTATTTCTGTCTGACCCTTAGTGGATTTGTTTGATTGTATTGGACTGCTTTCTGGTTTTGACCCTCTCCTTCATCACTATTCAGTAAACTCCATCCTTGAAGTCTACATTTGGGTCCTAGTCCTTGTTTTCCTGCAGAGGTCACCAGTTGCTGTGCTGCAGCAATCTAGTGGGCCTGTGCTGAAGCAGTCACCGGTTACTGTGCTGCAGCAATCCACTGAGCTGGATCTGCAGCAATTAACCATTCATGAGCAGCATTGTCTTCAGTGCCAGTGCTGTAGCTATCTCCTGATCCTGCTGAGCTGCAGCAGTCTATAGTGGTGGTGTTTCATCAGCCTGCTATTCGTCTGGCTTCACCGGCTTCCCTGACTGTCTTCATGCAGCCAGGTGCTGGCCTCCATATTAGATCTCCTGCGGCCCCACGCTCCAGCCACCACACTCTGGTCCTAATCTCTAGCCATGTCACCAGCCTTCAGGGGGGTCTCGCTTACATTGCTGACTTTCAGAGGGGTTCTGCTTTCCCCCAACGGCCTCCAGCCCAACCTTCTGAGATGGCCTGCCTTCACTGACAGTCTTGCCCATCTACTAAGCTTCCAGGCTGTCCTCCAGACCTGTTCAACCCCCAGGCTTTCTGCCTGAGGTCTCCTGCTACATCCCTATGCAGGCCTCCATTCTTAAGCTCCCAGGCCACTTGCTCTTGATTTCTGGTTTTGACCCTAGCCTGCCTCATCAGTCCCATAAGCCTGTGGTTCTGTGATTTTTGCATTTAAAATGTATTGAACTGCACCAGCTCAGTCCCTGAGGTCTGCATTTGGTTGCAACCTCTTGTTTTCCTGTACCCTGCATGCACAAGGTAAAGCTCTTGAGATGCATTCTGTCTTTGTGCAGTTACTAAGAGTTACTAGTGTCAGCACTGCCAAAAATGGAGCTAAGCCAGGGTTCCCGCAGTGGTTTGCAAGAATTGTGGCCTGGCGCCACCTGAGTGACCCAGACAGCACTTCACAGACTTGAGGCTTTCTCTAATTAATTTCAACCTCTAGAAAGATATCTAATCGGGATGCCTTGATAGCTCACTTGGTAGACCCATATACTGAGAATGAGTCCTCGGCAGCAGCCTTAGTTTGATTCCAACCCATGACCTTTTGCTGCATGCCTTTCTGTCTATTTCTAATATCTGTTTCTATGCACATTGCCAGCATCACTTTCAGGGTTTTGGTATTGTTCCTGCTGACTGGATGGTGTGGCTATGTGGACACCCAAATGGAATGTGGCCATTGTTTGTTCCACCTAGTTTTTCTGTCTTTTGTGTACTTGTCACAATATGAAATGCACAGGGGTTATGAATAACACTAACAATATCATTTAGTCAAGAGTCCCAGTAAACCATAATAGTATGACAATGAGCCAGCATGCACAATACCAGGAGCCTGAAACCAAAGCAACTAAACGGAATTCAGCTATCATTCATTTTTATTTACACCTGTGTATTTTCCTGCTTAGACTTGTCAAATGTCTTCCATGAAAAAAGCCTAACCATAGAGTAGGCAAATTGCATCAAAAAGCAAGCCAAGGCAAAATGCACATTTAGACACAAGGCGGCACTGTTGCACACCGCTGCAGATCATGTGCCAATCCACCTTCCACCTTTCATACAGCCTCGGAATACACAAATACATCAAACTGGACGGAATACATCAAACTCAGCAAATCCATACGTGAATCCAACTATACACACACACACACACACACACACACACACACACACACACACACACACACACACACACACACACACACTAAACATTCAAGTATGTGATTCTTTCATTCAGTCATAGGCCGTATTTATGGGCTTAGTTACAAGTTACACTTTAAGTCATATGTTCTGTTTAGTCAGTTTCTTCTTAAATAATTGATTGAATATATTGTCATTACTGTGCTGTGTTTAGCTGTTGCCATAGCTACGCATTTGGGACGAAGCTGGTGTAACCTCTGTTTCTTGCATACAGGCCAGCACATCCCTACAGTTAACTGCAACAAGGAGACATACGCCAGACATGCAGGTTTGTAGCCTGATATACAATGAGCTATTTCAGCCTTTAGCAATTGTCCTTTTACTGTAATATTGCTATGAATTTGGCTTATAAGTGACACCAAATCAGCCATGTTTTAATCCTTTACAACAGAGAATAAATAATGACTGTAAGCAAGACATTTCTGTTTCACAGTCAAACTTTATTGTTGTGTTGACAGACCGCAATACGTTACACAATATTCTCTACAGCATTTTGAAAGGGTATCAAACAGATAATCTGCACCTTTGATAAACATTTTAAAGCATAAATACTACAACTGTGTGACAAGCAAAAGCTTTTCAAGTGAAAGTGTAAATCCAAGTTAGTCTGAAACATGGACACAGTACAGTCCTCAAATTAGCTGCTGATAATTTGGGTACTGAGCAGTTTTTCAACTACATAAGAAAGTTATTTTACACGATTTCTTCAGTTATGATGACATGATAAAGGCTATTCCAGGTAGATTGCTGTACGATTACACCATCACTGGCCTGACAAAACTTGTGTGTAGTCAGAATAACACACAAGGACAGTGGAGAAGGACAGTCCTTACTTTAGTGGGTTTGTTAGTTGTCTTTTTACCAGAAATAATTTTTAATTTGACTAATGTTTCAGATTGTCTCTTATTTCATATCATAATTTGCACCCCTCATATCCTGATAGTTACTGGACTGTATATTACATACTCACATGCACATGTCAACACCTAATCACTCTTCACAACAAGTGCTTCCTACTTCACTGGACTCGGTTGGTCACTTCTCACAAATCTGCCTGTAAAGACAAATGTAAAACAGAGTGTACTGTAAGAGAGTTTAGGCATAAGTACTATCCTAACATTACATGACAAAGAAATAGTGTAAACAATATTTACCTGAGGAAACACCAGCAGGATCCTCAACATGCCGCCGAAAACAAAATGATGTCAGTTACCCAAAATTCGACCCAGCATGAGGCCACATCTGTGTGGCGGTGCACTGTTAAATTTATCAAGTGACCAGAGGAGCTCTAATACATTTCTGTAGTTACAATAAATGCTCAACTGCCAAGTGGTTTTTACAGCCTTTTTCAATTTAATGATTTTCAAGTAGTCATTTGTACTTGAAAACACATTTTCAGATTCTATTTAAGACCACTTCAGACGAACAGAAGATAAATGACATTTGTACTCCCCTGCGCCCCAAAGATGCTCCTTTATGTTTTTCACCTCTGTACCTGAAAGTGTGTGACCTTGCTGTGATTTTCACAACAGAATCAGATTAGATATTGAACTGAGCCCAGAAATAAACATGAAGAATCACAAGATGATTAATGGGATTTTAAAAAACAACAACATATATGTCAGTTACACAAAATGATAATTACCGGTTTCTGACTTTTCTCTCGTTTTTTTCCCTTGTGAAATGCCAAATAGGTTCACTTCTATCGAGTCCGAAAAAGGTCTAGTGTCAGCCAAATGGGTTTGAACCCGCCACTCAAATGAACAAGTCATATATCTGCGTCTACATTGAAGTCTTGACTCGTGGAGAAGGTCATAAGTAAACCTTACTTCACTTTAAGACTCTACAGGTCAAACTGATCCAGGTAAACTACTAGATAAAACATGCAGCAACATCCCAGTATCACCTGTGTGTCTAGTGTTTAATCCAACAGAGGGCGCAAGATAAACATTTTTCTCACACAGTTTTTTCATCCGGTTACTTTGCTTCTAAATATTTATTTTGAACCTTAAAAACTCGTCAGATGTTAACTAAATACCTAAATACAATGAATGCATCAAGCTGCAACAAGCTCGCTACAGTTTCCTTAACCGCTGTAGCTACGCAGCAGTCACCTAAGCTAGCATGGCTTCATGACGGTTGAGAGATTTCTATCATCCAGCAAAACCGCAGCTTAAAACATCCGTTAAAAACACGGAAGAAGCGGAATTCCTTCATTGTTTGTATCGAAGTGTTTGCTTAAAAAATATCACGGTAAATATGGCAGCTTACCGTCTTGAAAGTCAGTTCCTGCACATCAAACACGAAATCATGTTGTGTTCAAACTTTCGGTCGGTCAGAGGCGCGCCTCCCGCCGCTGCTCGTGCGCGTGCGTCTTACTGTCACTGGGTCAGTCCGTCAGCAGCTGCAGCCAGCTCGCGACATGTGGAGCTGGGCTGGGGGCTGAGTCCGTCTGACCAGCATCGATTTCAGCGAAGCTCGTCGACAGTCGGGGACAAGACGTAGGCGCAGTGACAGTGTTTGGGTGACGGCTCCCCTGGACGGCGAGGGAGAGAATGAGAATAGTGGATTTAGTTTCTACTTGTAGGTGCAGCGCAGCAGAAGAAGGGAAGGTAAGCAGCGACGACGTTTGCTAGTACTCAACGTTAGCGTTTCCAGCACACTGTTTACTTTTCACTCACTTTACAGTTTTTAGCGCCGGGAACGGCAGTATGTGGGTGGCCACCAAAGACGTGACGCCTAGATCTCTTTATCTGGTCCTTTTGTGTTTTTACAACTTGCCTAATCCACTACAAACCAATAAAAGGAAGCCGTGCTTGCTGGTTGTAAGCGCTTGTCGCGCGTGTACAGCTGTGGATAACGTTAAGTTGTTGAGCTCCCCCGTAACGTTAAACGTGATTTATGGAAATGAGGATTCATGCTGGTTCCTATTCTGGGAACAGATACGTTGTAATGTAAGAGTAAATGGCCAAACAAAGCCTCTGTGGTAAGGACCGTGAATGAGCGCTTCTCTCGGGGAATTTCTGATTTTGCATCACTCTTCACGGGCTTTTCACCCCGAGCAAGGATGGCGAGAAATGTGCTCGTGATGGTTTCTGCTTTTCTGTCCTTAATTTTCTGGTTGTCCACTCCAACAAGCAGTCTGTGTTTCCTGTCTGGTTGAGATGTCTGATGTCAATTCTCAGTCTTGTTCTCAGGCTTGGCATCCAGTTCCGCATTTTGATTAATGTGCTTATGGTAGGTATGAGACAAGTGTCAAAATCAGGAACTGTGCGTATGACCGTGATACCCAGTTATGCATTTAATTCTAAAAGGAGACATAGCTCTCGCCATTGGGGATTTTACCCCACACAGTCCACTACACAGACCACAGATGCTCCAGCATCCAGAAGTAGGCCAGTTACTGGTCTGTATGTCATGTCATGCCATGCGTGGCCCCCTTTGGAAGGTTAACCGGGCGTCTCACTGGTTCATGCATGGAGTGGGGGAGGTTACAGACAGTCTGAGTGAAAGATCTCCAGCAGGATTTAGCTGTCATCCTCTGCCAGATGTCTGGTGGTCATTCTTTTATTATCCCCCCCCCCCCATTGTGTTTTTGTTTGTCAATGTAATGTAGCAGATGCACATTGTTTCCTGTCTTTTCCACACATTTTAAATATGCACTGTCATTAATGGGCGGACCATATTGTGTGTGTGAAGGCATGTGAGGGCAGTTGCAGGAGCTAGATAGTATTTTTGTGAATGAGTTATTGTGTTTTTTGCACTCATGCATGTTTGCAGTCATGTGCTTATGGATGCACAGGATCTAATAATCTCATTAAATTTCAAGCCTACTGTCCACAGACCATCATCTTAGAAGCTTTTAATAGCACAAGGTCTTTTTTTTTTCTTGCTTACCTGGACGTGTACTCATCCACAGGCCTGTAGCTTAGCCAGACATGGAGAATATAGTATTTTCTATTGCTGCTGTGTTCAGCCTTTGGTGTGCGTGTCACATTGAGTGGTGACACTTGTTTGAGGAGAAAGCCCCACGTTGCAAGGGTAACAGCACTGCTGCACTTCAGTATGACGAGTAACATATGAGCCTAACTCTCCCATCCTTCAGCATTTGTTTTCTGTCATAGTGTCCCTCTCTCTGCTCTGTATTCCTGCTGGTGTCAGATAGTTTCATTTCCGATGTCCATTCAAGCCAGGAAACTTTTCAGATGTGTAAAAAAAAAAAAAAAAAAGGTTGATAGCTCAACTCCCAGTGAGTCGACGAATTGTCAGTTTTATTGTGATACCCATTTACAACTAGGGCATTTCAAAGATAGTGGTCCAGTATACAGGACTCTTCATTGCCAAATTAAAGAAAAATGTTAACTTTCAGAAAAGGGTGTGAACTGAAATTTTATTGGCACTTGAATGTGCTCTTGAACAATGATATGACTGCCCTCTCTGATGCCAACAGGATATGAGCCACGTGTGAGGCAGAGCATGTGAGCCCTTTTCTTGTTTTTATTCCCATGAATGGGCCTCAGTCTGCAGCATTTGCCTTTTTTTAGGTGTCTCAGAGTTTGGTGCTTTAAGTCTTTTTAATTTTTTTCTACTGTAAGTTATCTCACATTGAGGCATCAAAGGGCATTGATGTAATGTTTCGGTGAAAGAAATATTAAGGTATAGTTTGGTTAACAAACCTCTTGAGAAAAACACAATTTGAATTCTCTTAATAGTTTTCTCATCACTAAATCTCAATGTCTCATTCTCAGCAAATTTAATGTCCACCTCTGGTTCTCTCTTATGACTCTCTTCACTCTGCAACCTTCATTGTATTCTTTTGTGCTAATATTATTTCAGTCAAGAGGCATCAATAGCCTTTTTGTTGGGCTGAATGGCGGCATTATGATAGATGTCAAAGGCCTACAAATGCACCAGTGTCATAAAACGCACCAGATAGTGAAGCATTTTGTCCAACATAAAGAAGACAGAGAGGCTTTAACCCTGCTGTGTGACTCATGAAATGTCTGTTCAGAGTTTCAGTGTTGTCTTTTGAGATGTCTTGGAAATATACCCAGTGTCCATATTCCAACTTATTATGGTCAGGGTGACAAGGTCCTGAGCCTATGTCAGGACACACTAGGCAATTGGCAGGTGTGAACCCTGAACAGGTCGTCAGTCTGTTACAGGAACATGGTCACACTCACAGTCACACCTACGTGCTGTTTGAAGTTTCCAGTTCAACAGACCTGCATGTGGTTTGGACTGTGGGAGGAAACACTCACGGACACTGCATGCGCAGTCCACACAGAAAGGCAGATTTGAACCCATGACAAGTCTCATGATGTTTCTGACCTACAGTAATATCTATCCCACTGCCACGATGATGATCGTCACTATTTGCATATATATTTCTAGCATACTCATACGCAAGATGTACAGAGTATATCGAGGCCTTTGTTCTTGTAGTTGTTCACAGTTCCTACGGGTGCTGAAGTGATTAAACACATAATCAATTAGTCAACAGAAGATTTAAGTAATTTAAAAAAAAGAAATGCCAAATTGTTGCTCTTTTTTACGTCATTGTAGTTTTAGTCCCTTTGTGTTTGAACTGTTGGTGAGACAAAACAAGCAATTTGAAGACACCACCTTGGTATCTGGGGAACTGTGATCACTTTTTCTTTACATTTCACTGGTGAAATAGTAATCAGTTAATTAATTAAGTGACAAATTAATAGACAGTGAAAATAATCAGGAGTCGCAGCCCTACTTGCCACACAAAGTGATAACAATCCTGCACATTCATGTGTTGGTCTGTAACATTTGGGCTCTGCCAGAAACCAGAGTGAAATGTGCATGAACTGAGTTTGTCTATAAATTAGCCAAACCTATTCCCCACACTGTCTGTTGGTAGTGTAATTGAGGTCACACTTGTGTTGAGATTGTAGACTGTCACTCAGGCTGAAAATAGCTCCACTACTGAGGAGATGAGTGATAGCTCTTTGGGATAATAGCCCAAATACTTGTTTGTCTTTTGGCATTTGTATAAAGGCTAAATTGGGCTGTCTTGGAATTTCCCCGCTATGATTGTCTCCAGTTTGTGTCTTTTTTAGATGCTGCTTCAGATATGTTTTTGCTCCAAATACTTCACCTCTCTCTGTTGTTACAAACATGATGGAATTACAGTTTCTCTCCAGTGCAAAGCCGCTCCCCTCTTATGTACCTTAATCCAGTGTTTCTGTGCTTGCAAACAAAATTTGAACATGAAGACTATGATAGCCAAATCACCGGTGGGGTGTGCATCATTGAAGCATAGCATAATTTCTGCTTCGCCTTTGACTCGAGAGCAGCTGTCTTGAGTCCCGGTTGGGCCTTACTCAATGGGTTACACGCTTGTATGTGCTGACCTTGTTGAATTATTAAATTAGTTTGGCCTTGTAAAAACAAGTGCTTGCTGTGTTGTGGTGCAGGGTCTATAGCAGTACACAAACAGTGCGCATCAGATGTCATGTTCTCGTGAGCTTATTGATCATCAGGCACAGTGAAGGAGGTTTGTATTGCAGAAAGATGTGTGGAGTTTTTAATGATATTTTAGAAAATGGTTAGGTACAAGATGGAATTAAAAATAGCACGACAGTCAATAAGACGTTGCATAACTTCCTTAAACTTTGTGTATTTCCCTTGCGCATTTTTTAACCATGCATTATTGATTGTTCAACATCATATTCAAATATAAGTTTAAAAAGCTTTTATGAAGTAATAGCACTATTGCCTTATATTCTGGGTGAGAGCTCTCCTCTGGCTTCACTGCTAGTGTTATGACCCCATCCTAGCTAGGAAGAGGATCCATTTATGAGAATGTGGCTTTCTCAGCAGGGTCCTGTGGTTTTGTGTTTATGAATACTGTTCCCTTGACATTCCTGTCCTCCTCATACCACCCCTCGAAAAAGTGCTGCCACTCTGGGAAACAAGGGCTGGTTGGCTGGCTGGCTGGCTGGCCTGCTACTCCAGCCCCCTCAGCCCCCACCCCAGGTAGCGGGGAGATAGCAGCAAGGGCAGAGGCAGTTCCCAGGCAGGGTCAGATGCAGGGTAATAGAGAGCCCCCTTCCTCAGACTCCAGCATGCTATTTCCTCTGTTAAGATGGGGAAAAGGTTAGGTACAGTGGGTTGGGATGGGTGAGTGTTGGTCGTGAATCTTTGTTCTGTGTGCTCAACTTTGGAAAAACCGATAAGGCAGAGTGACAGTGGTAATACAGAGCGGAGCAGGACAGAAAAGCCCCTTGGGAACAACAAGCTATTCTGAGCCTTGTGCTTTTCCCCAGCCCCTGTGCTCTGGATGTTTTGCCCCTGGGTCACACAGTCTCTGTGTCGCTGCTATTTTCTATGCAAAAACACAAACACTACAGCCATACAAAAGAATCAGAGGGAACGGAGGAAAGAGAGGCTCAGACAGCAAGGACAAGGAATCTCTTGTTGAGGGGACTCTGTGGCTGGTCATCAAGGTTTACCAGCAGTTTTTTCTCATTGGCCTAATGTAAGATCACTCTTCTCACTGTTCTTAAGTTGATTGCCTTGTTTTTGTGGTCTCAGCGGTCACTTAAAGCCAGTCAGGAATAGATTTAATTAATACACTATTTGCCATGCTTTGCTGTGAGTGAATAGCAACTATATATAAGTTCTAAGGGGAACTACTGGGGAAAGGGTAAACAATTGGCCATTGTCCATGCACCACAACACCTGCAAAACACATTTGGTATCTTGGGGTTTTTGCATCTGTACATTTGCGCCCTTGCTATATGTCTTGAGGGTGAAGGTATTGGAGTCTCTGGGTGTAGTGTTGCGTATATAGCGATTGATCATTACAGCAGACAAGATAAAACCTAGCAGTAGAACATGTTTCGTATACCATTGACTAATCATTTTATACACCACTCATACTGGCTTATACGCGCGCCTTGAGCCTACAGTTAACTTATTAAGTTTGCGCAGCTCTGCTGTGTCTCTGAAGCTCCATCTGGAGTCCATACCTCCCTGTAAAGAAAGAGGCGGCTGTTGAACATCTCATACCAGCCTGTGAGGATTTCCTGTTCGGTGACTTTGTGATATTCTTAGCCTCTGAGGGGTGAGTTTGACTGCAGTCAGTACAGGAATATGTGAACTTGGACCAGGAGCTACTTTATCCTTGATACAGTTGTGCACCAAGAAATGTGTCACTCAAATAAAAAATCTCTGATTCAGTCCTCGCAGCTACCTCGCCCGGGCTGAAAGAGTAAAGAGTAAACACCACCTACAATGATCCAGCTTCTCTCTCTGAACTATTTTCTGCTTCTTTTGGACATGCATGCATACATGCACACACTGTGTGTCTGACACCCATTAAAAACTGGAGCTCTGAAGCCATCTGGGACTGCAGACTTCTTCATGTGGAAATTGGAGCCATGTGGTCGCTTGTTAGCCTCCTTCCTTTTCTGTACTGGAATGATACGCTTGTTCTCCACAATCACCATGAGCCTGAGGCATTAAGCTAATGTAACAACAGGGATAACAGCGCAGCGTGCATTACAAGACGTTCTTTGAAGTTCATTGCTATAGATTGTATTTGTAATGAGTGCAGTGTACAAAACAGCCATGGTTGCAAAGAAGTCAATTTAATGTGTGTTGTGATATCTTAACTTTACTGTAACACTGTGCTATCACATTTGGGATTTGGGTATACTGGAAGGATTCAACCACACAATTGAGGGGCATGTGATAAGGTTGGTCTGTTGGCTGGTTGGTCCATTTATGAATCAACCAAAAAGATGTTATTTTCTGACATGCGTATTGTACTTGGTGGGTGGTAATTTCAGACCCTGGGGTAATCTAAGCATGTGCAGGACAGATGATTGTTCATAATACATGCTGATAATAAATGACACAGATGCATGATAGGAGAGGCACTGTATGGGAGTATGCTCTGCGAGGTTAACCAGGTTGTGTGAGTGCATGGCCCAAGCTTGTCTGATCTCAGAGCCAGAGCATCCTTTGGCTGACCACGCAGCATTGACTAATCATTCAGTGGTAAAGAGAGCTAAGCATCTGTGTTCCTCTCCTTCGTCACGCTATCAGCAGTCTGGAAGAGGGTTTGAGTGCCAGCCGTGAAGGAGATGCTGAAAAAATTGCAGTGAGAATTTGATGAATCTGTTCCTTGGGGTTTCAATGCAACATCTGCAAGTCGGGTGGAAGGAAGTCTGTAACTCAGTAACTTCAGTCTAACCTCTATCTCTCCTTTGTTCTTTTGGTAAACTGTCCACACCCTGATGTAGTTTCATTTAAAAGTTTCAGTTCAGGGTTGCTTGCCCACTGATGCACACATACTGTAAATACATACCCCTTACCTAACCTATCATCAGTCCTGTGTAGCTCGCTGCACTCAGAGTTTCCAGGCTCCTACAGTTATTTGACTGCTGCCACACTCCTTCTAATCTCAAGATTTCATTCTGACTTTGCTTTTGTGTAATCTTCTGCCGCAAATCTGACTGCAACTCAGATTAAGATTGATTATAAGCCAAAAGAGAGATGATTGTGGATAAAGTACAAGTAAATGTAAAATAGGACTTGTGCTTTATCATCCCAGTAAAATTGGGTAAACAAATATAGCATAACATGTAAATTTCAGTGTAACAAATATTTTCATCATCCATTATTCTGTCAGATATTTTCTTGATTAATCCGTTAATTGTTTGGTTTGTGAAATGTCCAAAAATGGTGAAACATGTTTATCAGTGTTTCTCAAAGCCCAAGATGATGTCCTCAAATGTTTGTCCATAGCCCAAAGATTTTCAGTAAACTGATGATAATGAGTTAACTGCTTATAAATATAGTATTTTTCTAATTTAGTTAGAAAAAGGCTCATTTATCTTAAGGAGCTTGAAGACAGGAATAAATGGCCTTTTGGGTTTCCATGCAGACTAACAGCTTTACTCCCTGTAAGTCTCTGTAATGAAATGACTTGTCCTAATAAATTATGACTCATGAAAGTGTGATTATGTATGGCTTTCTCTGTGACACATGGACACGTGGGTTAAACCCGGGCTGAACACAAAGACGGAAGACATTTAGAGATAGGAAATTTTGGTGTTAAGTCTGCGAAGGAAGTTTTGACTGCTGCGTATCGTTTAAAACCATGTTATTAGCTGGATGTGATTCAGAATGCTTAGGAGGCTGTTTGTGGTTACAACAGTGCACTGAGAACCTATATAGGCAAGCTCGATTTAGAGCGCTATGTCATAACAGGAAATGATGTCACCCAGGCGTAAAGCCTTGTATCCTGTAAAGCAACCAGGTAATCAGAGTTTACTGTTTTTTCACTGCATATTCAGTGTCTTTAGCGATCTGAAAGTTTAGCCCACTGTGTAAACACCCCCACCCACCACTTTCAGACCACCTCTGCCTCATTCTGCCCACATTTTAAACATGTTTAAAAATTGATTCGAATGTGTCAGTGTGTCCTGTTGTATCTCAGCACGTCACTCCCAGCTCCTCCAGGTGTGATGTTTCACTGTGTTTGCGTGATTTTTCTCCCATTCTGTGACCTTCTCCGCTGCTTACTCACTTTTCTCCTCCGGCTTCCATCCCTTTGACACCCCGATCCCCACCACAACTGGCCACCTTTCCAGTCACCACTTGAAAAGTACAGTTCTGAGTAAATTTCTTTGAACTAGCAGCAAGATGTAATGCTTTTGACAGAGTGCCATTTGAGGACGGCCTCAGCTTTGTTGGTGATTCACAACCAAAATACCAGTGGTGTTAATGTGAACTGACCACCTCGTGGTGTTACTCATGTCTTTCCTGCTGACTACAGAAACAAAGTCTGGATAATTTGAGGCTTTGTTGGTAAAAGGGTTTTCCTTGGTTGGAGGATTTTGCTGTCGCACTCTTTGCAGTTCTCATTGAACCTGTTGTTGAAGGAGTGGTGGTCACTGGTTTCCTTTTCTTCCTGATCCCACCACAATACTATCAGCAGGCCGGAGACACAACACAGGAAATAAGCAGCAGGGATCTAAAGATGAAGCACAACAGACCTTTTACACCAATTTACTTAGTAGACAGTGATTTAAAAACAGCTCACAATCCCCCACATGCACCTCAAAAGAAAAACACCTCTGTTTTAATCCACAACCAACTTCAAGGCCGCTCCTGAGCCTTAGCATGTTTTACTTAGAGTATATATCACAGCTCTTGCTGGTCATTTGACGCCATGTCTTGTCTTGGCTTTTTAATTTATCTGTGAAATGAGAAAAAGAAAATGAGAGGTTATTTCATGATAATGACGATCAGTGGCATAAACACAGACCTAAATATTGGTTTTGTCTAGTAACCATTTGCTAACAAAAACCTTTTTACTCTAATGCTTTACTTTATGTCCCACCATTTAGTACGTATAAGCAGTATATAAACATGTTCTAATTTTTTCATTACATCAAGCAAGCAGAAATAAGGACATTTAATGTGTGTATTACTGTACAGTTTTAGTCAACAAATATAAATTCTCTTATGAAAACACATTTTATATTATTACAACCGCATTTTGCAGTATTGTCATTCATTATCTGTTTATACATCAGCCTCCAATTGGTCAGCAGCTGATTAAGTTATAATTTTGGACATAATGTACATGAATAAACACTTATGTATGCTTACAACCATGTTTGTGTGTTATACACCATACTTCCACCACAGGAGAGGGCAACAACATACAAAAAATTGCTGTTCATTTCTTCTTTGTGCCTTAACACTGGAGCCTTTTAAATGTAGCCTGCATATAACGTGCTGGGCAGGCTTTTTCCCTGATCGTATCATATACAGTACCTTAGGCGAGGTTAGAGACATGTTAATGGAACCGCCCTGCAGACAGCTTACTCAGCTGTTCAGAAAAATATGCTGACACCTCAGAAAACCTGATATGGTTTGACCTGAGATGTATGAGAAAAGGGAAATAGTAAAAAAGGAAAGAAGGAAACAGCAGAGGCCATTTGTTCAGTGGTCTGGTTTCACTGACCACCTGTTAGACAAGAGACTCAGCTGTTGTTTTAATGGAGAAGACTGGATGCTGGGGATTTGTAGAACAGGAGTACGTGGTTGAGGGACTTGGTTCCTGATGAAAAAGAAATACTCATTAATACGTACATCCTAAATGATAATTGTAAGTGAGGCAGAGACAAAATTAACCATGTGTTTAAACCCCTGTCCAGTTTAGGTTTGTGTATACTTTAAATGCACTTTAAACTTTAACACCATGTGAAGCTGCATAAACTGCTCACAGATTGCCCATTGTGTAAATGTTGTGTGTGGAAATTAATGGAAAGAGCTCATCTGAACCAAAACAAACGTGATTTTTGAACAGACGTAAGCACATGTCTTGAAACTCGGTGCCCTTCAACCTTCCCACTTTACTTATCTGTCAGTGTGCTGTGCCTGCTGCTCTGCCACCAAACTGTAAATTATGCTGGGAAAATGTCACATTGCTTCAGACAAAACATGTCCTCGTCAGCACAGGGCGTCAGGGTCTCGAGGGAAGAGTTAAGGGGTCTTTGTGTGAGGTGGCAGGTGCTTTGACACCTGTTGCTGCAAGTCAAGCCAGACGTACTGCCTGAGGCCTCGGCTTGTTACAAATACTGTCAGCGAAAGTGTCCTTCGGTGCACAGGGTTTGGTCAAAAACTAATTTTGTTTGAAATGCTGTACCTCACCCCACATTTCTAAACCATTTACATCTCCGCCACAGAAGTACTTAAATACCTCTATTCCCTTTCTTGTCTTTTCAAAGACTTTCATTTTCATTTTCTCAGCTTGCGTATTTGTCTCATGACAGCATTTAAGGTTGCAACACAGCAAAGGCCTTCTTGTCTAACTTGTTCCTGAAAATAAACACCAGATAGTAGCAGATCCTTAATCCTGACACTTAAATGCCTGTGGTGCTTTCAAAGGGTCCCACTGGTCTGGGTTTTATATCTGTTTCTTTTATCTCCTTTCATCCACCGTGGCTGATGGGCATAACTGGCACATTCTTCATATCCAAGCATCACGGTGAGATGCCGACCTGGCAAAGAGTGGTGAAGCTGTTCTCTGTTGGGCGATTATTCAGCCCTGACAACTGCTTAACAGCTGAGCCCACTGCCAGAACACATCAGGCCAGGGGAGGCTAGAGGCAGGCTTAGAGGGGCAGACCAGGGTCAGGCAGGGGTTATACTGTGAGAGAAAGGGAGGGGGTGAGGCTCCAGGGGCACTGGAGTTCTGGTTTCGCCAACAGCTCTGGATGCAGTTATCTTTCCTTACTGGCTCAGACCAGTCTGTCACTTTCTTGCTTTTTGAGTATTGTGAGTTAGCACCAGCATACCTGTGAGCACACAGGGAGAGACACACATAACTACATACATGTGCACACACTCATAGAGGCACAAAGTCCCATGACTGTCACTCTGTGTCATGCCTTCTGTGACCTCCTGGTCTACTTTGTCTGCATGGGACAAACCATTAAATATGCGTGGAATGACACACAGATCGAAATATACATGCTTCTTATGCACTTCTTCCAGTGATCAGAGTAATAAATCCGTCTGAGCCTACAGTCACAGCAGAGCATTAATCAGGTCTAACATCACAACAGCAGCTTGTGTGTGTAGAGTATCAAGTACAATCCCCAGCGATATGCAAAATGCACTTTTGAATGTTGTCAATATTATTTGTAAAAATAGCCAGGTATTGTTCAGTGTACTGTAATAATAGCTTCGCACTGTGAAACTGTGGACATGGCATCAACTGTTGTGTCCTCTGAAGTTCAAGGCACATGAACAGGAAGTTGCCGATGCCCCTGTGGTTTGCGTCTTCACACTCTGCTTCCTTATAGTCTCCAGCATGCTACATGCAAAGCTAATTTTTAAAGACACAAAACATGATGCAATCCTTATCAACCCATGATATGGTACACAGCAATAGCATAATCCAGGCATTGACGGTTGTTGTGTCAAATTCATATTTTTATTATTATTATTGTTGTTTCAGATATGAAACTGTTCCTTTGGGGGATTTGGTAATAAGTAAGAAAACAAGTCAGTAGTATTAACTTCATTTGATGGAGAGATGTATGAAAAGGAGCAACAGCATGTGTGTGGTCTTCATCTAAATATTTAAGTTGACTATGGTTTCACCACCTCAAATGATTCCTGTTCTATGGCCTACAAATACCCCCGGGTATCATGGTAGACATAATTGAACCCTTCTCAACAAATGAGTGTTCACAGGACCATCTGTAGGTCCAGTCAGACTCTATCCGCCCTGCACAGGCAAGACATTCAACAACAGCAACATTCAAAGCTTCTGTTGAGGTTTTCCAAACTAAATTAACTTCCCTCAATGAATATAACTCATCAGTTTCCTCAGAATAAATGCATGTCGGCAGCAGGCTGATTCAACAACGGCATAAAGTAGTGATTAAATAATAATCACACCTTTAGACTTTTTAGTTAATAGACCACCCTGTTAATACAGGTACGTGCCCCCCTTTTTGTGCAGCAAGCGGGAGAGCAAACAGTCTTTTGCCCTCAGTGAAATGTTGTTTTTGAAAGGTTAAACGCCAACAAATATGGACTGAAGGAGAACTTCTTTGGATGAAAACATTTTGTGAATTTTGGAGATTATAATAATCTTTTTTCAGTAAAGTTTGACTTTTAGTTAAAGTTAGTTATTTGAAATTGGACCGCACGAGTCAGACACAATCCTATGCTGCCCCCACTACAATCTATTTCCACAAATAGTGTAATACTAATAATATTAGTGCAGCCGAATCTCTTGCTTCAAAACTTCAGCTGTTTGTTTTTTCTGAACTATTTATACAGCCTTGCAGGTGAGTCAAAAATGTTGCGCTGTTTTGTATGACATTAAAACGAAATGTATCATTTTATGCTGAGGAATAGCCTAAATTTGTGTGGTCACCTCTCCATATTGCACACCACACCATCAGCATTAAATCACCAAACTTCACATTGACATGCTCTGTACCACTTCTGATGGTAGACATTTTTGTCTGCTTCCTTCCAGATTTGGACATGAAGAAGGACATAGACACATTGATAGCAGAGGAACGCGCTGAAATCATCACTAAATATGACAAGGTAAGTGTGTGTTGGCAGCAATACTGTCATCTACCACTGACAATACTCAGGCACCAACCAGCTTTTCTGTGGGACTGATTTCAAACACTGCCAAATGACATCACCTAAAAAAGAAATAAGACTCCCTCAAAGAAAGGCAGTCAAGGTGTATTTGAAGCGTCAAAGCAGGGCCGATGGTCTTTCTTGTTTAGAGAGGCCCTGAGTGGCGCCAGCATGTGTGAACTCAGAATAGATTTGTAACCCAACTGACAGTGAAAGTGCAATTACTCAGAAGGATCGATTAATGACACAGCAACTGTGAACGCTGCATGTCTGGTTCACAAATGAGGGCTAAAACACTTTCTAGTGAGACAACCACGTGACATATAGAGGACAAGCAACATAGGAAAGGTTTGTTTCATGTAGTTTTAATGACTCATTTTGCGTGCAGATGTTTCTAAACAGGCTTTGTGGTGTGTTGGTGTTTCAGGGCAGGCAGGAGGGTGTCAGAATTGACCCATGGGAGGATGCTGACTATAGCATCTATAAGGTCACTGACCGCTTCGGCTTCCTGCAGTAAGTTGCATGACTTAAAGCTCTGACATCTTCCTTGTAGTGGTTTGAATTCTAGATGTCTGTTTCTACCCCACTTCCTTTCATCTTTCTCACATTATGATGGTGTCTCACATCAGAGCTAAACATATTCACGATCCCCTCCATGTCGCTATTTCTAATACATTGTCGTATATTTCCTCATTTCTGCTCCAGTGAGAAAGAGCTGCCAACACCCAGTGCGCTTGAAGAGAAGGTATCAGGTTTTGGCCTTACATGTGTTACATTTACGTACTTTCACATTGGCAGTGGACCACATGCATGTCCGTCTTTCCTCTCCCCAGCAAAAGCAGCAGGAGATAGAGCGAGTGGAGAAATGGCTGAAGATGGTGAAGAACTGGGATAAGTACAAGAACAGTGAAAAGGTGTGTAACTTGGCAGTGAAGCGCTCACACACCAACATGCTGTCTTGATTTAGCCCTCGCTTCCCTATTTTTCTACTCAACTATGTGATGTAGTGTTTCCTTTTCTGTTAATAATCGGTTTTCCATTCCTCTTTTTAACCTCAGCTCATTCCCTCACCCCCCCCCCCCCCCGGTCTAGACTATCAAAGCAAATACATAAGTGCATGTGATAAGTCCTTGTCATTCAAGAGAGTCAATAAGACTGTGTCCTTTAAAGCATTTATGCCTTTAGATGTGACTCTCTTTTCCTCTGGTTGTTGTGGTGAAGACTGTCTCTTTATGTTTAGAGAGTCTCTATTCATGTCTGTTCATATGTCTGTTGCATGCCTTTCAGCTGGTGAAGCGTGTGTACAAAGGCATCCCTCTGCAGCTGCGAGGCCAGGCATGGGCCTTGCTTTTGGACATAGAGAAAGTCAAGCAAGATAACCAGGGGAAATATGAGGTATGAATCTTCAAGGTGACGTCACTTCATTCAAAATGTGTGGATCCTGTGAAAGGGACAATTCTGACCGGTTTGTGGTTTTTGTAACACACTTATCCTTCTGCTATGCTCCAGAAAATGAAGCAGCAGGCTCGAAGCTTCTCCACAGAGATCAAACAGATTGACTTAGACGTCAACAGAACCTTCAGGAACCACATCATGTTCATGGACCGCTTTGGAGTCAAGTGAGTTGTTAGCGTCAGTCAGCAGAAAGCTGCGTGGAACAGTTTTTATTTCGATTCATCTGTGAATGCTCCTGATGCAGTGATGATTTCTTCATTCCTTTCTTTAAGCTGTTACAGCTTTGACACACAGAGGAGCCACATTGGAAGCTCTGAGTGATGTGTACCTATCCTGAATGTTTATCTAAGCAAACACGCTGCTGATGGATCATGTCAACACTCCTCTGGCCTGTAAATTAAGAGCACAGTTTAAGTAGCTTTCATAACAAATGTCTTCAAACCTTTTTTGTCACACAAATGTCCTCAGGTCTTGTTTTGGTTTTCTTTGGCACCTCACATGCTCCGGTTTGCCCTTGCTGACTCTCATACAGGGTGTGACCTCTGGCTTAGACCTTGAGGCAGCCCCCCCACACACACACACACAAAACCATAAAGGTGGTTTCCTCCTCTCTGTGTTTTATTAGCCTTCCTGTAAGTGCACAAAGCCCTACAGGAAATGGCATTCATACAGAAATATGCACTGACATCAAGTGTACATCTGAGACAACACGTCAATATGATTCTGACACGTACAAAAAGAAAAATGAAACACGAGCTTCAGAACATGCGTGTTGTTGAACGGCAATGTGAGAGCCACTGGTACGTCCTTGTCAGTTAAACTGTCTGAGAGTGTGACTGAGTGCTCGCCTCTTGCTCTTTGTATCGTACTTCCCTCTCGATTCAAACACCGCTCCATCCTGCTCGGCTGCCCACTCCTTCCCTGCAAGTGAGCAGCTGTCCCACTCGCACCGAAACACTGACAGCTATTTAAAGTTCCTTTCCTGTCTCTGTCACTGTCTACATGTATTTACTACAGAGACCTGGAGGGGAGACATCCTCCCTCGTCTACATTATGTTTGTTACTGCCCCTGCTCCGCTCGCATACACTTTCACCCACACACATACACGCGCACACACAAATAGCTGCAAACAGTTGAGTGTCCGCGTGTAATCAGCCACGCAGCACCCACCACATCCAAAGCTGCATGCTTTGGAAGAGATAATGAAAATCTTGTGTCTTTATATTTTACCTTACCCTGCCAGGGTTTGTCAGCCTCCCCAGAAAATGTTTGCAGCTTTTTTCAGTTTGTCTGCTGATTGATGAACTCAAATTAAGGACGAGGTGGTTGAGAAATCATTACTTGTGAGCTTGGGGAATTTTTCATTGAATACACTCCAGTGTAGTCCAACATACTGTCTCAGCTTGCTTGATTGTTGCTATGAAACCACATCCTCGTTTTTACTTGTGTTTTCTCTGTTCCCTCTCTAGGCAACAGGCACTTTTCCACGTATTAGCAGCATACTCTGTCTACAACACTGTAAGTTTTTTTTGTGTCTGTGTATGTATATATAGATGTGTGCATACCTAAGTGCGTGTGTTGCATAATATGGAGGAGTCTTGTGTACACTGGCTGCGCAGCACAAGCGGCACATCAGTGGCGCAACAACTGCGAGTCCATCAAGTTCGCTTCATGCAGCAACGAACAGGCCAAGCACTTAAAACCCATCTGTTTTCGTCCCTCTTTAGAGCCTTGGATGAGTTCTTTTATTTATGAGTGTGGCTCTGACTAAATGCACAGCAACACAGTGTAACAGTCAGACCACAGCCTTACTCAGTGCTCACACCGTTACACCAAGTTCCCCTTTGACACGATATGTCGTTTAACAGCCAAGGAAACAGTGCAAAGGAGCCACTTTGACCAGTACTCGTTTCTCATGACAGCTCATTGTTTTGATTAACGTTCATTTATAATCTTAAATCTTTGCTTTACAGCCCAAATTTAAAAAAAGTTAGGGTGCTGCGTAAAATGTAAATGAAAACAGAATGCAAACAAACTATGTTTACTGACAACGGCTTCACAAAGTGTTCCTGAGTCCGTGTAGTAATATCCTTTATACAATCATGTGTTCACAAAGTGGTGAACCTCGCTCCATCCTTGCTTGTGAATGACTGAGCCTCTCCAGGATGCCCCTTTCAGGCCCAGTCATGGTACTATCAGCTGTTACCAATCAAGCTGTTTACCTGTGGAATGTGCCAAACGGGTGTTTTTGGAGCGTTCCAAATCTTTCCCAGTCTTTAGCTGCTCCTGAACCAACTTGTTTAAAACGTGTTACTGCATCAAATTCAGAATAAGCAGATATTTACAAAAATCAATGAAGCTGATGAGGTCAAACATTAAATATATTGTCTTTGTACTGTTTTCAATGGAGTTTATGTCAAAAAGGATTATCAAGTTTTATGTAAGCGTCCTGACTGTGTTGGAATCAAATGTATAATGTGTTGTATATGTCACACATAATGGTGATTCCTGCCATATTCTTTAAAGTCCCTTTGTAGTTTCTCAGCTATAAGCCGTAGTTTGTCTCAGCTGCTGGAAATATGGGTTTTACCACCAAGTAGGGATTCTGTGTCAATGCACATTTACTAAAATACAGTACGTGTGTGTTTGTAGCCTATGTTTCAGCAGATGCATGTAGATTAGTCAGTATGTATTCATTCTTGTATAAGCACATATGGTAGAGATAGAAACGTTGCCATCCAAAGTCATGTCCAGTACATTACACCTCCACACACACACAAACACAGCCCAAGTCTGTTTTTCTGATTGGGCTCTGTAGTCAGTTCCTGCGTGTTCGAGGTGTTGAAGCCAGAGGAAATGGGCATGTGCTGTTCCCTTTTTCCTTTTTCCCCTCTTCTCACACACTGCTCAGAAGAAACTGGGTCAATAGGAGAGAGTGAGGGGGGGGGGGGGGTGTTTGTCCTTTTGCCTATGTGATGGTAGAGAAGAATGTGGAGAATGTGTACTTTAACCTCGGTGCAACCCAAATTATATTTACTGTATTTCCTTGAAAGGATACATTGGAATGTCCATTTCTAGCTGCGCAATAAATCAGCCTTAATATGGACAAATACCAAGTGTGTCAGGTTTTGTGTATCTGTGCTTGCCAGGGGCGATGTGTTCAGTGTAAATCATTGAATCATCATGGAGTCAAATTGGCGGTAATTCAAGTTGAAGACATGGCATGACTGAGAATGCGCTGTGTGTTTGGCTCCAGTAAATATTTGAACAACCTTTGCTGAAAGTGTTTACAATATTGTAGCTGCATGTACAGACGGTCTGCAGCTCCTCATGTGCAGTATAACCACACACATCCTCAGTCTGCCTTCAGACCACATCAGACATTCAGGTGCTCTGCCCCCCCACCGCCTGTGTGTGTGCTATTAAATTATGAATAATTCCTCTCATTTGCCCATTCTCTTTAATTGAACGTGTCTTCTCCTATGTTCCCCTAGGAGGTGAGCTACTGCCAGGGGATGAGTCAGATCGCTGCCATCTTGCTCATGTACCTGAATGAGGAAGATGCCTTCTGGGCTCTGTCCCAGCTCTTAACCAACAGCAGGCATGCCATGCACGGTGAGAGGCGGGAAGAAATGGAGACAGATAGAAAAAATACTCGGCCTGATTAATGTTTCAACATATCAAATGTCACAAGGGTTCTCATTAGGAGCTCAGTGCTGTGTTTACACATATTTTTGAAGATGTACATGAAATTGTAAGTGCACAGTGAAGTCTTTATTGCAAATGGCCTTTTATTAATGAGTAACACCTTAAGCTTGAAGAGCTTACCTTGTCATGTCAACACAGACCTTGTCATGTTTTCTCTGGATCAAGTCCTTTAAGAGGGGAAATACTTTTTTACTCATAAATATAATAACCACCAGCATTACCACACACCATTTATGGCCTTCTGATTTCTTTTTTTTTTTTCACCGTGACAGGGTTCTTCATCCCGGGATTTCCCAAGCTGCAGCGTTTCCAAAACCACCACGAGCTGATCCTCTCCAAAATGCTGCCAAAGCTGAAGAAACACCTGGTAAGTTAGAGTACATCTGTGTGGCTGATCCTTTCCATGAAAGAGACATGGAGCTAATTTATTGCTTAGAAGGGCTGCAGCCAATTTGTTCACGGTCACTCCTCATCATTTGATTAATTTACGCTGCCAAAGCTCGCACGTTCACAAAGTTACTGCAAGTCCAAGAGTCAGAACTATTAGGAAAGAGCAATTTATTATTGAGAGCAGATAATGAGGAGTGTTTTCTCATAGAGACTATTTCTCATGAATTCTTGCCCCACAGGACAAGGAGCAGATGACAACAGGGATTTATACCACCAAATGGTTTTTGCAGTGCTTCATTGACAGAGTGAGTATTTAGTTCTCCAACAGAACATGAACATGCTCCATCTCTATCCACTAGTCCCAGATATGTTGTGTCATTGATCAGAATATCACTGGGCTTTCATTTTCGAACACAGAACCACATCTTGGCCTGTTTTATTATTTTTTAATCAGCCTGACTTTCTGCTGCCGTTTGTCTTACATAACAGACCCCGTTCACCCTCACCCTGCGTTTATGGGACATCTACATATTGGAGGGAGAGAAGCTGCTAAATGCCATGGCTTATACAACCTTCAAGTTACACAAGAGTGAGTATGAGTATCAGCTTCGTGCCCTGATCCAACCAAAGCTGCTGTTGCTGTACCAGTGAGTGTTACCGTGTGGATTACATCGCACGCTGTATCTCGCTCATCTGCCTCCTAACTGGATGGCTTACATAACGCGAGTGGCTGGTTGCTGTGGAGAACAATCGAAAGCTGACTTTTCATTGGATGCTTGCATGAGCATAGCCTGAGGGCATTGGTTGAATTCTTGCAAAACAAGTCTTTTGATGGGCCTCTTCCTTACTCGGTGTCTTAAAGTTGGGCCTGTGTTGAAGTACTGTCTTTAACAATGTAATTTCTATTCATGGTTCACCAGACCGTGTATCCTCATAGATTTGCATACCCAATTCTATGAGTTAATTGTTTTGTGTATGTGTTGTGCGTGTGCCAACAGAGCGCCTGCTGAAGCTCCAGCTAGAGGACCTGAGGGAGTTTCTCCAGGAGCAGCTGGCTGTTTCTTTCCTCCTGCCTGATGATGTGGTGGTTGAACAGTTACAGGCTGCTATGTCTGAGCTTCGCAGTAAAAAGCTGGATCAACCTCCTCCAGGTGAAGATTTGTTCTTGTATTCTTTGAAGCTACATTCACCTCTTTGTCTGATGCATCCTACATTTTTTTCCTTTGTCAATGAATTCTATATCCTCCATTTCCTTTTTCAGCCAAATCAGAGGAGCTGCCAAAGAAACCTCTCGGGCAAGAGAGACCAGTTCTCCTCCGGCCCCTGCAGCCGGACTCTCCTCCGGAGGTCAAAATAAATCTGCAGCCCCAAAGCCAACCCAAAACAGACCCCCCTCAAACAGACAGCATCTCTCTACACCAGACCCCTTCTCCTGCAGAGCCCCAGGACTCGAGAACACCTCCTTCGCTTTCACCTGACCCAGTTGTAGTCCACACACCAGGAACTCCTACTCCTTTAAGACCATGTAGAGCACCTCCATTACCTCCTAAAGTAGACAAACCCTGTGCTGGGTTGGACAGAGAGGTGAAGGAGTCTCTTCCAGATGTTAGCCAGCCCGAAGAAGGGGGAAGACAGGAGAGCCAGTGTAGACGTCCGGAGACCCCTGTGGATTGGCCTCCACCCTATGAGCCCCCTGCTTTGGATGCTCTTACCCTGCAGGCTGAGAATGAGATTATGGACCTTCCTGATCTGCCACCTCCACCTTTCTTTTACACTGAACAGAATGACCAAAGTCTTGTGGATAGCGAATCGCCCTGCCTGGGGGCTGGCCCAGAGATCCACCGCCGCTCCCCTTCCCCCCGCTCAGCTTCACCACTGGTCACTCAAATGAAACCATCTCCAAAATCATGCCTAAAACCACCCACATCTCTCGACCTCACACAGAAAAAACCACCTCCCTCAAAGCCATCCCCTCCCCACGCCTTCACCACATCCTCCTCCTGCTCTCCCAGACTGCCTCCTTCAAAGCCAACCAAGTTCCCAGTCTCTCTCTACGTCCCGGGGACCGCGGGAGACCGACGGCCCTCCAACACATCCCAGTATGACAACCTTTCTGAGGCTGACGAAGACGACCGCTACCTGGAGAGGCTGCTGGGCTCTACGCCTGAAGAAGGTCCCAGCATGCACGGCAAGCCTCCACATACCATTGGCAGAGACTATGACCCTGCTCTCTACCCTCTGCCTCCACCTCCTGTGTTCATCCCTCCTTCACCTTCTCCTGTTCCTCCCTCGCTGTCCGCTCTCCCCAGCTTGCCTCAGGAGCCTGAATACGAAGGAGAGGACAGCTGGGTGAAGGACTCCATCATCCCTCCTCCTCCACCTAGTTTTGCTGACAGGCTCACTCCCTTCCAGTGCAGTGCTGCCAGCTGTTCTGACACACACAGAGCCACCTCGCCCGGTTTCTCTAAGCCGTTCTCTAGGGGCCCCAGGGACCACTCTGCTTTCCCAGCACCACTGTTGTACACCGGGTCTCCCCCAGGCCACTCCAGGCCCTCAGGACAGTCGGCAGTAGGGGTGCCGTTGGTCCGATCCAGCCCAGACTTTTGCAGGATGCCTCCAGGTGGACAGCAGCTGCCCAAATCAGTGACCTTTTGAAGAAGTAGCATTCAAGTGTTACTGATCACGATTCAGACTCTCTGTTAATGCTTGATTAGTTTTCAAAGCCATCGAAGAGGTGAAAGGCCAGTAGCTACTCGGTGTGTTGAAGGGTTTTATGTGTGTGTGTGTGTGTGTGTGTGTGTGTGTGTGTGGATGTGTGTGTGCGTGTGTGAAAGAGAGAGAGAAAGGACTTTTCTTTTTCACTGATATGTACAGATTTCTGTGATACTTGCACCTTTTTGCGAGGGCAGTTATCTTTTCTAAGTGTCAAATTCGTATTTGAAACTGCTGTCTGAGTTACTGTTTGCTGCACAAAAACTGAGTGTATTAACTCGCCTGCTCTTGTTGGTGTGTCAGACCAGATTTGGTTCTATTGAATGGTAATGAGAAATTGACATAGAAATAAGGTGATCCAATACCAGCTGCATGTTTCACCATTGCTGCATCTCCAGTTTGTTCCAACAAAGTGTCTTAACCTGATCGCAGTGTACTGAGGGCAGCAACTGTAATCCAAGGGCTTCTGAGGCTGCGCAGTAAGGTCATCTTTGCTAAAGCACCCAAAGCCTATACATTCAAACTGCATTTATGGTCAACTGTGAGCAGGCTCTCACGTCTTTACAGTGTGTCAAAATGTAATGAGTAAGTGTTAATATAACATTGTTTGTTAACTGCATCTTTAGGTCAGTAATAGATAACAAAGGACTGCTAAACCAACCAAAGCAGTTTGCATACAGACTTTAAAAAGAAGTTCTAAGCACCAGCAACAAGGAAAAGACAGGGACCAATATGTCACTGGTGTAAATGCTGATGCTAGTTTCATTCACATGAAGCCCAGCCAGGTCATTTTTCCCCCCAGGCAGGTAGCAGTGGTACTCTGTGGGTACTTGCTGCTTTTTTTAAATGTTTGAATCGATTCATTAGGATGCTGTCAGTTTCAAAGGAATAGTTTCAGTGTTATATCTATCTGTCACTTGATTTCACAGCAATAATATATTGTTTCATGTTTATATACATGTACGTATCAAGGTTAAATAAGGTGGAAGTGTAAGACTCAACAGAGGGATTGAATGAATTCAGCATACTATCAGCACAGACTGACTTGCAGTAAAAATCCATGTCACAATATTTATGAAGAGTAGCTCCATCTAGTGGCTCAATGATTGACAGTAATTTGCTTTAAGGAGGCTTTTGGGGGGATGAGCTCTGGCCATGACGTAAATTCTACCTATAATTCCTATTGATGAATGTGCACATAGCGATTTCTATTTTTAGTTGTGTCAATGACATAGTAATCTGGACAAGTGTTCCCTGTGTTACACTGTTGTGCACGAAGTGTAATTCATTCATATGCACAGCCATGTTTTAGAGCCATTGACAGGTGTCAGAGCAGAAGTTCTTGAGAAATGGAAGTCGAGCCATAATATAATGTACAAGGACCTGATAGTCAAACATGTTTATATTGTTTTATATATTATGTTATGTACTGTGTCTAAACACATTATGTTTTTTTGCACTGACCTTTGTCATTACCAAGAGGTTTTTCTTAAATATTCATCTGTTTTCTAACGGTGGTCCAGGTTCCTGCTAAAAACTACTTTCATTTTAGGAGTGATGTTAACATATGTTTCACGGCCTGTTCATGATCTTTGGTCTCGCTGCTGCAATCTTAACCCAACAACTTCTTGGCCTCCACACAAGCCCGTTTGGCTTGTTTGAGCATCTTTAGTCACGTGACCTGACCACCAATTGTACATCACTGCTCCCTTTATGGATCTGGTTGACATCAGCGATGCTGGGGCTCAGACCAAAGCTTGTGTACATTTATGCAACTGCTTATTTGAGTTTTATAAAGAGGTAAACTGCAGTTGTCCGTTGTCTTCTCTTTTTCCATAAAGACAATGCATTTATGATTTCAGATATTTATTGCACACCCACAAAATCATGTAGTCTTACTGTACATATCTTAGGTTCTAGCTGTGCAAAGTATTTCACACAAAGTAAACAAAAGTAAGAGCAAAGGCATCTTCAATATAGTGTCGTTTCACAAAGCTTCATCACGTCAGTGTCATTAAATATGGAAACGGCACTAAGACGGCAAATAGGGCCATTAAAGTGAATGAGCTGTACTTCATCAATGAGGCAATCTATTAACACAACACCAGCACCATGAGCTATATGTAATATAAACAATTTGTACTTCATCTGCCAACAACTTGATTTTCTCCAGAGGAATTAAAGAATTAGTTAGTATAAAAAATACATTCTTGTTACATTATCACACATCAAAAGTAGTCGAGGCCAAATTCAAAAATATAGTTTTGTCAAAACTACAAGCATCATTACATGTGAGATGCGTTTGCATAGAATGTCATCGCTTTCAAAAAATACAACAGTGCATTCATTTAACATGTTCCAAACTGTGAGTGAGATAAAGAGAGTAACTTCATCTGGTGCATTTAAGTACAAAAACGCAATCTGTACATTGATATTTCTGATTACTTTTACCCACACTTAATACACAGTATCTAAGGACAACATAGAAACAAATCCTATGCTTAAATTCTGAATATTTAAGACAGTGATTTTGTCCATAACTTCAAAATCCCAGTCTCATGTAGCAAACTGAAACTGCATTAAACTCCTAAACAGAACCGGCAGACTCCATCTACTGAGGATGTGTTGACTGGAAAACTGTCTTACCAGTAAGCAGCTGCTTCTCCCAGACTGGTCAGTTAAGCCAAAAGTGCAATAATATACTTCATATCCTGAGCTGGCTCATGAGGTTAGAAAGAGAGGTGACGCTGTCCCGCAGTTTGGAGTCCTCCTCCTGTCCGAGTGACACTCCAGCCAAGCGTGTGGAACCGTTTGATCCCATGATGCACGGCAGGCTGAGGAACACCTCTGTTCCAATGCCACCCCAGCCCTAAAGCAAACACAACGCAGATGAACATGTTTACCTTTACGACTGTCGCTGCCTTACCACTGAAAAACAAAAGTTACATCGACACAAAGGTCTTATAACTCTGGATGAGAGAACCACAACTTCACCTCAGTGTCAAGCACTGATACTTCTGACTTCACACACGTAGGGAAATAAAATGAAGTGGAACAGAACGTGATAATAGTGAGGTTGACAGTGGGAAGAGTGCTACTGTTTTAATATGAGACACTGTTGTTCTACCTGAGCCAGCGTGGAGACAGAGTGGGTCTTCTTCTTATCTGTCAGGACACTGTTTGTGATGTCAGCGATGGACAGACCCACGGACCACGACCGCTGGCCTCGATTCTTCATGAGCTCAAAGGCTCTGCCAGCACAGAAAAATGAGCATCAGGAAAATGTAAAAAAAAAAAAAAAAAAACATCATGAATTGAAGATGCATGATCAAGGAGATGCGAAATAATTCTTGATTGCAGCCCCACTTGATTCAACAACAGATAAATCCTTCCACTCCAGGTCAAACCAATTCACGCTCGTACCGGTCTAACAGTGGTTTGGTAGAGCTGGATCCTGATGCGATCTCTGGCTGCACGCTGGAGCTCAGCCCAGTGTTACTCATCACAGCAACTGCAAGACAAAGACACCGACAAGCTCAGTCAAGTGCATCATTTACAAAGTGGAGAATGGAAAGAGCACACGCGATGAGCCGGTCGTGCAGCATTACTGCGTGTGCCAATACAATTCAAAACAAGATAAATAAAAGTCAGATGATCAAACACCGAGAAGACACAAAGTGAGAAGAGAATGAAGAGCGAGAGCCAGTCAGACATTCATTTAAATATCTCACTGATCCTCTCTGGGTCACCTTTGTTGTCTGAAAGCTCTCCTATGACCCACGCTTGCTTGTGAATGTTCAGGTTAATATCCAGAATGTGACTAAGTCGCTCTGAGTCCAGGTTACATCCTGCTCCGATCACCTGCGTTGGCGGCAGGCCACTCTGCCTCCAGGCAACATGGGTCATAACGTCCACTGGAATTGGACAAGAGAGAGAGCAGAGTTAAGGGTATGTAAAAAGGTTAACGAGCAGAGCCGTCCGTTCCTTAGAGGGAGTGTCTTCTACCGCAGCACCGACCTGGTTGTGAAGCGATGAGCATGACTGCGCTGGGGCTGAGACGCGCCAGATTTGGGATGAATCCTCTGTACAGGTCCACATTAGTCTGAACCACGCTTGCATACGACTGCTCACTGCTCCATGCGTTCGCGGTCACCACCACGACCTTGGAGCCCGCAGAGGCTGAAAAATCTATCAAAGCAGAGTCATCAGGAGTTAAATCCTTCACACATCTAACAGCAATCCAAAGCTCTCAATCCAACCCCGATGTATACATTGTTTTCTGTTATCCCTCTGGCGGGTCAGAGTTCAGAGACAGCTGATTGGGATTCAGTCAATGCTTGTTGTCCCAGAGGTGAGTCATCGGAGAAAGGCTCCCTCAGCACAATGCCAGTCAGCCATGTTTGAACAGTGTGACATCAGTGATGACTCAGCCAAGAGGCACTTCCACATTACAGTGACACAGTGCATGACGTGACGTACCTCTGGACACGTCAACATTGGGCAGACTGAAAATCTCCAGATCTGTGCTGCCGCCTTTGGTGGAACTCTCAGCAATGTCAATGAAAACAAGTTTATCCACTTTGCACTGGATAAATTAGAAGGAAAAGATCAAATCAGAAATCTGAGAATTTGACATTCTCATGTCAGCTGGTAAAATATACATTATACATCTATAATTACCTTGGATAAAATGCTCATCACTGATGCCATTCCTAAGTCTCCTCCCCCAATCACTGAGACTTTGTTGAGAGGTTGACTGTGATGTCTGACTGTACCTGAAATAGACACGAGTTAAGCTAAAAATAGCACACGATTATCTGATTACTGATCAGCAACAGCAAAGCTGCGGCTCAAGTGTAGCACCATCATTGATCTGGAGATTCGAGACAAAAGCCAGGAGGTCATGGGGGTCTTGACTGCTTCCTGTGGTCTTTGAGGACAGCGGAGGATCCTCCTCAAACTTGGCAATCATCTCAGTCAGAAGGCCCACCACAGACGACTTGGGCTGTTACAGAGCAGAAAGAAAATGATTAAAAACATCTCAAAACATCTTGTGTGCGATTTATAATTTCACCCACAAAGCATAAAACCTTACATAATCCCAGTTGGAAAGGCCTGGCAGGAAGATCCGTCCTCGAGCATCCACGTGCTTGCCCTCCCTGATGACCATGTTCGGGGTCGGTCTCAGGAGGCATATGGGAGGAGTGAAGGGGAACGAGTCAATCAGCCACAGCTGAATGGGGAAGTTGTAGGTGCGGCCTTCAGATAAAGATGCTGACATCAGTAAATCACAGTGGTCTCACACATGACATGCTGAGTCCCTTTCTGGACTGGACAGTCTCTGGTGTCAGAGGTCAGACTTACCTCCATACTTGACAGGGAGGTTTCCAATTAGTTTCAGGAGATCTTTTTGGCTGCTGTCCGTAAATGCTGAAATGGACGACAGTCAGTTCTCAGCAATAAACACGTGTCGCATGTAGAGGTCTCTGAAGAAAGACAGAAAAACTCACTGTATGTGCCTGTGGTTGGCTTCATCGCAGGGTAGATGCGATGGATCTTCTGCAGCTCCTCGACAGCGACATCATGGAATTTGTACTAATATCCAGAGATAAAAAGACAGACTCATGTGTGGCTTCTGGTTTGAAGGCGTTTATATACAGTTTATAAAGGGCTTATTTTAAGTTAATGTCAGGACGCCAAAGTTTTTTGTGAAGAGGAGAGGTGTAAATCTGCAGCTCTTTTTAATTTTGAGGGGGCTTTTTTTTTATTTATCTTAATCATCAACAGTAGGATGCATCAGTCTGTCCAGACTCAGTAATACGACACTACGACTTCTTGAGGGGTTCAATAGACCATGTTATCACGCTGCTTTCCATCACACTTTTAAATGAGATGTACAGTATACTGATCAGATACCAAAGCCCCACCAGCAACACTGGACTTATACGGATTTTTGAGCTCATCTGAATTTTGACAGCAATTATTGAACGCTAGGATGACAGAGTTAGCTTTCAACCGCTATCCTTCAGACAGATCTGTTCTGTTTTGGCTGTGACTTTATGAAGCACTGAGGTGGACTATCCAATAATTCATTTGTTTGGGGGCGAAATAACAATTAATTAGCTAACAGCAGTTCGTTTTCGACTTAAATTCTATCATATTTCCGTGTTATGAAAGTTTTCCCACAACGATGACCAGAGCTGGTTCAACCAGTTGGTTTAGAGTGACAATGAGTGACAGAAAGTTAGCCGGCTATGCTGAACCCGACATCGACACCAAAACAGAATAAATTAACAAGTTTTTAATACTGGTTATCTTGTAAATAACTGACCTTAGAGAGAACCCGCTTAACTTTCTCTGAGCTGAGGTCCATCAATTCAATTTCACCAGAACAATGTCGCGTCGCTGTAATTTTATCCTCTTAACGACGGACTTCAAACTTCTGCTATAAAAGCTTACTTCCGCAAACTTTCGGCAATGACGACAAACCCCTCCTATTTTAAGCGTCAACTACGGCAAGCCAAGAGGGACTAAAAGTCGCGCGCATATACACCATACTTGATGCTAATGTTTGCGCCGTTATGTTCTTGTTGCACACAATCTATGGTTACAAACAACGTCAACAATCATTGGTTATTAATTAAATTAATAACTTTTTAAAAATCAATTAGAAACATAATTCCACACAATATATAAGCAAGTAAATAACTTTCTCATTGCTTTCAGTGACCAGAAATCACATCATCCTCTACGACATCATACTATGAGAAACACTGACATAAAAGCAGACAATTAAATAAAACCCTTTATGGAATCATTCTCTCAAATCCATTTAAAGACAGGCACACAGCACATCAAGTGGTAATGTTTTCTGCATATTCAATTGATTTTACAATGAAAGTTTGTTTGGAAAAATAAGCAACAACTTCTGCTCAAAAATAGCATGTTATTGACACTTGAGACTGTATGTCATTGTTAGTCAAAAAAAAAAAAAACATACTCTTCCATATTCATATTTTCTCTTTGCATCTCAGTTCCTTTGAGAGATTGGGACTGTTGACAGTGTAAACCCTGCACTCGGTTGGGGAAATAAATAATATAATAAGGAAAGCATGAGAAGTTTTCGTCACATCCTAACAGGCTAATGCCTGAATCATTTGTGCATAATTTGTTTTTGACTTTTTCGGTCGTCTTTGACGAAAATTCTTCACTTTCCCTCTTGAGCTAATGTCACGAGTCACTCCAAGAGTTCTTTGTCTGAACATGGGGAGAGTAGCAGAGAGGGCAGCTGAAGCCGAGGTGGACACAGTTAGCGGGCTTCATGATTTGGCGGACCCACTGTCCTGTCTTTTTTGGAGACAGTGTTGTTTTTTTTTAATTCATGTCCACAGCAAAGGGGATTCAGTTTTTCCTTTTCCTCTTGATATCTCTTTTTCGCTCCTCTTGCTCTCTTCTCTCCTCCTCCAGATCTTCCTCCACTGCCATCCTCAGACTAATGTAGCAAAGCAGAGGGATACAGAAAAATGTCAATTCATGGAAAGGTGTTCCAAAAAAAAAATCACAGCTCTTGAAACAAAAAGTACAGAACATAGTGTTAAAGATATACGATGCAGGATAAGAAACAATATATAGACTCACACGAATTGAACCCCTTCTTAATCACCCCCTAGAAGAGTGTGACGGGGTATGGACTTTGCTGTGTTAATGTCTTTTCTGGGCTGCAATCTTTGAGCAGTTACAGTTGGGACTTTATGAAAAGACACTGAGAAGTACATGTCTCACAGGAAGCTACTAAAATGGCGGACTCAGTTCCTGCATAGTACACCTTTAAGGACTGTCAGGTGTATTTTGGCCTTACCTCCTCGCCTCCTCTTTCTGCAAATCCCTCCAGCTGCTCTCCATGAATTTAAGTGCATAGTCACTCTCATCCCTGTATCTGAGGTGAAAAGCAAATGTTTGGTTTTTTTTTCATATAGAATTTGGCTTACCATACAGTGAAATGACTTGTAACCAAGACATACGGAGACAACGCTTACTTGTTTCTGTCATAGCCGAAGATTTCCTTAATGTGCTGGGAAACTACCTCTCCGTCTTCACCTCCATCATCGATAAAATCGTCCATTTCTGAGTCGTACTCGTCTTCTTCATCCTCATATTTTCTCTTGTATGCAGATGTGATGGGTGGTAGCATTGTACCTGGATAATGAGAACAGAAATTCATTTTCAGTATGCAGCGTATTGGCTTTTGCATGAAAGGGGACCATGGGTCTTGCTTGGGGAGTTGGGGAATGTTAAAACTAGCAAGCGAGTGATGTGAGAATTAGTGAGTTTACAAAAGTCGATTTCACAGTAAAAGGTTAATGACATTTAAACGAGGTCTTGTTTATCTGTGTGAGAAAGGTGGCCGCTCTCTGACCCAGGAATAAGGACAAAGGGTGCAGAGTGTTGCTGACACACTTCATTCAGATTTGGCAAACAAACCCTTTGCCCTGTCGCACTGACTGCGTTGTTCCAATGTGTTTGCAGAATGTCAGCAACTGTGCATTTATTACATTATATTGAAACATGGGTTCCATTGCAAGCATTGTGTCAAGGTGTTTCGTTGCAATGTGTTGCTAATGTGCATTATGAGCCAGACAGGAAGTGCTTAAAGTCTTCTTTGTTGTGTATAATACAATACTATGAAATCACATGCTTGATACATAGCACTCTGTGGATACAGGTGGAAATACTAATGTGGAAATTTCTATTGCTTCTTTATCTTGTTCTTAATTTATGTGTAAAAACTGCAACAACATCACACAATATTAATGCAGTTCAAATGATTTAAATTCACATGAAATGCATGAACTTTCTGAACTTTTTGCTCTGTTGCTGGATGACCACGCAGAGTGTTTCTGTGGGAGGATTCAGAGCACAGGATGAAGGCCATGTTAACTGATACTGTCGAGTGAATTTCCTGAAATATCTGTTTTATCTGTGTTAGACGCTTTATCTGTACAAACTTTGACACTTTGCAATGCTGTATTGAAATGTGTTGTATGACTGAAATGTGTACTCACAACAAACAGCTGACAAATCCAGTTCTCTCTCTCTGGTTCTTACCTGGTGGTCTGTTCATCATAGGTCTGGGTGGCATTCCCGGTCTTTGTGGCATTGCCGGTCTTTGTGGCATTCCCGGTCTTTGTGGCATCCCGGGTCTTTGTGGCATGCCGGGTCTCTGTGGCATGCCGGGTCTCTGTGGCATGCCTGGCCGAGGAGGGGCTCCCGGTCTGGGCCCACCAACATTCTTGGAAGAAATGGTCTCTGACACCACAGTACACTTGGGTCTTCCAGGTCCTGATGCAATGCTGAGATTCGATCGTCCAGGAACTGGTCCTCTGCTACCAGGCTGTCCAGGTCCAATCCCTGGAGGTCGGGATCCACTACCTCCTGGGTGACCTTGCATGCCCCTCCCACCAGGCCTGGCCTGTGGGATGCCACCAGATTTTGTCTGGAATGTGCCTCCAAGCCTTGCCTGAGGTTGGCTCTCTGCCTTAGCAGGGCCACCCGATGAAGGTCTCAACACTGACTTTACTGGAGAATTAATTCCAGGCCTAAGTGGTTCTCCCTTTCCATACTTGTGGCCTCCGGCTATAGGTCCCTGCTTTGATAAGCTACCCTGACTAGGCCTTGCCTGTTGGGAGGCCCCATGTTGAGATTTTTGGCCTGTTAGAGCTGTGCCAGGAGGCCTGGTCCCTGGAATACCTGAAGCTCTTCCTTGAAGTGATGATGAGCTTTCTTTTTTCAAGCTAAGGTCACTTGAGGTGCTAGATTTGTGGCTAGACGAGGGCTTGGGGCCCCCTTGTTTGGCTGAAACCTGAGAAGACGTGGCTTTTAAAGGAACTTTACTGTTTATGGCACTACATGAACTCGACAGGCTTGTCTTGGATCTGTCTCTATCACTGTGAGACATCTTGGCTCTGTCTCTGTCTCTCTCTTTATTGCTAATCGATGTTTGGCGCAACTTTTTTCCTGACCCACTGGGCACACTTGCCTTATCTGAGGCGGAGTTCTTTTGTGGTTTGCAGTTCTTCTGCTCCCTCTCTACGGTGCCTTTTCTGACTGAACTAGAGCTAGACTGGGACTTGCTGTCTCTTTCTCTCTCTGCCTTTGGGTCTCGGTCTTTGTCCTGTCTCTTAGCCTTGCGCTCCATCTCCAGTTCCTTTATCTCATCAGCTGTGCGGAGCCTTTCTTCTTTTTTCACTGTCTTGGATTTTAGCTCAACTGGCTCAAACTGCTTCTTCTCTGCCAATTTGAGTAAGTCTGCAAAGTTCATGGGAGGTGGAGCGGGCTTGGGTGGCCCACTGGGTTTTTTAGTGGAGGGCTTGCCACTACTCCCACTGACACCTGTGGATTTCCCTGGTCTCAGCGGCTCTGGCTCCTGATCTGACTCTGAATCTGTCTGTTCGTACTCATAGTTGTCCTCATCATCCTCTGGGTCAATTGAGCTATTCCTAAATCCTTGCTCATTCATCGATCTTTCTTCCTGCATTTCTTGTGCTGATCTCCTCTTCTTTGGAAGTGGTACCACTGGGATGCCATTGTATCCTCTGAAATTGTCCTTAGTTCTGGAAGCCATGGCTCGTGCCTTACGGTCTGACTTCAACTCAACCCTCTTTGCTAGGAGCTCCTCCTTCTGTTTTTTAATTTGAGATTCTAAAAAAAAAAAAAAGAAAAAAGAATATTAAAACAACCAATGAAGAATATTTTCTGTACAGTGAGTGTGTGAAATCAAACTTATAACTGATGGACTTCATTTTGTTATTGTTACCTTTCTTTTTGGTCTCATGGAGTTGTTTCTTCAAAAGTGCCTGCACAGCAGCAGGATTTACACCTTTTGACTTTGGGTCCTTTTTGGGTGGTCCAGCTTGTAAACTGTATCTCTTCTGCTGTGAGAGGGACATACAACGCATGGACATTTACAGCTCACTAGTAACTGAATAGTCACACAGCTCTTTTACAGTACTCAAGTGTCTTAGTGAGAAAAACAGAAAAACCTTTATTGTCCGGCACTAAGTAACAGAATTTTTCCTTTGACAGGGCTCATCAGATTAGTTACAAGGAGATAATCCATTAATCAGGCAGGTGGGTCGGATGATCACCTTTACTTGGTGAGCTAAAAACGTGACAGGCACGCAGGTTTGTGCAAACGTCCTCTTAGCCTAGCATGTAGCTACATTATCAGATCCCAACTGACAGCTGAGCTGGCATTTGTCTGCCCGCAAGGTTATCCTGAAATTCTCACTTTACCGTTTATCTTGAGCGACTAGAGCGCAAGTGACAGTCTTTAACTTACCTGTACGCTGCTGAGGCCCTGGTTTTGCGAGGCGAGATCCAATATATTATCGAAGTCCATCATTTTGGCAGCAGGTGATGCAAGCTGGCTGAAGCGAATCAAGCGAAACTCCAGATCCAAGAGTGCTGTGTGCTACCGTTAGCCTCTAGCTAACAAATCTGATAAACTGTCTCGGGGTTAACCGTTAACTTACCACACGGCACTTCGATAGCTCTGAGGGAAACACTTTCACATACACATCCCATAGGAAGAAAAACTGTAAGGTAAACTGTTAACGTTACTTTACTTCATCATCTTACGTGAACGTTAGCACACGCTAGCGAAGTTTGCTAACCTAACGTTAACTGTCGTTGGCCACCCAAGATGATTCAAAGAAGAACTTGCCCTTTTGCGATGATGTAACACACCAAACTAAGGCCAGATCCATCCACAATATTCGTATGATTAAAGATTACTAAAAGAAAGATACTAAAAACTCAACCATGACAAACACCGGGTCTTGGTGGAGACTAACAGCGAGACCGACAGATTAAAGGGTCCAGAGAATAGTTAGAGCGAGAGGACTCACTTGTGCGTACTTCCGGCTTTGTGTGAAAAGCGTCAGTATTATACAGCAAGGACGATATGTTGGGTTAGGTGGTGGGTTGAAAATATATTGCCAAACAGTAATACTACTACTACTACTACTACTACTACTACTACTACTACTAATAATAATAATAATGATAAGTGAAGTTTTACATATTTGTAGAAATGTGCGAAATTAAGATTTCATAAAATTCTATTAACCTAGCATTGTACTATAATGGTGACAATCCACGCTTATTTCATATAAGAATAATAAAAATCAAGACTAGAGCAATTTGATGTTAAAATTTAACATCAGTGAAAATTTGTGAAAATATTACGATGGATGTGACACACGGCTCCGAAAAAAATGTTCACAATAAGCATATATAAATGGATGATAGCAAATCAGTTGTTAAACTACATTTAATATCGACCAAATAATTAACAGGAAATGAAAAATAATTAAGACTGGTGTTCATCAGAGAATGTATACGTCTGACAGATTAGGCCTAAAACGACTATTCGTTCACCTAATCCGCTCCGTTAATAAAACGTATTCCCTATTTTATGCATGATTTGCACTTCCGCCTTTCACCCCACGGTTTCATTACGTAATGTCCGCCAAGACTTTTTTTTTTTTTTTTTTTTAATTTACATTTATAGACCACATGATGTCGCTACCACTTATCAAGAATACTGGAGAAGTTTGGTGTGAAGCGTTCCGAGCAATTTCCTCACTCTTTTCATTCCTCCCCATCAAATCAACATTTTGTGCAAATACTTGTTATATGAGGCAATAAACCAAATGGATATAGGCTACTATAAATGTTAGGGAACTGTACAGTGACAGTATTTACAGAAGATCTTGCACTGAAGCAGAAGTGGCAATGCCATAATGTAACAATGCTTAGTCACAAGTAAAGATCCTGCATTCAAAATCATAGCCTACTTGAGCAAAGGTGCACGAGCCTTATCAGCAAAATGTAGCTCTACTTTATCAGAAGTAAAAAGCTGTCATTATGCACAATGTCCTTTTCAGGGAGTTAGATTAATATATACATGAACACACCACATAAGGGCATTCACACAATAGGGAATTTTAAAGTAGCTGCTCGAGGTGATACAAATTTTAAATAATTTCTGAACTTTCTGGGTGTAAATATTGTATCATATAACACAGTTTAGTTGGAATAACAACTTAAATATTTCATTTTTGTATATAGCATAAGTACAGCATTTGAGTAACTTTTCGCGAGTGGTTGAGAAAAGTTTTCTGTTTAAAAAAAAAAGAAAATCAAGACACACTGACCATACACTTTCAAATGAAACTATCCTACTGATTTGTTCATAATACAGCAACAACAGAAAAAGCAGAGAGAGAGGGAGAGACAGAAAATGGTCCAAAAAAGAAAGAAAATTTTAATTTTCATCCAATGATTAAATCAAATTTCAGAGGTAAATTGTATGTAATGCAGGTAGTTTCAAGTCAATTGATTTAATAGAGCAACATTTCAAAATCAGAGAGAGTTTTGTCTGTTTTCTAGCGTGTAATCTGGTGCTATTTCACAGAGGATCGTCGGTGCACACGGTCAAAAATAAGGTCTAGACAAATGTTAGCAACAACCTCCATGTCTGTAAAATGTAAATAAAGGCCATCTGCTCCGATATGTAAACAGCAGTCTGGCTCCTCCTATCCGCGTGTCCCTGACGTCTTTGCCCGCCCCCTTCAAGACCATTCTCTGCCTCTATTGGTCAACAGCGAAAGCCCTGCCCACGTTACGGCAGGCCTCTCGCCTCCTACTGGACGTCGGACCGCCCACCGGAGCGAGGACAAAAACAATCGGCATCCCCCCATACAGAACAACAGACACAGGAGGACCTGAACCGACTTTTGACAATAAATATATTTTTCACAGACACGGACACCAGAGAGGAAGACATGGTTTCCCCGGTAACAGTGGTGAGTAGCAGCTTCAAACCAGCGTTGATATTTCTCACACATAACACATGAATAATACTGGTAGCTAGTTTAGCCACATGATAACAACACTTCCGAACATAAAATAATACGTCCATATTCACGTTTCCATCATTAAATGTTCAATATAGTCAATTTCGAGTTCCTAATTCAGTGCTAAATGTTTTGTTGGCGTTGTAATTCATATCTTAACATGTCAAACTTTGTCTCCGAAGGCCAGCGCATGCTCTTTATGTCATCATTTAATTAGCAATAAATATGAAGGTATGTCTGCTAAAAATATTCAGCCAGGTGTCTTTGGACACACACGTTGCTGTCTCACTGCCGTTATTTAATAATGTTCATGTGTATGCGTCGGACACTCGAACCAGGAACTTTTCCACCGCTGTCCGTTTTCTTGACATTATGACACGTAGAAGCCGCGACCGTTCACGCTGTTCGTCCTCAGTATTCCACTTACAGAAGGACGCTTCCACAAATTTCCAAAGGCAGCCCCTGACAAAAAGAAAAGCAGTCATGTGACGACCTTTTTTGTCTTTTTTTCCCCTCTTTCCTGTACCCTCCAGTAACGCATGCGCTGAGCAGTGTTCCGCTGTGGATGCCTTTCTTTTCATCTTCTTTGCTGTGCTTTACGTGGACTCTATTGTTTAGCCTACCCGTTAGCTACATAACTGACCCAAGTGCCACTGCAGGAAGTTGGCCATTTTGACCAAAAAATGTGACAGCTACATGAATAATTTAACCCCTCCAAGCATCCTCTTACTTTGACAGGGCTGCTATGAAATGTTACCTCTTTTGCAGGGGCCATGTAGGATGGTGTGGTGTAACTTGGCCCGTGTAAACTCTGATGTGTAGCCCGTGTGACTGCGGTGAGATGAGCCTGTGTGGAGGAATGCTTTCCACATAAACCGGTTGCTGTAGTGATGATGATGCTGTGCAGGTCCTGGGGGTCACAATAAAGTCTGTCCCCCAGCATTACAAGCGAGGCTGAGATAAAACACTGTTGGGACAGTTTGGTAGAACAAACATGTATTTCCCTTAAATTAGATTGTACAGGAAAAAGTGGGCAGGCAAACAAAATCAATCAATTGTCATCAGTTTCCTTATAATTTAAGTTTAAAAAGGTGTGGCGGTGCACCATCTATTGCTGCTCACAGGTCAAGTATATTATGAAAAGGGATCATTAAACCATTTGCTGCTGCTATAACTCTATTATTACATCTCCCTAAAGTGCAGCTATGTGTAGGCTTTGTTTTTATTTCAGAGTCTGAACTAGGTTTTGATAAACACTGCCACACTCACATACCATCTGGTGCACAGACTGTTGTGTGCTCAGAAGGTAATTTATAAAGTTTTATCCTGCAGATGATTCAGATTCAGCTAAAATGTGATGTTTCAATGTTTAGTATTCCTGTGGGATTCCTTTGCGTGCTGATATTGTCCCGTGCTGTACTGTACAGTTTGTCTGCACCTGACCTCAGCTTACCCTTGGAGTTAAAGCAGCTGTAAGGAAGGAAACACTGTTGTGTGATGCTACATAGAAATAACGCTGTCATATGACTCACATGCCAGCTGTCTCTTCCAGGACCATACTTATGTTACACTTCCTCTCTGCCAAATTGCGCACACAAGAGTGTACAGGTCTTTCATACTGTATGATTACAAGTATAATGTTTCTCACACTCAGCTAGTGTATGTCCAAGAATGGTTGAATAGGTGTTCTTCCTGGCTGGGTGTATTTCAACGCTTCAGTGCGCTGCTTTTCTTGGTTCTTGGTTGGTGCAGAAGCATTAGCAGATAACAGCTGCTTGTTCCTTCCTGGATGGCACCTACAAGACAAGCTTGGGGTCAAATAAGTTTCTGATAATGTGCAATACATTTAACAATATTTTTGATACTTCTGTTGCTTTGGTTTTGGATACAAAGCCACTTTGGAAAAGACAGGCATTACATCCTGTTGTCCTTCCAACAACAAAAAACCTACTGCTTGTTAGTGACCATGCAAATACAGTCAATCATTAACCATATTCTTCAACGGGGGACAGAGGCAGGTGTCTGCTGTCTGTGCCACAGCGCTTTTGCAAACAGTATTTATAAATAAGGTGATCTTTCATACAGCAAGATGATAACACAATGATTCATTTCGTTTGCCTCCCAAATGAGGCAGCGCGTTCTGTTCTTTCATGCTGTCGACAGCTGACTGTCAGCAGACATAATATCCCCTTCAATGTCCCTGTGGACCAACTGATGCCTCAATCAATGAGTGGAGTAGGTTACAGCTGAGACGATACCCTGCCATAAAACCCCAACAATCTCATTCAGGTGCAAATCACTGAACAGTCGGACTGGGCCGAGCCTTAGAGAAATAAAACCATTACACCCACTGTGGACCAGTTTATGATTTCCACCAGGCAATTAGGCCGTCTTAACAATTTGATGCAATCGCTTTTTAGCTTAATACGATAGGGGGGCATGTATTAGAGAAGAACAATTATATCAGACATTACAGCAATAATAGTAGGTGATATGACAAGAGCAGTGATATTCAGCAGACGTTGTCATAATTTAGATTCAAGTATAAACCTGCTTCATTTTTAGACTTATTATTATTAAACATTAAACTAAATGAGCCATTTGTAATGTTAACACTGTCCAGCTAACGACGCAGTGAGATTATCTCGGGAGATTTGAAAGAGTAGCTTTTGTGTGCTCTGTGGCATAGGTGTTTGCCATGTACTCAGTGCTGCTTAATGAGCCTTGTCTCTCCTCATGCAGCCCTGGCCTCATTGTGTAGATACAGTAAGTTTACATGAACAACAATGGAAAGGGAAACTGCAAAGTATGGCTCACGCTCAGCATGAACAGGACCAAAGGTTATGGGAATCTCTGACTTCCTACCACCTCCCCCCCTGGAATCTGTATCACCCTCCAAATCCCCTGCTAGACTCTGGCCATCTATTTATCATTTCAGGGGTTATTCTTCCCACAGACAACAATCAAACTGTGATCATGGAGCATTGACCTGAAATATCATTGGGCCAATGTATCCTTTCACTGCGCTTTATTAAATAATAGATAGGCCCTATCTGTGTCGTGATGGTGCTTTGGAGCCATCCTTGAATCCAGCAGAAATTTATTTTGTTTACTTGTGTCCCGTGTTGAAGTAGTGGCCTGATAAACAGTTATGATATTGGCTAGTCCGGGAGTGTTGCCAGTGTTGTCCTCTGTACTTGGCACCCATGCGGCCTTTAGTGGGATAGATAGACTCACCATACAGTACACACACACACACACACACACACACACACACACACACACACACACACACACACACACACACACACACACACACACACACACACATTTTTATTATGTCTGTATTTGTTTTATCAAGGCCGGGCAAAATACATAATGGAGATCAGAGCAGTGCATCGTGTCACATTGTACATCTAGTTTTACTTTCGCTTCAGTGGAAAAATTCCTGTTATGCTACTTGCATCTAGAAGAGACTGATGATATCTTAAATGGATATATGCAATGGTGGTAAGCCCATTGTTCCTCTTTACTACTTTAGCAGGCAAACTTTAGAAGAAGAAGAAGACTGAAACTGTTGTTGTTTGGATTTTCACTGTTTGGAGTCAGAAAGAAGCCATAGTGACAGCTATTTATTTATTTATTTACTTTTATATATCCAGGAATGAAATCTCATTGAGATTAAAGATTTCTTTTTCTTTTTCTGGGCTAAGACTGGCAGCAGCACAATTACACAAGCTGCAGGCATAAAACAGGCATATAACAGATTATAACAAAAAACAATGAACAAATGATAGAATCATCGTAGAGTATCAAAAACATTCAAAACACCTACAGCCAGATGTCTTTGCTTCCATGTCTTCGAAATAATCACTTTAAATGCATCCAGTGAGACCCGCTCCAGGTAATGTTGCAGCTGATTGAAAGTAGAGGGAGCTGCATGCTTAAATGTCCTTTTCCTCAGTTCAGTACGGACATTAGGGACAGTTAGTAGGAATAGATCCTGGCAGCAAGGACAATAACGTCCCTGTTTTTTTGAAGGATGTTGATCTGTAAGCAAGATGAAAGAAGATCAAGATGGCCTTATAGGTAAGAATATGCCAGTGGTTAAGTCTATGGATGGACAAGACAGACCACCCAATGATATGAAAAGAGCAATGGGCTTTAAAATATGTAATAAATCTCAGTGCTCCATAGTAGACAGTAGCCAGTGTGTGTCAGACATTGAGAAGATGCATGCGTGTATATAACATCACAACAGTCCAGCACAGACATAAAGGTGGCAGCAGAATGTCTCCTTCTGACCTCAAAGGAAAAGCTTGTTTCAAGTGAGTGATCAGCTTACAGTGAGGCCTGTAATGATTAATTTCCTGTTACATAGCACTGTTTATATAAAGAATCAATTTAAAAGTTAATAAGCATAAGTCCACTGAAACATGTACAGAATAACATCAATGGTAGTAATAAAAAAAGGACAGGTACAGAAACTAGGGATGCGCCGATCCGATATTGGTATTGGTATCAGTATCGGTCCCGATATTGAAGAAAATTCTAGATCGGTATCGGTGACAAGGGCAGCACGGTAGCGCAGCAGGTTGTGCGTGTGTCTCACAGCAAGAAGGTTGCCTGATTACTAAACCTTAGATATCGGTATCGGTATCGGAGGTGAAAAAAGCAAATTGGTGCATCCCTAACAGAAACAGGAAAACACAGAAGGTTATTTTAAAACGGTGCTGAAGTTGTCCCTTCAGACTGTTCACTAAAATCCGTGATGTCTTTGGAAATGGTGGTCCACAGTTTGGGAGCACAGTTGAAAATGAAATGTCCAGGTTTTGGTCCGAAGCACGTACCAAAGCCACAGTGGAAGATTTGAGTGAGCGTGAAGGAACATAAAACAACAGGGTGTCTGTATTCTTGGTCAGTCTATACTCTTTTTAGAGCTTCATACACTCTGCAATCAGATCTTAGTGATGCAGAGAACCAGTTTACGCCCTCAGTGTTCAGTTTGTCATCCCTAGAAGCAGGACTTTAAGTACATTGTGGTTTCTCAATAGGATTTTTTTTTTTTTTTTTGGCCGCCCCATGGCAATGTTTCAGCGATGAAGTATTGCTGTTTTGCTCGCTCTATGATGTGTGTTTTAAAGCTTAATCACCGCAGAGATAAGACCTCAGCTAGAGTTTTTTTTTGTCTGATCCTGTGTGAACCTGTGTCTCAGATTGCTATTGTTTTCCTACGGTGTTCGTGACACCGGGGCACTCTGGAGGTCACTGGGTTTTGTTGAGCTGTTGTGCAATCAGATGGCTCCGCTTCCTCCCCTCCTCCAGGAGCATAAACCATATGAACTAGAATGACCCCTCATTTTTTTCTCACCTCCTCTCCTTCTCACCTCACCCCCCTACTCACTTGTCCACTACTAAACTCAGCTGTCATCTGAATGCCAGTAACCCCATCTCACTCACGGCCCCCCTCCCCTAAAGCTTCACTTTCCCGTGCTTCCTCCTCCCGCCTCCTTTCTTCTGCCCTATTTGCTTATTTTTTTGTGAATATAGCAATTGGAGCACTGCATTTGTTTGCATCATTTTCTTTTACCACAGAATGTTTGTGGAGAGGGATGCAAAATGGGCCACTGGAAAAGAGTCATGTGAGACATCAAATAGCAGCCCAGTCTTTTCAACCCCTTCCCTGCTGCACTATGACCCTGTCTGCATCCTCCCCTCCCCGTCTCCTTCGCATCCTCTTCATCTTTCCTCCAGTGATCTCAGCTCTAGCGAACCCTCACTCAGTTCCACTCCCTCTCAACTCAACCTCTCCTTTCTTCTCCCTCTTTGATCCCTGGGGTCTTCTGCCTCAACCCCACAGAGGGATTCTCAGGACCATAGGTGGGTGGTCATTCCGGAGGAGTTGTGAAACCTTCTTTATCCCTGTTCTTGTGTTTTTTTGTGAGCTTGTAGGGCCTCCTCTATTTGGACAGAAAGAAATATGACTGGTAACACAGCTGGAAAGAAAGTGAGACTTGAATATACTGCACAGTTTCTTAAGAACATGAGATACAGAGATGAAGATGAAGGTGAAGCAGAGGAAGAGAGGAGAAACAAAAACAAGATGGAGAGAGAGTCACAAAAGAAGAGAAGAAAAGGTTACAGGGAGTCAAAGGGACTGTGTGGGAGCTCTTTGCATTTCCCATTCTGCTTGCCATTTCTGCAGTTTCACTTCAGCCACAAAGCATGTGCATGTCTGACAGTCATGTAAACTAATGATCACACACAGCAAGCCTGAAGACTGCTCCAGTCCTAACCCAAAGCACTCTCCCAAATACTAAGCACTGAAACTTTGCTGCTTATGTTCCCTTTTTTAATTCAACACGTGGGATACTGCAGTTGAAACACACAAAGTGCAGACTGTTCTGAGGTTTTTGCCTACTGTGATATATTTCAATGACATTAAAGCTATTTTAGTAAATCTAGTGTCAGTGGTTCGGACTCACTGTAATCACCTCATGTACAGAAAGTGCAACCGGCTGTGACTCAACTAAAAATGTCAACATTTAATCTGCTTTCAGGTCAAGAGTGAAGGCCCCAAGCTGGTGCCATTCTTCAAGGCAACCTGTGTATACTTTGTCCTGTGGCTGCCCACCTCAAGCCCATCCTGGTTCAGCGCGCTGATCAAATGTCTGCCCATCTTCTGCCTGTGGGTGTTTTTACTGGCACACGGCTTCAGTTTCCTAGGTGCTCACTCCAGTGCCCGCAAGATCTTGGCCGGCCTCATCTTCTCTGCTCTGGGCGATGCCTTTCTCATCTGGCAGGAGCAGGGCTACTTCGTGCACGGTGAGGAGAAAGCTCACACACTTTGTTACAATTGTGTCATCTGCAGGATTAACGTCTTTCATGTGGATTTTACATCTTCAGAGGATAAATCAGGTTTATTTCAACTTGGGTCTTGCTTTGGTAGTTTTGGTCATTATTGCTGTTGGTGATAGCATAATATTATCTGGGAAGGTGAAAAAAAAGCCAAAAAAAGACAGCTGATAAGAAATCCGCTGTAAACATCCATCATGGCTTACAGACGTAACCCCTGGTTCATCTTTGACCTGCCGTACTTACTGTAGTAAATACAAGTTTTAGAAGCTTTTCAGTTTCACCTCCATATAAAGTAGTCGCTAATCTGACAAAACTGTTGTCTTATTAACAAGCTGTTGGTCTACTTGATATGCTGTTGCAATGTTTCATAACCAAAAGAATCAATGACCAAAACTACAAACCAAAGAGCTGAACTGTTGAGCTCTCATATGTACATGTATGAGCTCCTTATCACCTCCTCAGGTGCCATGCTTCAAGCTTTAATTCATGATTTTTGCATGAAGCTTTATTATACATTGAATAGACAGAAAAGATGCTACTTTGTCTGACTGTATTTAGATTTACATCATATAATGTCCTACAGGCCTTCTGATGTTTGCCATCACCCACATCCTCTACTCGTCCGCCTTTGGGATGAAGCCCCTTAATGTGTCCGCCGGCCTGATAATCACTGTTGTGTCCTCTCTGAGCTACATGCTGCTGTACCCATACCTGTCCGGCCCCTTCACCTACCTGGTGGCTGTCTACATCGGTCTGATTGGCTTCATGGGCTGGAGGGCCATCGCGGGCCTGCAGCTGGCCAATGACCTGTGGACCTGGACCAAGCTGTCCGCCTGCCTGGGTGCCGTGCTCTTCATGGTCTCTGACCTCACCATCGCTGTCAACAAGTTCTGCTTCCCCGTGCCCCATTCGCGTGCCATCATCATGGCCACCTACTACGCGGCCCAGATGCTGATAGCGCTGTCGGCCGTCGAGTGCCAGGATGTGGAGGTTGCCAGGAAGAGAACATGAGGTACCGCAACGTCCTCAGTGAAGGTGGCACCCCCCCCACCTCCGGCCCTCAGTGATCATGGACACATCTCACTGCCAGATCCCCAAACCCACCCCCATCTCAGTGTGGCAATCCCACGCTGTTGTTACCATGACGACTGGTCCACTACAGTCTCCACAAGGCTATCACCCTACTACCCCACTCGTACGGTAGTCTCATACCAGTCTTCTTACCATGAAGGTAACACTACGATATTAGTGTTATCTTCAACCTCTCCCAACAACGGTCCTACCTGCCTCCTCCAATCCTAGAACGGCTGTCTCTCAACCTAGTTACCATGGAGACAAAGCATAGTAAAATTAACTTGCTATATAGAGAGTATTACTTTACTTTTAAGTCATATGTTGTAATTTAAGGGGAGCATGTCACTGGGGACCTTCAAGGAGTGTACGTGGGAGAGCGATAGTGTGTGTGTGTGCACATTTCTGTGTGTTTGATTAACACTCTTACCTCGCTTTCCACACAGTCACCACACTGGCTCCCAAGCGCACACATCTAATTTATGTGGTCCAGTAATACAATTTAACATCTTATTTTTGTCGTTTGTTTTGTTGCCTGCGACCTTGTTAAAAGGGAGTGTTGTTGTTTTGTTTTTTTTAACTGACTTGCCCAGGTTTGGCTTTTCACTCTTGGTCACTTTGTGTTCCCCTAAATTAAGGGTGCTATTCTTAAAGTCGGGAGCATATCCACACCTGTGTTTATCTGCAGTCCCTTCCATTTCATTTACAACAGCCACACTGCCTTTGTTCACTCCGCTATTTAACATCCTCAACAAACCCGCGCCCGGTTTCTCCGGATGAATGAATTAGGATGCCCTTGAATAACTAGATGTGCGCAGAAAGAATGACAGAGACGGAAACAAAAAAAAATAAAGCAATGAGGTGGAAAGGCAAGGAGGGAGAGTTGCGTGACTGCTGCAACCACAGCGTGTTGCAGTTTTAGTGAGCGAACACTTCAGGAGACTGTTAGGAAAGGGTAGGTTGTTTGTGGAAGCGCGATCCTTCCTGCAGTGATTTTATTGACGCTGTCCTGCTGTCACAAAGAGAACACAGTAAGCATTGTACTCACAGCAGACCGCCGCACATTATAACACGCCGTACAGTGCAGCTGCTTCTCCCCTCCTTCAGTCTTTCAGGCGTTTTGCAGTGTTTTGCCTGCCAGTTTTTCAGAAATGTAGGTTGCAAAAGTCGACACTCTCGCGCACCTGACACCTACGGCCCCTGCTGGTTTAGTTATTAGGAAAAGTCCACAGGGTTCTTATTGCTGGACGGGATCAGCCGACCCATGCTGTCACTGGGACTATGTTATGAGGACTAAAAAGAAAGGGCTATGTTACTGGCAGGAGTCTTTTTTTGTTTATTAACTCAGTGTGTGTCTCTGGGCCTCAGAAGGCATTCAGTCACTCATAACAACGTGCACACAAACATGCACATAAACATACCATTTGCCCCGGGGCAGCCTGACTTTAAGGGAAAAAGAAGAGAGAAGAGGAAACTGACTTGTCATGTGAGGGAACAGTAATCCCATTATTCCCAATAATTCCCTCTCACAGCACACTTCATCAGCTTTAATCCTGCAAAATCCACTGCAGCTGATCCCAGGCAGGTTGGCTGATATTTCGTCTTTCATCTATCACACATTTCCCCCCTCTCACCTCTTATTTGTTTCACCCTCTGCAATCGGTTTATGTTCGGATGAAGTGTCTTACTGAATACTGAAGAAGTATACTGTAACTCTTTCTTCAGACGTCTGCATGCTGTGTATGCTTGTTTTAAGTGTGTGTGTGTGTGTGTGTGTGTGTGTGTGTGTGTGTGTGTGTGTGTGTGTGTGTGTGTGTGTGTGTGTGTGTGTGTGTGTGTGTGTGTTAGTTAATATCTGCATGTACCTGTGAAAGGTGAGAACCAACTTAAGGCCAGAAATGCTGTGAACCATCATAGAGGTTGGGTATCTTTAATGTACTGTATTCTCACAAGGCTCGTTAACTGTGTTCATACCGTTCACCTCTTGAGATTTGTAGCCTCTATGTGTTTTATAGCATGTGTTGTTTGTTACAGTATATTCCATCTGTGTTAAACCTATTCTTTAGGCTTCATTTGACCTTAACAGTAACAGTGGACATGCCTTTTCTTGACTATACCTATTAGTATCTACCCGTTACCTATAATATTGCTGGGGTTGCAAAATTCTGTGAATATTCAAGGTGGAAACTTTCCATGGGAATTAAGATGAATTTGTGGGGAAATAACAGCAAATACTGGGACTAAAATGGAAACACAGGGATCTTATGCTCAGGTTGTATTTACTGTGTCATATGCAGACAGAGACAAAGCTTTTTACCATATCATAAGAAAACTCTCTGAACAAGAATGAAGGGACATAGATGAAAACCCCTCAGTTAGCACGCTCAATCAAGCTACATCTCACATGGTAGCAGCTAGCCAGCAATAACTAGCAGAAAGTGTTAAGTTAGAACCTGTGTAGTTTGCGTGAGGCTACTGTCTGCTGGTTCATTCAAATATCATAAAAAAGATCAAATATATTCACTCCAGTAATATTAAGTTTTGATTGACAGCCTGTCACCCTGTGGCTCACACAGTGCAGCAGTGTTGGCAGTAGTGTGGGCTGCACCTGTGATGGGAGGATGCACTGTGCAAGCAGAGGGTTGAAATTTCACTTAATTCCTATTTAATGGGATGCTGGAAAATGATCTGTACATGTGATGGAAGGGTGCGCTGTTGTATGCAGTGCATGCTTACTATTCAATTAAAATTGACATAGTTTTAATGAAATATGTCATAAGTCCTAGTACTGCTTTTTTATGTGTATTTAAAATGTAAAATGAAATTGTAGAAAATTTCATTGCAGAAAATGCACCTCTTATAATAATATCAAATTCCGAAGCTTAACTTCTCTTGGAAATTTTCCGGAAATTTACAAACTCCTTTGCCACGCTACGTATTACCAAGCACTGCACAGCTCACTGGCTCTATGATTAATAACACTAAACGCAATTTTATTACAACTGTGCACTGGCCATTGAAAGTATTAGAAAATAGCAAAGAGTCAGGTTTTGCTGTCCGCTGGTCCAGTCATGCACATGCACCTTAACGTGATATAAAGTGCTGTATATAAAACAAACAGGACATGGAAAAGAAACAGACCCATGTCATGAGTTCCTTCTTCTGGGTCAATGACCCCTGGAGCTGTCAGCAAAACACCCACATACGCACAAAAAACCACACACATCAAAAATGTGTTTATGCATCACACCAACCACCATGACAGATCTGCAGGCAGACCATGGTGTTGACATTCATCGAGGTTTTTTAGACATCAACAGCAGCACACAGTTTGACCAGCAAAGACACTCACACGTCTGTCCCTGTCTGCCACTTTGCCAGATAGTTCCTCAATCCCCTTTTGGCCCGTCAGCTTGTCAGCACCGTATTTCTGCTTCGTCAGTGTTTTATCAGTACGTCTGTGTGACCACTCGTCTTCTGTTCCATGTTTTAATTCATCCTCCCCTCATTGCTGCCTAAGTCCCACTCCGCAGAACTCTCCCTCTTCTCATTTCATCCACCACGCCAGCAGAACGTGTGCTGTCAAAAACTCATATAAGCCTCTGTGCTGAAACACACCCACGGAGACTCGCTCGCAGACGTGCATCTTTCTGATTATGCTGTCTCAAATAAGGGTTTAGTGGAGGACAAGGAAAGATGCCGGTTAAGATGATTGACTAGTCAGAAGTGAAACCAAGAGGGAATGACGAGATTGAGTCAAGCCGTCTTACTCATCCTTACTATGTGGGCAATTTATGTAAGCACTACTTTCTTTGTCGTCTGCCACATAAAGCATTTTATTCCTACACTCCTAATGGCTGCATGGTGGATGACAGGCTTTACTTTGAAGGATTTCTGAGATTATTCTTGTTGGCCAACCCACACTGTGGTAAATCTCCACCGGCGGTAGTCGGTATATAAATACCATATTGAGGGAGGAAGTTGCCCGTTTTTATGCCTATCCGGAGGATTTGGTTTGAAATTTTAACTGTTTCTCCTCCATCGTGTTTATTTTTATTGGGGGCGCAGATAACCAAAACTGAAAGGCATAATAGAAAAATGATCTCATGTCACTGAGGAGACGCATTAGAGCCCTCTCATGTAACCTTTTGTTTTGCAGGAGACACAGGTCCCCCCTCTTGAGAGTGCATTTGGCCCTCCACTTAGGAAGGAGGTTATTGTTGAGTGATACTGTAGCTGGAATTAGGTGAGGAGGTGAAATATGACTCACAGGGGAAGACTCCCTTTACATCCGGCCCATTAGCTGCCATGCTGCCGCGACAGATGGCAGGCTAGCAGATGCTTCTCTTCACCTGAGCCTGTCAACAGCCCTCTTGTTCTGAACTTTGTGCTTTCAGACAAAAGGGACCTGAAAGAGCTGTGGGAAGGCAGTATGGTTTGGCCTGCACTGTGAGAAATGAGCTGGAACCAGTAGCTGTCGTAGTAGAGAGGGCCCGTGGCCCTCAGAATAAGTTGGCACTTTTTTCTCTTTTCTCTCGTGACTTTTTCTTTGAAACCTTTGCTGTTAATGTGCTGTGCCCATTACCGCACAGCAACATTCAAAGCATAGAAAAGTAAGTTTGTGTATCTGTACCCATGCATGACAAGTAGGCTGAGATGAATCCTCCATGTCAACACTCACCTGCAGTGATGGAGAAGCACACACGACAGGTGTTTCGCTGACTACGACTGACAATCCCACATCAGTATGAGCTGATTAAAGTGTGTAAAAATAATGCTGAATCCTCCCTTTGTAATGTTAATCTGAATCTACTGGTTGCTGCACTTTTCTGTACCCAGTAAGGCCAGTCAATCTCGCTTCCAAACAGCGTTAGTGTTGAAAATAAAAGAGTTGTTGTGCACTGTATTCTTTTAAGTATATGCTCCCATTTCTTTTACTCTGTGCATTTCTTTCTCTTAAGGGAGAAAACAGAAGTTATTGTTTTGATGCTGACAGTTTAAGCACAAGAAAGTGACACATCGACGTGTGAGAGAATCAGCATTTTTTTTTTGTAAAAGGCATTAATTGCTCTTGAAGTGTTACAAACCTTTATGTATAAATTTTGAAAAAAAAAGTGTTATCCTTTTATTCGCAGAAAGGCGGGCCCAAATGTTATTTTTGCCTGCCATTGAGGAAAAAACTGGGTTTGCTCAGATCCCAGATTGTTTTATTCTTATTGAAGGCCCATTGCAATGCATCATTTGACTTAATTTTGTGAACAAATGTTTTTTTTTCCTCTTATTTTTATTCTATGATATACTTTACCTTGTACTTGGTTTTCACTTAGTGATTTATTTCTTTCATGACTGTAGAGATGAAATAGTTTCTTTGCTGTAGTGAAACTGCTATGAATGTGAATATCTACGGGAGAAATAAATGCAATTACAATGCAATGTCAACATGACATCCTTTGGTCTTTTTGTTTGTTTTGTTGTCCAAAATGTCAGCTGATATTTGTAACAGTTCAGTGTTTTGTGTTGCTACTGAAGCTGTTGGCCCTCAGCAGCTTTTAAAGTGCCATTAAGGCAGAAAGGACTGGAGGACAACAGAGCGCTCTGTTCTAGTAACTGCTGCACTCTATAGTCTGGCAGAGGTGGAAAATGTGCTTTCACCAGGCTTTAACCCTGTAGAAACACATCCACACTGCTACCAATGCTTCCTCTTTCCTTCTGTCTGCTTTTTTTATATCCATTTTTTGCACACACACATACACACACCTCATAGTTCATTCGGGTAGGAGACCTGCCAGTTCTCTCCAAATGTGTCTCATTCATTCGCAGCCAAGGTCTTACCATCAAAGAACTCCAGTCTTCAAGGAAAATGAGGCATATCTGTAATGGCCTTTAGAAAAAAACAGGTGACAATGACATGACACTGAAATAAATGTGAAAGACGCTACAATTATCCTCCTGTCCTGCTGTATTGCTCCATTAAAGCCATGTATCAGAAAACTCCCATATCTCTTACGTTAAGTCATCTAAATGCAATGTGATAAACTGTCAGTGAAACTGACCTGAAATTTTGTGCATTTAGTTTCCTTTTGGTGCAGCAGCGTTTAGATTCTGTCACATACCGACACTGACTGCTGAAGCTTTCACTCCTGCCACCTTATTGTGCATCGTCTGAGCAATAAGAAGGCGGAAGGGACGGGTGACGTGGGTTTAGTGCCCGTTGGTGCTCAATTGATTTGAACCTGGCAACCTTAAACTGCCAGTCCCCTGGTGGCTCTATAGAAATTGAGTTTTTGTGAGCCAGCACAGTGACGTCAGGATGGAGAGGAGTCGTAACCCCTCTCTGTCTATTTGGCAGCTCCTTACCACACTCACTCTCTCAAGCAGCAGTAGACCAGTCAGATGCAGTGCCTGTACTGAGGCTGTCAGGCCTCTTTAACCCAAAGGAAGCCTTCACACAAAGCGGTCGGAAGCTATTAGGACACTTTTTGTTGTGTTTGTACACACTTGATTTGAACTGAGCCTTCTCAGTGAGGTTAAACTGTATTTCCAGTTCAGAGGCTCAAATGAAATCTGTATTAGACGAACAGTGTTGGACTTGTAGCCCTCTTCTAGACATATAGTCCCCACATTTGAGGACAGTGCAGCAGGACAGTGATCTAAAACTGAGAGACTACCGGTATTTATAAAAAGGACTACAGCTGCTGCACAGCCCATCTAATGTGGATGATAATACCTGCAAAGCTGGGAGTCAGCACCTCGCCCTCATTGTTTCATTTCATATCCAATAATCCAATAATGTGCTAGACAGAGACAATACAAAATATGTGTCCCTGTCCTGATACCTTCTGGAGGCACTGTGCACAGTGGCAAATTATGAGAGGTGAAATCATTTCTAGAAAATTGAGAGTGAGAAAAGTGAGAAGTGGATTCAAACCCAGGGCACTGAACGGTAGGCAGTGTGTATGACGCTTTGCTAGAACCAGCCTCAGACTCTGGCTCCAAAGCGGCTGTGTGGATACGATGCACTCTGTACTGTTACATTAAATCGTTTGATGTACAGAAACACACTCTTGACATTCAGCATTCACCCTGGTACAGCAAACCTTTGAAACAAGTGTATTTGAGGAAAAAATTGAAAACCCTGCAAAAAAGATGAAAGCCAAATTTCTTTAGTGTGAGACAAACATTTGTGATGTAGAGAGAAAGGACGGTTGAGCTGACTAATGAGTAAAACTGCCTCACACCAAACATAAATCTGCTTCTGGAGCAGAGAGCCTGTACAAGGAAGCGAGCAAGTCTGACCTCTAGTGGACATCTGTTACATTACTAGAGCAAAAGAAAGTGAGTAAAAAAAGGTTGAAAGACAGAAAAAACATCATTTTGATATACATTTCACATGCCCTAATCCTCTAACTACAGCTAAAACTCACCGTTGGTTGATGCAGCATAAAGTTCAAACAAACTAAGTGCCTCTGTACAGAGCGTCTGCTTTTTCTTCTTGCTGTTTGTAACAGTTAAATTTCCCCAGCATCATCTTAATAGCCAAGCAAAGCATCATGTACCTTTTCTGCATTAAATCATCATACCAACTGTTGGCTGTGCTCTGCCAAAACGGAGGGGAGTCAGACATCTTTGATTCCCCCTTATATCAGTAGGCCCTATGCAAGGGAATTACCATTATTACTTTAGAGGGCTGGGGCAAATGTGGTACACACTAATGTTTCAGGTAGATGCACAATACTGACATCAGTAGCCATGTCTTTCATACTTGTGATGTTGGCATGACCTGATAGGCACAGTTCATGCTGCAGCCTCTATATATTCTGGCTCAAACCACCATCCTCTGAAGATCAAATCTGGGTGCCACTGTAGAGGAAACAATACAAAAATGAATAGAGAGAGTGGAGAAAAGAGGCCGGGGGGTGACAAGGGAATGCAGTCGTTTTACAAGGTGGAGGCATGGACAGTACACCACCCAGCCGCTCCTTCACTGACAGCCTGAATACAGAAGTGGTACTTGATCCACTCTTGAGGTCCTCCCACCTTGAATGTGGTGCCAACAAAGGGTATCTTGGTGGTCTTCATCCACTCTTGGGCATCTTCAGGGCACAGTACAGCTGAGGCTGATGGGAATGTCAGTACATTTGCTGATATTTAGTCGTCAACCAAAGACAAGCTTAAGATTGAAATTTCAACCTGAAGATAGTGCTAAACGAAAAGTTAAGGAATCACTACAGAGGACATTGATGTGGTTACCAAATTTCATGTCAATTCTCCCAATGGACATTTCACTGAGAGCCACAAATGTCAGTCTCATGTTGGCAATAGAGGAAAAGCCAGGGTGTTCACCAAAGTCTCTCAGGTTTATTGTCTGGGAACCATGAATGTCTGTGCAAAATTTCATGGCCATCCTTTTAAATAACTATTGAGATATTTCAGTCTGGACCAAAGTGGTGGACCAACAGACAGACAGACAGACACCGCAATACCTAAAGCCATTCTGCTAGCATGGCTGCAAGCACACCTGCTGTCTGACATGAGAGTGAAAATACCAAAGATTTGCCATGTTCACTGACGGAAGAAGGGTGTGTTTGAGAACTAACACGAGGACCAACCCTTTCACCTGTATCATCTCACATCATGTCTTACCTCCACTCCGTCCTTCAGCCACACTCCATCCACCTTCTCATCATCGAGAACAACACACAGCTCTGCACGGGAGCCTGCCTCTGGCAACACACAAAGAAAAGCAGCATATTTAGGATCCTATTTATTAGTCTTTAAAGTTCCAATGTTAGACCTTAAACAAGTTGGCTGATGGATTGTCAGAGGTGACATGTTTGTGCGTGTCACTGTTCTGGGTGCAGATGACAGAATACCCCCGCTCGTCTGTCAGCTCGCAGTCCTCAGTGATAACCTCTGCCCTCTTTCCCTCGCATGGGAAGATTTAGCGATGTCTCGATGTGACATCACACCCATCCTTCAGCCAGCTAATGTGCACGTCCTTGGAGCTCATCTCACACTCCAGACAGGCTTTGCCTCTCTCCAGCACACGGAGGTTCTTTAAGTGGCTGGAAAATTTGATGGGAATCCCTGGATAAAGTAAAATAGACCAAGAATAAAAGGAAAAGAGTCACCTTAGGGTTTATTTGGCCTTCACCAGCATGCTTAGCTGCAACCATTTTTGTCGTTTCTGTACTATCAACACATGACAAATTAGTTTAATCACATCAAATATTGAAAAACATGATTATAGAGTGAAGACCTCCACTTATTGTTCTTTATATTCAGTTCCAACACATACAGTACAGCAGACCTTCGTTACAGAATTATAGTTTAAGAACAAGACAGATCGAGTCTACTCATGAATAACTGTAATTAACACAACCTCAATTACTATGCTTCTGTTCCTGCAACCCCAGAGGACAGCCACATGTCCTTGTGAAGATATTTACATGCCCCAGCTTGCACCTTGGGCAAGTAAGCATCTTGTTAGACAGAGCCGTAATAAATGAGCTTGTTGTGAGGAGGGATTTGGTTGGATTACTTTCAACTCAGCACTAGGAGGGAGGATTTATTATGCTACCCATACATCTTCATTTGGACGATAGAGGGAAGATGATGTTGTTTAGCATAGCTATGAAGGAAAGAAAGCCTCTAATCTCAGGGGAGGAAAAAAAAAGGCAGTGACTGCTCATCTCCACCAAGTCTGAAGGGGGAAGTTTGTTTCCTTAGAAATGCTGGCTCGACTAAAACAGGAAGACACGGCCCTTTTGGGAAAAACAAAACACAACAAAGCATAACAACAAAAAAGTACACATGAAAAAGTTCTTTTATGAGGGTGAAGCATATAAAGTACCAGTCCGTACGCTCAGTGGCGTGGTGGCAGTGAGGTCTCCCGTGCTGATGGCGTTGTCTCCAGTGTCACTGACTTTCACAGCCTTAATCTTCAAGGCATAGGTCAGACTGTCCTCAGACAGAGACATGACAAATTCCATCTTTCACTTCCTTTCCCTTTACCTGCCAGAACACAAACACTTGTGGGAAAACAATTGCCATATCCTCTTTCAGTCATGTGTATTTCCCTGGTGTTCACGTTTGCCTAGAATGTTGTCGGTGCTTTTTCTGTGCTCTTTTCATCTGAGTTACTGAGAGACGAGAAAACTCCTAGAAATATTCCTAGAGAGCAAATTCTTAAATCTCATTCTAGATGTAATAGTATATGCTTGTGTAAAGGTGTATTCAAGTCCCTCAGAGCCTCTGAGTCACATACAAACTTCAGACCTCAAACACAGCAGTCTGACGCTCTGTCACTTCCTTGGCCCTGAAGTCAGACAGTGATTTCAGAGGTTCATCTGACAGAGATGGGAGAGAAAAAGGGTTTTTAATAAAATGATGTTAAGTGTCTGGACTAAATCATGTAAACACTGGAAATAATTCCATACCAAACAACAGCATTTGTAAGCTACAGAATATGTAATGCAGTCACTGATGGCACTGTCTCTCCAAGTTACGTGCAGCAGGAAGGACTTGAGTCCCATTCAGCACTTGATGACAGTAAGCCTGGCTGACAGACTCTTGTCTCTAACCTGCAGACTGTAGGTGCCCATGTCACTGAGGCTCACGCTAGAAATGCACAGCATGTGCTTGGTTCCCATCTGTTTCACTTCATATTCCCTGTGAGAGCAGTGGATCCGCAGCAGCTCTGTGCCCTGAATCGTAAACAAAATGGCTAGATGAGGGGTGAGCTCACTAGTGTTTCATGCGCTGGATGGACTCCGTGAGCAGAATATGCATGGACACATCAGTTTTCCCAGAAACCCCTGCACCCTGATTTTTATCCTTTAGCTCCAGGATGGTGTCGAAGTGGATATTGGTGTTAGCACAAATGCGAGTAGCGAATGATCCGACACTTATTTACAGATTTTTGAACACATCAACACATGAAAAATGACAACATGACACCACAAACTATTTTCCCATACTCACAATAAACTTGAGCTTGCTATGCGACAACCCTTCCTTTCCATTCTGCTCTATTTTAAGCTGTTTTTCATATCACATCTCAAACCTTTTCTTCCTTATGTGATCCTGTCGTACATGAACAGGCTGTCTGTGTGACAGGCCCACCTCCACCTCCTTCTTCATCTCCTCCAGCTTCTCGAGGATGCCTGTGAAGTCGGTTGAAGCCGCACACGGCACAGATCCTCTTGTAGTCCTTGTCAGCTCCAGCCAGGATCTTTAACATCTCCTCTTCTGTAGATGGCCTCTTCGCCTCTCTCTTCTCCACGCTGCTGCATAAGGAGAAAGATCTCAGACAGGAAACAAATGTGCATGTGTTCATGTGCTCATGCAAGGGTTTATGCCATGACAGCACGAAAGCATCTTTCTCTGCCGCTGTGGCAACATTGGTACACAGTACGGCTCTTTAGATGTCCTCCTGTAGATATTTCTGGATGCATTAAAAAAAAAGAGGATTTGTGTGTGGATCAGAGAAAACTCCATCACACTTTCACAGTTATTTGGTGTGCCACAGCTTGTATTAGACAACAGACCGTTTCTTCTGCACCTTTATAAAGTCCAATGCTGGATCTAGGAACAAAGACAGAGCATTTTCACCTGAGGCACTGAGTGAAAACGGCACGTAAACTAAGCTGAAAACTTCTAAATAACCATCAGAACTAAGAGAGGTTCACACAGTGTATCACATGATATGGCTCGACTCGCTTTCTGGAGCAGTGAGCGATATAGAGTAGATGGCCAAAGTGTGCTTTTTGGAAGCAAAGGGCTTGTAAACATCTGCATCCTCCAGGGTCAGGTTTTTGATTCGAAGGAGGAGAACATTCATTAAACGTATTACTGTCAGACTATTTAAAACTCTCATGCTGTCCTTACATCGTCCGGTCACTTGAAATCCCATTGCAGTACTTATTTGGAGCAGAGGGAGGCAGTGCCATGCTGGGAATACCCAGTAAACATTTAGTGCTGCAACTTAACAGTCATCCCTCAGCAGAGAAACAGATGGCAAGAGGAGATGCATATGTCAGCACCCACAAGTTAATTGCTTTATAATAGCTATTTAAGCTTCACTTAAGCTCTCCGGCTGGTACAGAGAAAGCGCTAAATCCACTCCAGAGTGGTTATAGATAAAAGGATCAGAGAGGTTTTTTTTTTTTTTTCTTTCTAGCTACTTTTACTCATGATGCATGGTGTGCTGTCTGAGTTGACAGCACCAAGATGGCAGAGTCCCTCTGCTGCATGGAGCCGCTGCCTTCTGCAGCAGTCAGTTATTGTCACATTTGCCTTTAAAGCGATGCATTTTGACTATGCGCAGGACTGTGTACATTTAGATTGAAACGCTCGGGGAGTCCTTAAAAGACGCGGTTGCAGAAGCTGGTGCTTCAATCACACAAATGAATCAGCCATCAGTTGTGAATAAACCAATAAAAAAACAGAATGCACTCATACTTGTATATACAATTTATCATTTTTTAAAAATACAAACACAGAGATGATTCAATTTGTCATTGTGTTGTATATCAAACAACACAATTAAGGAAAACAACATGCTTAAACCATCTGATATATCACAGAAAATGAAAGGGACTCAACATGGATCAGAATGAACACAAACCTCATTTTAATATCAGGGCCGTTGTTTTCTTTAATTACAGTCTTGGGTTTCTCTTCAAACGCCACAGCTGTCGATGAGATCCTTTAATCACAGATATACACTGTGAGCTGGGTAGATACAGTGACAAACCTTGAGTATATGCTGATGTTATTGAAAGATGTAGCATAGGGCTGGGGGTTCCCTGACACCTTGGCCTTGAATACTGCATGACAGACCAGGTTAATGCGTGTTATTTGCTCTCTTTTCCACATCAAAAATTATTTTTAACAAACATAACACTAAATCATGCTGAAGCCGAGAGAATGAATGTCTATGATACACTCTCTATTGCCTTTTCCTGTTTTCCTTTAGAGACCAGTGGGTTTAAGGTCAACCTCTGAATGCTAATGCTACGGCTACTCTGCAGCATTCTGCATATTGTGACAGGCTATCTTCCACATGCCTCTAAATCTATAATTCACAGGTAAAAAAGGCTCAAACACCAACAGATTATGCAGAGAAGACACTGGTATTCAGCAGAAGCAGCAAATGTTGTTTTTCTGCGGAGGTCACGAGCATCACACAGACTTTATCACAGCATCTTTGTGCTTTGTGAGGTCTTTGTCAGGACTTTGATCAGAGTGGATTTACAGTACCTTCACCAACAGAAGCGAACGGCTCTCTCAAGTTTACACATAGCAGCAAACTTTAACTCCCCTTGTGTCATCTGACGTTTCTGGACAAACTATGGGCCTGGATCTAAAATTAGCTCTCTTGCAGTCTCAAGGGCTCACAGTTGTTTAGAGTACAATGTAAGGAGAGATATTAGGGGACACGAAGGGTGTCTCTTGAAATTTCAAGGTGCTGTGAGATGAAAGGAGCGGGTCACCTCACCCTCTTGGGCAGTGCTGGAGCGCAGCTTCTCCTCAAAATCTGGGACAGACTCTCCCTCTGGGATCATGGGGGGATTTCTGTACCTGGCTGAAGGACTCCATCACAGCTGAGGTCTTACACTGAACCCCACAGGGAGCGCAAAGGACATCAACATCATAATCATGAGCAAACAGGCAAACTATGCGAGAGCAGCCTCACATGCAAATCCGATATTATCTTTATGACTTTGAATGTTGTTTGTTGCACTGTAGTGCTGAATTACAGAAGCTGAGAACGGCTGCGCCGGCAATTATTTTTTAATGCTGTTTTCTTGTGATAACAGGTTGAAACATGTTTTATTTCTTTTGATCACGGGACAATTATGGAGAACTGGAAAATGAGAGTCTGTTTCATTTGATAACACCTGATTTCAGCCCTCAAAATCACTGTCATGACAAGGCAAGGAGGACTGATCTGAATGTTTTCTCTGACAGAAAGACATTGCAATTTCTGTGTGTGTTAAGCCTGGATTGAAGTACAGACTAATGCATTGATCAATACTGACACACCTTGATCTGACATTTTCTGCTTGAATCAGGTGCTACAGTGGTTTAGACGTCATCTATGCATACTGGAATAGCACATGCCCTTTTGTTTCCTCTTGATAACGGAAATGAAATAACTAACTCGAGATCTGAAGATAGCATAAAAAAAAAATTGCAAGCATGGCTGTTTTCGGCTTCTGCTGTGAATAAAGTATTTGATTAGCTTTATTGTTGGTCTGGATCTGACCAGCATCTTAAGGTGGCAGCCTAACAAGACAATGTTCTGCACAGCGGAAATGTCAGTCAGAGCCAGGATTTCAGACATCTTATGTTTATCAACTTTTGCTCATTGTGGTGATGCTCTGATAAATGGTCCTTCATGCCTGGCCTCATAATTAAAAAGATAACATTAAAGAGCAGAGCAGATGGGGAGAAGATTATCTTGGTGGATAATTCCTACCTTCCATGGTCCTTGACAAGCCCTGTGAGACTTTTCGCAGCTTGGTGGAGCACATGGAGGAGGTCAAGGTGGAGGAGGAGGAGGACATTTGCATCTCTGACATCTGCCTCATCTGATCCATCTGCTGCTCCATCTGCTCCATTCTGCCCCCAGTGGCCTGGAAGAGCTCTGCTCTGAAGATGAAGATGTTCAGGCGCTGCAGATCTGTGCCTGGTTGTGACAGACACGCATAGAGATGTGAAACAATTTTTTTTTTTATAAGCGTCAAACAATACTCATTTGACTCCTCATTGAACCGGGTCTTGTTGCGTATAGCAGTTTTTAATCCTGATATATTGCCTCCAGTAGATAAGAGGGACCAGGGGGACAGAGGACAGCCTTAACCATCCTCTCTGAATTCACACACACTGATACAGCTGATATCCTATAGCACACTCAATTAGTGAAAGGGGATGTTCAGAGCAGGCGTTCGTGTGTGTTTGTGTACTTGTGTGTGTGTGAGTGTACGCTAAAGTGTTTGTGTGCGCACACGTGCTGAACACACACCTTTATTCTGTCTCTGTGGTAATTGGGTTTGTGTTTCCAGGAGCACACACCAAAAATGACTGAGACTCATCTGCCTTCCTCTGCTTGTCCCCTGCCCTTTGCTTGCTCTGCCATCCTCCTTTCAACAGTGACTACAATAGTCCTTTTCCTTTGCCAGGCTCATACAAAGATCCAATTAAAAAGGTAATCCACACACCTGCTGTGTGAGATAAAGCATTGTGTTTGTACCACTGATGAACTGTGCTCTTCCTCTCCTACTTTGAATTTGGATTCCTCTCTCATGCCCAGTCCCCTTTTCTTCCTTTCAGCAGGTGTGAAAGCTGTGCATCGGTGAGTATGTGCATCTTTGCCAGAGGAAGAAGATTACACAACTGTCCAATGCCAAGTGCCTGGAAGTGTGAAGCTCCATTTACTCTTTGAATTAAAAATGCTTCACTCACTGTACCTACTTTGAAATGCCAATGCTAAAAACCTCACATAAAACTCAGTGTGCATGATTATGTCTATATTTGTGAGCTGGTATAAAAACAAAGAATTTTTGTTGTTGTAGCAACAGCCTGATTCTAGCATGGAAACGTAACTTTGCAAACCAAAGGAACAATTAGCCTCAAGATTAGTCTCTGAATGGAAAATGAAAAATTTGCTCCCTGCAGCAAATACACCACATGTTGGGGTTAGTGAGCTAATGAGTTCTGTAAGCTTTATACCTACCAAAGGAAGTTGTTTGGAGCCGCCCTAGCAGCTTATACCATCTTTGATGGTATAACTCTACAGTATAAAGGAGAAGCAAATGACTCAAAGCCACAAAGCACTGAACAGGTTGCAGTCTTACTGCAGGTGGAACACAAGAACACCTCTTTTTCCTCCCCACCTCTCTGCCTCTTTGTTCAGTGTCCTTGATATCTCTCTCTCTTTCTCATTGTTTCCAGCATGGCAAATTGCAAAAGGATTTTTTTTTTTTTTTTTTTTTTTTTTTACTCCCTGCTTGTCTGTATTATTTTCAAAAAACCCAAAACACACAGCCAACCAAACTTACAGCAAAGCCTTCACTTTCTCACAGATTTAGTCTGTGCCCCAGGTTTCTTGTTCAACTGCTTCCAGCCCAAATGTCTTCTCTTATGATGTTCTTAATCCACACACTGGTCTGCTCTCAATGGTCCTGCACTGCTTTCTTGGTTCCTATTTGGTGCATGAGCCAAAGCTGGGAGCACTCAGCTTTAACACCTATTAGAGCAGTCTCTGGACAAATAAGGCTCTGATCTATCCGAGGTGTGCTGGAACAGGCTGTCCTGGTCTGCATCATGCATCATGCTCATATTTCCCACAGGTCATTTGTTTGAGAGTCCACTGAGCACTAACATTCTCCAAAGAGCATGTGGTGATGGAGAGCTTAGCAGGCTCTGCCTCTGATGAACTTCTGCGTTAGTGCCAGAGGTCGTAATGTATCATTAAAATGCAGCAGCTTAAAACATTAAGACATAAAATGCACACAGTATTATCATTCTCTGCTGGTCTGACCTTGTGTGTGCTTGCCTCTTCAGCGCCCTTCACAATGTTCGAGGCTCATACCATCTGTTGAGAGATTGTCAAGCACTGAACTAGGTTGTGGTTATCAACATTAGCAGGACAACCGCTGTAACGCTGATGAACCACCAGTGCAACCTATTAGTAATCACTTGTACACACGCAGACAGATACACACAGAAGTCAAGTATAGAGAGCCTCAGTGTTCAGTATTAAATGAATAAATAATACATTATAAAAAAAATAATCGGACAGAATATGTAAATGTTTTTAAATGCAGCCCAGTCTGCAATGTATTTAATACTGATTCTTTTCACACTTCTTCATAGGTCAGGTTTTTTTTTTTGTTTTTTGTTTTTTTTTTTCACATTTTTATCTATTCTAAATGTCCCTTGAATTATCATTTTAATACTGTTATCAACATGGAAAAGTGGATAGGCTTGCTTTGTGCAAATGTTTTTTTTTATGGTAAACAACAACGTGTAGTGTTATATTGAGCAGTCATTCAATGCACAGCAGTCATTCACATTTGAAGCAAAATCTCACACAATTTAACACTGACAATAAACAGATGACAACAAAATAAATACTTCGTTACAAAAAAGCCCCTTCAACAATCCTTTCTAACTGATCAAAACAGGGTGATACAAGATAAAGTTACAAAGTGCACATCATTGTAAACTAGGACTCAGCCTATAGTGCAGTTAAACCATGGCTTAAATTTTCCTTTCTTAAGTTTCCTTTGAACATACAAGCAGTCAGACTATACTGCTCTTCTATTTATTCACCAGAGGCTTATCAACCCAGCCTCTTATTTCTCTCCTGAAAGAATGAACATTACTTGGCTATGGCTGCAGTAAGCTTGTTCTTAGTTGCGGTATCCATATCCCTCTGTCGAAAGCCATCCATTGTCGCCTGGTTTTGACAAGGAGGCGACGGAGAATTCGCATTCGCCGTGTGTTTGGCCATCAAGTGTTATTTCAGACTGGATGTCCTATGGTGATAACTCAGTTCACACCAACAATACACACAGATAACTTTGGTCTTGTCAGTTGACCCATCTGACAACTTTTTGAAACTAAACTTTCCATTAAGAATCTTGTTCGCATCCAATTCGGCGTTTCGCGCTTGACATCCACACAAACCGGTAGCCTTTACAGCTAGCAAGTGGGCGAGACCAAACACGTGCGTGGGGCGTGCCTATTGTTTTGTTTCCGGTGTACAATCGGATCCTGTAGTTTTTCTAACGTTACTAGCAGTGGCCACAGTTTATATATATATATATATATAAAAAAAACCCTACAAGTTCACTAGGTCACAAAGAACGTTAATCTCACGATAAAAAAGTGACGCTGTTAAAATTGATTTGCGTTAACGCAATATTTTTGACAGCACTAATGATAATAGTTACCAACATTCGTAGCTGGAAAAGCTAAATTAATAAGTCCGTTGGTTGGGTTATAAGAAACGGACCCTCAGGAATCCACATTATTAAATTGCAGATTATGTGCTTCATAAATGTTGTTAGCTCAGCCTCTCAGTGGGGGAGATTCATTACATGTTAGTGAATTAGCTCGCTAATGTTAGTGCTAACCACATGCTAGCCACACGACCCTTTTCTTGAGCGTCAGGGCTTTCTGGAGAGTCTCCCTCTTGGTTAGTGCCATTTGATAGCTTACAGAGAGAGATGCCAGAGGTTGGGATAGGAAGCTGGCCGAGTAAGATAAAGTAAGACGGCAGTTTAAGCCATAGTGGCACGAATTTGACATTTGGGCTGAATGTCCTGTAACGTTCAGCTAACAGCTAGCTAGTTAGTGAGTTTCAGTTTAACACAGCAGAGTTTTCTGCCGTGGAGAAAATGAATTCCTCAGGATTTAAAAGTGTCTCCTGATGTCTTCAGTGAACAAAAAGACCATTGAATGACTGATTTATGGCCAAGAATGAAGATGGCAAGCCCAAAAAGACAATGAAGAACTGATAATAGGGAGGAAAAAATAATTTCACGCTCCCAATGAGAGGCAGTGTGACATGACTGTAAAACAGAATGAAGCTTTGACGAGCTGCAGAAGGGTGAGAGATATTCTTCATCTCAAGTATTTTACAATATGTCCAACTTTTACAGGAGATGAGGCTTCACAAATGAGTTTGGCAAGTGTATCTTGCATTCAGGAAATCACAAATGACCCAAATTTACTGACTAATGCTTATTCCTTTTTGATGTGGAAAAATGTAAAAGAAATGTACAAAATCTATTTAATTTTCATCTTTATTGATTTACTGTGATTTTGTTCAAATGTGACATTACATTCAAATTAACTAGAGTCATCTAATACGCATGGCAACACCTATCTGTTCCAGGAAAGAAAAGGAAATGAGGTTTTTTCTTTCCTCCTCCGTACGTTGATGGACCTGAACTGGGTTGGCAACAGCTGCTTTGTGGAAACACTGTTGAGGTTGTTCTTTTACGTGATTAAAAATCTTCAAGTAACATAAGTAACAGAAAAATTTGTAGATATCACTTATGTTGCCTTTGCAGAATCCACACCCACCTCGCTGTGAATCCTTGGTTGGTGGACATATGAAAACCCCTGTGAGTACACTGTATCTTGATTTTATTTTTGAGTAATCCTATCAAATATGTTTCATGTTTTATTTTTTGGTTTGGTAAAACTTTGAAGTAAGGCACATGAAAACATGATAAAGACCAAGAAAGAAACCAATAGTTGCCAACTAATTAATAACTAACTAGTATCTGGCTTGAGAAATATAATAGTTGATGAGAAATAAATATAAGTATAAATATAAGTAAATAAATATAAGATCTTTAAGAGTAGACTTGTTGATCAGCATCTACCAACTCTAGCAAAGTGTCAAGTAGTAATGATTTTTTAATCTACCACTATCAGTTCCTCAAACTTTACAAACTCAAAACTCTAACTCAAACTTTATTTCATTCTTCAACACACTGACGTTGACATTAACATGCATCTCTTAGCTAAAAGATGCTTGCTAGATACCTGATAAAGTGACATAGTGTATTGTGGCTTGCTGTATTTCCATCCTCTCATGCTGAATTCCTTGCTGCTCTCGTGAATCTCCATCAGGAGCTACTCCAGCCTTTCCACAATGAGGCAATGACGGCTGCTCATATTCGCAGATTAGACTCATTCAGCATTGCTACTCCACCTCAACAACAACGTTCTCTCGTGGAGGAGCACCGTCACAGAGGAGAGACCAAGCACCCATGCACAGTAGCTGTTAACTAAATGTGTTGGCCTTGGCTTTATGATCTCAAATAATGTCAAAATTGAAATTTAGGAGATATTCCTTGTTTAATGGGCTTTGAACAAGATCATCACCGGAGCTGGGTAATACATGAATGTTTTATTACAAGCCTGGACTACTTGTCGTGGATATGCTCTTTGAGGTGACAGTAGGGAGCACTTAAGTGTGATTGTTTGGTTTGAGAGAGTGAGACAGAGAGAGATATAGAGAAAGAGGGAGAGATAGGCACGGAGAGCCCCATTGGCATTACTTCCCTGTAATCCTCTCTGCACTACACCTGGCTGGCATACTAATGATGGAGAAATGACCTAGATTCCTCTCTTAGCACATTCATACTCACAGCATAAAACATAATGAATGAGTTGGTTGAATTTCACTTTGTGCGACTGCTGTTTTTTTCACGCCAGTGTTGAATCTGAGAAAGAGGCCAAGCATGGATATTCACTCTTGATGAAAGACAGCCTGCAACGCTACAACACTCACTTTGGTCTCTGTTGTTTGAGCTTCCTCTGTGGCTTCTAGATGAATGTGATCTGTGCTTTGCGAAAGAGGCCAGAAGATTGTCAACAAAAATCATACGTTTGATGTCTTTTGATATTGCACGGTTCCATGCGACAGTTTCCTTTGAACACTCTTGACGACGAGGAAAACTGAAGAAGCCTCAATTTTAGATGGCTACAGTTAATATAACGCTGGAAGCAGAGCTATTTTTAATGTTGCTGTGTTTAGACCTGTTCACATGGGGATGCAGCTTACTGTGTAAGTGTAACTATGGCAATGCACCACATCACCACTGGCACGATCTTTGTAGACTGGTGAATTCCAGTAGCGGCAGGTCTTCAGGGCAGACACTGAGGTGGACTGTGAGTGCGTGGGGGGTTGTTTAAAACCGATGTTTAATATGGCAGCAGCTGTATCTATGTGATGTTTAATGCTCCGTCTGAACCGCACACCTCTGGAGACATCTCATTTTCAAATCTTTCTAACTGTAGGGAACTTGGGAGGGAACAGCTGCAGATGAGTGCACGTGCCAGTCTTTGGTATGTGTGTATGTGATGCCGAGGGCTGAGTGGAGAAACTATTTATGTCAACTTCTCAAACTTTAACTTATGAAACTATAACTTTTTAAACATATTTACCATTTACTTTGTATCTGTGCTGAAAGTGCCAAATTGCATGTATTTGTCGGAGAGGAATATGCAGTACAGATTATCATATGAAGCTAATTCAGAGGAATTTAACCAAAATGCAGAAAACAAATTTTTCCATTTCTTCCCTCTCTCTCAAATATCATCTCTTTTCCCCTGATCCGAGCTCCGCTCAATTAATCTTTCCTCTTTCATCTCCACTCCTCTTTTCTCCTCAATCCTTTGCTTCACCTCTCCCCATCTCTCCTTACTCATCTGTAAACATAGAGGAGCATTATTTCCCAAGAAGGAAATTCAATAGGGCACAGCAAAGCAGGAAAAAACGCCAATCCGCACCTGTTTGGGGAGGAGGAAGCTCAAGCACAGAGGGCGGGCAGAACTGATCCGACGGGGTGCAGGAGGCAAAACCCCTTAATCCCTGTGACATTTTAGCTCAGACCTCTCATCAAAGCCTGTGAGCTGCTGTGCTGCTTGGGTAAAAGGAAGGATGGAGGAGGCCGAGATAGACAAAGACAGACAAGCAGATGTTGGATTAGTAGAAAGAGAGAAATTTTTAAAATCTGTAACTCTTGGATCAGATGAATTTGCTGATTAAAGCCATGACAGCCTTGATAAAGAGGCCAGTTTCTCCTCTCTCACTTGTCTGCGTCACATCTTCTCTGCTCAGAATGCAAACACCGTCACGCCCTGACATGATGCTCTCTGCATACTGAGTCCCTGGTGATGCCTCCCTCTCCGCTGCGCTCAGTGGTATCATAACTTCAGTGCCACACTTTGACACCTGTCACAGCCAGCTGGGCATTCACTCCTCCCTGTGGGCTTGGTTTCTGTGATACCCCAGGAGACAGCAGCTCCTCTCCTTTTATCAGTCCCCACCTTGAACACCCCCTCTGTCCATATCATTCCAGTGCACACCGCTTCTTCCTGGACTCATTCAAGCATGGAGATCCCTGGAGGGGGATTGGACCGAGGTGCCAAATGTTTCTGCAGGCATGAAAGAGAGGGGAGGCAGAGAGGGAGAACTGAAAACGACACACGTACCTAAATGTGAAAGTGTTTTAGATAATACAAAACCTTTCTCTTAGCCAATTTACACCTTCTGCTTGTGCTCCTCACCAATAAATGATGCCATATGCAGTGTGTGAAACTCTCTACCTTTAATGTGAGTTAAAAGTGTGCAGGTCCCTTGCTGTGGATTGGATGCTTGCCTGCCCTTGGATGAAACAGAAACAACAGAGGAGCAGACAGAATATCAGGTACACCGACTGAGTTGGAAATAGATTTGCTTTTGTCTTCAGTCTGACAAAAACAAGTCAGATGATCAAACATAGAGAGGAACATAACCAGGACCTCGGAAGGCCCGTGATAATGTCCTGCAGCCAAGAGAGAGAAGGAAAAAAACAGTGCATGCAACTATTTGATTGCACACTTTGGATGACTTTCAAACCCACTGCGGGTGATGAAATACCTTCAGTATTTCCTGCAACAGCCCAAGCAAGGTGAACGCTGTGAAGTTTTTGTTTCATCGTAAATGATGTTTGGCTGAGGTCACTCACTAAGTACTCGTTTCAATACGGCCCAGATGAATACCTAAGCATTTCATTTACGCTCAGTGTTTGCTCTGAAGATTACATTATTAATCCATGGAGACGGAGGATTATGGTTTGTGGTCTGACTGATTCAGAGGGCAGCAGCTGGGACAAACTAAATTGAGGTCATATTCCTATAGACCAGGTTTCATGCCATTTGATCCTTTATCTAGATTCATAATGGCATCAATAGCTTACCATAGCTGCAGCTGGATGATTGGACATGTATTAAACTAGAGATAAACCACATGTTTTGTGTGTTTTATCAGCCTCAAGTGAATGAAGCATGAAAAAGAAAACTTGTTCTTCAGAGGTTTATGCAAAGCCCCTTCACCCCATGACTCACCTGCGCGGGTTTTCACATTAAAACTGCCTGATGAAACATTCAGGACTGTGTGGGTGTGTACAGACATCTCCCTCAATCTCTTGTTAAGGTTGTTGTCACCTGTCAGTATGGGATGATTTATACCGTGATTATTCTCAGAATCCCAATTTCATAGTATATACTAACTGTATACAGTATGTCCTATCAGTGGCAGATGAAGTACATAGATGGTCTAAAAATACTCCATAACAAAACGTTGCAAAAGCAAAAGTACAGAAGTATTATCAGCAAAGTACGATGGCTCCTTAGCTGTAGCAAAACCTGTGTCTCTTCTGAGTGAGGTCTTTGCCTTCATGAGATCAAATGCCACGTCACGCTGCACTGTGGAAGACTCCTGGAGCTTGCTTACATTGCTCACTCGTATCATCCATCCATCCATTATCTATACCGCCTATCCCTTTCGGGGTTGTGGGGGGCTGGAACCTATCCCAGCTACGATGGGCAAGAGGCGGGGTACACCCTGAACCAGTCGCCAGCCGATTGCAGGGCCACATACAAGGACAAACAAACATTCACTCACACCTACGGACAATTTAGAGTCATCAATTAACCTAATGAGCATGTTTTTGGTCTGTGGGAGGAAGCCGGAGTACCCGGAGAGAACCCACGCATGCACGGGAAGAACATGCAAACTTCACACAGAAAGGCCCCGTCTGACCTGGGGATCAAACCGGCAACCTTCTTGCTGTGAGGCACGCACATTACCTGCTGCGCCACCGTGCAGCCCACTCGTATCATAATGTGCAAATTTGGAAGACATACAACCCAACCTCTGCCGAAGCTTAATGTTGGTCATAGCATCTGTGGCCTTATCCCTGACATCCATTGGTGCATCTCTTATGTTGGCTGCCTGGTACTGCGCCGCCTCAATACTATTTACTGTACACAACTGTCCCACAGTGTTTCACTCCAGGACTTCAGTGTAACTGTCAGATGATGGTTCAAGATTGTCCATCTCTGTGGTACTGCAGAGAAGAGTGTGAACAGTTTCTGTGCATTGTCGAAATAGCTGATGGCATCTGTGGCTGTCCTTGTTGCATCAGCCCTTCAGTGTGCGTGCTCCACATGGAGCAGAGTGCTTGGGGATTTTTCTCCATCAACCCTCACTTGAATACCTTTGTTGCTTCCCTTCATGTTGACCCTGTTGTCATACGACTGTCCTCTGCAGTCATCAAAGGGAATATTCAGCTTTTCAAGTCTTTTCAGAATCAGTTTCTGCAAACTGGCCTGTTGTTTTGGGAGCCACAACAAATTGCCCAAAGTGTTCTTCTATTTGTGGCGTTTCGTCCATTTTGACAGTCCTGATCATGGCTGACATCTGCTCTTGATGGCTGAAGAACACTGATCTGAGAGAGTCCTCTTAACTGTCCTGACTGCATCTGTGGGAACAAATGGCCAATCAGATGGACCAATTGATTCAGTAGTGGAGTGATGAAGTGGTTCTACAGAGGGAGATGATGGGCCTGGTGTCTCCTCACTGGCTTTCCCTCCAGAGTATTTCAGGAGTGCTCCTGCAGAATCGGAATGATTTTTCGTGTTGGTAACACTATTGAAATCCAAAATGTTTCAAAAACTTGTGACTATGAATAGGAAGAATAGTGAATAGTCACAAAAATATAAGCACACATCCATCTGTAAACAGATTATCATTATCAAAAAGATAATAATCAATGTCAAAATGGCTCCCTTCAGTTATGACTAGTAACAAATGTATTACTGGTATCTGAAATGGGAGTTTTCCAGATAAGAATTCTATTGCGTATACCCAGAATGTTTAGTCAGAAAGAGATCAGAAAGGCATTTGTGCATATCTGAATTGGAGAGCCTAAAAAAAACATGAACGGCAAAACATTATCTAATTTGTCCTCAGAAGAATGGCAGTGTGGATATCTCAAATGGCAATTGTGGATAGAAAGAAATATTCTTTTTGATTAGGAAGAACTGCATTATGGATATCTGCAATATATATCCAGTCTAGCTATTAAATGTTAAAACGGCTTGCCATAAGTCCACTTATTTTTCCTCCTCTCCCAGTCCATTTTTTCCTCCTCTCTTCAGTTCTCCAGAGATGGCTGGAGCACAGGCAGTCAGTGCAGTGATATTCATTCAGCTAGAAATTCCATCCGTCATTAATCTAAAATCCTTTTTGGAAAATTATGTACAGGACAAGTGTACTGCACTGGAGTGCTGGCACTCAGTGTGCTTATTTCAACCCTTCTCACAGTCAGATCTTTTCCTCCCTTCTCCCGCGGGGTCTGCAGAATGCAGAAAGAAATAGCCAGATTTGTGAATAGACCTTCGCCTATCGTTACTCCTTCACGGTGCATGGAGGCGTATTGTAATCTTGATCATAAAGCTAATGTGCAGATGTGGCCAGATGAGATTCAATCACACATGATACCATAGGTCATGTAAGCTCTGAAAACAAAATGCGCGTTAAGGTTAGCTGGCCAGTTATGTTGGTTCATAATACCTGGTAAAACAAACTAGCTGATGCTGGCTGGGAAGTGCTTCAGGTACGTAACATTAATATGTCTTACTTCTGGTCGACACTGTTCTCCCTCAGCTTTCTCTCATCTTTATTTTTCATTTCCTGAATTGTAAGTCCTTTTGAAAGCCATGATAGTACATAAATTATGTGCCAAACTGTTAGACTTGACAAATGTGACCATCAGTGCATCAATATGGCAGTATGTCAATACATCAGAATCTGATAATGACTTTGAAATTGGTTTGCTTGTAAGAGAAGAGCACTCGGAATAGAAATTGCTTTTTGATGTACAAATGCATTTTATTTGAGCAATTGTGACCTTAAATAATGTATGTGTTTTAGATAATTACATAAGGATGCCTGATTACCAGAAGTATCAATTTATATTGGAGGAGAAAACAGATTTGTTGGCTTTGTGGCCCCTTGGCATTTCCAGGGGCCTGACTCACATGCATTAACTGCCTATAGCAAGAAACAGCTCTGGAATAAAAAGTACAATATTACCATTTAAAAAGAAGTGGAGTAGAAGGATAAGTAATACAGAATGGAAGTACTCAAGTAAAGCACAATGTCAATATTGTACTTAAGTACAGTGCTTGAGTAAAAGTAATAAGTTACTTTCCACCACTCTGTACTATATACTAATCTGTATAATACAACATGCTTAATTATTTGATACTAACAGATGATACAATACTTGCAGCATCAGACATGAATCCAACTGAATCCCAAAAGGATTTTTTAAAAATCAAATCAAATTCTACAACTATAATTAGAGAGCAGTGTGTATCCCACTATTCCTCCAGTCCACATTGATCCAATCCCCTCCTAACTTGCCTGAAAAAGGTTCAGGGAAAGGAACTTTGCATATGCTGTTTGTTGTTCATCATGCCTAAAAAGAAGAACAAATCACTGTCTGCAAGTCGTGATGCCACCGATCACAAGAGATTGACATGTTGTAACATTGACATCATCTTCAGAGAAGTCAGGTAGGAATTATGAAGTAGGCATATGTTGCTGATTTTCCATTTGGCGTCCGCATGCTAATAAAGTACCTAGCTAGCAAGGACAGGTTTTTGTTTTCAGTGTGATTGTGTTGTCATGGCAACTACCTCATAGTTCACAATGTCGTATGTGAAGCTTGTGATGTGAAGTCCGCTTTGTGTCATATCACTATTGACTGTCAATGCATGGTGAGCCACCCATGGTTGCCTCATTTCACACAACTATATGACTTTTCAACTCATGTGCATACACCATCTTATCCATACATGGCATAATGGTTAATTGGGTCTAATTTCAAATTAAGTTCATTAAACGGCCTTGTAAATATTTACTTATCAGCTGATCGCTGTGTGGACATTCATCAGGAAGTGAAGCTGAGCAGGCAAGAAGTCGCAGGTAATTAATTACTCATCCTTTCCTGTTGCTCGTTTCATGCATGGTGTTCACTGCAGCCGTATTTTAGTAAGAGCATCATGTGTAAAAAATGGTCACAAGTCCTTTTGTTAAATGTATTGACTCTTTTAATGCATAGTGTCACTTTAGTGGTCACATACATATCTCCTCCAGAGTGAGAATAATGCTCTTCTACACATACTCACATTTAATTGATAGTGAGAAAGCATGAAGGAAAAGACCTCGGCCCATTTCTAACATTTTGTGCATGAAAGGATTCAGCAATTGCTGTATCCTACAATCATTTGTTTCATCAGTCTTTGTTGAGCCATGGCTACCTTTCCGTATTCAGCCAACAAAAGGTTTTCACATGCCCCATGAAAAACAAACAAACATCAGTTCTCAGTGATTAATGATATCTTAGTTCAGCATTAATTGTACCAATTAACACTAACTGCCCACAGCCAACACATGACTCCTGGTGATGCACGTCTAATTTCAAACAACATGCTGATTGTTTTCTGGAGAATGCTGTACGGCGAGCAGTGAAACAGAAAAGACAGGACCAGGAAGAAGGATAGAAACTTCAGAAGAGCATGGACAGCTCCACCAGAAGTCACAAATGCAGTTCCATTTCATACACCTAAGATGGATGTAGTCTGCGTTTTTTTACCCCAATGCTGTCATGTGTCCCTGGGGAGACCTCAAAAGCCCACGGTGATCACAAATCCTTCAGTGCCTGTTGCAGCTATGGAAGAACCCAGCTCAAGCCATTCAAAGCCCTTCCTCCTACACTAAGGTCTCTATGGGACAGACACTCACAGTTGTTGAGAACATCATGCAATATAATGGCTTGGTGTCTACAGCTTCTACGAACGTCTCAGGAAAGATAGTGGAGTTCAAAGGACGTGGACTGAAACCCCAAAGTTTTGTACGGAAAGTTTTCCTTTTGGTGTTTATTTTACTCTTTCACTTTCATAATCATATATTTCCTTATCTGCTTGGACAGTCTGTGTGTGTATGTGTGTGTGTGTGTGTGTGTGTGTGTGTGTGTGTGTGTGTGTGTGTGTGTGTGTGTGTGTGTGTGTGTGTGTGTGTGTGCTTTTTCAGATTTGTACCATGCACCCTTTCTCACATCCCTTCCAAATTCACCATTAGTCCTGCTTGGAGGTTTGCCCTTTGCCCAGGATATTTTTAAGGAGTGGTGCCAGCGGGTCCGGGGGGATCAGGGGAGGCTGGTTGTGAAAGCAGTGGAGGGGGGGGGTTTAAATCTTGTGCTGCCCACAAATGTAACAATTAAGGATAATGTGTCACCATCATCCACAATTAGTTTGATTCTTTTTGCAGCTATCATTTCTTGTGTGCACTACATTGCAGAAAAATCGTGTCCATCGACAGCACACTCAAAAATCAGGGTTTTTCTTACTATGCACATTATTTTTTTCGCTTGTTGAGTGTGAGCATACTGCATGCTTGATACCTGTGCTGAATTAGTATGTAGGCTGGATTTGTTAAAACAGCTGTCCCTATTAGTTCGCTGATTTTGATGACATCGTTATTCCCATCATAACTCCACCCAACACCAAGCTGAGCTGAAGTGTAATTAGCCAGAAGAAATGAAAATGTGTGCGTGTGCAGAGCCTTCAAATATCTGAATTCAATTGTTTTTGGTCACTGCTAAAAGCTTTAGATATTGTCCCTTTTTTACAGCAGACATTTTGACCGATCACAGCAGGAAAAACACAGGTGGAATTAAGAACCGATGGCTCTACGTGTGTCACCTCCAGAGTCCAGGTAATGTGCTCACTCACTGGCCTGATTATAGGCCTGATTTGCAGGACACTTGAATAGTGTAAAGCCATCATTAACATGTGCACATGTGCTTTTCCTGCAATGACAAGTCAAAATGTCACTGAACTACAGATCTGTGCACTCTGAAAATAGTCCAAACTGCACGACCTTGTTATTTCTCTACTGGTATTTTATCTCATAAGATTTAAACACAAGCATCCTTGCTTCAACAATGCGGTTGGTGAGGATCAAAGAATGTGCTGCCTCATTTCACGGAGTCATTGCTGTTTTATGTTTGACCAGAGGGCGGCAGTCAAGAGTGTATCCCGAGCGCTGTGCAGGGTGTCAGCACACACACAGCGAAGAGGCCACACTGAGCGGAGCTGACGAGCTGCAAAGGCAATTCAGGAAATCTTACTTCAGACAAATTAAAATCAGAAATGTACATTTTTGTCATCCTCTCTTTAAATATGAGACTGAAATTGGAATGTTTCCTCTTGATCTTACAATGAGAAGACTTGTAAATTATTTCAGTTTTGCTGAAAATAATCGACGTTTGCATCTATTTTAGTTTGTGTCAAACACAAGTATCAAATATAACATGGCAATGTCAGAGGGGAATTAGAAAAGACTGTTAAATGTGAAGAGAGCTTGTATGAAAATGATTGTCTGGCCAACGTAAAACATATTTCTTTCTGTTTTTAAAGCAACTGTTCGTTTTAAAAAAAAACGGTCCAAATTATAATTGGAGGAGCTATACACGGACACAAAGCGACCATGTCTGTCAACAGACGGTATTTCGATCAATTTCGTTCAAATTCCCGAGTTGTTTCTTCACTTATACCTGAAAAACTACCTCTAATTGTTAATTAAACGAACACGGTGCCTCACACTCACGAGAAAAGGGCAGAAAGGGAAACCTGAACAAGTTTCAGGATGTGCGTTCAGCCATTGGATGATGGATTACACTGGTACCAAGCAACGGTGAGAGCAAACCTTGTCGTCCCGCCTCCTCTGAACCCTCTGCAGGGTTGCAATTGGACGCCGGACTTGTCAGTCTCTGCCCGCCCAGGTTAGGTTGCTCTGCACCGTTAAGATGCTCAATTGATGGGCGTACGGAGCTGTGCAGTGAAAGGAGATACCCTTACGTGTTTCATTGTAGCAAAACAAAACCATGTTCTTCCCCGGTCCTGTGTCAGCTTGTTGCAGCTTTCTTCGCGGCACCTTTTCTGGAGCTCAGCCCATTTTTCTCCCTGCGCGAGGTGACAAGCGGGTTGGACGATGCTATTGCGGCGTTTTAAAGGGAAAAAAGCTCATGACAGAATAACAACACAAGACAGTGCATCCGCTGCTAGCCCCGCACATCAGTGTTTATTAGTTTAATCCGGATGAGGTTATTTGCTGGTGATCTCTTGGACTCGGACAACGCAGCTACTTTGGAAGAAAAACGCACCTGCCGTGAGATAACGGACCATCCGGAGCACATGGAGATCTGTTCCCTGGACCTTAAATCGAACAAACACATCTGAGTATTTCCATCAAACCTCTCCTGCTACGCCGCCATGGAGCATTCACAGTTTTTAATCTACATCGGTGTAATATTTAGTCGGCGCGGGGCTTCAAACCAACCCGAGTGTGAGGATGACAGCTGATCGCCCCTCCTCTCCCAGCAGGACTTAAATAAAGACGCGCTCCATCTGAACTGGAAGCCAGAGTCTCAGTTTCAGCTGTGTTTAACAATAGATGGAGCGCACAGAGCTGTGACATTTGCTCGATCGCCACCTTAACCTTTCCCTCACGGTACCTTCACATTCGCCACTCCGTCAAAAGGTTTCGCCGGCATGAGTCCATGGTCGCATTTCACTGAGGGCCCTTTAATTTCATTTGTACTCATTTGGAAAGATTAAAAACAGCCGTCTGGTGTGCAGGAGGACGGTTTTCTTCTGTCAGGAAGTGTCGCCGCAGCTTCGTGGAGATGCTTTGTCCGATCACCTCTCCACATGGAAACGAAATTTCTCCTCTTGCTCTTTGGCGCTGAAGCCCGTGGCTGGGGATGATCCTTGAGTAGCCGATAAAATAATCAGCGTCGCGGTGTCAGCAAAGGCTTGAGCTACAGGGGATTTGTGTAGATTATCGCCGGACTGCTATTTTGTTCCCCTGGTCACACTCTTAACTGAACTTAGCGGCTTTTGATCTGCAGCCTTTTCCCTGCTGCCCCCCAGCCGCCTGGAAGCTCCAACAGGGACGCCTGTTTACAAGCCACGCTATTCATCGGGAAAGGGGGGAAACCGGGTTGCATTCATAAGCAATGACTGCCACAGAGGTGTTTGGACCCAGATCTGAGGATACGACGAGTTTGGCGCCGCTGTCACCCCGCGGATCCGGGGGAATGAGACGCGCTTTAAGCTGTCTGTAGTTAACACTCCCCGTTCATTGGCCGGGTCACATGCCGTCGCTGTGACCGGGAGGAAGCCCGTCAGTAGAGCCAGAAACTGAACTCAGCAGCGCCCGAGCGACCACTTTCCGGCCCCGTTTTGACTATCTACCGGGCGGCTACCGGAGGATGTTTGAGCCAGGATGCTGCGCTTCCCCGTGAAGAAGATCCGGAAGCAGTTCAAGCTCCTGCTGCTGCTGGTACTGCTCACCTCCGCCGTGTGGTTCACCTACCTGCACATCAACCAGGGCAAGACCATCAAGCTCCACTTCAACTACGGAAAAGGTAGGGTTTCCAGAGAAAAGCCTTGTCTGATCATCTCATGCGTTACACTTCGAAGTTTTGGAAAAGGAGTCTCGTCTTTAATCCTGATGGATATGAACTTAACAGTCCCTAAAGACATTTAAAAAGACATTTAACAGACCCTTCATGAATACTGCAGTGATACCTCAGGATATAATACCATAAACTAGTGTAACATCACTATAAAGTCCCCACTGAGTGCAGTGAGCACCTGCAGGGATATTATAGGAATATTAAGGTGACATCACTGAAGATAATAATGCCATAAAGCATGATAAGGCCACCATAAACTCCCCTCTGTAGACAAAGTAACAGATAAAAAGGAAAAAATACCATAGGTGTTATATATCATGCTTTATGATGAGACCTGTATAAACACTTAAGTCACATAAAACCCCTTTAAGAATAATGTTAGTTGCATGGATTTATGACAAATATGCCTCTGCTGCCTTTCACATCCTGATTGTTCTCCCTTCAGCAGTGTGATGGATAGGACCTGTTATACGAAGCAGCACAGAGAGGCAGCGTGCCTTCATAAATTAACAACAGTTTCCTTCTCTGGACTGAGTAAAGAGCACCGTGGTGTCGGGCCAGGTGGAAAGCCAGACCTCCGCCCTCAACATTAATAATCAAAGGGCAGTTCATGAAGGTGGACTCAGAGGTGACAGACATGCCAGTTAGACTTGGAAAAATATCAGGACTTGGGTTAGTACAGGGGAGGCAGATCTCCACCTGCTGCTGTAAGGCTCCCTCTTACCAAGGCTTGATTGCGCGTCGTGAACACCTGGTCTGAACAGTGGATGATGCCGAATATTGTACAGGAATACACAACTATTAATGAAAAAAAACAAAACAAAACAAAACGGTGTAACGTACCATCACCTACTACTGGGTATAACATGGGATGATGGTGTAATCTATCTCCTGCAGCTGTCTGTGTAAAGTGATACCCAACGATTATGATGTCCTTGAAGAGTGTACACTGCACGCACGCACACACACACACACACACACACACACACACACACACACACACACACACACACACACGCACTAACACGCAGAGATCATTTCATTGTCTCTGATCTCAGCTGTGGGGTTTTCCCAGTGACAGACTGGATTTATTTTTCTGGTGATGACAGTCCTTAGTCATACTCATGGCTGAAGCCTGCCACTCTGGCTTGTTGCAACTGGTAACCGCAGCTAAGTGAGTTCTGAGTTTGTGTCAGGTCAAAAATGAATTTAACATCGGCGAAGCTTATATTATTCTATCCTGCTTGCGTAAGGCAGACCTCTCTCAAGAAAAGTACACATTTAAGCCTGAAAGAGGCCGAATGTATTGCTGGCTACAGCAGCAACATGCACAGGTGCACATGGTGATATTATATATGCACCCTGTGCTCACACATACAGACACTTAAGTTGGGAGAATGAATGGTCACTCTCAGTCCTCCTATATGAGCAGATTTGCTGGATATCATTGCATCATGCATTCTTCATTCTTGCCCGAGAGCAGGACGCTCCCTTCTCATTCTCTGAAATCACAGAGCCCGACGCACCCCGGTATTTTCGACATCACCGTGTTCCTCATTCTACGGCTTCCGCTAATAGTCTGCCTTTGTGACTCGTCTGCCGCGGCCGTCTGATGAGGAAGGAAGCTGTTATGCTGTGGTGCACTGGTCTGTGTGCCTAATTGACTGTCTTCCATTTAGCAGGCATCTGAGCAGGTCAACTCACTTAACCTCTTATGAATAACATGTCCCCTCTCGCACCAAGGGTTTCTAAGTGAGATGTAGCCATTACCGAATATGGGGCTCCGTGAAGTGTGTAAATATTCATATCAGGCTGGCAGTATTCTCTCCACGCGAGAATCTTCATTGATTCTAAGCACTGAGGTGGGGCAGGTAGAAATAGTGTAATTTCATTTCTGGCCTGAGTCCTCCCTCATTTGAATATGAAATTTGTCAAATTTCCATTCGGCTTGTCCCTGTTTTGGAGGAAATTAGATTCATTTCAGCCAAATCTTCTTCTTGAGCAAGCACTCGTGTCAGACAGATTGCTGCGAGGACTTCATCCACTAGATAAAGTCTTACTGGCGTCTGACCAGCAGACTTATGCGAAACATAAACACGGTGGCGCAAAGTGCCCCACCGAGGCTGCATCCATCTAATTGTGAGTAATGATTTGAGAAGCGTGTCGGAGACGCTTTACAGCAGATGACTTCATACACGGTCTGTCAAGTGTTTCAAACTTCAGTTTACTCACCTCCGTGTGCTCGTGTGTTGGTTGACTGGGTCAACATAATGAGGGAGCAGGGGCCTGGAACTTGGAGAAGAGGCCTTCTTACTGGTTATAGCAAACAAACGCGCTTTTATGTACTTTCAGCGTTTACATCAACCGGAACAAACACGTTGAATGCATTTTCTATATCATAAAACATTCGCAGCGCCTTTTATGAATGCTTTGAAACTTGCTTTGTTTATAGAAGTTTGGCAGCCTTCGTCTTCTCCTCTCATTGGAGCATATTACTGCCCTTTGCAGCCTTATGTGCATCCTGGTAGAGACACAAAAAACAATTCAGTCATGCAAAGTCTCTGGTTGAACTCTGACAAGAATTTGGGTGCAGCAGTGAAAGGAAAGCGCTCCCGGTACGTTTGAATGCCTTCACTGGTCTTCAGATAGGAATGCGTTTGCTTTTACCTGACTAGTGACATTTACATTCGATGTTAAAAGGGTTTTGCTGGGCCTTAATGAGCCGTGACATTTCTAACCAAGCTTGCGTCTCACCGAGTGGAAACTGCATGATTAACGTCAGCTTGCAAACTTAGTTGAACAGGTTGAAGGACGCATCATCACTCAGGAGTCCAGTGTGATCAGAAATATCAAACTGCGGTTGGTAAGCAAAGAAATCAATTGCACAGAAGTGCCATCGGGTCATTTTGATTCAGGACTGTCATCACTCAGAGCACTAAGCAAGCCACATCCCTACTGAAATGGACCCTCATTTTCTACCACTAAATAATTCAGCAGGATGCTGTCGAGCTGCGTGATGGACTCGAACAGCAGCTCAAGATGTGAGGAACTTGATTATCTAACAGTTTTTTTCCCAAAAGGTTGGAGCTGCTTCCCACCCGATGAAACATCTCTGCTTGAGGAGAAAACTGTGGGTCAGGAGCTTTTCCTCGCATCACAGTCGGGGACGTAAAAGCAACAGAACAATCCTGATCTGCTTCGTGTATGAATGTATCATTTACATATCCTGCATGCCTCTCTCGCTGTGAAACGGCCAGTCAAGGGATATAATAAGAGCACAATGAGCAACAGCAGCCTGACTTTTGGGAATATGTTTCTTGGGGAATTCATTTATATTTCCTTAAAAGCTAAGGTAGCCGTTGTAACTATGATGATGGGGAAAGCCAGAAAGGTATAATTAAATAGTTTTTAGATTGCGCGCTGACCAGACTGGCCTTATTTAATCAGAATTTCAATGAGGAAGTGTGTTGGCAGGCAGCGCTGCGGTGCATATTAGATGAGTGCCACATCTACGCGGCCACCCAGTTGTACAACAGCCCCCCTGTTTTCCAGCATCAACAGGTCCACTGAGGAGGAGGAGGAGGAGGAGGAGGAGGAGGAGGAGCAGGCTGGCTGCTGCATACAGGCCTCTATTGATTAACTATGATTACACATGTGGAGGCACTGCGCATATACTCAATTGCCCCCACACAAACACACAAATTTGTTGCCTGTGTAGTTGTAAAATAGCACATACTACACACACGCTTCCATATCATTACCACTCCGGAGGGAAAGGCAGGAAGTGTGAGAGGGGAAGTCTCAGGGCCTTCGACAGATTGGCTGCTTGGTTGCCCATGGAGACAACATATGGGAGAGGAACGTGCTGGGCTGGCGGGATGTTGTGGAGCTTATTTTATCCAAGCCGATGCGTTCACAGGTTTTGAGGAAGCTGAAACGCATTGAATATGCACCGAAGACTAAACACAGAGCAGACAGAACTTGTGGAAACGGCGTCATTGTATTGTCTTAATGTGACTTCAGGCAGAAACTGACTCAATGAACCACACTTTCACACTCAAACACTCGGATATAGTTGCAGTTCGCTATCAAGTTGCATTCGGCTTGTTGTTGTATCTCAGCAGCAACACCCTCAGGCTGGCTCGCTGTCATGGTAACCATGCCCTCCGATGTCACTTTCCCTAATTTTAGCTCTCGTGGTTCTCACGGTCAGTCAGCTTCACCTCAGCCAGAACCGCTCTGCCGGTAAAGCGGTGAGAGACGCCGCCTTGGTGTGCGTAAGCGCTTAAAAACATACACAGCACCTTTTCACTTGATCATGCAGCAGTGAATATTGTCAGTTACCTTTTCAGATTTGTGAGTAATGCAGCTGTTTGGTGCACGCTTGAGCCTCTGGTGAAACACAGTGCTTGTTAATGGAGGAAAGTAGAACGCAACAAAGAGACATAAACAATCTACATGCTTAGTAAAAAGCAATCCCCGAGGCAGTCGTGTTGTATTTCTTAGGTGTGTCTCTGACAGAGTTGAATTTAGCAGCTTTTTATAGGAGCACCGAGCCCAGCGTGGGTGCAGTCTGCAGGTCTGCATCAACAAAGTGGTTTGGGCATGTTAAACAGGGGACATGTGTGAACCCAGCTGGGCGGTGCGGCTTTTAAAGATTGCTTCCATTTAGGAAAGCTGGGCCTGTGTATCAATGTGGAAGAGCTCTGTTATTCAGATGGGAAAACGAGAGAGAGAAAAAAAAAGCCTTTCATCGGGAGAAATCCAGAAAGGAGTGAATTATGAAATTGTAGCTGTACTAATGTGGTTATTTATATTCTTTAGAGCCGTACTGTCTGGCTGGCTTAACAGAAATATTTCTGATGCTGTACATACACGTAATTCAGTTTCCAGGTGGAAGCTGTTGTTGCAGAAACAGGCATGATTTCAGTGCTGTGATCATAAAATCGAAAACTGGAATCTTACAATCTGTGCATCTGTCTCTGCAATCCTCGCGTAATGATTAGATAAAACAATACCATCACAGAGAAACTGCATTATGTATGAAACAGTCATTTCAGTTGAAGCAGCTGTATCTTTGACGTCTTATTTCGTTTAAGGGGCCGTGTCATAAAAGCATATGCATGTGGCAGTCATTGTTAGGTTGCGTCTGGGGAGCCGGGATAGGGACTGTCAGAAGCTCGACCATGAATCTGCCCCACAGCTTATCTGACCAACCCAGTAAATCTCTCTGTGGGTAATTCCACAGTGAGGATGAATGATGTCCCCATAACAACTCGCGCTGCATCCTCAATGTGCCTGGATGCTGTAGGACCTGCCTGGTGGAGGTGCAGACAACAAAAGGATTAAGAGGGAGAAATCATATCCTGTGCTTTTCTTGTGCATGCGCCTTCGCTGATATCTCATTGCACAAGTCTGATTCCAAACATGTTGGGACACAGTGTGAAACGTAAAGGACGCACTCATTTACAGTCATGTGTTCACAGAGCGGTGAACCTCGCTCCACCCTTGCTTGTGAAGGACTGAGCCTTCCCAGGATGCCCCTTTCGTACCCAATACCCCATACCCAGTCATGATACTATCACCTGTTACCAATAAACCTGTTTATCTCAGGTGGCACAGTGGAACAGGTGGTAACACGGTCGCCTCACAGCTAGGAGGTCCTTGTTCGAATCCTGCTGTGGGCGCTGGTTGCGTGTCCTCCACCTATGCCTTCAGTGCCTGCTACTCGAGGAAAAAGGGCCTTTCTGTGTGGAGTTTGCATGCTCACCCCATGCTCACCTGGGGTATCCTCCATAAAAATACCCCCACTAAAAACATGCAAGAAGATCACCACCTGACCAATGGTGACAACAGGAACTGGTCCCCGGGTGCCGGTCAGCTGGCAGCCCACCGCTCCTGGTCCGCTGCGGAGGACGGACGGTCCAAGGATGGGTTAAAGGCAGAGAATAAATTTCACATATGCATGGCATGTGCAGTTTCCCCTCCGAACTTCGCATGTTGTGTGTAAAATGTGACTAATAAAGGGATTTCTTTCTTTCTACCTGTGGAATGTTCCCAACAGGTGTTTTTGGAGCATTCCACTGCTTTCCCAGTCTTTAGCTGCTCCTGTCCCAACAATATTATGCTGAGTATATGTCAAAAAGGATTATCAAATTATCATATTCTATTTTATTTCTATTTATGTTTTATGCACCGTTCCATTTTATTTATTTTTTCTGGAACTAGGGTTGTAAATTTGTACATTTATGAAAAAATGTTCAGGCTCCGTAACAGTCCAGTCCTCCGTTTGGTAATTTCACATTCTCTGTTTTCTTGCTAATGCTAAAGCAAATGCAACAGAATTTGTTACAGCCCGCTCAGGGTGTGTTACATTCACATGCCCGCCGTGCGTTTTCCAACGCTTTCAATGCTGAATGTAAGATTAACAGATGTGGATACAGGCTTTAGAGATGAAGGGAGGCTAGGCTGGAAGGTGAGTGAAAGCATTGGAAAAACACCAGTCCAGAGTGTGTTAACCTCAGGGTTAATGAAATTTGTGTTGGCCTGCCTAACAAGCCACCATCAAGGTACCAGCTCTGCCCCATGCAGATGAGAGTGCTGGCCCACTGCCACGGCTTTGCCGCAGGAGATTTGTTTGCGCGTGTGCGTGCGTGCGTGTGTGTGAGCGAGAGAGAGCTAGTTAGCGAAACAGAGAGATTTAGTGTAAGAGAGGCAAATGTGTATGTGGGATGTAGCTTGTTTTTTTCCAAAGTGTGTTACTGCATGTGTCTGTGAGTGCGCACCTCCCCGGTCCCGCTGCCGTCTGCACTTTAGCCCCAGTGTTTATCCAAGCAGAAGAGGAAACAGCTGAATGATGGCACTGTCTGCCCGCTGGCACACTCGCTGCAAAAAGGGAACGAGCATTTGGGGAGGAGGGACAGGGCAGAAGAAGGACACCCTTCTCACGCAACAGGTGGGACATGCAGCAGGATGCATCAGGGGAGGACGTGGCTGTGACTTATAATAAACCCGTCACAGTGCACTGTGTTGGTACATGGAACTAGTTGGACGGCGTACGCATCAGATGAGGTGGAAGACCGTTCAGGTGTAGCTGCCTCATACAGCAGCAATCACGCTGTTAAACAATGCCATCAAGATTTAATTAAGACCAATTTCCTCAGCGTAGACTCATAAAACTCAGGCAATTTGGACAATTTACTAGGACACTGCTGGGAGAGCGAGTTGGTGGCTAGTTTTAAGAAATGAGAAAGTCACAGAGCGAGAGAGAGAGGAGAGGGAGCACCAGAGAGACAGATGTCAGGTGGGAGTATCGACTGCAGACCGTCATGATCCTCGTCATGATGGGATTTGTCAGTTTCCCCGCGCTCGGGCTCGGTTCCGCTCTCTACCCCCCCACCCTCACCTCTGCGGAGGGATTTTCTTTCACAGGGGTTTCTATGCAGCGACGGGCTGCATCAGCTCTGGTGTTGCCTTACTGTAAGTGATCCAGAGCTTGCAGGATTTCAATCAATCATCAAAGAGTTGTGGGTCCGTGCTCTCCCTGCCGCTCAGAACGAGCTTCCTGTCGCAGGTGTTAATGGAAAAGGTCACCTCTCAGGCATGTTGGTTGCATTGTAATCAGCTGCTTTTTTGTGTATGTGCGTGTGTGTGTTGAAAAGTCCCTAAAAACAGACACACTTGATATAAGAGAGTAAATTGACCGTAACATGCTCGTCCCTGCGTGCCGCAGTTTTCCCCTCGTATTCGCTTTCACCCTTGTTTTCTTACTTTTCGCTGCACACTTATGAATATTTACACACTTGTGGAACAAGATCTGGAGGTGGGATAGGAATTTCATCTCCATTTATAAAAGGCTCGCCAGTTAAAGTTGAACACCGAGGGGGAGAAGTTTGAGTTTTCCTTCACGTTGACATTTAAGGGCTTTCACTAACATGTCTGGCTGCCATTTAGATAAAACTAAATCCTGCACTTTACAGTTTATCCGGCTGCACGTTTGAAAGGATAGAAACCGTGATTGCGGTGGCGATAGGGTGGTTCCCCGCTGCTCCACTGCTGGTCTGCCGGCTCTCCCCTGCTGACTGCAACCCAATGTGAAACCCAAGCAGCGCATTTTGCGTCTTGCTTATTTGAGCTGAATACTTCACTACTTCACTTCACTTCTTTCCTTTCATGTTGCATCATTGCAGGATATTTCTTTTTATCCCATCTCACATTCTACCGCCTCTCGTTCCATCTCACCTGTCATCCACGTTATCTCCTCCACCTGACTGTCTGCGTCTTCATCTCATTCTTCTCCGTGCGGCGTAGGAGTCATCGGAGGAGGCGGGAGCGCAGAGCAGCAGCGGGAGAGAAGACAAGGGCTGCACTTTGTCACTCTTTTGTTTCGCGTCTCAGAGGCCTGCTCGATGGTTTGATTACCATGTGTGCTTTGTGGAGGAGCGCGGCATCGCTCTCTGCGGCCTGTCAAACACTGTTCCCTTTTTTTCAGCTGTGGCCAGTCATGAGGAAAGATATTCAAGAGAAGAGGGAAAATTCCAGTTTACTCTGAAGCTGTGTTTGTGTTTGTACAACTGTGCACACTTGTTTGAGAGGATCCCCGCCAGCGTGCGCTGAATTTTAACATCTCTTCATTAATTTCGCTTATCTATAATTCACTGTAATTAAATACCCCGCTCTCATATTCACTATACCATACTTAAGTTCTTGCTTATCCCTCTTGTCCTCGTCTCAGTCACATTAATACAGTTGATGGCAAATCACAGTTGTTGAGCTTTATGTTGCTGGATAATTTTTCAAAGTTCATTTTTTGTCTGCTTCAACTTTTCATTTTTAGGAGCTTGGTTTTTACTTTGTTTACTGTGAGGGAAACGTTGCAGGCAGAAAGAAGGTTATGAAGCAGCTGTCACGGAAAGTTCAGTCACAGACTGTTTTCCAGTAAACAAAAACCAGTTGCTGGGGGTTAAAGGATCACAGCAAATGTTTCTTTCTGCATATTCTAGCTCATTCCTTTTCTTTGGTGTACAACAGATTGTTATGTTTTGTTTTTTGTCCTGCGTTTCTGGTTTTACTCAATTCTTTATGAGATGTAAATTAATACATGGATTTAACAAGTAACTTGAAGGTTACGTGGTTGTTGTGCACTACTTGCAGCTCCATCACCGTGTTAATTGTTTTTAACCTTTGGCATTCATAAAAGCACGTTGATCACCGTAGTGGGTTATGTATATCAACAAATTTCAATTCAGGTCACGCTGATTTTTATAAATGAGTTGGAAATAGTGGATTGTTAAAATGCAGGAAAAAAAAAACATTTAAATTACAAAAATGTGTTATGAGCACTAATGTCTTTACAAAGGGCAAAACTGTTTTAAGCTGCAGGTTTGGAGTCTAGCTCTGACTAAAAATATGCTCCTTGAATATATGCAGTGTTTCCAAAATCCCAAAGCTTCCTCTTTTAAACTCAGTTTCTAGGGATTTGGCTGCAATAAAATCAGGGAGTGAATCTTCAGCTATCCAATCTCGATTCTCTCCGTCTTGGCAGGACGTCCTCGAAAGGCCACTTCTCTCACCTTCAGGTCCAACCTCTACCAATTACCTGGATGGGTTTGGGCCACTTTATATCTTTTCCATCAGATCAGCAATGAGAAAATCACTTATCACTCTTAAATCTCAGCACTCCATCTCTTGGCCTCTGTTGGCTTTGTTTCATGTGCAGTATATCAGGCAGTATACACCATCTAACATAATGATGGCTGCTGCCAAGGGCACCGCTGTAGATTCCTCCCCACTGGACAAAAACATGACGCTGAGCTCCAGAGAGGATCAGTGTGTGTCCATTATTCCACACGACGTCTGCACACCATCATTTTTCATAACTTTGCGTGGTACAGCGATCCCATTCCTGCTCATCAGACAGGGTTGTGTTGGTTTGCAGGTTGTCTGGCTGGCCTGCTGGCTGGTTGGTTGCCTCTCGGTGTGCTACAACAGCAGCATCGCTCACCACAGCCGTAACAAGCTGCAAACAGCGGTTTAAACAGTATTGTTTAAATTAGAATAAAAGGATACTCCAGCGTCCAGCCAGTGGGGAAGAAAAGGTTGGCTGGAGACGAGAATGAGAATGAAAAGCAACATCAGTGACGGAAAATTGCCAGTGACACTGTGAGCTAATTATCTGAAAAGAGTTGTGAATTTTATCAGCAGGGGAAGAAAATATATGCGTTCTACCTGTAGCTGTTACCGGTGTCTTGAGCTTGCGGCCTTGTTTACATGGTGGCAAACAGAGGACATTCTTAAAAGCTGCTCTGACAGAGAGGACATTGTACGTCTAATGTCACCACACTTTATTCCACCCCTCCTCCGCCCTCTTATCTTCCATTTCCCTCTTGCTTGGTTGCTCGTCTCTGTTTTGTTCTTGCTTCCCAGCCTCCTCCTTCCCTCCATAAAATGACACATCTATCACACCCTCTGCTTTTTTTTTCCCATCCATTTTTGCACCTACAAATGAGATGTGGGACAATTGCAAGCTTTTCATCTGCCTGAATTTGACATGGAGATTCACCTGCCGCAGCAAAGCAAGACAATTCAACTCTATTATCTCTCTGTCAAACATGCTGCTGCTACCAGCCCCGCTGGTGGAAATGAGGTGTTCTTACATTGCTGGGGAGGATAGGAGGACTGGCAATGTGCCGATGTGCATAATACATCATTCTGGCACTTTTCTGACCATCTGATCGTGTTTCAGAGTGCAGAATACAGAGAAAACAGCCAAGGAGTTTGTATTGTATATATTGAGCGCTGGAGGATAGACAGAGATTTGTAATGTCCTGCGTTTAATGTGGGCTTGGCAAGTGGATAAATAGATCTGCCTACATGTATATACACATACATTCTTACCTGTACATACATAGGAGGAAGCCAAGGCAGAGATATGCATTCTGAATTCACTACAGCTCTGTTTGTATTGTTGTTTAGTGGGATGAGTTGGCACGCAGCTCAGACTGACCCCAAGTTTTATTGTGTCGTGCATGAAAAATAATGCAGTCGGGTCCGTTCAATAAAAGGCTAGTTCCCTGGCTCCCTCCTCTTCAAAAATGGAAATACACAAAAAGTGAAGTTCATCAAATACAGAATAGAGATTACTGAGTATGAAACATATTATAGGACATTAAAAGGGCAATAAAAACAACAGCAAACAAATCTAAAATATAAAGACATTAAAAGAGGCACAATGCAGATAAACGGCAAGGTTACGATGCTGTAGATGGCACAGTTCATTTTTGTGTGAAGTCGTGCTAAAGCATAGCCCAGTTTACCCACATATGTTATTTTAGGTCGATCAGGAAACATCTCCCGACACATATCAGGAAATAGATGAATAAACTGTTAACAAAGGCGATATATTTAGATAGAAGGAAACCGCTGTGCATGTGAAAGGCCACGTGTCCTGTTACAGTAAAGATTCCTGGAGCAAGACATCAGACGTCTTCTCATCTAACGTCAGCTGCTTTGCACATGTCGGGAATTACGCAGGCTTCTCCCTGGGTTTCAAAGACAAAGGTGGCAAAGGCTGGAGAACGTGCGCGGCATGCCTTTAGAGCGCCGTGCGCTTAAGGGAACAAATCCTCACTCGACAGACGAGTGTCCACGGGGATGACTGTGTTTATTTTGGCACCTTCATGTGCACATTTCACCGTCCTGGCTGTATTTTTCATTTGATTGTTTTGTTTCGTGGTAAAACAAAGGAGCACAGAGCCTGATTTCAATAGAAATGACTGAGTCACATAACGTAGAAGCAAATACTGCAGTTATTTTTTATACAAATATTTATAGATATATAGTATAGATATATATTTATTACAAATTAGCAATCAGTGTGACATGACACCAATTTAATATTATTTTTTAATCATAATTTTCTCTAAATATGGTCAAGTCAGCACAAAGCCAGTGACAAAATCATTAACTTTGTGTCATTGAAATGGTGATGGGTCCACCGGGAAACCCTGTGGTTAAGAGACCGTCCTCTTACTGCCAATACATCCAACTCAAAAATAACCCCGCTGCATCAAACTCTGCAGATTTGTTCAGTACCTGTGCTCAAAAATGAGGCAACTGAGGTTTGATATTTACTTGTAACTCACGATAATCTGGCTTTCATTCCAAACACCCATTTGTTTGCTTCATGAATAACGGTAACTCATCCATCACCTCTTGGAGAATTGTTAATGTGTCCTTCCTGGTTGCCTACACACTCGAGCGCTGGGCGTAATGTGTGCACTTGGTATTTAAGTACATCAAGCAGTTGTTGATAAATGGTACAGTAGTTTTGCGGCGAAAGGCCCTTTTTGTACGAATTTTCAATGAAGGCGGTGGCCAATAATACAAAGGCGACTGCCTTTGAGTTAGATATTGAAGTGAAAACATGTTAAATCCATTAAATTGGGACACTGTGTACAATATAAATAAAACAGAATGTGATAATTTACTAATCATTTTTGACATATATTCATTTGAAAACAGTACAGAGACAATATATTATATATGCTCACCTGTTTGTCTGAAGGATATCACTGCATGGGCTCGGGAACACTTGAAAACTGTTGTTGGTAAACAGAGTTCATTTGCAAATTTATGTTTCACACAGTCCAAACTTTTTTTGGAATCGAGGTTGTGTATAGACTCAAGCCTACTCGCTGAGCCGACAAAGCGTGCCAGTGTAACTCATTTATTTTTCATGATTTTACGTGCCAAATTAATTAGCCATTACATCTACTATTGAGTCTGCATGCCAAGTTAACGGTCATTGTTGAGGCAGCTTGTCACAAACGCGCATTCGCCCTAATCAGGACTTCGTCTTTCTTCAAAGCACTGCATGCTGCGGAGCGTCAACGCCTCCGCCTGTATCAGTGACAGCTGCAGTAAAAGCATCTTTTCCAAATTGATTTCCAGTGAGAAGAGATTCCTGTCATGCTTGAAATTTGGCTGTTTTGCAGGCCCGTACACCTGCATACGGCATGTTTGTGTGTGTGTGTGTGTGTGCGCCTGAGGGTAACTGAAGGAGGAAAATAAAGATTACTTTTTGTTTACAGCGGTGTTTCCCACTTAAAAAGCTGAAGTTAGTGATGGAGGAAGTGATAGTGTGGTTTGTCCCTTCTGCAAACAGGGTCAGAGCGGTGTGATAACACATCGCAGCCCTCGTCTTCTCCTCCCCATCTCACCCTGATTCCTGCTCAGAGTTGTAGGAATGCTGATTATATTGCCTCTTCATATTAATCTGCTTTCAGCCCACACAAAATGCACACTCACACACACACACACACACACACACACACACACACACACACACACACACACACACACACACACACACACACACACACACACATATGACGTGAACCCATAGATGAGTAATTTGTTTTTCTTTGAGTGCCCTCAACACCTGCTGGTGCTCTGAATAAAAATTAATAAAGAAATAAATTAAAAAATGAGCCAATCAACAAAAAAGCCTGCATGTCCTGAGCCGCGCTGTACAAATGGAGTCGTCACAGGCTGAGCTGGATTTTGCTCAGATTGTTAATGGTTAATGTTAATGGAACTTCAAATAGAAGTTTTTACCAGAGCTGTGTTTACCGTCCCCTCAGACAGGAAGGACCGTCATCCTGATGCTGGTGTTTAGCAAGGTGCATTGTATTATGTGTAATTTACTGTTCTTATCTGAGTCAGAAATGAAAGGAAAATGATGATTATTTAATGCCGAACGTGCTGGTGTGGGAAGAAAGTTTGATGCATTATTATTGAATACAATGAGCAGAAGAAAAAAAGTGTGATCGAACTTAATTCCTTCTGCCTTTTTGGTGCCTGTACTATTCTGTTAACCTGATGCACCACCATCTTTGTTACTCTCTAATGAAGAGATGCTCTCCAGCTCTGATATAACTGATGCTGTAGCAGCATCCATGTTAACCTCTTCAGGAGCTGCCATTGTCACACCTAAACTACGCCTGTAGTTCCTCATAAAACGCTGATTGTTCTCTCCCATTTTACCCACGTCCCTCCATCCAAGCTGTCACCCAAAATCGAGATTTCCTTTCCTTATCTTCGTCTTTTCTGTCACAAAGTGTATCAGAAATGAACAGCACAAAGAGTTTATTGATGAAAGCGATTTTGCTTTTGCAGTCACGCCTGAGAACCTGTGTCCTTGCAGGATTCTGGGGTGCCTGCCTGGTGCCAGTTCTCCCTCAGTATGAGCTGTTTCATTACTGCAAGACTGAAAAAAATCTCTGTACATTGTGTGGCAATGTGCCACGTTTCTCTTAATTATCGCTCTATAGCAACGCAATCACGAGCAGTTAAGGTTATTTGCCAGCGCTGTGCAATGAAAATTATTGTTTGCAGTGTTAACATTATTACGACGGGACATTAAGAATTGTTATGCTGCTCGAGTCTTTATCCAGCGAACATAGCAGCATAGTCAGTGCAGATGTCCTGTTGCCTGTTTAGAGTTGGAGCACTGTTCGGCCTTTTCTTCAGGTGGTGTTCTTCCATTATTTCAATGCGTCGGCACAGGCAGCGCCCCCTCTGTCACTCTTAGCCCCCTCAGAACCACCACCACCTTTAACTGTCTGTGCTACAGTGAGAACACTGCCTGTGTGTGGTGTGTCTCTAGAATATAGCACCTGTGTACTGCCGCAGGCTGCTGCCGTCCCCCTGACGCATACACACACACACACACACACACACACACACACGCACACACACACACACACGCGCCCTCTGTTTCATCCGTTCCCCTCATTCAGGCGCTCTCTGCTCATTCATATGCTACAAGGGATTCCTATTTTGCTGCCTAGATTCTATTCCTTCCGGGGTTGTGGGAGTCCGCACCTGTGGGATACATGCACACACACAGGCACGCACACACACACACACATTCATGGGCTGAATTTTGCTTGCCTGCCTCCTATTTAAGCTGCAGGGAACCTTGCCCCCAGAGCTCCAGCTGGGAGGAAAATAGGTGCAGGAGCTGCGCAGGTGACATGACAAATAGAGGATAGAGAATATCATCAGATTTCATTTTCCATGAGAGATCTGTTTTAATAAGGGCTCAATGTGGACTGTGCATATTTTAAAAACCTAAGGACCTGTTAAGCCATATCACACAGTTTTATTGCTTTCCACAGAGAATACCAATTGTTTCCCTGCCGTAAAGAAGAGCTTTTTATATCCCAGTTAATGTTGTCAGACTGGTCATAGGGTGTTTGAACAGTGCAGAAAACCTGAAACCTGCTGAACACTCAGGAAAAAATGTGTCGGGCACAGTGTCATATAGATGAGGCCTGTGTGCATTTGCATAGGTGCTGTGTGTGTGCAAGTGTTTCTTTGTGCCCAGGCCATTAAATGACAGTGAAACCACCTGAAGCCTATATTAGCTTTTCACAGCTACATTATCCTGTCAGCAGGTTGACTCACACAGCTGCATGTGAGTCAGAGGAGTTTGACACACACACACACACACACACACACACACACACACACACACACACACACACCCAAAAGACTGTACTCTCGCACCCCCTCCCTCCCCAGAAGACGAATGAAATGGACATAGTTTAAAAGTCATGCTAAAAATGGCCGTCATCGCTCCGCTCCATCCACCATCCCACAAACACTATGTGGTTATTTATACTTGACTGAGCATCTGAGGGAGTCTGGCCTCGCAACCTCGTCCCGTTAGCTCAGACGAGCCTGCAGCCCTCAGCAAGTTTAGCACTTTATTCAGGTCAGAGCAGAACACAACCTCTCCCCAATGAGATTTAAATGTCCCACCTATAATCCAAAATGTTAAACAAGGGGCGGCTCCACTGAGAAAAGCGAATCACACAAGTCCTCCGAAAAAAATCGAATTGTTGGAAAATGTAAAAATATGTATATATATATACAATATTCCATGTTTTGGATGAATATTTTCAGAAGTTAAAGCATTTTTTTATCAAATGGATCTTCTGTAGGACAGCCTCCATATCAATTAAGTGGGTCTGACGGAGGCTGCTCTCTCACACTTGAGCAACGCTCCTGCTTGTTTACAATGTTTGACCAGAACATTTTTTACATTTTTTCCAACAGAATATCCGACTCCACACATACAGGCATGAAGTCTTAAGTGAACTCGGGGTTTTGCATCAGTCAGCGCGGCTGCAATTCTAAGCGTTCATCCGAATGGTGAGGTCTTGTTAAGATGCTGCCCCTCTCTCTCTAAGAGTGTTTGACTATGCATGTGTGTGTGTGTGTGTGTGTGTGTGTGTGTGTGTGTGTGTGTGTGTGTGTGTGTGAGAGAGAGAGACTTTCTCTTCATTTGGCTTTGAAAAAACACTTCTAATCATGGGAAAACCCTGATTTTTAGAAATTGCATCCACGTTTTGGCAACTTGGGATGCACGGTGGCGCAGCAGGTAGTGCACGTGCCTCACAGCAAGAAAGTCGCAGGTTCGATTCCCGGGTCGGGCCTTTCTGTGTGAAGTTTGCATGTTCTTCCCGTGCATGCGTGGGTTCTCTCCGGGTACTTCGGCTTCCTCCCACAAACCAAAAACATGCTCATTAGGTTGATTGGTGACTCTAAATTGCCCCTAGGTGTGAGTGTGAATGGTTGTGTGTATGTGCCCTGCGATCGGCTGGCGACCGGTCCAGGGTGTACCCCGCCTCTCGCCTGTTGACAGCCGAGATAGGCTCCGGCCCCCCCGCGACCCCGAAAGGGATAAGCGGCATAGAAAATGGATGGATGGATGGATTTTGGCAACTTGTAGCTTCTGGCTTTTTACAGTTGATTATTATTCCTCGACTCCATTGCTGAAATCGTAGCCCTCCTGAAAGGTTTTACCTTTTTAAAAGTACAGCTCTACAGTGCCATCTTGTCTGGATGAGCTAGCAGACATATGCCTATGTTTTCCCTGTCAAGCGCAGCACTAGAGAAAGAACAGAAAGTCCGATACTCTGCCGCTCACAGACCAGACTGTTACCGAGCAGGGAGTGAACCATCGGGGTGAAACGCTCACTTAGTCCAGCTTGTAAACTTGCAAACACATCAGTTTGCGATGTCCATTGCGTTCTAGGAGTCATTTTGTGGAGTTGACTTTTCTGTCAGTCTGCCTCGGATAATGATACTTCAGGTAGTGCCTGAAATGACCTTCACCAACCCCGAAGAGAGAGGGGTTTTCTGTGCTATACAGCACTATTGTGGTGTATCATTTGGAGTTCACAGACAGTGAACACAGCATCAGTACCGGGAGAGAGGGATGGATAGAGGAAGTAGAGCAAGCCAGCATTAGGGACAGAACACCTGAGCAAGAAGTGTCACAGGGAGTCTCTTTTCCACTCAGCGTTTTATTGCCGATTAAGGCTTGAACTAGGACCCCGCCACAATCAGAGCTAGAGGCTATTTAAGGTGCCACTCCGCTTGAATCTTGAAAAGCTCTGGGAGGCTGGATTGGTCTCTGCCCTGCAGTTGACAACCGAGGCTTTGGAGTGACAGGGAGCACTCAGCCTCGACGTAATATTTCACCTCGAGAGAATCTGAAGCAATAATCTGGATTTAAACCTGAGTTGTTTGACAATCTGTCCCAGACCCTGGAAAAATCTCACTATCCTTTATCCTGTCTGCTTCCCCCTCCCCGCAGGGACTCTTTTTCTAAAACCTTTAAAATCCTGGTGAAACCAACCACAGCAGTATGTTTTTTTCCAGATGATAAAAGTGACAGCGAAAAGAGAAAAGTGTGCAAAATAGAAAGCTCTGGTTACGCTGCATTATGGAACACAAAGACAACTGTCTGTGTAGTGACACTGGTGACACCATCTCCCCTTCGATGATGGCTTTTTTTTCCTCTCTTTGTGGTTTTCTTGTCATCTCCATCGTTTGACCAGTTATCTCTGAGAAAGGGGGAAAGTTAAGTACACGTTCGAATAACAGAATGGGTGCACAGGTGCAAGATAAAGCCCCAGTAGCTGTTATATTGGCGCTTTGATAAGTGCATTCAGAGTGGAAAACGTTTCCAGGTTGATTTTGTTTCAGACCCTGTGCATTAAAACCCACGCAATAGCAGCCTTTTTTTACATGTTGTACTAGAGAAGCATAGTAAAAACATGCATTATATTAAAAAATTGGTCTGAACATGCTGTTCTGTGTCTCCCAGCATTCCCTGCTGCGTTTCATCTTTAGTGTCTCTGATTTCCACTAATTGAGAGTTGGGCTGAGTGGGGTGGTTAGAGGGCTTCGGGGCCAGACAGACACATGTAGCCCCCAGTGCTGTGCAGATGCTGTATGGATGCACACGTATGCAATCATGCGGTAAGCAACACTTCTCTTCCAGCCATCTGGGAGTTAAGATGTCAGGATGCGTTTGTAGCCCACTCAAGAATTCAATTAATTAGACTGCTGTGTGTGCATGTGGGTATGTGTGTTGTTGTTTCTGAGGTTAAAAGAAGTGTTTTTTAATGACTATAATTTTTGCATGCCTGTCAACACGCTTTTTTTTTTTTTGGGTCTGGTTACTCGGGTGCACATCAAAGGCACAAAGAACATCAGTGACGACAACAATGCAAGCCGCGAAATAAAGAGGGGAATTCTCTCATTATGCTTTACTACCAATTAAGCAGTGTAGCAGGCTGTTCACATACAAAACAATGCGCCCAGTCACGGCGCGCTCATATTCTTGACAAAAATTCAGTAGCAAGTTTCCTTTTGGAAGCATGTAGTCGTATTCAGAGAGCGTCTGAGGCTGCTGGACTCTTTAATAGAAAATTAAAGGGAAAATGGTGCTAGCACAACATGAGAGAGACGAGTCCCACAGCCTTCTATCAGTATAAATATTCATTTGTTTTAATCTTCTTTTGTACGCTCTGCAAGGCAACTGTTTGTGCAAAATCTCTCTTTCTCTTGCCACCCCATAAAGCACCCACTTATATAGATTTTACCCGCATGTCAATTCACTAGCTGTCCTATTTCATTTTTCCTGAATAATATATTCTACCCTCCCAATATTCTCTGGAGCATCTGACAGACAATATGGGTCTCAGTGAATTCCCGAACTCATAATCCAATTTCATAATTCTCAATTCCCCTTTCCCACCAGCTTGCCAAGCCGAGAGCAGCAGAAGCTCAGAGGGATATGTGCACTGACGTGTGGACTGTCAGTGAGTGTGAGCAGCAGGGTTAGAGGTTTAGTCCAGCAGGCTGCTCTGAATGTACAATAAACTGCAGGTTTAAAAACATTTTTTTCTCCAGGTGACGTTCTGGCAATTGCAGGTCCCTTATCGCTCTCCTGAGAGTCCTAAAGTGACTTCAAGGTCTTCAACTTTGTGGATGTGTAAAGGTTTTTTAAACACTGTCACTGGCATAAGCAGCCCTTTTAATTCTTTATGCACCTGCCACATTGCTTCAGATGAGGGTTTTGTTTACACTCTTATTGCCATTTAATTCTTTGTAAAAGTCAGCCTGATCCTTCTGGAACTGTGCCCCAGAACATGCAGTATCTGTTTGTCAGTGAGTTTACCTCATAATTCCCCTTTTTTATTGTTCTTCCTGAGTATATGAACTGTATGTGTGTATGTGAGAGACAGAGAGAGCAAGCATGTTCCTAAGCTCTCCCCAACCCGTCGCGTCCTTACCAAAGCCTGACGCGTCTGTGGCCCGTTGCTTGGCTCTGAACTCAAATGTCTTGGCATCCATTCATGGGTACACAAGCGTGATATTGAATCACACAAAGAGAGAGAGCTCTGATTTCCCCACTGGGTTTGCCCTCTGTGGCCTCTCGCCGCCACCCCACCCCCTCTCACATTGGGTGGCACAGAAACGCATCATGGCCAGAGGAAGGAAACTCAGATGATGTAACGACAGAGGACCACGGGCAGCTCGATGAGACAATGACAGCGTTCTCATATCAATGCCGTGCTTTTCTTTCTTGTTGTAAGAATGAGACATTTTTCGGAGCTGACCACCATTTCTCTCTTCTCTTGAAGTGAGTCTGTCGGTTTCTCTGTCTGGAAAATCCTGTTTGATAATTCCGCTGCACTGTAGACAAGCATTGACCAGTCAATATTTATGCCATGAGGACTGTCCCTGTATGCGTTTATTAGCACGCTGCCTCATTGACTCACACGGTCGGGGGTCCGGGGTTACGCATTGACCAGCTGATGTGTAATGTGGAGCATGATGTAGGTTAATGATCAGTGGGAACAAAGGCTACAACAGCAGACGCAAAGAATGTTTCTTTCCATTTCTTCTTGTCTGGAGGTTTTTGGAGCGGATCCTGTGCTTTGCTCGGGGGCACCTCAGCAGGGCGGTCCTCCTCGATTATCGCCATGCCGACTGAAAACCGACTCCTGCTCTCCTGCCTGCCAGGCTTGCACATCGCCCCTCTTCTGTTTAATACCTTCATAGATTTTATTTATGAACATGCACAAATCTGGAAGTCCAGCTTGCTGGCGCGCTGCTAGACCACTCTCAAGAATTAAATCATAATCTGCCAGAGCAGGGTAGACACAGGATGAGTCTGTAAAATTCAGCCAGGCCTTTTGTGCACGCATGACGAGAAGACTGCGTCGGGTTATTCTGCCGCTGCTTTTGCCGGCTTGTCAAGTTGATTAGTAACCCCCATCATGAGAGGAAGGAGCTAACTGTGCTTGTGTCACATTCTACGTGCCAAGGTTTTCTTTCATGCCATCGGGGAATCAATGGGGACTTGTTTCTGCATGTGGCACTTTTTTTCTTTCTCCGTTTCCTGCGGAGGTGGTGTGCAAATCGATGGCTTTGAACTCAGACGAACAGCAATTCAGATGGGAGCCAGGCGTTAAATGAAATCCTGCCCACCAGAGACACGCTCGGCCAAATCGCCTGATGCAGAAAAATGTGTTAATCTTTAAGAGGTAGATCTCCCAGATCTATTTTTCTTAAGCATACCCACCAATTACTCGATAAGTGCATTTACTTAATAATATGCTGAGACGCTAAGAATCACTGTGACATTACAGTATGTTAAACTGTTGCCTGTTTAGTGTCCCTGCACAGCTCTGTATAGGTGGACAAGCCGTGCCAAGCCAATTACTTAACCCTGACCCAGGGTGGCAGAGAATCAGAGGGGCTGTGGACCAAGTCACTGTCCGTAATCTTGACAGGAAAGCACTGAAGCAGTGGCTCAGCTCTAATGTGGAAACTGGAGATGCCCTTGACTCCAATCTGGAGCTGCAGAGAGGTGGCTGTAGACTCGGGGACGACTCTGAGATCTGCTGCGACAAAAACACATGGCCACACACACAGTGAAACACTGATAATATGATTACGGAGGTGCTGGGTCTTAAGTCTAGACTTAAGGCCTCAGGGTCTTGACTCGGTCTCTTTTTCTATTTGCTTTCAACCTTTATCACATATACTGCTTCACAAACCTATTGTCATGAGGGCTGATAGCAGCTCTTTGTACTTTCCTGAGAGGAGAGAGACGCCCCAGAGCCATCTATTCTTATTCACTTTCTACAAACCAAGCTCTCTGAGGCCACGTCCAGCCTAATGTGGATAGTGTTGAAGACACCGTTTAGGTGTTTGGAGCATTCTGTCCACACTAATGATTTCAGATTGTTTTCTAGAAGCTCTCACTACACGCTGGAGCGCCAAAACAATGAGACAAAGTTCCCTCCGAAGCTCCAATTGTGACTTCTGCGTTGTGTTCAGGGTCTATTTTTCTGTTTTCAGGTGACTACGCAACTATAAAGAATTGTTTATACGTGTTATTGTCTTCTCAGTGGATTTAGCAGGATTTCTGGGTGTAGAATTGTTTATTAAGGTAAAAGCATTGATATTCTGACATTGTGCTGTTCTTGCACAGAAACTCTAACATTTTTTTTTTGGATGAAACAAGCGATAAACACTGACATGTTTTCACCTCGTAAAGTTTGATTCAGTTTGAATTATGCTTTTGGCTTCCTGACTATTCACTCTTCTTTTAGCTCAACTTAGCTCTCTTCCAACTCCTGAGACAAATGTCTGGCTATTATATAACCTGCTCCACTTACTAGTCAGTAACTAGCTGCAGGTAATGAAGTAAGTAACCAAAATCATGAGCTGAGAGATGCTGAAATAGCCCATGCATGAGTAGCATGTATGTATTGTTTAGAATACATTACCTACTTTTGTCTTCATCATGCAGCCAGTGTGTGTTGGAGACCCTAAAGATAATAAAACATGACTTGAGGTGAACCCAGCAGAACCAGTGGTGTGCTGCACGCATTGCACTAATGCCCACACAGACACAAACACACTGACCCTTGAACACTTCCACATCAGTTTATGGAGATTGCCCGTGCTTTTCAGGACTGAACAATAGGTTTGAGTGGCATCGTGAGAGTTGGAGCGGGATTAGGCCTAACCTCCGAGGGCTCTCTCCAAAGCCCCTTTTGTATGTGTTTGTGACTAGACTGTCGGTCCAGTCTAAGTCACACGGTGATTACTTCGAGGTTTGCCTAATGTGCAAGGACAAAAATCTTGCTTCTCTTTCTCTTGCTGTCCAATGCGCCTAAATGTTACAGGAATAGAGAGCTGATGTCTCCCAGTAGTCTGTAAAGTTTTACACAGGCCAGTTTATCTGCCTCTGTCTCCATCTGTATGTTTGGCAAAACAGACAGATGATTTGATCTCGGAGCTCTGTGCATCCCCCTCTTGGCTTCACCTCCCTAGTTAGCCGTTTCAGCCTGCTGACAGCATCCGGCCAGTTGTATTTTCAGCTGGCTGAGGAAGCACAGAGGGAATCAGCAAATCTTGGCAATCATGTCTTCAATGTAATTGGCAGCCTCAGCCAGTAATCATGCTTTCTCTGTTAATAATAGTGCATCTCCTCTTCCTGATTGTGTAAGGGCATTAAGATGTTGTCTTTCTTTCCCCAGTTCTCGTTTTTACAGTGAAGGAAATGCAGGAGGGTGGGCACTTCACCAGAGGGTCAGTCGTGCATGAACAGAAAATTACTGGGAGAAATCACTTTGCCTTCCCGTTTGATTTTGAGATTCAGCAATTACCCCCTGCCCTCTATTCATCATTCCACATGCTGTGGCTCATGAATGAACACACAGCTGGACTGTACGTGGCGCACATGTGTGCGTGAGACGCTTTCTTCGCATGTGTCTCGGCGAGTGTGTGCGTCTGATCAGCAGCCCTCTCCATCTTCTGAGACGTTGACCTGGTTTCTGGTGTCAAGTGCTAGCATGGTCAGGGGTGGTGAATAGGTGCTCCATTCATCCAGTGGAGTAAGCATTTGACAGTATCGGTCCACCATTAGGCCCCGTGATGGATGCTCCACGGTGTGGGAACAGATGGGTGGAGGCCGCTAAGGGTGGAAATGGGATTTGTTTGTAGGCAGACAGTCTAGATTTACTGCAGGAATTCATTCATCCACAGCATGTGGTTTTATAACAGCACGTTTCACATTTAATTTCTTACAGTTATTTGCAGTGGATGTAACAGAGGATTAAGCTTATATTCCCAAGTGTTCTGGAAAATGACATGGAGTATCGCAGTATGAATTAGGACTGGGCAATAAAGCAATCTGGATACATGATTGGGATCAAATTTATGTCCATAATGATGATTAACTTAGTACATTTTTTACTAGCCAGACTAACAGCCTGCCACACGGCACAAATAAACAGCCCGTCAGTCTGCTGCCTCTGCTCTCTGTATCTCAGCCTGTTCGTCGAGGGTGGGGGCTGAGCTCCTCACACACAGGCAGCAGACAGCAGCACAACTTGACAGCAGAGCCCAAAGTGGAGGGAATGAAACAGACTTCAGGATATATTTTAGCAGAGTCAATGACGACAATGCTGATAATCCATAAGTGCAACAAAAGGGAGACAGTGTGATCAATTTCTTAAGCAGCTGCAGAACAGAACTTGCTGAAATGTGACGTCTTCAGTCACTCCGTCCACAGTAACTTGCTGCCTCTTCTTAATCCACACCTGGTTTGTTTTCCACAGCCTTACCGAACTCTTGTTATCCTTGTAGCATCATCATCCATCCGTCCGTCCGTCCGTCCGTCCGTCCGTCCGTCCGTCCGTCCGTCCGTCCGTCCGTCCGTCCGTCCGTCCGTCCGTCCGTCCGTCCGTCCGTCCTCCCTCTATGCCGCTTATCCAGACAAGATGGCACTGTAGAGCTGTACTTTTAAAAAGGTAAAACCTTTCAGGATTTCAGCAAGGCAGAAAACACCGATGGAGTCGAGGAATAATAATCAACTGTAAAAAGCCAGAAGCTACAAGTTGCCAAAATCCATCCATCCATCCATTTTCTATGCCGCTTATCCCTTTCGGGGTCACGGGCGGGCTGGAGCCTATCTCGGCTGTCAACGGGCAGGAGGCGGGGTACACCCTGGACCGGTCGCCAGCCAATCGCAGGGCACAAACACACAATCATCCACACTTACACTCACACCTAGGGGCAATTTAGAGTCACCAATCATCCTAATGAGCATGTTTTTGGTCTGTTGGAGGAAGCCGGAGTACCCGGAGAGAACCCACGCATGCACGGGAAGAACATGCAAACTTCACACAGAAAGGCCCGACCCGAGAATCGAACCTGCGACCTTCCTGCTGTGAGGCTGCGCCACCGTGCAGCCCCATCATACATCTTGATCAATATCAATATTGAGCAATATGGAAAGAATTACTTCTCTGCCATATTGCCCAAACATTGCAAAACAAACAACAATACATAGTACACATTTATCTTGAATATGTAACACACTCTTTTGTACGCTGTGTGTTGCGCTTGCTTGTTTTACTCCGTCCTACTGTATCATTGATGTGTGTTTGCATGCCCAGAGCGAGGACCCTGCAGTGTATGCATGTGTGTTTGCTATCCTCATCGGTTGTTTGCCCCTGTTTGCATGGATGAATACAAATAGGGCCGAGTTCCTTATGGCTAGAGATGCTGGAGTGAGTAAGATTTTTACCCCCTGTCCCTGTTTTCTGCAATCTCTTAACACAGACGTTGCCGTGCTCCTGGCTGGCTTTTGGTGTTACTCATGTCCCCTGACGCAGCCCAGAATAATTTGGTTTTGTGTTATGAGTAATATTGTCACCCCCCCTCTCCAGCGTCGTCTCGTGACCCTCAATACAGGCCCAAGTGTGAGCGCTGCTGGCCTGTTGTCCTGAGCAATGAGCATCATGTGCATTTTTGCTGCTCTGTGTACCTCATTGCTACTTGTTTTTGTTTCCTTTGACCCTCAGTTCACCCTTTAGTAGTTTTGCTGCAGTTGGTGTTTCTTGTCTCGTCTCTTCTGTTTCTCTCTTGCTGTGATGTATTTCTCCATCCAACTCTCTTTCTTTTTCTATCTAAAAGAAGTAGAGGGAAATTACCTCTGCTGCTCCCTTGCATCGCTCAGCATGTCTTTTTACCTCTGTCTACCACTCTGCCCACTCTCCCTTTCCCTTCCTCATCAGCTGCACCAACATCATCATCCCTCCTTCCTCCACTCATCCCCCAATCTCAAACCCACACCTTCACCTTGGCGTGAGGTGGACCGGGCTTATCTCTGCTCTGGCAAACATTCATTCGCCCGCTGCTGTCCCCCACTCCTCCATCCAGTCCTTTTACCCCTCATCCGCTGTCCTTCTCACCTCTCCAATTCTCCTCCTTTCTCCTCTTCTTTCCAATTTCCACAGCTCAAATGAGATGTTGTGTACAGAGCAGAGTGTGTACATTCCTTATCACCAGTTCCTGTCCGGGTATTAGGTGGGGGAAATGGGCCTGTAATGAAACAGAGAGTACTGCTGTGCAAACACACACCCGCCGGGTTTGTCGTTTTTTTTGTGTGTGTGTAAACGTATGTGTGTATGTGTGTGCATGCGCATGCACATTGTGGCAAGTGGCTGATTAAGGTCACCCTGTTTCTCATCTCATTACTTTGTCCACTGTCCTCTCTACTCCCATCCTGTCTCTCTCCTTCAGCCTCTTCCTACTTCTTCTGTCTCTTATCGTTTGTCTCTGTTCATGCCTCCCACTGTCTGTCCCTTGGTTTGTCTCTCTCTCGTATCATCCTGCCTGCTGCCTCAATTACTGCTCCGTCCTCTATAGTGTGTACTGTATTTGACAGGTATTTGTGCACAAAGTACTTTGTATAAAGAGATGTCTGTACTTGCAAGTGCATACAGTGCATATGTGTAGCATGCGCCTGTCTCTCTGTTCCCGTCATTCTTCCCCATCTGCACACCACCACCCTCTACTGTGGTCCGTGCCCTCTTTGCTCCACTGTTCCTCATGCATAGTAGATGCGTTTAGCAACAACAGCAGAACAACACAAGCTCCGTCTGTGTGCAGCCTCCGGCTTCCCACACTGCCGTGTTGTCTGGCATGACAGTTGAATGTCTTCTGTCTTTGCAGAACTGGTTTCAGGGAGCGCACTTTCACTCAGCCCACACTAAGCAGAATGAGCTTTTGTCTGTAGCAGTGACATTCTTCCTCAATCCTCCCCTTTTGGTGTACAGCGATCAGTCTTCAGGAGCCTGCTTGAAATAGTCCGCTTAATTGGATAGTGTTGAGCTCTAAAGACGGTGTAATGCCTATTAAAGTGTGTCAGATCAGTGAATGATAGGTAGTCTTACTGTGAGATGGTGTTAGCCTCTGAGTTTACACCACTGATTGGTAGAAGCTGCAATTAGAATTATTGTATGTATTGTATTAATTATTATTGTATTTGAACAAGATAGAATATTTATCCTTGTTAATATGATGGTATCCTAGAGATGTTCCTTAATATCATCTTCAGAATTATATTTTTCAGACCTCACACAATAACGTTTTCTCAAGGAATCATTATTAACATTGATCAAAGAGGTCATCATGTCCACGTTAACATTTTCGATTTCAGTCAGGTAAAACTGTATCGTAAGCTCAGTCGTTAGGAGTTCAGCATTTAACCACCATTTAGTCTCACAACCTGATTTGATATAGCATATTGACAAGCTCTGGGAGAAACGGGTGCTGCAGAACTAACACGAACGCAAAAAATTCAGGCAGTGAAGAGAGGTGCAGCCAGAAACACTGCAGCGATCGAATGAAAGAGGGTGGAGAGATGGTGTCAGGTTAATACAAGCTCACGGCTCAGGGGAGGTCCCGTCTTGGCTGTACAGTAGTAGGTGTGTACACCAACAGGAGGAAGGTATTGTGAGTGTTGCTAAGGGTAACAGATTGAAATATGCTTCTGTGCCTCCAGCTCAGTCTCGGGTCATCTCGGTTGCCCAAGGCGATGGTTTTCAACATTAAATCCTCCTACTGGATGCATGACTGGTTGCCCAGGGAGATGACCGCAAGGGTCTGGTACACCATGAGGAGAGCGGAGGCTGGTTCATATCTGTGCCCAACTGTTAGCTGCCCTCTCGTTCATTTTAGTAACAATGATCATTTAAATTTAATGTTAGCTAATGTTTCCTTAGGTCAAACAGAATTTGAAAACGAGTGTTTGTGCAGTCTTGTGTAACTTCTGTATGTACAGAGGTTTCCATCAGGAACATGTCGCTCGGCTCAGTGCGTCATGAATGGCTGCATAGTGATGAGAGTTCAGATATGGGTCATAAGGCACTGCACATCAGTCACAGATGAATAAACTGTGGCAGCTGCTCTCCTCTCCTCCCCTGAAATAAGGTAGTACTCTGTAACTATACACTTGAGGACAGAGGTTAGATATTATTGTATATAATTAGTAGTGGGGCTGCATGAGGTTACGTAAACCTTGTGTGTCCATGACCAATACAGATCTGTGTTCATAAATGGTCTGTTATGAAGAGTGGTCATTTCATGTGTGTGAAATCTTAACTGTCCCGTGTAGCAATATAAAACAACAAACTGGAGCGTGAATTCAAGTCTGCTGTTGGAGGGCGAGGGGCATCAGACGAAATCTGTTTATTAAGGATAATGTGAAGTGCTGACAATGAAGGTGCATGAAAAGTGAATGCAAATAAGATCGAAAAAGAAATTAAGCAATATGTGATGCGTTTCAGGAAAACTGTTTAAAAGAACGCAGCAGCTTCACATAATGTGATAAAACCTCTAACCTGCACGAAATGATAATGAAAACTTCTCTCGACCAACATATGAGACCTCTAGAGCTTAAAAAAAATTACTTTTAGCTGTTTGATAAATTAACCCTGAGAGGCTTTTTCCCGCATTGATACCAGCTTGTTTTCTCTCCCATGCTGAAGCAGTGAAACACGTGATGTCTGCATGCATACCGAAAACGTTACGTATGATGTTACATATTACATGACCTGATGGCATCCAGCCACAGTGACAGATGATGAATGCACAACACAGTTATATCTGTTTTTGATTTTACATCTGTCAGTGAGCATCTCGCCAATTTAGTCTTTGGTGTGTCTGCTTGTTTAAGGATGTTGCCAAGCAGGAAGACACAGAAGCCTGAGTTATTCTGACACCATGCTCGGACATGTTGTGATGCGGCTCTGCAAATCAGGGGAAAAAATGCATTGATTGAGGCCCTGTCTTTTCTGTTCCACGTAGCAGATGCAGAAAACCGAAAAACTTTCTTTCCCAGTTCAGTTCTGAAAAATGTCTGCAGAAAGACGAATCTGATTTCCATATTTAAAGTTTTAAAGAGAAGAGAAGTAAACAGGAATTTTGCCAAAATTACTTTGTGAATAAAGACATACAGTGGACACATAAAGTAGACCAATTCACTTTTGAATATAATCCACAATGGTGAGTGAGAGAACCACATCTTATACTGAATCTCCATCCAGTATGTGAAGGCGATGAGCAGAGGCATTCAAGTACAACGCAACTCTATCATCAGTAACAGGTAGAATGGTAGACTCAACCAATTTCCCTTTCACACAAAAAAGAAACTTTGCTAAACTGAGTAACTATTTTCTCAGACAATGCAGATCTTGCTGTTCCTGAAGTGGTAAAGAACATCAGTTTTGTTTAATCTGCATTTTGAACAAGTTGCAGTTGACAAAGCTGCCCTCTATCAAATACACGCTGAAGATAAGCAACAGCCTTTGCGGGAGTGGGTGTGAAGCATAACTGACAGTGTGATCAGTTTAGAAATGAAAAGCTGACTTTTAAGCTGCAATTTATGTATATAGTAAATAATAATGGGCCCAGAACCAAACCTTGTGGGCTCTCGTGCGGACTTGCAGCACCTCTAAGGCAGCACCCTCTGACTGAACGGCCTGGGATCTGTCTGTGAGATAGTTAGCAAATCACCCACTTATGTTTTTCAGAAAAACAAATAGCTGTAAGACGCCTAATTAAAGTGTTGTGATCAACAGTATCAAAGGCCTTTGATCGAAAAGGAGTCTATAAAAAGAGAAAGACAACACTGCTTGTTATCACAGGCTTCTGTAATATTTTATGACCTTCAGAAGTGATGGCACTATGGTTTCTGCTGAATCCTGGAACATAGACAGTAGAGAGTTGATGGCCAGGTGTTCTTTTACCTGTTCACTGACCTATTTGTTGACAGGATTAAAAATGTGAGTATTTCAGCTGTAGATTCTAATGCCAATTTTAAAAACAGACAGGCTCTAAAGGACCATCCTTCTTTTAGAGCTCTGTTGTCGTAATGCGGGTGAAATGAAAGACCTAAACTAACCCTGTCAATGATTGGAGGTGGATTTTTAGAGTTAAACCGAAACCCAAAGGATACATTTCTCTCTTGTCAGTTATCCTGAGATCGTCAGTGAAGATACTGGGGGGGAGATTAAGTGAGTTGCAGGCAATGATTTGATGATTTTTCAGAACTTCTTTGGATTTTTGTGGTTATGGATGAGTAAAAGTCTGCTTTCTGGAAGAGAAGGCTAAATGAAATTTCTCAGTTGTTCCTGACTTGCGTGTCCTGCCCCATGCTGGGTTCCATTCATGAAGTACGTCTGATAGCTTGGTTGTAAACCAACAATTATCACAGCCTTTAATTCAATTGTCTATTTTATACACAGAGTAGGCTGGGCATCTGCTCAATTAAGCACATTAAAATGATTTCATTGCACTCTCTGCTCACCCCAGTAGTGCCATCTCCCATGACAATCCCTTAACAAAGGAAGTGGAGCTGTCAGATAGCTTCCCCCATTACTCGCATACTGACATGCATCATCAGTTTTATTTATTTCCTTCCCGCTTTTTTGACTCGACTGTCTTATCTCATTTGATGTCTATAAATACACATGTTTTTTTTGGGTTATTTGTTTGTTTTACATCAGGAGACTGATGGGAAGGCTAGAAAAAAGTTTATAGAGCGAGTAAGCCACTTATTGTAAATGACAAACAGGGTCCAAAATAGAGTGATGTTACACACCTGCATTTGCATATTTGACAATGCCAAGGAGCATCTAAATGGAGGTTGTGCTTTGTTCTTGGATCAACTACCGTAGACTGCTATAATAAGGCTGCATCCTTTGTTAGAGTCAACTTGAAATATGCATCATTTACTCAGTGGATTAAAGCTCTTTACAGGTCACCGTCTGCATCAGTTTTAGCCAATAATCACTCCTCCCAACACTTCACACAGCAGTGGGGCCCAAGACAAGGATGTCCACTTTCTCCATTATTGATTTCTCATTTTCATTCAACCTCTTGCAGCCAGCATTCAACAAAACATTTGCACTACAAGTAAACAAACACCACAAAATGAGCTTATATGCAGATGACATATACCTAAGAAAATGTGAACAGTCCTTGCAGAAGTCTTCAGTCTTGTATCTGTATTCTCAAAAGTGATTCCATAAATTGCTCTAAATCTAAAATTCTACTTTAGACTACATACTACAGACTATACTGCAACATTAGATATTGGTTAGCTGTCAGTGCTGTTTTCTCTGAATTGTGCACCATTACTACAAAGCAAGGACAGCCTCACGCCGTGGAACAGCTCTCCCATCTCCTACATCACACTGGTTTAACACTTTCGATTCTATCACAATTAAATTCTGCTGGAAACACAAGAGACCTGCAATCAAATTCTTCGCTCTGCGGAAACCTAGAGACCATGAAGGCTCAGCCGCCCCAAATTTCAGATTCTATCACCTCGAGAAAATCATCTTCAGTATACGGTAATACTCATGTGGTTGCAAGAGAATCAACAATCACAACACCCCTGGCGGCATAAAGAACAATATGACTGCCAAGAATGATCAATATCAGACCTCCTGTTTTTTACCCAGTCACTTTTAAAAATCCATTCAGAGCAGAGACTGAAAGCTTGGAGGAAATCCAGCCAAATAAATGGATACTCCACATATTCAAATAAATTTACCTCAATCTGGCACAACTGGGACTACACATTTGGAACACTTAATATCCTCACAGCTCACTCACACCTGTTCGATCAACTTAAACTCACAACCACCCAGAAAAAACAATTTAAAAAAGTCCTGGATGCAAATCTGCAATAACTTCCTGTCAAGTTCTACACAGAGTTACCTCACCTAATCTAAACTACACAAACTGGGACTCACAGACCTGTGCACACTGCACATTAAAAACTGCTTTCATGCCACTTGGCTCTGCCCGTCCTTTCAGACATTCTGGACAAACATCACACATAAACTATCCTCAGCCGGAGGAGATCTTTCCTTGATCTGAACTGCCACCAAAATATGAACAACCGGGACTGGTCACCTTAACTGTCCCTAAAAAGACAATCTTAGCAAGCTGGAAAGACAGAAGTAACCTCTTAACATCCCAGTGGCACCTTCCACGATCTGAGTGCATTTCAACAGAAAGACTGATAGTGTTCAAAACAGCCAAACAGATTTATTTCACAGATGTTGGGCCCCCTTCAGTCATATCAAAAACCAATATGCGCACACACAGACACACACACACACACAGACACACACACACACACACACACACACACACACACACACACACACACACACACACACACACACACACACACACACACACACACACTCATCCTCACCCAGGTTACAACCTCCCCCTGCTGACATCAGTGCCTCCACTGCCACTTATGATTTATTTATATCAATACATGTATTATTATATCAGTTTCTTTCTCTTTTTCTCCCATGCACACAGATATTTAACAGATTTCCTCTGAACACTGGGCTATTACACTAATTTAAACGACAGTTGATGAACTGAGTGATTTTGTCGCACATCATGAAAAACATGTGCATCATTTTTCCTCCTTTTGTCCTTGAACGTTTTATCCCCCACTCTATCACTCCTCTGTTTTTGCTCCAATAAAATAAAAAGAAAGAAATTAATAAAGCATGTCAGCTTTTAGTGCGGGGCTGTCCGGTGTAACATATATGTCGCAGGCGCAACAGTGAATGAAATGACCACAGTGCAGTGCAATACGTATGTGGGACACAGAACGACAGAACTACAACAAACACTAAAGTGAAACAATGAAGAGAATTGAATTAAGTAAGGTGCAGAAAAGATTCGAGAAGACGACCCTTACATAATAAGTCCTTTTATGTTGTTATGGCCAATGACTTGAATCTGCTGCATTCTGTTCTAGAAATCTTTTGAAGTCTTTGTCACACCGCTCCCCATGTTTAATAGTCTAAATCACTAATAAGAGAACAAAAACACTTTTCATATTTATACTGTACGTGTGATATCAATGTGCAGAGATTTGTACTGCTCATTCTAAGTGTAACCTGCCTGTAATTTACCATCACGGCCAAATAAATAAAGTGTTTGTCTGAAAACATTTCTTGTTAAGGTTTGGATGATGACATGTATGTAACATCAGTGTCCCTTGGCAGTCACATGACCGTTTAAGTGATGAACTACATTACGTGGTTCTAAATTCATCTAAACGTGGTTGGTTAGATGGTAACAGTTACTGCTACAATTTGTGCTACAGTGCTGCAATTTGGATTCAAAACTTTAACTTGCGTTGCATCTGTGCCATGTGCAATAAAAATGAACATTACAGCCCTGCAGTGAGTGTTATGTTGTGAAGAAGGTGTATTTGCCTGTAACAATCTGTAACGTAAAGACCGAGGACGTTAAACACTGCAGTTTGATTTAAGTGTTCATTAAGTGTTTTTAATGGGCCACAGTCCATTGCTGTACAGCCCGTGTTCTGATTTATGATCAGACAGTTGTTGTCCACAGACGACACACAGACACACATGCAAACACACACTAACCAAGTGTTTAGATTTAGGCTGACATAAGAGGCATACAGAATCTGGCCTCTCGCTGTTTGCTGACTGCATTTTTTTCCCCATGTCTCACTGCCGAACCTGCTCTCTCACCTTCCTTTTTGTTTCCAAACCATCGTCAGAGACGTCGATCAATGTGTCCTGTCTTTGCCTTCGTGTTTTGCAGCATGACCAGCCTCTGCTGTTGCGGGAGGATTTGAAAAGGATCACCTATGAATAATTTACACAGAGCAGGAATATGTAAACGGGTAAACAGGCGCAAGAAACAAAATGCAAGCAATTGCAGAAGCTTGCATAGAATTAATTGCCTGGTCAAGGTCCTGTGTTCTCCTTATTCTCCTTACTGAAGCTCTGTCCTTCATGACTGATTCAGGGTCAGCAGGCTGTGGGGATTTCTGTAGCAGGATAAGTGAGTGAAAGGATGGCTGAGGTGGGAGTATAATTTTATTACAATTTCACACATTTGTTTGCTCAGGTTTTTATGTAATTTAGTTTACTCAGCTGTACTGTATGGTAACACATATTGTTGAGCTGGTGAATTTGCATCTTGCACCTCAAAAAGTCTGCAGCTGCAAAGTACTGTTTGAGGGACCTTTACTACACAACTCCTCCATCAGTACCAATACGTAGATTCTTGTGTAATGAGGTTTCTGTGCAGTATTATTTCACTGAAGCACTGTGAAACATCCATGTGGTAAAGAACCCTGTATTGAATTAATCTGTTTAATGACTCAGATAAGACTGAATGGTTTTGGCTGCTGTCACTGGTGGATTTTTGACAGGGAGGGAGGTGAAGGAAGGTTCATAATACTGAGTTTTCACCAGTGACCAGTGGACGATGTGCTGAAGCAACTGTCTGGGTGCAGGGTGGGGTGGGGGGGCATGACAGAGTGGCCCCATTTGAGTTTGTCACCCGGTCCCAGGAGTGACGACGCCGACCCAAGACGAGACCCAGCTGGCTCTCTGGTCGACTCGTATAAGTTTCTTGATCATAAATAGCCAGGGCTGCAGTGCAGGGTGGAGGAGGTTTGTCATCAGGCCCGGCCCCAGCCGGGGCGCTGACTCCCCGATGAGAAGGGAATTTATCACTGTACAGTGATAAGACAAGGCTATTATTGCTGCTGTCCTCCTCCTCTCCCACCCCTCCTTTCCTCCCGCTCCTCCTTGTATGTAACACATAACCTCCTCCTTTTCATCTGAGTTTCGCCTGCTCCCTTGTTCCCCCTTCCCCTGCCCCTCTTTCCCTCCTCCTGTCTTCTTTCATCTTTTATTCTCATGTTGTAACCTCTCATCCACAGCACTGCTGCATTTCCTACCTCCTTTTTTCAGCTGTTGTCCTCCCTCCTTCATAACCCTTCTTCTTCTACCGCTCTTTCTCTTCGCACACAGGCGATATTATCAGGAAAGTAATGACTCCTAGGGACGATGATAATCAGATACTCGGTAGAGGATAATGACCACATCAGGGTTCTACATGGAAACAATGTTGGGGTATAAATTGCTGCAGAAGCATCAGATCGCTGCAGAGAGTGATGAAGAGGAGAGGGAAAGAAGGAGGAGGGACAGGGAAGAAAAGACGAAAGGTGTATAGGAAGCACAAGCGCAAGAGAGACAGAAAGGAATGAGGTGTTGAGAGAAGGAAGATTTATGGAGGAGGATGTTTGTGAGGGAGACACAATGGGAGAGATGGTAAACAGTAAGGTTAGTCAGGGGTCAGTCTTCTCTCAAGTGTTTTGAGGTTTGTAAAGCACTATTTGTCTCCGTCTTTTAGTGATGCGTAGCTAAAGTCCCCATTTTTCTGCTCCTCTCTCTTCCCTCTTTCTGACACCATTGTCTCATCTTCTCGTTGCTCCCACAAGAAAAATCGCTTTGCTCTGTCACATTTTTTTTACATTTCTGACTCACGTATCTTGGTGCCACGAGACTCGAAGCCTGGAACTCGACTCTCAAGTTCATCTGCTGTACGTATTTTTGGATGCGGGCCTGGTGCAGGCTCCTCTCTCATTGTCTCCCAGCGCAGGAGCTCAGCTGTCAGGAACGCAGAAGATGGATGAATTATCACAGAGCGGTCTCCTCCAGCGCTCTCACCTCATTTAGACGCGCTGATCAGGCCTGACTCTTGCTACCATCATGGCAGCACATTAGCTTAGCACCAAGGCCCTCTCCGCCTCTGCTTCTTTGTTTACAAATGTGTGCTAATGAGCGCAATGGCTCAGGAAGCATGCAACCCCTGCATGCTCACTCTAATATCTTCCCCGGTGACACATCAGCTGTGACAGTTGTGATTCTGCGGCGGCTCAGAGTCGCCTCCTTATCTCCTCCACTGTGATTGGAGCAGCTGCCTCTGGGTGTCACTGGCAACCGTGGGCATTGCCTGGTGGTGTGTGTGGATGTGTATTTCTCATGTTGTAGGCACATAAATCTGTTTACACCTGCCTTCCTTATGGGGACAAAGCGCAAGTCCTCATAACCTAAAGCACTTGGGTTAAGGTAAGGGTAAGTGTCCAGGAAATGAAAAAGAAAAAAAGTCACCAGAATTGATGGGATGGTGTGTGTATGTGTGTGTGTGTGCACATATGGTGTGTATCTCTGCACTTACAGAGGCATAATTAACACCCTGAAGACCGAGAACTCTGGATACTTAGCCTTTATCTGGTGATACATAATGATGCACATACAATGAACAGGCACACCAAGGCACCTAGAGAGTTTATGCTACTTGTATTTCTTCTATACCACATGCAGCAGTTGTGTGTGTGTGTGTGTGTGTGTGTGTGTGTGTGTGTGTGTGTGTGTGTGTGTGTGTGTGTGTGTGTGTGTGTGTGTGTGTGTGTGTGTGTGTGTGTGCGTGCATGTGTGGCCTTGGATTAAGTCCACCCACTTTGGTCAGTGTCGTTTGTCACTCTGAGAGCGGCTGCTGCAGCTTCCTCTTCTCTGCCTCACTCTCTGGCTCTCTAGCTTCAGTCTGCACTTCCTTTTTTATATATTGTGTCATTGAACATGATGGAAATGCTTCCCTTTTGCACTTGCATTTCCATGGCAACCCAGAGCGGGGCCAAAGCAGACCTTAAAGGCCGGTAGACAGCCAGTGGAGTTCACAGAGACCTTGGGCACTAAGCAGCAGGAGGAGATGGGCAGAGGCAGACAGCCATTTAGAGGTGAGCAGGGCGAGTGGGCTGGCAGGTCGCGGATGGATCAGGCTGCTTTGCTCAGCAGCCTGTGGCCAAATACTAACTAGATGGGAGAGTGGCAGAAATTTATCATTTTTTTCCTTTTTTTTTTTTTTTACTGTTTGTCCAATATGAGTTCCTAGCTAACTAGCCCCTAAAAACATCTATCAGTCAGATATAAACGTCACTGGAGCGCAGATGGTCGACAGATAAGCACCTCCTGACTTTCTGTTTGTAGATGTATTGAATGCTTAATGGAACTCTTCACTTTCCACACTGTGGTAAGTAGTGAAAGAGACGCATAAACGGCCGTAGATTGTCTTTCACATTTGTTCAGATACTACGTTGATGTTCATGGCCTGGCAATGCAATAGGGTCCATTTTCTCTCAGGCTGTCTATTAGCGCTGCTGGGCCCTGGAGCTCTGATTTTATGTTTGTCTGCATCCAAGACATTTAGTTTTTTGTTATTTGAAATTTTCTAAGTGGCAGCTTCAGTGAGCTATTAGTGGAGTGCAAAACATTACAGAAGAGGGTCCGAGAGTGGGACCTCTTTGACCCTGACCCATATTACAGCACATTAGGCATCCTGCAGGCCTACAATCACATTTTCTTCCTTACTGCATGCTCCGCTTTCTATCTTTTATCCCTTCAAATTCTCTCTCTCTCTCTCTCTCTCTCTCTCTCTCTCTCCTTCCCTTGCTCCTCTCAGACTCCCATTTTCTCTATTTATCTCATCTCTAAAGCCTTGTTATACTTCTTGTCTTAATGCACTCTCGCTTTCCTCAGAAGGCTGTGTTGTTAGAGCTGAACTAAAGGCCAGGGAGTGCAGTACTCAGAGCCAGGGCCTATTCATCAGTTTCACAGCAGCCCTCCACTCTGCTTCATTACTGACTGGCTAATGGCACAGATCAGTGCAGTTTATTTGCTATAATTAGCTGGCTCCATTTGGCCAGCACAGCCCCAGTGAAGCCTGCTACACTTATGCTGCCCCCTACCATGCCACCCTGTGTATATACTGTATATGTGTGCACACAAATGCTTGGCTGTTGTTTCGGAAAGTGTCATTAAGAAACTATACTGGCCCATCAGTTTAACATCCTCCATTGGCTTGTGTCAGCCACGTCTTGTAACGTCATGCCTGATTGCAGAGCAAAAAGCCATGAGGCTTGTAAAACTTTATTAGCTCTGCACACAGTCAAGTGTATTGGAAATGCATTGCAGAGAGAGGGGGGGATAGGGTAAGGGAGGGAGGGTGTGAGTGACTAAGTGAATCAGTGAATGGCTGACTAAGTAATGATTGAATGAGCGAACACAAGAGCTACTGGGAAATGGAAGGCTCTCGCCATTTGATTACACCCTCTTGTTTCACAACATCCTCACACCTAAAGGACTGGATAGTTTGATTGATGGTGACTCCCATAACAACATATATCACTGTTGGAGAGTCCTAGCAAAAGGCCAGTACGGTGAAGGCAGACCTTTGTAGTACCGGACCTTGGTCGTCACATTAACATTGTGAAACTTTTGTAGTTTGCTTAGGTTTAGGCAACAAAGGTATTTGGTTAGGTTTTGGAAAAGATCATGCGTTTAAATAAGTACGCTATTGTTACGTACGTGAACAAACTTCAGTACATTTTTAAGATCACATGGGACTTTCTTGCTCTTTACACTACATTGCCAGTGCTCCAATCATAATTACAACAGATACAAGAGGTTTGCTGCAATAAACCACCTGTCTGAGGGTCGCTTTGCCATCAATCTGAAACGCGCCGAGCCTCTGCAGCTGGGGCAAGAACAGCATCCGTCAACGGCCGTATTTCTGATGAGAACTGGCTCCTTCATTACGTCTCTCTCACAGACCCCTGTCCTTGTATCCCAATCAACTTCTTCTTACAGTCTCCGGTCCCCCCCTTGACTTCCAATTTAATCTCCTCCCCCGTACCCTCTCGCATTCTCCACCCTTGCACCCCGGTCCCTCTGTCACTTAATCTCCCCGTCCTTCGCCCACTCCGGTGTTCTTAAAAGCTGCAGCCTCTTGTTTTGTCGTCCTATGCAATTTTAATCTCGTTCCCCAATAGGGGGAGAGGAGGCGAGAGGTGTATTTAACGTTCTCCCACGACTGCTGGTGCAAGCTCATAGGGAGCACTGCCTACGTCACCGGATTGGAGTCACAGTGTACTCGCTGAGTGGAGGAGATCAGTCCATCAATAATTTACACTGATCACTGTTGCTGTGCATTCTTCTGTAACCTTTTGGTCTGTTCATCCTTCCAGACCTTCTTTCCATGTCTCAATGTTCGATTCTTGCTTATTGTTTCTCCCAGTATTCAGTGTCTATCCATCATTTCCACTCGCTCTTTCTGCTTACATTCAGCTGTTGGCTACTTTATTAGGTAAACTTGCTCCGTGAAGCAAAACAGCCACCTCCTCCACACAGCAAATCAGCACAACTCTTTGTAGACAAGGTCAAGAGACTCATTTGCTGTTAAACCACACTTTAGAGCAGTCATGATGGATAAGCTAAGCAACTTTGATTGGTTGTTCCAGTGCCAGAGGTTGTCTCAGCATCTCAGAAACAGCTGGCCCCCTGGGATTTTAGTATGATAAAGCAAAGGGAAACGTACCGTCGGCTGCACTAAAGCAGGCAAAAACACCTTGGCAATGACGAAGGTCAGAGGCAGATGGCTAACAGGGAGGCCACAAGTATGCAACAGCTCAGTACAACAGGACATGTCTGAATTCACTTCATCAACAGCAGTAGACTGTGCTGGGTCTCAATCTGAGGCGAGAGAGCAACAGAGTGGTCGCATAATTAGCAATCTTTAGCGATTTACATCACCAAGTCATCCATCAATCCTGACTTGTGTCAAAGAAACAGGCTTGTGGTAACTGTGTGGGAGTATTTTCTTGCACAAATTAGGCCCCGTGATACCAGATGTTGAGCTTCATTTGAATTCCTGTAAACTAAAGAATTGCCGCTTACCAGTAACCCTTTGCCACATGATTACCTCTAGCAAGGAGAGAATCACAGCAAGCCTCTTTATAATCTGAAAAGTGTTTACAGAAACGATGAGTAGCCAGCATAGTCTCTGGGACTCAATCCAACAAAACATCTTTGGGATGAGATTGAATATGGGGTGAGTATGAAACCATTGCTTAAAAAGTCTGTGGGTAGCGCAAGATGCTGTTGAGTCAGCATGGATCAAAATAAATAACGAGGGTTTCCAACACCTCTGAAATATATTTGACTCCTACATCAGTTGCTTAATATGATAATTTGATGAGTTTATGAGTAACCCTAACCCTAAACTGTAACCTTAACCCTTCCTTTATAGTTGATTAATCATAATAAATTTTTTGAACATTCTACGTGTGAGGTCTCTAAAATTTGAGAATCTTCGTTTGTATAATTGAATATTTTTTAACCAGGCTTGGTTAGATAAAACAAACATTTTACATAATGTTAAAATAGCGAAAAGCTTTCTAGACATGAGCGACGTGTGTATCTGTGACCATGAAGCATGTAGTTCAAGCATTTCTTGCCTTGCTTGCGTTCTGTTAGTTCTCCTTTAATGTCGAACATTAAGTGTGCTTGACTGCGCCTTTTCAAAGGAGACCATGTAGGAGCCGCTCTTCAGATAACACTGGCAAATGAATTGTGATAATGACCGTTGGCGTTGCTCTACAACCACTCTGAGCTGCTGTTAGACTGTGTGCTTTTATTTCCCTAGTTTACCAGAGGGGCTATTACACGGAACAGATCCTGAGGGCTCTCGAGCGGATTATTATTACCTAACGTGTTAATGCCGAACTTTGTCACGTACGTTCAAACTACCTCCAACACAACCATCTCACTTTTTTGCATCTCTTCCTTAATGTTCCAATTTCTCATCTTTTCTCTCCTAACTTCCCCTCATTGCTGTTCTTGTAGCTCATGCTGCACTCAGTTCTTTGATTCTGTGATTAGCATTCTGCTGTATCACCACGCTGTCTATCACTTAACATACAGTGGAGCACCGCCTTGCAGCGAAACCCAGCAGTTGTTGTCAGTCTTGTTCAAAGATAAAGCAAGACACAGAAACACAACGCACACACGCATATTCATACAGCGTATTGTATGCATATGCGCGCAAACACTGAAATACACACATGCATATAAATTGTCAGAGGAGCAGCGGAGATGAGAGCTCTGACAGCTGTAGTTCGCCGAAAGCTATGAAGTTTAGAATATCATTAGCTTTCAAAGGGCAACCAGGCAAGGTGAACTTATTACTCAAAAGTAGAGGAAGCTGGAGAAAGTTTTCCCCATTCCTTGTGTCTATCTACAGATTACACCCACATCAACCTTGGATAAGCCCTTTGTTTATTGTGGCTTTTAATATACTGTCACGTAATCTCCAAAATACTCCAAAAAAACCTGTCACTACTGTACCTCTGTCCTCTGTCACAGGGGTTGCATACCACCGTCTTATCTGCACGGTGAATAGTGGTGCAGTTTTAGGACCGGGGGACATGAACAGATTAGGCAGAACATAAGAGAGGAAGCTCCTAAGTGATTAGTATTCCGCCTGGTCTCCTGCTGGTGGCAGAGCTCGTAGTCGATTGGCTTCCATTAACCTGCCAGTCTGCTCTTCATTACTTCATTAGAGTCCGCGTTGAGGCTTGAGGAAGTCCCGTCACAGTCCAGGGACTGTGACTTGCTACGGCTCGCCAGACTAACCACACCTCACGGCTGCTGCACACTGTGTGTGTGTGTGTGAGTGTGTGTGTGAGTGTGAATGCCTGTTTCTCAGTGCACCCTGTTCTTTTCTTTCTTTTTTTGTCACTTGAGCCTTCAGCTAACTGTGACTTTCCTGATACTGACCTGAAACTCTTGAAACTATTTTTAACAATATTTTATGGCTAATTTTCTGCGGGTTGTATTTCCCATCTTGTGTCATTGTGTCACAGACATTCTCTGTGTTCTATTTTCATCCTTATTTTTATCTTTTGTTTACTATTATCAAGCAGGGTTTATTCTCCATTGTAATTTACGTTAATTAAGGCATTGTATCCCTGTTTTAATGCATCTTTATCTTATTTTTCCATCTTATTTTCCATTGATATTGTTTCTCTTTTTTTCATGCAATTTCTTAGTTTCAATCACTTTGAGCTGCATTTCGTGTATGAAAGGTGCTACAGTTTAGTCTGCAGATACAGTTTCATTATTATTATTATTATTACTTTGTATTGGTGTCCATGAGTAAATGACAACAATAGTTGAACAATAGATGATGGTTTCGTACTCCCAGCATAGGATAAAAGGTTTGTATGACTTATTCGCTTTCCACAGTACCGTTTGATTCGCTCATCAAACCCCTACTTCCTGACAGCAGAGAGTAATATTCATGACCAAGACTTCCTATCTGACGAGCTCCACGCAGGCATGTGTCCGCGCACGCATGCATACATTTAGTCAGGACACTCACACGTACGCTCACGCACACACATACACAAACTTATCTTTTAAAAGCGTTAAGGAGTGCTCAGGGATATGTTGGCAAAGAATGTTTGAACATTTGTCCACGCGCTCTCGCTCGCTCTCTCTCACACACGCACACACGCGTTACAAGTGCTTTGCCATTCTCATTATCTTCTCCTTTTGGGATTGTTGAAGAGTTTATTAGAAGAATATATTAGCGGGGAATGTTCTTTTTTTTCCCCGACATTTATTCATAAAAAGAGACCGCGAACGGGGCTCTAATGATTTATATGTAATATAAATAGCAGCAGAAAGTTATGTCCATGTTACACCTCGCTTGATAAGGAAATGTCTCTGAGGCTCTGCACAGGGCGCAGACACACATTTTGTACTTTTAGTGCTTAGGAACTCTTATTTTCTCGGGAAAGAAGTTCAGCCCCAAAATTTCCTCCTCAGACTTCAAAAGACAATGCTCGAGGGACTTGAAGAAGAGAAATGATTTGAAAGTGAATTCTTTGTTGAAGTTCGCCTCGTAATGTTGGCTGCCTGCTTGCTGTCATCTGGCTGATGTTTCCATAGGTGATTTTTTTTCTGCCAAACTTTAATGCTGTTAATCTTTTCTTTCTTGTTATTGGGGGTATTAAAGAAAGCTCAGATGGATTTGGCTGTCAGTTTGACCATCTATACTGCTTGAACATGCCTTTTGCATGCAAAAATACAACCTGCTCCTATCATCTCATTGTGTTTTAAGGTGGCAGTCATTATGAGTAGTGTCCATTTTTATTCACAAAATACGAGGTATTTTAACCATGTTATCTTGCGCAGTGGGTTATTTTCAGCAGATGGTTTTGTTGTGTTTCGTTTGAAGTCTCGAAGTTGTCAGTGATTTCCAAGTAGGACTGATATGAGCTTTCTGTGTTCTGCGTGCTCATTCATATTTAAGGAGATCATTTACAGAAATGAGGCGAGGCACAGGGAAGCCTCACCTTGCTCCCCGGTGCATTGCCTGCTCATAATAGTTTCAGATAAACAGTTAAGGGGAGATATGCTGCCAGTTGACTCATGCAGTGACTCATGCAGTATTTTTACCAAGAGGAAGAACAGAAATAAACAGCAAAATGAAGTGAAAGATAAATGAAAAAGAAATTATAGTATTATTTCTTTTTAACATTGCGGTTATTTTAGGTCATTTGTTGTACTCTAATTACAGTATCATATCCTTTATTTAGAGCTCTCGTGCTATTTGTCATGCTTTAATGTTCAAAGAACATGTTGTTTTTCTCATACTGGCCGTTGTTGCAGCACCTCTGTTCACCCTCTTCTTGAAGGCGCCGCTTCGGTGCCTGTCTCTTTAAGGCCTTTAAGGTCTCCCGTGATTGTCACCTCATCCGACATGAGCTTCGGCACATCACTCAAATAATATGTAAAACCTGGCAGATTCATCATCATGTTGTTTCAGGTGCAACAATGTAGGGCAACAACAGAATAATAAATGTGGCCTGGAGTGAAGCAGAAGCGCGTCGGTGTGTGGTGATCACAGGACTAATGTCAGGCGGATCACAGTATGACCAGAGGAAACCAAAATGACAGAACATGTGTCAGTGATCCGCCCATTGTAATTGTGCAACAGCTTGTTAGAGCGGTCTATGTATTTCATTTCTTGGCGATCTGAGCGCAGTTACTGACATTTAACTATTTCCCTTCTTCAATTGGCTTTCTATGAGGATCACTTCCAGAGTTGATCCAGCCTGATGATTGTCTAGTGTGTTTATTTTAGCGTGATCTATTTTCAGGTGGATTATCATGAGAACTGAAAATACTTCTTTCTACATCGTTATATCCTGTGCTTCTGTGACTCATTCTCATTACACCTACCATACTCTGTGCGAGGACAATAGAGAGCCTCAGTGGCGACGGCTCAGATTCTCCACCTCTCTGAAGACTGTCCAAGAGATAATCACTGCCACTGAGCCTGCAAGAACATTACAGAAAAGGTACAGACACTGAATTAGACAGCATCAGTGTGATACATGCATGCACACCTGTGGGGACATTTGTGTAACTCACATCATGTCTGTTGACTCTGTCAAAACTGTGACAGAGTCTGAGGGCCATAGGTAACATCCAGTCCTCCTCCTCCTCCTCCTCCTCCTCAAGGTCCAGACAAGGTCTCTCTAATGGTGTGGATGATAGAAAGCCCGAGGAGCTGCATAGGGAACAGTGGATGTGCTAGCACCACACAGTAGCCTGGACAGCTCTATCAGAAATGCACTTTTTACAAACCCAAATATAATAAGACAAAATGCAGAGCAATATTACCAGGGTCTGAACCGGCCTAATGGATCCCTAAGAATACATTTATATATGTCAGGAAATGGGTCGGGTTGGTAATATTACTCTTCATGTTGCTACAATCAGCAAAATATATCTGCACACAATTCAAGAGCTCTGCTTTGCTCAAAGGACTGCATGCGGATCGTAACATACATGTCCACCAACACTTGGTGGTGCTCAACCAGCTCTGGGCCAATCAGCTTACCTCTCTCCGCCCTCAGCAGCCACACCGCCGTTTGTCTTTAGCTCGATGGCTGTTAAAAAACACGAAATGCATTTCCAAGATATGGCACCTTTAATATATTTGTGGTATCTTGACATGTATGTGCATGCCATGTTTGTGTAATTTACATTCAGACACACGTCAATACGGAAACCTACGTTTTGAGCTTTTACAAAAGAGGTTTTAGTTGCATAGTAAGATCAAAAGCTGGAGGTAGAAGTGTCCTATTTTTGGCTCAACAATAGCAGGAAAGTCAGGCTTGAAGTGAGACGAAGTTGAGCACGGCTACTCTTTGGTGTTTGCTCTTTGATCTGATGGAGCTTTGATCGACCCCGGAGGACATTCTTAGACCGTCCGTGTCCAGTTGGACTGCCGACCAGCGGTTTTCACAGCACAGCTCCTGTGGCTCACATGGCCTTACTGGGCATGGAAATGGCACCCACTGAAAGCTTCCTCGACTTACATCGGCTAGCATCTTGTTTTCTTTTTGTTCCTTTCTTTTCTTTTTTGGTTGGGGTGACCTTTCCAGTGCACACCGGGAGTCTGAAAACATACAACACAATGCACCCTGATACAACCAGAGAGAAAGATGGGAATACAGTTTCGAAGGTAATGCATTGTGAACATGGCAATTTTCTCCTCTGTTTCATTTATGCAGCAACAGGATGATTTCTCAGATCAAAGCAGATTTTTATTACAGTTGTCTGGAACCAGTGAAATTGTTAAGGGAATGGAGGGAGACAGGCAAGATGATATCCAGAGAAATGAGGAAAACAAATCATCAGCTCAGATTATGTCTGCTCGAGACTTTCAGGAGATGCAGAGCAAGTTATACAAGAGAGAAACTTTCACTTTTGCTGCAGTTTATTTTCATTTTGTGAGTTTTCAATGTTATTTTTAGTCGGGTTTTTTTCATGCACACATAGCCTACGCCTATCCGTCTTTTCTCTTCTCCTTGACAGTCTCCCTGCAACTTAACCCTGACACACACACACACACACACACACACACACACACACACACACACACAGACCCTGCCCCATCTAATTCAGCCCACTCAGACTCATTGTTAAGGGGACATATTGGAAAACCATTAGCTCTCATTATGCTTTATAACCACCCGTTCTTCCCATTCCCTCTTTTAATCACAATCCATCCCCGTGTGTGTGTGTGTGTGTGTGTGTGTGTGTGTGTGTGTGTGTGTGTGTGTGGAGGAGAAAAGGTGCACGTCCGTCTGTGCATGCATGCATGTAAACTCCAGCCACCCCTGCTCAGCAGACAGTAATGAACCGTTTTCACTGTAATACATTTGGGACACCACCCCCACTCTGCTTTTTATGGGGGGAGTCAGTGGCACAGGCGCCACCTTTTATGGCAGCCCATCCAAGCTGCAGCAGTGCTGTGCATTCGTGAACCATGTCAGCCAAATGGGATCGAATCCTGTGCAATACAAATAAAAAGAGTCTGGAGTGAATAGCGTATGGATTCCCTTTTTATATGAACTCCTCGTAGAGGTAAAAACCCGTATAGGAAACCTTATGAGTATCCATTCACTCCTTGTAACTCCAAATAACCAGGCTCTCATAAAGTGTTGAATATCCTGTTACTGCTCTGTATTGAATTGTGCTCCAGTTTGATCGTCCATGACAGTGTGTGTGTATGTGTGTGTGCGGGTGTTTTGCTGGCAGCGCGGAGAGGTGGCAATTTTGACCATATGCTCTGTGACGGACACACAAAAACACATACTCGCACACACACACACACACACACACACACACACACACACGTGCGCGTGCGCACAAACTCATAATGAGTGGATTTAAATTCCGGTTGTTCTCTCTCGGCCAAGGCAACTAGGCAACTGTCATCATTGTGCTGCAAAACTCCCATAATCCATCTGTTGCATGACAGCATCCTAACAGCTCCACTTCGCAGGAAGAAAAGCTATTCTTTACGTCTCTCCGATTCTCTATCACTTTCCTCTTTTTTCCCATCTTCGCTCCCCCCGCTTCACATTTCCCCTCCGGAATGCCTTTTCTCTTGTCTCTCCTCGCTTTTCCAATTACATTTTTTCCCGCTTAATCTCCTTTTTCTCCGGAAACTTTTATCTGGGTTTGATTACAGTAGAGAGGCTCGGTCGGAAGAAAAATGAGTGATAGCTCGAAATTACTGTTGACCACGATGATGCTGGTGATGGAGATATTCATAATTCTAATTACGCTGTAGATGATGACGATAATGATAGAGATTGACAGTGATACTAATAATGATGATGATTAAAATGGGGGATGGGGATGATGACAATGAGGGTTGATGATGACAACGACAATAGTGATGATAATGGGGCTTGCTGGCTTTCTGTCCATGTTTTCACCTTGGCCCAGATGGAGACAGACAGACAGAGGGGACGGACGCCAGCCGTAAGAGGGACGCTCGCTCCTCAGCCGGCCACCACAAGAGTGAGGACACCAGCGACAGCAGGGAGGACGAGGCTGCCGTGAGTCCTCACAAACACACACACCCAACCCACCCACTTCCTTCTGACTAAGCATGACTGAGGTTTTTGCTTGTTTGTGTGTGTGTGTGTGTGTGTGTGTGTGTGTGCGTGTGTGTGTGTGTGTGTGTGTGTGTGCGCGCGTGCATGCAGAGGAGCTCACCAGGGCTCAAACAATCACAGCCTATGTCTTAATTATCATCAAAAACTTTGGGCCCTATGCACCCAGGGATTAATGCTCCTTTCTGCTGGTGCCCCTGAATGGCACTTGTCTCCCTCTCCATATTGGAAAAGAGATAAAGGACGACGCAACATAAACTAGACACAAGTTAAAGTGCATATAAAATTGGCGTATGTAGGCAAGGAGACATTTAAGAATCTGTGATCCGATTTTATTGTTTTGAAACTTTTCTTTTTGCTCATTCAAACCCATCTACAGTTCGGCCTCGTGACCCCACCCACAGCGCTGCATTTTAATAATGTTCCCAGCTCCGAGAGGCCATGGTTCACAATATATTGTGAATACATCATGCGGTCAAGACTCCTCCTCAAGCATTTGTTTCTGCGATAGCTGAGAGATGTGAAATTAGACAGAGCAGCGTTTGTTTGTTTTCATCGCTTATTGGAAACTGTAGATGGTTTAAAGTCACGGTTTAGTCTTTTTGTTTTGTTTTACTCAAGATTTAATCATTTTAATAACTGTTCAATATTATAGTCATGATTTGTCCTGACTGTTCTAGTATCATGTCTTGAACTATGTGTTTATCTTGGCTGAGAATGTGTTTTGGCAGCAATTCATTTATCACAAATCACACATAACTTGCACTAAGCTAACCTGCGGCGGGATTATACTAAGCACTATTTTAAAATATATACACATGTGCATAGAAACTACTGTACTAGATTATATATATATATATATATATATAAAATGGATTAGAATTAAGATGAGGTAGAGCTCTCACAGTGCAAATTAAAGTGGAATGTGCAAAGTTACTCAGGAAAAAATAGCATCCAATGTGCAGAGTCCCTCAGAAGATCCTCTCCTTGCGCAGGAGGGAGTCACTGTACAGCATTAGTGCATTATGACTTTCCATAGTGGAGCTGAAGAAGCCTCCACCTGAAAACACTCTGTCTGATTAGTAGGTCATGCAGGGGATGTGAAGTGTTGTGCATTATGTTGAGCAGTGTGGGCAACAAGCAGCTCCAGGTGCTCCAGCAGTCCCCAGCACAGAGCCTTCTTTATGGCCTTTACTGACTTACCGAGCTTCTTTATCATATGAGCTGAATACCTAAAGTTTGTATGATAAAGTGCAATACAGTCACATTTCCTTCACAGTTCATATTTATTTTCCGCATTCATCAACAACACAACCATCCTTTATGCCCTCGGTGCGTTTCACAATCTTACCGGACATTACTGATGGCACAGATGTCATGGTAAAATTATCGGCCTGTGACGGGCCCCTCTGTCACCATGCCTTGTGATGAATTGTCGAGAAGATTGGCTATTATACACTGATGATGTTTATTATCTGACCTTTTCTATGTTGTATATTTTTATATCTTCTGCTGAATTCTCATTCACGTGTCACTCAGCAGAACTCTGACTCATTAAATCAGCCGTTATATAAATGTGTAAACTGCATCGTTAAGCAGAGGAGCATTATCTGGAAAACATCATGTTTATTCACTTTACATGGAGCTAAAATGAATGCCAAATTATGTTGAATGTTTGCCAAGTGAGTTAGTCTGTTTATCATCAAATCATAAATCAACTTTTAGAAGGAGTAGATGTTTGCTGTAAGCTTGGCTCTGTTATATTTCATAATATGTTCACAGAGCAAAGCAAGCTAGTCGCTAATGTGCCCTGAATTCACAAAGAACCTTGAGCTATATTAACTTTAAAGGCAGATGCTGTTAGCACCCAGGTGTCCATAGCCAACAGAACATAATCATTTCCCAAACCCAAACTAGTTTTGATGCCTAAACCTAACCAAGCTCAGCCATCTTTAAGGCTTAGTTATCGTTAGCATTGACTTTTTGTTTCACATTGGCCTTTGAACCCTGATTTCCTGTTTTAAAGTCCTGTGTCTGACCTACTCATCCTACATACTGGAAGCTGGCATTTGAACAAGTTCCCCACATGAACCTGAGGAAAAAAATTATCCAATGAGAAAGATGCGTGTAGGCAGTGAGAATTTGTACTTGCAGATAAATGATTGGTTAAAAAGAAGAACAGCCAGTGCTTTGAGGTGGCTGCTCTGATCTACCTCTGATATAACTTTTGATTTGCTTTGTCATTACACAATAGTCATGAAATGAACACTGAGGCAGAGTTATATCCCACAGCAGAAAACAGAGACAGGTTTGGACCACCTCCAGAGATCATTAGCACTTGGTACATGCAGCAGTAAACCACTGAGACAATCTGACACAGCGGCTCTTATTTCCCCTGACAGTGGGCGGATTTTAGGGTTAAGTACAGCAATTTTGGACCCACAGGTAATTCCCAATTACCGCAGGACCTGCGGAGTACATTGGCTCTGACTATGTGTTGAAATGACAAGCTCCTGTTGCTTTCAACAAGCAGTCCAAATGAGGATTATTATCAAGCATTCCTCCAAAAAAACAAAGCCTGCAAAACACGGATCATGACGAACGCCTGTCATTAGTTTGACAGCCCAGTTCTCCAAATCTGTGTTTGCAGTCCCGTCTGAAAGTCTGCTAAAATGGACAACAAAGAGAAATATCTTGCTAATTTGTATTAGTCTGGAAGTGATCATCAGGCTTACAGTCGATTCTGAATGAGATTGAAAACCATAGAAAATCAGTCTCTGTATCTTTCTGGGTGTGTCAGACCTGTCTCTCTTTTCTTAAATCCTATCTAGCTGTTTTCTGTCGGCTTTGGTAAAGTAAAGAGAGTCTTTTATTACTCTCAAGATTTACACTCATCTTTTGGCCTTGAGGCAGGCAATTTATTATAGGTCCCCCTTTTCCTCAACCTCAGTCGACCAGGTTTCTGCACCAGCACTTGCCACTCATGTTGACAGCCTGTCTGCCTTGAAATGGTATCTTGCCTTAGGCCCATGTATCTGTAAAACCACCTGAGGTGCCAAAGAATCAGGCGGCGTAGGCAGACGATGTGTGGTAATTAAATGTTCACCGAGTATGTGCCTCAATGTTTGATATCAAAGTCATTGTGGAGCGAGGGATGGAGACAGATACAGATTAATGAGATGTATCAGATTTACCTATTGGTATTTTGATAATAAAAAGCTTTCACCTCTCTGCCTGCCAGAGAGGATCATTACACCGAGCTGTAAAGGAAGTCCCTGAGAAGCTTGTGCATGTGGAATGAATTCAGATGAACTAGACAAGTAACAGTACAGTTAATTCAAAGAAATGATCAGCCCTTATTCTGGTCAGTTTTTCTGCTTCTATCAAGATAGTTAAGAACTGATTTTAAATGTCTAACTGCAGGTAATTTTTACCAATATATTTATGTGTCTGTCAGACATGTTTCACTGTGTCGTATCACAGTTGTCAGGCTGATTTCTGTCGTATCTGTATCAGTGACAGACAGACATCGCTCTCGCCCAAACACATACTGCACCGTACACACAGTAAGCACTTTGCCACACACAAGCTGCGGCTGTGGGAGTTTAAAACCCAAACACAGTCAAAGTTAAAACCCAAATTGTTCGGATAACGCTGCGTGGCTGTCGACTAGCCGAGGGTACCATCCAAGAAGAAGAAGACGATATATCTAATTCCATAAAATGCAGTCGTCTTCAAAATCGATTTAAGTGAAGGCTTTAGGAAATGTGCTTGAAGAGATAAGAGTCATGAAGGGAAGCCGGCAGGGTTTTTTTTTTTCTGAACGGCCCTCTAAACTCTAAACCTGCCTGATAGCGTTAGGGCTTCTCCTCTGTAACAGTCAAAGCAAAAGCAGCTCTCGGGGTGAATCAGTCTCGTGCGCCGAAGCTCCAATAGTTGCCTGCGCTGTAAGCATTCTGCTGAAGTCACTAGAAATGTGTCAGAAAGTTTACGTCATGTTCCTTATGAATCTTAATAGCGTCTCTTAGTCATTTGTTCCCTAAACGACGGCTGATGGATTTGGTTTCCTTCGAGTAATGATCACTTAGATGAACTGTGTTCATACTTGGATGGTAAACACGCTCTAAATCATCACAATTACAATATAGGAGATAGAATTGGCCTGCTGCAGGAGGTGCTTAGTCGGATTTATGATCAGTCGAGTGTAAGACTGAGCTCCATTTACGGTTATCTATAATACTGCAAGAAGTGTGTTCTGTCCTTTCATAGGTGTGTGTGTGTGTGTGTGCCAACACGGCTCACCCTTAAGACTTTTGTGCTCAGCTCTATAGTAACATCTCTCTTCATCTATAATTTATTCCCATTTACCAGCTCTTTGTTCCAGCATTGTTTGACCTCTGAGTGTGTGTGCTTCTACGTGTATGTGCGCGTGTGCGTGTGTGCTCGGCATACTCTGTTTCACATCTCTCTGGACTGCGCTGCTCATTCAGCACCAGCATCTCGAGGAAACCCAAAGCAAAAGCAACATAATTGACGGCCTCGGTTGATGCGACACCGCTCCGGTGAGATCGCTGCCTCACTTGAAAATGCCAAAATTCAACGCCAGATGTGTGTATGTGTGTGTGTGTGTGTCTAAAGAGAGAGAGATAGAGAGGGAGAGACACCCACACACACAGAGAGAGAGAGAGAGAGAGAGAGAGAGAGAGAGAGAGAGGGAGAGAGAGAAAAGGATGATTTAATGTGTTTAATGTGCTATAATATGGGTCAGGGGGACAGAAGCACTTCTTCCTTGTTTCCCTTCCTCTGTTAAGCTCCTCCAGTGTTTTGTGCTGCACTAATACTTCACTAAAGCTGCCATTTTGGACATTTTAGACAATGAAACAAAAATGGCACGGATGAAAACAAACAGAAAAGCCCCCAAGGCTGTGTGCACTCAAAATTAATAGACAGACTAAAAGAAAATGGAATGACCTTATTGCAATTGAGCAGTACAAACACTCAGCCGGGGCTTCCAGCAGAGATACAAGGATTTACACACTAACCCCGCATGCACACACACACACACACACACACACACACACACACACACACACACACACACACACACACACACACACACACACACACACACACACACACACACACACACACACACACACGTTGTGTTTATATCACTTGTGGGGACATTACATAGACTTACATTCATTTCCTGGAGCCTTACCCTTACCCTAACCCTAACCATAACCACTATCTGCCTATTCCTAACCCTGTACCTAACCTAACCTTACCTAACCCGTAACCCTATCCTCAGTCTGCACCCTGAAATTTAATGATTTACTTTAAGGGGACCTGCATTTTGTCCCCATAAGGGAGGTCAGTCCCCACAATGTGACTGTGTAAACAGATTTTTGTCCCCACAACGTGATAAATACCTGTTCACACACACACACACACACACACACACACACACACACACACACACACACACACACACACACACAAACACATATTATATTGGTAGTTAAATGAATTTAGGGAGGACTTATATGAGACCTGTAGCACACAACGTATTAAGTCCATAAATGACACTTTCACTCCTTCATCTCCGTGCTATTTCCGCCTCCTGCTCTTTTAAAAATAGAATAGAAGAAGAGAAAGAGCAAAGTGGCATCCTTGATATGAGCAGAGAAGAAGAGGGTGCTGGTGTCTGATAAAAGAATGTGTCCAGCTCCACCCTCGTTTGTTGTCGGACGGATGTAGAAAGTGGGAAAACGCAGGAAGCGTTAGTCTGAGCTCACTGGAGGGAAGAAGAGAAGGATGGGACGGAGGAAAGGAGAGGACAGACAATAGGAAGGACATGGGTTGATGGAAGGAAACGAAAAAAATCACAAGAAAAGAGAGGTGAGAAGATGAGAAGCAGGATCTTCTGTGGGGGAAGTAATTACGCTCCTCGCTGCCTCTGTGAAAGGCTTCGACTGAGCAGCAAATGTTTGCCTCTGCACCTTTCTTTCTTTGCCTGCAAATCACTAAAATTGCGGCTTAAATAGTTGACAGTGTGTCAGGGTTTGCAATTACAGGAGCCGACTTAGGGTGTTTTATTTTTTTTTGAAAGACATGGAAAATCTCTCTGGCCACCTGCTTTTCAAGATGAAACCTGCAATAGATTTACACTGCCACAAAGTGTGTGTGTGTGTGGGTGTGTGTGTGTGTGTGTGTGTGTGTGTGTGTGTGTGTGTGCTCCAGGTGGTTACCCCTTTGCCTGACAGTGTGACACTAAGGATAAGAGCAAGGTGTGTTTTTGCCCTTGTGGTATTTGGCACATACATATTACCATGTATGTGGGTGTGTGTGTGTGTGTGTGTGTGTGTGTGTGTGTGTGTGTGTGTGTCTGTGTGTGTGTGTGTGTGTGTGTACGTGTGCGTGTTTGGGTGCGTGCTGTTAATATGGATGAGATGTGGATTCCGTGCTCTGCACCGCGCTTCTCCTGACAGTGGCAGATTGCTTTTGTGGGGCCGCCCCTTCATTTCACATACCTGATGAGAGGGAAGAATGATGAAGGCAGAAGAGGAGGGTTGGAGCTTCACAGTAGACAAAAAAAGGCTGGAGGACAAAAAGAGGCAGAAGCGAAGAGCAGATCTGATGGAACCGGGAATCATTAACGCTGACTGAAAGACAAATAATGGACCAAATGTGTCAGTCGCTGATGTGAGATGGTTATTCAGACAGACTTAGATTATTGACGAAGGACAAACTAGAGAGTGAAACAGACATGTGCACGCCATGTAGGAGAAGACATATCGCTTTAATGTCATCATATCAATATGTTGATACAATGTGTTAATGCTATAATGATATTTCCCATGATATATATGCATATATGATACATTACATACATTGTGTAGACAAAATTATTATTGTAATAACGTGATTATATAAACGGACTGTAATGCTGTTCAGTGCAGCTGATCAACAACAAACTTTAAAGTAACTTGCACTTGAGTGCAGACTGTATTGGGTGATATGTTTGTCCAGCAGCTGGCGGGCAGCTGTGCGCTCTCCTCTGCTCATCTTTTCTCCCACATTGCCACCTGACTGTGACTGCACTGTGAGCCTCTGCCCTTCCCGACTTGTAAAAGGCTCTTACTGCAATTCGAACCTGCAAGGTGACGTTTTGATTTATCAACAGCAGCAACAAAAAGTAGCTTTGGATACTGTGGATTTTTTACTTTCCGGTAATGTGGGTAACATTAACCATTAAGAGTCGAGGCGCTACATCACGCAAGAGAGGCCACGCATACCTTCATCTACAAAATGTCAGAATCTTCTTAATTCACCTGACATGACGTTGATTGATGTCATTGCATTAACTTAGCTGACGCTTAGTTTATCAAGTTAGTTTTAAGTTGACCAGTTGGGCTCATGTTATAAGGGTCCGTTGATCTTCTTTAATTGCATCAATGGCTCCGATTAAAGAGTTATTTTAAAGTTACAGTAAGTGTGTTGAGCATATTCACTGTAAGGTTTAAAAAGTACAGCAGCAACACATTGCAGCTCATTTCACGGGGAAATTGTTCATTATCAATGAAGATGAAAACTGTTGTTCAGGTCAGTAAATCTATCATGCAGTGGTATCTGAAGAACCAAGTATTCTGCACCGTCACTCACTCACACACACACACACACACACACACACACACACACACACACACACACACAGAGCAGGTCAACAACGCTCATCGTACTTCCTCAGACATTAATAAGGCAGTGGGCTGTAAAAGGCCAGTTAGTCAAGGTAAAGGCCCGCAAATGAGGTCATGGTGATGAGACAAGAGGAGAGCAAAGGAGGAATAGTGTGAGGAGATATTTCACAGCAGGGCTTCGAGAAAGGGCTGCACCATTGTCTTTCACCTGACGGAGATTTTAATCATAGTGGCAATTTTACAGCGGCTCATAAACCTCAGCAGCCAGGCCTCATTGTTAACCTCCAATTGCTTCCAGGGCTGTAAATATGGCCGCCTTACATCGCTCTGGCCTTGCTGGTAGTTTATGGGAGATGGGACGGAGCTGGTGCTGCCACTGAGAGACATGCCTGAGAATGATGAGGAGCAGAGAGCACGGACTGACTAGTAACTAAACACATGGCTGATCAGAGAGATTCAACACGCTCAGGTGCACTACGCAGACTCGATGATACAATGCTGTGTGTGCTAGCCGGGTATTAGGCTTCATGTAATCTGTAAATGGACCCAAATGTGGGGATTAGCGCTACGGCATAATTGCTCAATTTGACACTTAGATTTGACCGTGGAGATCAGTGACACATGACTTATTTTTCCAGGTACCCACTACATTTATTTAGCTTTTCAAATGTTGTGACGGGTTGGAAAGGATAGTCAATGAGCGTTTCAGGATGGGGACTCAGTCGCCTCATTGCTGACATTTGGTTGACGAGGTTCTCTCCTGCAGGCTGATTGGTTCTGCAGCCAGCCAAGTGGAAATGGATCTCCCATGAGGCATTTGGTACATCAGTCTGAGCGCCCTACCCTAGGATGTCTCAGCTCCCACTGTGTTTGTTTTCTGCCACTTTTCTTAAGTGCGTTGTCACCTGTGATACCAAGAGAGTTTAATTACAGTTTTTTGTCCTTAATCAAGGACTCCACTGCCAAGCTGGTCCTGAGAGTCTGCCGAGTGAAGCAAATAATGGCTACAGGTTGACAGTCTAAATGGTAGATGGAGGGATAATGGAGCTATTATTGGTGAACTCCTCTCTGTTGCTAAGTACAGTAAGCTAGACAGTGAGCTGTAAAATATGAACTCAGAGCTCTTAGATAATGGTGGGTCAGTTCTCCCTGAGGCACTTATGACAAGTTGAGTGGTCGAAGCAGAGGAAGGTTAATAGACAGATACTGAAACAGTGAGGTTTGCCATGCAGGCAATGATGGCAAACAGACAGCAACCAACTACTGCCCAGACAGTATTCACACATAAGTAGCAGCTTTTAAACAAGTCACACAAGGATACATGAGGCCTGATTTTGTTACACAGTCGTCTCACTCAAGAAGACTCACATCTGGAACATTTCAAGCACAAACGGCGGATAGAAAAAGGACACAATGTAATTAATGTTTGACCTCATCAAGTTCACAGATTTTTGTAAAAAATATTTTTATTCGGATTTTGATGCAGCAACACGTTTCGAACAAGTTTGGACAGGAGCAGCTAAAGACTGGGAAAGTAATGGAATGCTCCAAAAACAGCTGTTTGGATCATTCCACAGGTAAACAGGTTGATCAGTAACAGGTGATAGTATCATGATTGGGTATGAAAGGGGCGTCCTGGAAAGGCTCAGTCGTTCACAAGCGAGGATGGAGTGAGGTTCACCGCTTTGTGAACACATGACTGTATAAAGATCACTACAAGGGCTTCATGGGAACACTTCATTAAATCTCTGTCAGTAAACACAGTTTGTTTGCAAATGACTGCATTCCCTTTTTATTTATGTTTTGCACTACATCCCAGCTTTTTTTGGAACTGGGGCTGTGTTCTTAACATGAAGCTAGCCAGACTTAGTGTTTCCACTTCAGTCAATCTAATGGCAGCTAAAGATTAAGGTCTGTTTTTTTCTCTTAAACTCAGTGAACTTGCGCATGTGACTATTCCCACAGACGGATGACAAGCAACCTTTGTCATGCGCTTAAACAGTTTAGGTGAATGTGGTCTCATTTTCTGAGTTTTGACCTTCATTTCTGTGAGTAATGATAAGAGTGTGCTCACCAAGTTAATGGCTGAGATCTTCAAACGTGAAAACATTGCTAAGATGTTTGACTGGGCGTGAAACATCAGCTGTCTCATACAGTTTTCTTGCTCATACAGGAGTTAAACAAACCCCGGACTGATCTCCTCGTTCAGCTTTAACCTAACGTACCTGCTGTACTGCTGACATTTGACTTGTGCTCAGGTAACCTGGACACACCATTACCCTGCTGTTGGTCAACTCTCTGATCCTGCCACTGCTCATTCTGCCTTGATCCTAGTTATTGTTCGTTAATTGTATTGTTCTTTAAGTGCTTTCTGTTTAGTCATTACACTTTTGTTGTTTCGGATCAAACAAAGTCAAAGGACTAGAACTGCATTCAGGACTCATCTGTTGTTTACATCCTGACCGTATGCAGCAAAGCGTATCCCCTCCATGATTAATTTGTTCCACTGAATGTATATAATTTCACTGCAGACACATTGGTTAAACCACAAGCCTCTGATAACTAGCCGTAACCCTGCAAACAGTGTACTCTCCCCTTTCATTTTTCAAACTCGGAGGTGTTGACACGTCCGTTATATGAAGCGATTTGAGGGTTCAGTCCAAAATTGTTTTCCTCTGGCTGCTTCAGTGCTTTCAGTCATTTTCGCTATCACCTCTCAGGCATTTGTCAGCCTGGTGTTGGTTCACACAGGATGGACATCCAAGCTGTGGGCCTGCAATAAACATCCAGGCAGGCCTCCAGCATTCAGGTCTGCACGGTTTTCATACTCTGCTACCCACAACTGCATGCCAACAGAGGGGACGGCTGTTTCTCGAGACCAACCGCTCTGGGTGCGCATGCAGTACACCGTGCATGCGCACAAACTGGCACACTGATACCTCCATCCACACACCAGCAAAACAATTCATCGCTTTTCCTTTTTAGGACAAGAAGAGCATCTAGTCTTATATCCGTCCTCTATATCCCAGATTGGGAGGGAAAGAATTACACAGCGGGATCACCCTCAATCTTTTTAAGCACACTATTGAAGAATCCTTCTCTTTCATTACTCGCTCTGGTTCCTATCAGCTGGCTGTGTTCCAGCAGTGGTCAGTGCTAAGCTGTTACCGGCTGGCTGATGCTGTTGCCGATCAGTTTCATGCTGGGGCGATGCTGGGGGAAGGTCACAGGGTCAGTACACATGACATCAGTCTATATGTCTGTTGCTTTCTTCTCCACCCCTCTCTCTCTGATATGATGGACGCACACTGAAGGCGGTCCAAGTGGACTGCTGATAAAGTTAATAAGTTCAGGGCTTCACATCCCGTCTGCTAACTGTGAAGAGGAATGATGCGTCATAGTTTTGCTTGGCACAGGGTCATTGTGTCAAATAATAATGAGTGAACTTTAATGTCTGTAAAACACTTTTAGTTCGGCAATTTAATACAAATCAGTTTTTACACTGTGTAAAATCTACATCCAGAGTTATTACAACGCGCACAAAAACATTCTTTTGATTCAAGCAGAAACAGAGGTGATAGACTGAAGTGGCTCTTCAGAGTCACATCAGTCCTGCAGACTGTGATGTGAACAGTCACAATGCATCTGCTTGCCTGGTTCCAGACCTTTAAATCAGCCCACTGACTGGACTGATTCGTCGGGCATCAGGACATGAAACAGCGGTTTGTTATCTGACAAAGTAGACGATCCAATGAGCGTCATGGGAGACTAACGATTAGCCAATCAGCACCCTGGGCAGGACTAGCACCGTTGTCAGGCTGTTGTCAGGCGTTGTCATGCTGTGTGCTTAAACCAAGGGTGAGTAACAACAGCAGCCGACCACTATAGACTAAACAGACGCTGGTATGGAGGCTGTTTTTCACTCCGCTCCACTCTCAAAACCCCGGCTAAACCGGTGTGTTGGCACGACTGTGCATCAGTGTCGACTTTAAATGACGCTAGATTCAGGTGGATATACACTGATCTGTAGTGACAGGTGAGGGAAAATCAAATCAAAGCCCGCTCGCCCATAGAAATGAATGCAATGTCAGATGGAAGATGGTAGATGGAAGATGGAAACGCAGACTAACAAGTTGACAATTCTGTATAATATTGGCAAACACACTGCGGGTTGTGGAACTGCTGTGAATCCAGATGGCTACCTGGTCCTGGATATCCTGCAGTGAATGAAAGAAAGGCTCTGCAAACTGATGTTAGCTCTCAGTTTGCGTTTGTTGACGTGATCTTAGCAAGTGAAGCCCTGGGAGTCAACAATGTGCAGGTTCTGCTTAAGAAAACGAACGTTTCAAACACGTTTTGTTCCATGGAAGGCTGTCACTTTGGTGAAATACTTTTACATCAAAAAATAAAGAATCCAAGTCGGCGATGAACCCTTGGTTATGGGAATTTGGGCTAAATGTATATCTTTAAGTGATTTTTCACTCTATATTGCAGGGCCGGAGTGGGACTCATTTTCAGCCCTGGAGTTTCATGCCTCAGACCGGCCCACTTTAGATCACGACCTATTAATATTAAAATCATGTAATTATAACCTTACATTTTAAGTCTACAATAGCGCACTGTTATGTAAAGCCTTGTAATTCAGTGTATTTTCTAAAATATTTCCAATTCAGTGCAAGTAAGGGTTGCTTCACAATGTAGATTTATATCAACATGAGTGCACAACCTCAACATTATTCTTTACAACACATCCTTTTCAACAATATCTGAATCTATATTGTGTTCAAATGTGTGTTCACACACTCTGTTACAACAGCTCACCTTTTCCTTCCATACTGACAGGAGCAATCACATTTTAAAAATGGTCATAATTCTCAGCACAAATCTCCCCTTTTTACAAAGCCTTCTGATCAATTCAGGTCAGTTTCATTAATGTAGTGCTGAATCATCTAGCATTTCAGGGCACTTTTCATATAGAGCAGGTCTACACTATACTCTTCATTCTATTAATTGTAATAATATTCACTCAACGAGCAATCCTACCTGCCCACTCTGGACTGGTGGGCTCATGGCTGGTGCTTGGTGCTGGATCTTCTGACTCTGAGGGGCTACAAGACAAAGTTTCCCAGTTATGTGGCGTCGCATCATACTATAATTTAAATAACGTTATGTTATATGCCACAACGCTACACAATTCATTGACACGATAATTAATTAACTTGAACGGTGGTTTACAGGCAAAGTTCAACATCTCGCCGTGCCCGTTTCATCGTCCTCATTCGTCGTTTCCAAACACGAGCTCGTTTTTGTGAAAAAGTTGCCAAATTTAGCACATTTGGCTGCGTCTGTTTCCAGAGCTTTCCTCTTTTAAATTCTTGCCTTCTCGCGCCACCCTTGCTCTTCCTGTTTTCCATCTTTCAAACACCACTGACCGAGTGCACGGACGTGTTACGTCAGGGTGCGTCTGTAAAAAAAAAAGCGCTGCCAATGGAGGCGGAGGCGGCCCAGGGACAGCGGTAGCAGAATACATGATCAACCCAGTGCCATGACTGAACAGAGGCCAAAAAAAAAAAAAAGTGAACACCAGCCCTCGCGGCCCAAACATCAGACCGGCCCACTGGGAATTGTCCCGGTGCTCCCGATTAGCCACTCTGGGCCTGCTATATTGCCTGTATCACTCAATGCTTATTTCACAAGACTGCTTCTAAAACAAATATGATATACTTGAAATGTGTTTCGGTACATCATAACTATGCAGACCTACTCATCCAGGATCGGCAGTGTTATCGGAGGAACATAGGAGGGGCAGGATCCTTGAGAGCCGCTGGTTAAAGACCATTGATGGGAAACTGCATCAAGCCCCGCAAGAGACACTTGTTTAAGTGCTTAACGTTTTAAGTGCTTTTAGGCGGCTGGATGAGAACAACCGGCCTGACAGTGGACGTCATCAGTGTAGACGCGTGTGCAGAAGATGCCTGCGTGTCTGCCAGATTAAACAAGGTGCTGCTCCTGTTGCCACATGATAAAGGGAAACAAAAAACACGCACACCTCCATGTTTTCCTCTGTTCCATAAAGACTCTAAAAGAACACAGTCAACAATAGAAACGAGGCAGGGATGAGAACACTGAACAATAGAAGCAAAGCATTCTCAGCCTCTCCGGGTTTTTTTTTTGTTTGTTTATTTTTTTGCCAAATCTCCCACCGCTCAGGCATTTACTTGACGAGAGGCAGATAAGGAAGCCTTGGCAGAGTATCACCATGCACAGATACAGTAGATGGACGGGTGGATGGAGCGATGTGAGTAATTGAATTGGAAACAAAATTCTTGGTGTGGGCATGCTGTGTTTCTGTGGGTCTAAGAGGAGAAACGCATTCATTTGCATTCCTGTGGGGACATTTCCCGCTTTCATCAGTATTCCCTGTTTGAGTTGGAGCGGGTGGCATATCGCTGAAGAGTTGGAGGGGATTTCGCACTTCGCTTCAGTTTTTCAACTTGTCTCCAGGGAGTTTTTCTATAGGTGGCAGCTTTCAAGTCTCTCATTTTGTTTTCTTTTAGCCTGCGCTCTTTCATCTGAGAGAGGCCTCAGAACATTAACTGATGCTCAGCACAGAGTGAGCGCTGCTGATCGAAATGACAATTTTGCAGGTTACCATTCGTGTAGGTGTAAAATCTTGCTGGCACATCGGTGCTGTGATCTATCTGGACCCTCACTCCCACTGCAGGAATCCATTCAGATTGCTCTCATACGGACACAGTTGAATATGTTTGACTTCCATGGTCGATGTTTTCCTGTCTCTGTTGTTGCTCTGTTGTGTTTGAGTCCCTCCGTGTTTTCTAGTCGTCCTCCCCTCTTTCAGCTGAAGTGTGTTTCAAGTCCATAATGTATAGTCTCCTGTGGTGAGCCAGCTCTCTGCTGTCCCCACGCTGTCCGGGGAGAGGCCAGACTCTTGGAGCCTGTTGATTGATCTCTGCGATATCTTTGCCTGCCTCTCCACCCATGGTCACCCACCCTGTTCTCCTCTTGTCTGCCAACTCTTTTATTTGACTTGTCATCACTTCTCTGTTACCCCGTCTCCCCCTTATGAGAGAGAATAATCCTGAGTTAATGTTTGTATTCAGTTTACGTGGTGGCAGTTGTACCTACTATTACATGTATTACATGTATAAACTGTTTATGCACAAATCATCTCAACTCATCACGACAAAGAGTCGTTTGACAAAAGAATTCTTCACTCAAGAGTCACTTGACAATGATTCACCCCACCTTTCATCTTAATATATATTAAAGTGTAGAAAATGTCAGGCTTTACATTTGTTATTTTACAATACATACCACGTAATAACAGTTTCAGTTCATTCTGAGAATGCAATCTATCTGAATCAAGGCTGCTGTAGCCTCGAAATTGTTGCTGTGTCGTTGGGCAAAAGTTTCTCTAATACAAAAAGACATATGGCTGTGAAGCTTAGGCAGCATTTTTTTTGCAGGAGTATTTACAGAAAATCTGTCTTCTTCTCTCTGTGGGTGTCTGACAGTAAGTAGAGTACAACATAATCACAAAAGCTGTCAGCATGGGGGAAAAGTTTTGGACATGCAAAGTAAATATTGTGATACACCTGCTGCACGATCGCACATATCCAACAGAAGGTCTGACTGCAAAAAAAAAAAAAGAAGTTGAACAGAAAATGGTCAAAACTACAAATTAATGCCTCTTGTTCATTGTGATGGATTATACTGACTGTGTGCAGACATGAGCATGAATAATGGAAAAGAGCCCACCCAAGCTTTCGCCTCCTCCTCACCCTCTCATCTCAGCTCCATTAGCGACTCTGCTTCCACAACCTCTGCTAGTCTTCCTCACTCACCCTCCCCTTTCCCCTCGACTTCCTCTTCCTCCTCATCTCACCTCAAATTATGGGTACGAGGGAAATGGTGTGCTTTGCATTTGCATTAAAATTCCATTTGACAGTGGTCCATTATAATCCTGGTGTAATGATATAATTATAATGCCATAATATTTTAGTCAATATAACCTGCTACACTTGACAGTTACAGATCACGCCGCTGTGATTACCATAGAAACCGCACTTTGAGGTTGACCTTTAACAGTCTTTGCGAGTAGGTGGTAAATGAGACGGGCCTCATTTACCAGCGTTTTCCAATCAGGCCACACACATCAGATATGAACTGAGACTTATTGTGCCGCTGTGACGACTTGCATGTCTCAAGCAAAAAAAAAAAAAAAAAATGGATTTGAGATTAAACATTGACCGTGACTGTGAAACGGCTGAGATAAAGAAAAGAGGGTGATTATTCTTCATGTAAATCATTCTGGGGTAATGGTCTAAACAGGCCAACCAAGCAGTCTATTAATCTAGGCTACAATATCGGGGGGGGGGGGGGGGGGGCGCCAAAGCACTTTGTTTGGCTGTGTTGTTATTGTCAGGATATCAATTTCTTTAAGCGTCCTCCTGGATTTATTCTGTCATTAAACAACCTACTGCCTGGATTTTTTCTCCCTTGAGCCAGTAGAAGTTTTCAGGTACAGTATATTGACACGTGGGTCGATGCTGCTGGCTGGGATGGATGGATGGATCCGGAGTGGCTATTTCAGACTCTTATGAGATGGCAGCTGGCAGGAGAAAACCAATTTTTATTGGCTTTTTCAATTTGCGCCTGACCGGACAGGAGCAACACTATGTTAATTGCAACCGGTGAATCAATGGTGTGGTTTGAGTGTGTGTCTTTGTCTCAGTTGTGCGCTTGTTCGTAATTGAAAAACCAGAGGAAGATGACGGTACTGTGCATGGAGTAAAGATTTGCTGAGCTACATTAACAGGCACTGGCACTTTTTCCATTTTCCACTCAAGGTCAAGTTCAAAGTTGTTATCACATCTAAATAGATATGTGAGGGCTGGGTTGGGTACCCGTATTTTATGAGTAAATGTTATGGATGATAGATTTTTAGAACCAATATCTGAGCTGTAGTTGGAGAAAACATTGCCTTGATAAACAACGGTCTGATTCCAATATTGTAATATAAAAGCAGAGAAGACTGTTCTCTGACGGTCCCAGTAAGCCAACTTCATACATAGTCGTGATGTGCGAAAGACAGATGACAAAAAGCAGATACACATACAGATGAAACTTCTTCTGCTGGTTAAATCCACACAGCGGAGAATCTCAAAATCTTCACCAGATGGCTGAAATTTGGCAACTGTTTGAAATTCTCCCTGAAGTAATTAGAAGCAACCAAAACACAGCTATAACCAGCAGGGCTTGACATGTCTCCATCATCTCACATCTGTTTGGCGCTTTTTTTTTGCGCTTTCATCTGCACTTTGGCAGACCTGCCCAAAGTTGGACAGTTACCTTGAGGAATGCTATTTTGTTGCTCTTTTCACAAGAAATTGTGTCTGCATTGGGGTGCGGTATCATATTGATTTTAAGGATTCTGCTAATCAATTTTAAAGCTGTAAGATTGAGAAGAGAGCAGACTTAGCCTGAAAATTTGAACCAACACAAGTTCCACGTCACTCCCTCTCCCTCTCCTGCCTCCAAGCCCCTCCTCCCTGCAGCGCGGCTGCCGTGACAACCAGTAATGTTAGCCTTAGCATCAAAAACAAGCTAACTCTGCCCAGACGCTACATCGCAGTCACTAACATACCGTACGCGCTGCGGAGTGTTACTGTAACAATCACCATATTAGCTTTATGGTTATTTGTTGTCTTAGCTGTATATGCTGTTGTTGGCAGCGGCGGTATGAGCAGTTTCTCCTTTGCGGGTGGCTGTTGCTCCACCAGCTAGCTTTCACTAGCCTCCTGACACCGCTCAAAGAGCTGTTTGACTGAGTGGCAGCCGGTAGCATGAGCGGAGGGAGGGGCCGGTTCGCAGCATGTGTGAGTAATGATTGACAGATGTCAGACAGTCCCTCAGACACTCCTCTGGCTCTGATTGGTTGTTTTGTGTCGGGTGCAGTGGATTCTTGCAAATCGAAATAGGAGCAGTAGGTGGGACCAATGAAGCCTTTTTTTTTCACAGATTACATGTTTCATGTACTGCTGTCTGGGCATAGGGACAGTTTTAGCAAATATGACAAAAAATTATTTTTATACAAGTTACCTACTGCAGCTTTAATGATTCTTCGAAGGGCGGCGTCAAAACTGCCACTTTCATAGACAACTATTCAGAGAGTTGTCATTTTTGATGCTGAAACATGTCATGCTTCCAGCTTCACTAATGTGAGGATCTGCTGCTTTTAATTACTGTAATTGTTCATTTATTTGGAATAATTTTGAGGTTTGGACTATTGGGTGGACAAAACAACCATTGTGAAGGTGTCACTTCAGAATAATTGGGACAGCATTTCTAACTGTTTTTACATTTTTTACAAACCACATAATTGAGTAATGGAGAGAATAATCAGTAGATGAATCCACAATGTAAAAAATCATATTATTTGTTGATTATGAACTCCAACCACAGCAGTAAATTTCTGCTTTTTATATTAATGCATGTGTTATGATATGTAATATATATATAACATATTCAATGGTACATCTAGTCTCACTCTGTATGCAGCGACTCTCTCACGGGGTCGAGAGGATTCATCGTCAAGATTTGATGTTGCTGTAATTAATGCAACCACAAATGCTTGATTTACAGAAGAGCTTTATGTGTTGTTTGCAGATGGAAGTGTGCAAACAGCTAATGAGACTAACATGTGCAAGCCAGACATCTATGATAATTAAAAGCTACATACTTCACACATGCAGTGGTGAAAAACACTAAATCAGCGGCTCATTTACATGCGGAAGATTCTCCATTTTCTTCATCTCTTCACGAGCTTCGCAGAGGAATCACTGGTTGTAGACACAAGAAGGAGGCCCTACTTTACTGATGCGCTATTTGATTGGATCATTTGGATCATTTTACGTGATTGTTGTCTGAAATGTAGAATGAAAAACTGAAAGCAGTTAGTGCTTTGGCTGAAAAAAAAGGCTACAATTCTGCTACAGAAGGTGTGTGAATTCATATCACACCTATAGCCATAAAAGAGGGACCACTTATTATACATGTTAAATGACCCGTTAGGCTATCCCCAGAATCGTATGGATATATATAAGCTCAGAAAGAGAGAAGGAGAATCAGACAGACTGGTGAGCACAAAATGAGCACAAAACTGGACACAGATGTGATGGACATAGTAACAGAAGAAGAGATGATGAGACAGACATACAGAGTGAGATTGAGAGAGTTGACCCTGAGCAGCCACTGTGTCACGGCCAATCACTGTCCTCGAAACTCCACTGCAATAACGCAGTAAGAGTTCAAGATGCGATCATTTTATTGCTGTACCAAGGTTTCTAAGAATTTCAGGCAGTATGCTGAAGACCGATCCAAGACAAGACATTACTATTAATGTTAATACAGTACACAAAGGCCAAATATGTTTGTGAAAATACTAGAATACATCACGAGCTTTGTATCTTTACTGTAGGAGTGAGCGGTGTCATACAGTGTGTTGCTTCCCTGAAGAGATTTTATACAGTATTACAGGTGGTGGTATATGTCGGTACAGTACATGTCATCTCTGATCTGACAAGACGCCTGCAGGTAGATGAAATTACGACCCACGCACCCGTTTCATATCGATGGAGGCTCCAGAACAATGTGGGTGTGCTGTAAATAGAGGAGGACACGGTGTCCTGGAATGAGCTATAAATTACCTTTTCCGCCTCCGTCCAGGTGTCCAGAGATTGGGACGGACGAACAGGTGGATGGAGGGATGAATGGATAGAAAAAAAAGTGAGGATGGGGCGAGCCAGCTTGAGGTCTGAGATACACAAACAGAACCTGAAGACAAAGGAGCAGCTTGGGACTGTGGGTGTGTTTGGGCAAGAGAGAAACAGTGATGGACTATGATGAAGATTCATTGTTCTTTGCTCGCTGCCATCTATCTCCACTAACATGCACCGACACCATTGAATACCCATGCCACCAAGTTGATTTGGAGTTTGCTGTGTGGGTGCTAAAATAGAGCTGGTGTCAGGGAGGTTAGAGGCAGAATGATGAAATGTAAAAGTAAGGCAGAAAAAGTAAATCCAAGTGTCAAGAAAAGGTGCACGGGTGATAAAAGGTGTCGCTTACATCAGCAAACACTTAAAAAAATGCTGTCATTTTTCATGCAGTGTGGGCTTTTTTTAGGTATGTAGATAATGCATGGCTCACACAAGGCAAGGCCTCTGTGAGAGCTGACAGGTGAAGCTGACGTGAGATCAAAGACAGCAACCATCCACCGTGTGGACCAACCAAACTGAAATATACACCATTAGACAGGTTGCGGGATGTCCTCGCTGTCAGTCGTGCACCAGAAAGTATTTTGACGTTTCATTCTTGGAGTGATAGAAATGTTGTCTTCTTTTGTGGGCTTTTTAGGCCCAAGTGTTGGCACCCTTTGAACCCGGCCTAGACAAAAATGGCTTGCAATTTGACTGCCGTGAAAGAATGAAAGTTATCTCTCTGGGGTTAGCTGTATAATTTTGTGAATAAAACTGCATAAATGAGACCCTAGAGTGACTTGGTGTTGCGAAAGAGCTGTGGGGCCAAACGGAGCCAGCAAGTTGCTGTGAAGTGGCCCCGAGGCTATGGTGGGCTGGCAGGGACATTTAACACAAAGCAGCAGGAGCAGGTTAAATTACTCTTTGTCTTGTTGTCTTGGTGACAAAGAGAAGGAGGAATGATGTTTGCAGAGGACGACACAACATGGAGCAACGTAGAGGCAAGTGAGGAGAAAGTGAGGACTTTTCTTTTTCTTTTTATGGAGACAGCAGAGTCCAGACAGGTGGACGTGAGATCTCCAAACAGGTGTGCAGTTGATGAAGTGTGTTGTGGAGGAGAGAGGTGGAAAGACATTCATTTTGACACAGCTTATCAACCTTCTCCTCAAAGCTCCTCATGTCTGCCCTGTCTCTTTGAGTTGCACTGACAGGCCGATAGAGGCAGAGAGGCTGCAAGAAGTAAGACAGAAAAAAAAAGAGTGGCTCCAGGAGCGTAGCAGGTGTTTCAAGATGTGGGTCATCTGAAACACGCACGTGCTGTGTGTACACACGCGAAGTCCACGCATGGATGCTGAGCCGCAGAGGCGTAGCTTTCTCTGAGATGAAAGATGGAGGCTGAAACGTTCTCTGGGCCCCGAGGTGACAGAAGTTTCAAAGGAAGCAGGAAGAAAGGGCGGGAGGAAGATGAAAAGGTGAAAATGAGGAAAAAAAAGTCATCCCCTGGTGCCACAGGCTTTTCTGACACATCCCTGCGTTTGTTTAACTGAGGCAAAAATTGAGGCTGGTGTGGCCACAAGCTCCTCTCATCTCCCCCTGCCTCCCACTGCGCAGCCACCCAAATCAAAAGTACTAAAACAAGGCAAAGTGAAATAAATGGAAGCTTTTTTTTTTTACCCTTTGTTTATTTTCATGGCAGCTTTTGTGTTTGTTCTAGTTTTCTAAATGGAATTTCTTTTTTTTCAATCAAGCTATTTTTCTCAATTTTGCCTCTTTGTTTTCCTTTTGCTCCAGAATATTTTCATGTTATCTGTCTTTAGCCAGGATGAAAAGCTAAGAATGGGATTTGTTCTGATTGATAGTTTCTACCATTGATAGTTGCTACCATTAATCCTGCCATAGTTTGTACCAGGTCTTTAAGGAGACTTTAAGTGGAGTGCTTGACAAACAGAGCACTTAAAGAGCTTACATAATAAGTGCTCCTTCATACATCTAGTCAGGGAGGGGCTGCTTTGTATTAAGCTTTCATTTAACTCTCTCAGGACTCAAAGAAAAAGTTAAATCACATTAAATGAATCAGTATTTCACAGTAGAAAGGATGGGAGGAACGAGCTGGGAAATTGCCCAAGGAAGAAGGATGGAGGGAAGAAAATCCTGAAGCAGGACAGAGAGCTCAGGAGTGCTGCTCAGCACAAACGTCAGTTGCAGAAATCGGGCGGGCAGCAGGCAGCCTACATATCACACATACCACATGTGAAATGTGCTGCAGCACTCATCACGCAGCCAGTACGTCTTGTGTGCTGTAAGCTCCGGATGTAACTGCAGTCCAACACGGACGCATTTATGATTACGCAGCTTTTCTGAATGCTCACACTCACCATCGACCTTGTTTTTCATGCTTTATTAGGGTGTCAGCTGTTAAAACGAGACAGGAAATGTGTGGTTTCTTTTTGTCTCTCTCTCACTTCATGCTCAATTTTGGTTGGTGTTTTGGTTTGGGTGGGACAGACTCATCTGACAGAGCTCATAATCAAGGCCAGGGTGCAATGTTTGATTGACTGGACAGAGTACACATGCAGGTAAGATAAGATAAGGAGATAAATACCCATGAGCGGTAACTGTCCACTGACAACAACTGCACAGTCCCCAGGCTAACAGCAGAGGAACACTGCTGGTGCAGCTAACGTTTAGCTACCCTATAGACCTTCCTCCCAGCAGACATTGAGACTTGTCAAACACAGGTATAACTAACTGCGCTGGTTTACTCGGACGTCTAAATGAAACATTGCTGGTGTTACTGGTGACAGCTGCGCATCTCTTGTTGTGATACAAGTATAGCCTCTGTTATACAGCATATTATGCAGTATATGCTATTTTTGGTACATTACAAGCTAAATTACAGTGTTTTATGATAAGATAAAATAAAAACTAATTTGTTCAGCTAATGTTCTCTTAATACGCTCAGTGCATATTATCACAGTAATAGATTATTGAGCCTTTCTGTGATCAGGACTGATTTGCTTGTTCTTAACATATCCAGAGCAGGACACCTGTAGACCTCCTGCAGGAGAGCGATGATATCAGTGTATTTAGTCAGTAGGGGTAAGATAACAAGATATAAGTATTGATTGCAGGCATAGCTAATCTCTTCACAATCTCCATAATAGCAGTGGGGGGTCCTCTCTCAGCGTTGTCTTTACTTACGATCCCAGATAATGAAGACGCGACCACCTCCTGGGGACTTCCTGTTAGCTTATTGATCCCAGCAACTTCCCCAGAAGCCAGTTTTTATTACTTTGAAGTGTGTAACTGTGCCATGCTGATACAGACACCAACACACATTAAATTGGGAGTGTGTATGTGTTCACTTTAGTTAGTCAGTCATAATTTGACGGTTTTGAATCCCTCTGTGAATGAGGATTTCATCCTCATCTACGCCGCAGTTGTTGTGTCGACGTGGAGTTGGAGGGACATGTGTGTGTGTTACTGGATCTGTGTGTGAAACTATGTGCATGGCCGCTATGGATCTGTGCACGTGAATTCATATTCATTTTCGATTGTGGTTGAGGTTATGAAAGGTCGCTTCCAGATTAAAGGCTCCTGAACATTTCCTCGTATCTCCTGTTATTAAACTTTCCACGGGTCCTTCATTTATTCATAATTCACTCGCTTCATATGTGTGTGTGTGGCGAAGGTGGGGTGGGGGGGCGCGTTGGACTGAGGTTACCTCATATTACATTCCTGGTTTTAGGTCAAGGGAGCTGCTTGGTGTAGAGTGGGAGGAGAAGTGAGTATGTTTCATTTATGCTTTGATGAGCCCACTACCAAATGTGAAGAGCTTTCTGGTGCAGAGTGTGATGAACACACAGTTTGATGAGCAAATACTCAGCACACTGTAGTTACACACAGAGAAAAATGGAACCAGAGGCGTACCTTCAGCGAGTTTAGTGGTGACTCTTTTTTAAGGTGCTATATACCTCCGGACCTCCACCACCTATAAGAAAAGTAATACTAGCAGGAGTTTTTAGACTGTCAGATGTACACACAATGATATGTGTAATATCATTGTAACACTGAAAACAGCTGGCGCCACAACAAAATTTGCTGAAGCGTTTATTTTCCTCGAGGCTCACACAATCTTTACAATTATCCATACGAGCACACAAGTCCAGAGTAGCTTCAGCTGATTATTAAGCTAATTAGCATGTGTAGAAACTGATGAAAAGATACAAGCGAACACTCACCAGATGTTCCCAAAATGTGCAGGATTTGACCTCATGTTTGACATTGTTTCACGTTTGACTGCATGCATAATATAGCGCCTTGTATTCACTCAGTAACAACACCAATCTCTGCATCGGGACTTTGTTGCTTCTCTCCATCTTTGTTATTGTTGTGGAAAGCACCAGCCTCCCTGAGAAACGTTTTGTTCAACATTTCCCTGATAAAGAAGCGTCGTATGGTCTTTACTTTAAAACATAAGCCTTTTCAAACCTTTGGAGTCGCTCTGCTCTGCCAAAAAAACAGCAACCAGGTGCTTTTATTAATGTCTGGCTGTACTCTGAGCGCACTGTGGCCACAAGTGATAGGACTCTATGTTAAACACGTCCATCCATCTGTTTTCTCTGCTGAGGAAAACCAGTCGGGGAAAAATGCTGCGTACAGGTTGGTGCAGCATCACTGGGAACATACGTGTCGCATTAGAGCAAGGCCAGCCTGCTCGTGTGCCCATGTCCACCTCCGTCTTAGCCTGCCACAGTTTCTCCGCAGCAGGCTTGGTGTTGATTAGGTCAGATCGAGCGCCAAGCGGGTCAGGGATGATTGGCAGTTGACAGTTTGCCTGTTCTGTTTTCCAGCTGCCCCATGTCACACCCCATCAGCGGTAATCAGCCTGGACAGAAAGCCCAGGCCTAATGTGGATGACAGACCTCTGCTCCTTACTCCTCTCTTCCCTCCATACTTAACTGCGATACAAAGGGTACGGGCTAATGCGCGTTGTCGCTCAGGCAGTGAAAAAATGCAGCGCTCCTCCAGCAAAGGGAGGGCACGGCATCAGGCTGGATTCCAGCTCAGATGCTGGCCTTCTCTGTGCTCTCTGCATCTGCTCCGCGTCCCCTTCCAACCGTTTCTCCCTCTCCACTAATCTGACCCGTATCTTGTTCAAGCTCTACTGACGTTGAATTTCTAACGATTAAAGGCACCTTTAGCTGTCTCTTTTCCTAAGGCTGTCCTGAAGCACCTCTCCGACAGTTTTAATCACCATGCAAAGATTACATGCCATCAAATAGAGGGCTTAAGCTTTGCCTGCTCTCTCTCCACCACTCAACGTAACACAAAATCCTGCCCTCAATCAGCCAGCCAGATATTTTCATGTCATTCTAGTATTATCTAAAATGTAGTAAGATGTTACATAAAGGCTGGCTTCTGACAACAGGGTCTGAGACAGTACATTTAGACTCGTCACATGAGTGGCTCTTCAGCCCGCTATTGATCCTGATGTGGACTCGAGCGTGACACAAGACTTACCACCTTGCCCCAGACCCAAATCAAGAAATGACACGTGCACACGTTGGTTGAAAGTCGTACGAACACTTTGGGCTCACGCATACGATCCAAGCAGACCTGTTTCTGCACACACTCATGCATGCACGAACGTACTCATCATCATCGCATTAAAATCAGTGCTCTACTCATGCGGGATAATAATTGCTCATCCTCTCTTTTTTTCTCGCTCAACTGTCTGCAGTTTTTCTTCTCGCCATCCGTCGATCTCTCCGCTTCCCTCCCCCCCTTCCCTCTCCCCCCTCCTTCCTCCCCTTCGTGTCTTATTGTCTCCCCGCCGTACTCATCTCTGCACCATTAATCTTCCAACCAATGAATTGGAGCCACTGACTCTATCACTGCTATTGTCGACTGCAGCCGTCCCTTATTTATGTTCCATTTTTCTCCCTCTCTTCCTCACTCAGCCTTTCTACTGTTCCATTGACCGGCATGTAATTTCTTACATGAATAATGCAAGCAGTGAGACAAAAATAGTTGCACTCCTTCTTTCTCTTGGCTGGGATTTGTTCTGCAATAGTTTAACTGAATGCGCTTGGGCTGATTTCTATTCAGCAGTGCCAGCCACTTTGTTAAAAGGAATAGGGATTTGGATGTAAAGGTATTGGGGCTCCCAAAGCTGCATTCTTACTGAAATAGACTAGAACGGCTGATTGTGAGATCAGGGTGCAGATTTATTCAACCTCTCGACGCTCGCGAGTGCTCATCCAGGATCACTGAGGTGGTTCCCCGGACAATCCTATTCATTAGCCAACACCCGCAGCAGCCACATCAACATATGGCAGTCGCCGGGCAAAAATTGAATTTCAGTTTCCAGGAGCGCTTGCTCATGTGCCAATGTCAGATACATATCAAAGTGACCATCAACTTTCCCTGCGTTGCAGACCAATAGAGGCCATTTTGAGGTGATGTCTCTGGCTGTGTGTGAGTGTGCTGTGTGCATGTGGGTCACACTCGACACCTCAAGTCTCGTAGTTCTCCTTTTCCCATGATAGCATCCGAGGATTTGCATAAACACACTTTTGAATCCCCACAAGACACTTGCAAGGGTAATTCAGGACATTTCTACCTCTCTGTGTTGAGGTGGCATAATTGGTCCTCTAAAATATGAGCAGGAGAAACAGAAGTGAGCCACATCATTTCTGTCTTTATCCGACTCCGCTCGCTCGTCTTGTAGAGTGTTTTAGACAATTGCAGGTATCCCCATTATTCCCTACGCTCACTTAAAAGCATGTGAAACACTGCAGTATTTCTCGCACGTCGGCCTTCATGCGGTCTTAGATGACCCCTCAGTCAAGTTCCTGTACTCATACTCATGTTGTAAATTCTGAGAAATTATTAGAAAGCATCTACATGTCAAGAATGACTCTAAAATCAGCCCTCTTACACACTCTCTTACACCTTCCTCGTCTGAATTCTTACATTGCTGCAGCATTTCAGATGAAGGCAGCTGTGAAGTTAACCTTGAGTAAGCTGAGGATACTCTCGCAGGCTTTTTTTTTCATAATGTGGAGTGGTTGATGTGAGTGTCTGAGAGCGATAGAAAGGCTCGCTCTGGCCATGAGAACTTGCCGCTGTCCCAGTTGTAGCTTTGATTTGAATTAACCGAGCGCTGGATGAACATTATTCATTTCAACGAACCAACCTCTCAAGAAGGATGCGATGAATAGGGGTGTTACAAAACAAGTTGTTATTATTATCTAATCCTCACTCTCTGTGGTGGAGAGAAACCTTATATCTGTGGCGCCCTGAGAATTGGGAACTCGTCCCATCACATACGGAGCGGCGGCGCTGGTGAGTGTGTACTACTTCACAGAGCTTTGTGGTACTGCTCTGAAACCACGCAGACACTGGTCTGTTTGGTCTGTTCAGTAAAGAGAGGTGGGAAAGAGAATCTGGCAGTTGCTTCAGACAATCACTGTGCCAGAGGGATTTCTGAGGACTAGACTGGCACAACGCACTGTGACTAAGGCCTTCTCCCCGTCGTGCTTTTTTTCCTCCTTACTGCTCCATCGTTCACCTTTCCTCTCTCTTGTATGCGTCTCTGTTCATCTGTCTTGTGCTACAGTGCTTATTCTCTGTCTTCAGTCTGCCGCTTTTTATGTCCTCGTTCTCCATTTCTCTCTCTGCTTGTCCTCTTCGTTTCACTCTTTTCCTTCATCTTGCCTTTTCTCTCTCTATAGAAATCTCTCATCTCATGCATCACAGCCGGTGCCATCCTGTCTCATAGATTGGCATCGTCTGGTCCACGGTTACACACTGTCACATTCTTATCCAACAGCATGTGATGCACAATATGATGTGTCTGAATGTGTGTTATCTGTATCAAAAATCATCGGCATCACAGATGAGAGCAGCTTTTCTGTTCGCTGATGAATCATTGCGATTAGTCATTGCAACAGGAAATGTCATGCAGGTATCTTTGCCTCCAGATACGCATATTATGAGCAATGAGCAGCCGGTGTCCAGGAGCCAGTGTTGATTCAGTGAGACTATAGGATGAAAAATGGTAAGTGTCTATACTGTTATTAGGATGGGACCAATTAACACACTGTATATCTCTGTGGTGGTTATCATGAATGAAAAAACGAAGAAAAATGTAATTATTCCGCGCTGGCTATCAATTTTCACACTGCTGGAAGTGAAAGGATGATTTGTGGAGTTTTGGGAGCCATCTGAGCGATTTCACTGGGGTTGTCGTGCTGGGTGGGGGAGCGAAGAGATTTGTGAAACGAGCCCCATATCTTTGCGCTACCCCCCCTGCCCCTCCCACCCTCCTGCAGACTGGTCCTTGTTTGTGTTTAATAAGGGAGATTAATTAAGCTCATTGTCATTCTAGGGCTCTGGCTCCAGCTGTTTCCCTGGGCTAAGATCAGCAAGGTCATGCGTTTGAGTTGTGCCGCGCGAACGTGAGGACTCTGGAAGGAAACAACCGGGAGGCTCGCGAGTTATTTGACTGCTAAGATAGATGGATATCAATGACAGATGCTCACCGATTGGACAGCTAATCTATCAATCAGTCCTTTGTTTAGATGAACAACCTCTGCCATGCATGTTCATACATAAAACGACTTAGCTGAGCTGTAATTAAATGCTACTCTACCTCACTCCTTCTGTCTGTGATGCATTGCAAAGACATGCAGACAAATGCACACATTGTTAAAGAGCATTTGTCATTCTCTTTGAGTGGAAGTCAACAAGGTGCACAGCAATGTAAACATATGATAAATAGGCAGTCGCATCAGTGTGATTGATATTCCCTGTTTTGCCTTGATGTTTAATACATAAGGCCATCTGACAGGCCCCTTAGCATCAACTTTAATTATCAGGGAAACATGATAACACATTTCTGGGCCCCGTGCCAGGAAAAATGTAAATCTGCTTATAAGTTAGAGATTGTAACTCTGAAGTAATGAGTCACACAAAAATGGTACAAAGTGTTTGCAGCGCGCTGTAAGTAATGGCAACATCTCGCTGAAGTGTAAAGTCGATATGCACAATAGAGGAAAAAGAGATGCAGCTGATGAAGGATGTAGTGCAACTTCAGGTCAATGAGTTTAACTGTGCATTTTAGTACTGCATCGATAAGCAGGCTTGGAGTTGGATCGAGCTGAGGTGTCGCATTAGGAAAGCGGCGTCTGTGTGAATTACAGTCCAAACGCGAGCAGTGATTTAGAGTTTGAGCTTTGACAAGGTATTATCTCTGAAACATTGTCTCTTTTAATTGCAGTAGCTAACCACGGATCACAAAGTCCTTTAGCTACACGGATAATCTTTCATCATCATTCAAACAGCCATCGCACCTGTTCTAATAGTGAAAGCTGATTAACAGGAAGGCACGAACAAAAAGCCCCTGGTTCTTGGTAAAGCACACAGTGTCACAGAGACAGTTCGAGGTTTAGATTTCATTTGAAATGAGAGCAACGGCAAGCTTTGTAGCGTTTATGGCGAGAGAAACAACATCTCACATGTAACGACGTGCCTGTATAAAGATAATGTTCAACTTTCAGCCTCATTCTTATCAAGATGTTTTATCTGCCTTAGATAAATGTGTGAAAAGCTTTATTAGCATTCAGTATTCTACACATAGGTAAAAATGTTAAGTAAGTGTTTAAAGTTGTTTCCATGAAATAGCCCGAAAGCATTAAAGTAGAGCCAGTAATTAGTACGGTTTTCATCATGGCTTTATTTCCAATTATATGGTGATTTTTATTCCTCTGCGCTGACAACAGCTGTGGCCTGCAGGCGTTTTGTTTGTCTGTTGTCCGTCTGTCTGTCCCGTTCTGCGCAGTATCTCAGGAACGCCTTCAGGGAATTTCTTCGATTTTGGCACAGACGTCGACTTGGATTCAAGCACAAACTGATTAGAGTTTGGTGGTACAGTAAAAGGTCAAAGGTCAAGGTCACTGTGATGATATATAACTCAAGAATTCATATGTTAATGTGACAAATTCCACACAAATCAGGTTCAGATGACTTTGTTACTGCATACTGTAGATTTGCTTTGCAGGAGACAGGGGCATCCGTCTACAGGAATAGACTGTGACAGCAATGTCTAGTAGGATAAAATGATGAAGTGATGGCATTTTATATCCAAAATATACCCAGATTCTGAATAGGTGACACAAATCATGGGTGGCCACCTTGAAACTGTGGCGATTGTACAGCTCTTCTGCACTGCGGGGTTTAAGGTGCGTTTCAGCCTGTAGCTTCTTTACAGCAACATCCATGTAGTCGACCACAAGCTCATAGATTTTGCTGATATTGAGCTTCATGTGATTGTCTTTGTACCATGTGACGAAGCTCTCTGTCAGTCCTCTGTACTCTTCTGTAAAAATAGTCTCTAAGGTGGCTTTCACACCAGAGCTGTTTGGTCCGCTTTAAACAGACCAGAGTTTGTTTCCTCGGATAGTCCGCTTCGTTTGGGCAGGTGTGAAAGCTCATCCGAACTCTGGTGCGGACCAAACAAGCGAACTCTGGTCCGCCTGAAAACGTGGGTCTCAGTTCACTTGCAAGTGAACCCTGGTTAGGTTCGTATGCAGCGTGAAAGTTGTGTTGTTGTTGTTTTTCCGGGCCGGGAGGGAGGGATTTCCCGTCCTACTTTGTCCAATCGACGAGTGCCCCTTTCAACCACGTGATGCTGCTCAGAAAGTTCGGTGTGCTTTAATTTAATTTAATTTATTTATTTGATTAGGACAATGCATATTAATTGACATGTCAGCAGAAGCATCAATGTAAATATGCCGGAGTTAGCATAAAATGCTAATTTTAATCCGTTGTCCTAAGGCAGGTGTTTAAAAACATAGAGGCAATACATTATACAATACACAAAAACACTATGACAAATGGATAATACATGTAAAAGATCTCACAGAATAAGTTCTTTAGAAATCACAGTGTGAAAGCAGAACCGAAACAAGTGATAAATGCAACAATGTTGCGACTTTCAGCTCCCCAATCGAACCGAGTCTGCTTGGTCAGGTGTGAAAACGACCTAAGTGAAGACAGCATGTCTCTCACTGTAAACTCTTCACTGGAATCATGGATGTCAATATAGTGAAAACTCTTCACTACATATATTATACGGTTTGCACAGACGTGGATGTAAACTGCCACTTGACTGGCTGGTGGAGGCACATAACTGGATGGCAGGATGGATGGTTCCAGCTCAACATCCCATACATCACGGGTCAAAAAATGTGATTCTTCCACACTTTGTATTTTACTGGCCACTGAGTCCGTCGCATTCCTTTTATTCTTCTGCTGTCTTTGTTTCATGCCAGACTCCAGCTGATGCAATATTAATGTGTCCTTCAGTGAGTGGTTTGTGTGTGTGTGTGTGTGTGTGTGTGTGTGTGTGTGTGTGTGTGTGAGTGTGTGTGTGTGTGTGTGTGTGTGTGTGTGTCAGACAAAGCTAGAGCCGGAGCTTGTTTGTGAGTGTTCGTGAGGGTACGCACAAACATCAGGCACTTTACGCTCAGTCTGTTGTCACATTTCTTCATCATTACCTTCCCTGCCCTCCTTCATCTCTCCCTTGGAAGTTAAAAAAAGTAATCAAAGGCCTGGCATCTGACAGCTCTGTCTCTTTGCCTCCTCCATTCTAAAAATTTCCTTTTCCTCCCCTGATTCTTTCGCAAACACTGGTGACTTCTCGACTAAAGCCGCTCATTTGGGTGCTGAAAACCTCTCCACCGTGTCTCGGTCGAGGTGTGCCTCTCTTTGACATCGCTGCTAAATGGAGGATGCTTTGCCGCTCATTTAACAGCTCTGCAACTCGGTCCCTCCTCTGGGAGCCAGGCAGCCTTGTATCTCCTCGTAGCTAGGCCGAGAACGTGCATCCCTTTCTGCTCTGTCCTGCCCGTCACACCACAGCATTAACATTAACATGCCTCTTAGCGGGCCACAGAGAAGGAGCCCTGCGGTTCTCTGGCCGGAGCACAGGGCTAAATCCCAGATCAGGGGGAGAGTTCAGGCTCCCTGGAGAGGAGATCTTGGCTGGCAGGGTGGATGGTTAGAGTATGTTGGAGATTAGGGCTTTGGCGAGTCAAACGCTGGATTAGGACTGAATGGTGAAGAGGAGATTCCAGGATACTTAAAAGTAGCCTTCTGGGGAAATAACCATGTTTGTTTGCCCTGCTCTTTCATGATATACTGTGTGCACGTGTGTGTGTGTGTGTGTGTGTGTGTGTGTGTGTGTGTGTGTGTGTGTGTGTGTGTGTGTGTGTGTGTTATTCTCAGCTGTGTGTAATGCACAGTATACACTGCTTAATACTTCCATGAATTAGAAAGGGCTGTGATTTTAGCTAATGGTGCTACTTTATTTCATACCATATATCAATTATGTAGCTTATGGAGTCCTTTTACCTCAGTGATGGATGAATGCTTCCATGCATAGACAGATGGATGACTTAAGCCTTTAAAAACCACCATTCATTTGTCTTTTCCTTTCACCAACGTCTCTTTTTTGTGGTGACTGATTGGTGTCTTTGTTTCTGCTTCTGCTTTTTTTTTTTTCAAGGATGATGAGGCATTCACAGGAGGGGCCGATGGCAGAGACCATACCCACATCCGGAAGTTCCTCAGCCAGCACCACAAGAAGTTGCCATGGAAACCAGAGGTAATACAAATCATTTTCTCTCCTTTCTTTTATTTTGATTTCCTCTTTCTCAGGCTGGCACCTTTCCCTCAAACATCGTATTTTTAACCCAGCTTTCCGACAGATAAGGATCATCATGAGGATCTTTGGTTGCTTTGCTGTTTGTCGTCTTTTCATTCATCAGCTAAAGGCCACACACACACACACACACACACACACACACAAACACTAACGAACACACACACACACATTTATCAGCGATTGACCTTTGTGAAAATGCTTTTATTAATGCTGAGTCAGTGTTTGCTTTTTGTGAAATGTAATTTAGCTCAAGATGTCTCACTCTCATTTTCTTTCAGTTATCATTTTAAGGAAGTTGATATTTGAGGTCGAATGGAGATCCAGTCAGGCTCCGGTTTCTATTATGGGATGAGCATAAATGGACCTTATGGTTTTGAAGATAAATTAATGAGGATGGTAATATTTCATCCAGAACCATTAGCGGGTTTTATTTAAAGGCACCTACGAGGTGAAGATTACAAGTTGATTTGATTCATCCTAATTTTTCAGCTCACTTACTGATGTGGTTTACACACCGGCTGTAACAAAGGGAGCAGCAGACAGGGCAATTAAGCAGTGGATTTGTGATAAGGGAAGAGACTCTAGATTTGTAACCTGTTCAGCGGAGTTTAATTAAAGGGACTGTGTGTGTGTGTGTGTGTGTGCGTGTGTGTCGACCCTAATCTACAAAAAATGATTTATTATTCAATCTCCACCTGGGGTAAAGTTTAACTATCTTTGCTGAACACCACAGTGTGCAGTTCTAGGCAAACTGTGGAGAATCTAACAGTTTGTACACACAGCATGAGCTGGATAATAGAAAATAGCTGTTGTGTAAAATTTTCAAATAGACTGCAGCGACATTGTACTTTTTTTTTTTTTTTAATACCAGTCATTCATTGCCTCTTGCCCCTCAAAGCATTATGCACGTAATCTTCTGCGCAAGGCAGCATTCCAGGGGTGCTGGACACACTATGTGTGCGATAATCTTACTGTTGTTATACATCCATAAACCCACATGCACATATTTTGGTACTTTGTTTTTAGCACAACAGGGCTTTGGTCACATGTAGATGACATCTGTTTTTAATGTCATCTCGCCCAGAAACATCTGTTGCCTTAATATTGAGTGGCCTGCGTCTAAGTGTGGACGAACGCTGTTGGCATTATTTAAAATGGTGCAACTAAAAAGAGGAAGTCACGTCGATATGAGACAGTCAAGCTAGGACTGCAGCCAAACAAGATATCTGAAGCTCCACCATGTTGCCTAATTGCACAAATATAAATGAATTCCATGGTCTGTCTGTTTTCTTGGCTCTGTTTTGTCATTTTATGTGAACACTTTTAGAACCACAGGATGCTTTTACACTTATAGGCATATACATGATTTCATTGAGCAAACATAATTTCTTATTTATGGTTTGGATTGAAAAAGCAGCCTCAAAAGGGAAATAAATTTTGCAACATCCACACCAGCTATGTTTTGCAGTACATTAGGCGTGACTAGCATCAAAGCTCACATGTAGAAGTCATCATGCTCATTTCCAGCCCACTCATAAAGCAACATGCCAGTTAGTTTCTGTGAATAATATGTAAATCCAGCATAACTCTATCAAATATTTCATACATCACCCCCATAAATCTCTTCCCCTCTTATCTCAGACGTCTGCTGTGTCAAGCCTAAGCCAAGTCTGTCAGAAATCATGGGGTGCAGCAGCTCTTCCTTTGCTTTCCTCACTAGCTATCTGTCCTAATTAGCAGCACTAACTTGCTTCTCTGGTGCACAGCCAAGATGGCAGAGGTCTGAGGCGTAGACTCAGGCTGGTGGAGGTAGAGCGGAGCCATATGCCAGCTGTCACCGACTGGCAGAGGTCACGCGGGCGTCCAAAAGCATTCATACAAGCCATGCGCACAAAGACCCAGCTGTTGTGCACACGCAAAACGAAAGGATTGCTGACTTTATTTCCTCTAATGCGTGAGATAGATATAGAAACATAGCGGAAAAGGCGAAACTCCAAGCTGTGTTGGTTCTAGCAGGTTGTTTTCAGCCGCCGCTGGTGGCCGAACGCGGATTTCCAGCCAGTGAACTCATCCGGAGGTGACTGTGGATTAGCGTGGACATGCATCTGTGGAGTGGACATCCCCTGTCTATGAAGGACACCGGCATGTCAAGGACACTGACGTAGGGACGGCGATCAGAGAGAGATGTGGCTCACTCAAGCAGTAGCCAGGCATGGAGGGACAAACATGACAGACACGTGCAGCAAAGCCAGCATGGATCCAGAGAGACTTTGAGCATAGTGAACAATTTTTATTGAATCAGGAGGAGAAAGAAAGTGATGGTAAGAGAGATTAGTACAATTAAAACATTGTAAGCTTTGATATCAGTGGGACTTCTATGGTTTCAAATCAACATCCCAGATGTATTATAAATATGTGCAATGATTTTAATCTGGGGTTAAACCAAATACAGTGGAAGATAGATGGGGACAGTCTCCTGGTTGACTGACTCAAATGTCTGCTTTTCAGCCTCATGTAGTGTAAAAAAAAAAAAAAAAAAGTGGTATTGCAGATTTTGGACAGCCTATTATTTACCACTCAAGAGGGAAGCACCACACAGACACAAGATTCAGGTGGGAGCAGTCGTCACAGCTGGCTCCTCACACAGAAACACGAGGACAAGACTGGAGGAGGAATTAGATCTTTCTCTCGCCTCCCACCCTCCCGTCATCCCACCGTCACAGGTGAGACTGGCTGGACTGGGGGAGGGCGCAGCAGAGGAAGCGTGTTTGTCTCTTCTCACTCTTCCTTCAGCCTGCCTGCCTTTCCTCGATCTGTCTATCCAAAATGCTAAACGGGCAGACAGGAGGCATAAATTGGATTTCTTTTGCAGGCCTCTCATTACAGCTGGGTGGATTGTGGACAGCTTTCCTTCTCTGCCTCACATTCTCGGTTGAATGTATCTGCTGCAGCCACATCCATCCCCCTCATGTTATATCCCTGGCATGACTGAAGACATGTAATTGTAGGACAGATGGCAGATTATACAAACCCTCATTACAGCAGTTGATGAGGCTGGAATCTAGATCATATGAACCTTGTCTTCCATTTTTCGCTGCTCTCCTCTGTGTGAAATGAGTTCTCTCATTATCTCTCCCCGTATAATCCCCTTTCAAACCTCTGTACCTTTGAAAACCCCCCTTTTTCCTCGCTGTCCCTATCTACTTATCCCACTTTCTTTTCTGTCCGCTTTCCTAAATTACTAATGGGCAGAGAAGGATGAGATAGGCAGGGGGAAACTAATCTAAATGCCCCCTGGAAATTCAGATGGAGAGATTTCATAGAACGTGTTCAAGCAGTAACACCCCTGTCATAGCCACAGAGGGAATAACTCGCATGTAACATGTTATCATTTGATCGTTCATTCAACATAGCAGCTCTGCAAAACTGCAGTACAGTATGTGTTATGATGTATCAACAGTGAGCTTTAATGCCATCTCTCCTGCAGTATACGTCCTTGGGGAGTGAGCTGAGAAGTATTGTATATACCCCGGTATGCCTTTGCCAGGAACATCATGTCTCACTTTCCTTATCCAAAGGGGATTTACAGTGTCAGTTGGTGCGATTGCTCGTCACAGGGTGCGCCGAGCGGCCATTTGTCAGTGCCTCGCTGCCAGCGGGAACGCAGAAGGTTGCACCAGATTTTTGGGAAAGGGAGACAGAAAAGGGAAGGGGAGAGGGGGAGAAAAGGGAAAGTCTGATTCATGCTGCAGTTGATCTTGAGACCAGATGGGTGAGAGATATTGGAGTGGAGAGCAGTGCAGACGGAGATATGCTGAGACAAGCTCACAGAGATGAGGGTATGTGGAGGAAATGTGTGATCTGAGGAAGACAAGATGGTAACAGTGCTGTTTAGAGAGGCCTCTTAAGCGGAGCAGTACACTCTTTCATTTCATACATCTTCATCAGTTGTTTTCTTACTCAGCTTCTTCCCTATGCACCTGTCATTTCCCCTCTTCTGTCTTTCCTTCCTCTCTGCAGATCCCATTAGTTGACTCGTTCACCTCCCTTTCCTCCCTCTTTAACGGCAGTCAGAGCTATAGGTGCTCTGTTGCTTTGAAATTGTGGCAGTTTGAGACTATATATACTGTAGGATGGTTGTGACCACCTCAGGAGTATGATAAGAGTCAGGAGGAGGTGGATGAATTTTAAGACGGCAGAGAGATTCTGGCTTAACAGAGACAGACATGAACAGAGGAATAGACAAAACAGTGAAGAAACGGACACCGTGCAGGACGCAAACTGACTATATATCCATGCCCTGTCGAATTTCTTTCCAAAGACATGGAGATATTGTTAAAAAGGAAGCTAAGAAATAATGTTTTGTCATGAGACTGCAGTTTGGGCTCTTGCTCAAGGACACTTTGAAAGATGAGCTGGAGGATTCTTTCAAAAATATCTTAAATGTTATTCTTTACAGTATCCGTTACACAATGAATTTATGGGGGATTTTTGTTGGAATGGTTATGGGTGCGTATTATATTATATGAGGTCATTTAATTGGAATTTAACTGCTTCGAATATGTTACTGGCTCTGATATCAGAATTAGTGCTCACATAGATCGGTGCAATATATCCAGCATAGTTTTGGTGTATTAGTATTCCGATTAAATCATATTCGCATGCTAATGTTGGTGTCTACATTTTGCATTTGGAAAATCTTTTTCTGATATCAACACCAAAAAAATCCCAAAACTAAAATATTGTACATTTTTCTACACTCTACTGTACCTACTATCTGCCACTGCTCTCTTCTTATCGAGTGACGCGCCGTTGGACCCAGTGGAGTGTTACTTAATTCATCCACTAGTGGATTTGAGACGCGTGGTTGCGCTGCAGTAAAAAGAAAAATAGATTTTTTTTGTATTGATCAGCTGAAATGACCGTGCAAAATATTGGTCATCAGATGTCAGTAAAATGAGATTTTTCATGACAAATAGCCACTTTGTGCCTGTGACTGCTGCCTCAGGTCATTACAGAACTATTTCACCCAAACCAGGAGAAGCAAGTTATCTTTAATCAAACACACAGTGGTTATGGTTGAGAGACAGCACTAGTTTGATTTGGGCTCTTCTCATGCAGCTGTGTCTGTCGTCTTTTTTTATTTGCTGGTGGTGAATTTTTTATAGTCAGTGCAAACAATGCTTTCTGAACCGTCCTGTCTGTGAATGAGACTACTCGTCCACAGCGGCAGGAAGACGCAGAGGTCTGCCTCTGGTTTTGGATTAAGGCAAAAAAAGAGAGAGTGAGGGAACAAAGCAAGAAAGACAGGAGCGGCCATTCTGTCGCTTCTTTAGCCAAGTAGCGAATGTGAATGTGAGCTGATGAGGTTGTAAAAAAAAAAAAACCTGTCGTGTGAAGAGGCACAAGCTGCCACAGCACAATCAAGCAAACCCAAAAACCCCACAAGCGCGTCACCGTCTCTATACAAACTGTTAATGCGAGCATCATTTAATCGTTCCGTGTTCCAAAACAACAAATCAGGAGGGAGTTAAAAAAAAGAGAGATAGAGGGAAACAGAACTGACAGCCGACAGCTGAGCTCAGGCAAACTGAAGACTGGAGTGGAGAGAAATGGACGGCACACAGACAGAGATGGAGGGATGGAAGGCAGAAATAGAGAGGTCAGAGGCAAGAGTAGACAGCATTAGGGATAGTGGCACTGAAGGCTTTGAGAGAGGGAGGGAGAGAGAAACAGAAGCCGCCGGGGAAAAAGCCAAATGACATAACAGGAGCGAGGCAAAGGCAGTTTTACGTAGCAGTCGGGGAAGCGAAGGGATAACAGGGTGAGTTTAAGTCGGAGAGAGTGAAGAAAAAACAGCTTCCTTCTTCCCCCATTCCACATCCTGCTAAGTCCAGAGCACAGACAGGCCTCTCCCAGCGCTGTCACCCACAAAATAGAGCCACTTATACACCGACAACCCTCAGCAGAAGCCCGACTTTACAGCCTGTGGCTTCGACACAGGGATGTGTGTGCGAATAATTAGAGACTTTCAAAGCCTCCCTCTGATTGCTATTTGACAAGTGGAGGGGTGAGGAGGGGGCCAGGCCGAAAAAAGGTTTGCTTTTAAAACCCGCAGGAAATCTATTAAAAGCTTTACACAAGGCATATTTACACAGGGACTTGTCCCGTCTGCTAAATCCCTCTAACCTCGCTGTGCCACTCCTTTTTTTAAACATCACACATTCCTGTTCATCTTTTCAGCTCCCCTCTTTTCTCCGATTTGATTCCGCCGACCTCGCAAATCCCCGTCTCTTTCTTTCCCCTCCTGTTTTTCATTTGCATCAATCTTTTTTTTTTTCACCTGACAAAACAAAACAAAACAAAAAAATCAAATATGTGCACATAAAAAACTAACTAAGATCTAAAATCTGGAGACCCACTGCTTTGGACTGACATGTTTGCACAACAAAAATACCTCATGGTTAATGCATGAGCTGTAATTGCCGCGCTGCTGTCAGTGTGCGGGGCACGTAGTTGACCGTGCAGAGCTGGGAGAGAAATGAAAAGGACAACTTCGGGTCAGGCCATCTGTTAGAATATGCCTGTGCGATGCTGGAGGAGCATGACACCCTCCATCAACGTGTTCCTCCTTTAAATGTAGACGTGGATGTAGAGGAGCAGTCAGAGAGGTGTTTACCCTGAAAGGCTTTCCTGTCTCACCCCGCTAATCCCTCTGATGAAAGGACAACAGGCATTACGACTGTGTGTGTGTGTGTGGGGGGGGGTTGTCTTGAGGTCACTCTCGCTCTCTTGATTGATTGATTTGACGGCTCACACTTGTTGACTATACAGCTAGCAGCTACTCTCCACACACAGAAAGGCCACCTTCATCACATGAAATGGGGCCAAAGCGGTGAAGCCAGCTTTTTTGCTTTGATCCAACGGGGGAGCTCCGCTGCATCGTTTCATGCTCGTTTGGAGAGAGTCTGCTTTCTGCTCAAGTTCTGTGTGATGTTCCAAATATCTGTGGCAGCATTACAGTGGCAGCCTGCTGGGACTGCTAGTCACGCATTAAAAGGATGGCATGTGTGCGTACAGTGTGTGCGTTGATACACTTGGTGGATCGTCCTGTGTGAAAAGTTCGAGTTTGCAGGTCATTAAATCACTGCGATCACGTGACCAGTTTGTGTAATCGCATCTCTAACCTCTGCTCATTGCACCCACGCCACACTTCGTGATTGGTGTGTGTATGTGTGTGTAAGCATGTGAAAATATGGAAATGATATTTTGCCTGTGCCTTGCTCTGTAGTGTTGCTTAAATTGGATGTGACCCAAAACACTTAGAGCAGTTTGACACAAAAGTCATCAGAGAGACACCTCTTCTCATACACGAGCAGACCTGTGCGTGTGTGTGCATGTGCGCTTGTGTACGTGTGTGTGCATGGACATGTATTACCCATGTTGCAAGTCCCCATAACATAAATCATTAGATTTAGACATTAGACATTAGATTTTAGGGTGAAGACTTGGGTTAAGGTTAGGATTAGACAAGTAATGTAATGTAATAATGTAATGTCCCCAAAAGTGATGGAAAAATGACTGTGTGTGTGTCGTGCGTGTGTGCGTGCGTGTGTGCGTGTGTGGAAACAATACCCCAAGGCAGACCGGTTCCACCATCTGTCCTTGCTGTGTCCTGTGATTTCCCTGTGTAATTCAGGCAAATGTCAGACTATGAGCAGGGGATGAGCTCTGACAAACTGCTCCAGACATTCTCAGTTCACACTCCCCCCTGATACTCCTGACGAGCTCTCTGTCACCTTTTCTTATTCGGGACAGTGAGAACATTAGAAACGTCACGCTGCCCTCACATGTGTCACCGAGAAGTAATTTCTCCGGCCAGGCGGAGAGGACGTTCCATACGTGCCAGCACATAAATGTATCTGCTGAAACCAGTGCAAATGGCAATCTTGCATTCAAGATGGGAGCCTCAGTAATTGATGTTCTGAAGTAGAACCTGTCTGATTATCAGGAAATGTAATGCTGTTGTTACCGCGTGCACTAACCTGTTTCCTGTCTGTGTGTTTGCAGTTTAAGGGCCAGGCCAACCTGCATGTGTTTGAGGACTGGTGTGGCTCCTCTATAGCCCAACTCAGAAAGAACCTGCACTTCCCTCTCTACCCACATGTAAGTATTACAGTGTTAGCAGCTTTTAGCAAATGTTGCTCACTAAGTTACCTAATTAAGCTAACGCTAGCTGCATGATTGAGTTGAAAATGCCATCTTTGGCTGACTTTTAATGTTTCAGACTGAGGGTTAGGGTTTTAGAAATGCACTTAACTCACTATGGTGCTAAAAGACAGGCTATGGAGCAAAAGCATCCCAGCATCCTCACCATGATTCATTTAGAAGACATGGAAATGAAGTAACAACATACTAACGCATTGTGCGTTACAGCACACAAACACAGTTTAGTCCATTTCTCACAGTGTTGCTCTTATGTTTTTGATTTTGTTGTAAAAAAACAAGACATTGATCTGCAAAGACTTTTTACACCCAGTGTTACTGTTAGTAGAGCCCAAGTACACTCTGCTTCAGCAAGTGTAGAGATCCAGTGCTTGACAGGCCTTCCGTGCTCAGATGCTAAGGTTTAATGCTGATGCTATGCTGGTTTAATGAATGGTCAGATGGCGGACTGTGTTCACTCCCATTTCTTCTATTTGTTAATGCAGCTGCTACACCTATGATTCATTTGTGTCTTTTTTTCTGCAGACCAGAACCACAGTGAGGAAGTTGGCTGTGGCTCCGAAGTGGAAAAACTATGGCCTGAGAATATTTGGCTTCCTTCACCCTTACAGAGATGGTAACTAGCTCATCTTATTAGCGAGTCCCTCCTCTGAGGCTGAGGGCCTTGGAGCATGTGTCCTTTATAAGAGTAGACAATTTCCACAGCCCTCTTAATCCAGCCGCTTGAGAGCCACTAATATAGTGGATATCCACATTTTTATTAGGGCTGAATGCCAGAGATCTCACAGCTAAATCTCAATGTAGTGCCCTAACCTTGAGCCCTGTTGCCATGGGAACTGAACAGCTTTAACACCCAAGTGCCCTTCCACAAATTGCAGAATATGAAGTTATTAATTAGATTACCGTTCATTTCATTCTCTAATGTTGCTTTCGCTGGTGGTATGGTTCTCTCCCGCTGATGGCTCAAAGGTCATCCTGCCTTCAGGAGTCTGAGAAGTGCTCTAACAGGAGCCCTTCACCTCACGCTGTCAGACACAACCTTTCAGGTGCAACTGTAGACTGATTGAATGTTAACCTGAGTTAGCCACATATGCCACATTTCCACTAGCGCAGCTCGACTCGACTCGACTCTACTCTACCCGGTTGTTTTGTGTTTCCATTAGGGATAGTACCTGGTACCCGATACTATTTTTAGTACCTGCTTTGGCGAGGTTCCAAGCGAGTAGAAGCGATACTATATGTGTGACGTCAACAACCTGTCGGCCACTGATTGGCCGGAGAGTCTCGTCACTGGTCTGCGACGTCCAACATCGGAAAAACAATCCCGCCTCCTCCATTGTAACACCGGGCAACAGCAACCGCTGACATTATTCTTTATTCTCACTCGAGGGAAATGGCTTTTCTGGGTTTCTTCTCTTGCTTTGTGTGTGACAAAAAGCCACAAACCGAGCAGCAAATACAACACCGCCTCGATGTCCTCCATTGTTTGTCGGCTCTGTTTGCGTCGCGTACAAATTGACGTCATGGCAGTTTCGCGCAGCCGTGGTATGACGACCCCACCTACGTTGAGGAGGTACTATGAAGTACTCAATTGTAATGGAAACTCAACCAAACCAAGTAGAGTAGAGTAGAACCGAGTCGAGTAGAGCTGGAACTGTGTAATGGAAATGCGCCAATAGAAATGCTTGGAGGCTTTCCAGATAGCAGACGTTCAAAACTCAAGACTGCAATCTGATTCAGGTGTATTTCACATGTGACCTATATGTAGATTTAACCAGGGAACATTTAATATGTAGCTTCAAACATGTCTAGTATCTTGGTCTTCATGTAAAGTGTCTTCTCTGATGATTTGGCATGATGTTTGCCAGCCCCAACGTCATTGTTGTTCGTCATCTCAGTCTTTCCAAGGCTGACAACAACTGAAAAGCCACACTGATATGCACTGTTTCTTCCTTTTCACAACATGAAAGGACTCTCAAACAACAACTTTAGAAGCGCATCAGCTGAGGGCAAAGTAGATTCATGCAGCTCCTGCGATTAATAGTTCTGTCCGACATTATTGACACCCTGACCACCATCCACTTTTAAACTTGAAGGCAACATTAAGTAACAAACTCAACTGGCTGCTCGTTTGCTCGTCGTACTCCTTGTGGTGTAGATCTCTGCAGGGTTCATTTCTAATTCACACAGTTGCATATAGATTGAAATTTCAGTTGCAGTAACACTTTTGATATCACCGTGGCAAACGTGTTATCTCTGACACGTTCACGGTCCGCCACAGAGGCAGACTATGTGACCGTCAGATTTCAGGTACATTTTTAGACCTAAGAGTCTGTTTTATGAGGTCATGCCCTATCTGATTATACTACGATTATGCTTTTTTAGGATCATACATATCTACTTCCACTAATTCACACTTTGATCATGTTTTTCCACTCCAGGCGATTTCCAGTTCTCGGTATCGTCTGATGATAACTCGGAGTTCTGGCTGAGTCCTGATGAGAACCCTCTCAACGCCAGACTGCTGGTTTATGTAGGACAGGTAAGCACTGAGCTGTGCTGCACTCTTTTATAATGCATAATTCTAATTAACTTTCCTAAAAACTCAGCAAATTCACTAAGTACACGTTTCCGAGACTATGACTGCAGTCCCTGGTTTTAACTAATATTGCTTAGCAACAAGCTCTCACGGCAGGAGGATACTGAATCACCTGGGGCCTAAACTGTTTCGAATACCTCAATGTCATGACTTCAATAGCAAAAACACTTTGCATAATATGTACCTCTGGGAAAGAAGTACTTCCTTATCATTAAACTATATAAATGACATCTAATCGATTCCCTTCCTAAGATGTAAGACAGTCATGCACACAATGACTGGAAATGGGGAAGTATTTTCTGGAAATGTAGTTATTAATGGGATTGCATGGATCAAGAGCTGTGGGACCAGTGCTGCTAGGATCTGACTTCCATGCTGAGACAGTTTGTCAGTGCACTGCGTCCTGGCCAGTCAAGAGCACAAACATTTTATTCTGCTAGAGCTCCACCTTATGTCAGCCGAACACAGGACTGGAATCAATGCAGATCTAGGCAACAAGTTTATGTCAAAAAGAAAACACAAAAACACTACAATCTTGAACAGGAAGGATAATCTGTGGCGAGGCTGTCTGGAGGTGAAAGGGAACAAAAGGCTGGGGCTGAGGCGAGAGGCTGAGCGTGGCAGGCAGGAGAGTGACAAGGCCGGTCGCACTGGTGGATCAACAACGAACTGGCGAAGAATGGAGAGAGGAACCAAGCTTTTGTACTGCAGTGATTGGAGTAATGACAGTCAGGTGCGCAGATTGCTGAGGCAGAGCAGGAGTGTGGAGATCAGGAGAGTGACAGGAGCCACGCCCAGCCAGGGGAAACCAGATGGGAGGGGGAAACTGAGGACGGGAGCAAAAGCAAACAGGACAACAGACACCTAACACCTTATAGCAACAGGAGGGACACAGAGCCGTTTGTCTGTGTTTGTCTTTAGTAATCACCTGCTCACCTCATGTCACCATCCTCACACTCAGGGTATCACTCACCTCCAACACACAGCTCAGAATACAGGCGACTTAAATCCTCCTGTAGAGCGCCCCGTGAAAAATTGTTTCCTTTTTCCATCTATCCTTGGAGTACCCTCTGCCCGCAATCGAATAAAAGTCAAGCTGTGCTGCTGCTGCTGCCTTCGCTAATAAAGTTTTCTCGGTGAAACCTTCTTCAATTTTTAAGAAGGAAAAGATGCATGAGGTTGCACAGTGTTTGAACTGCGCCGTGAGTGCTCTGGGCAGTTGTGTGTTAAAGCAAAGGTCCAGCTATGGAGCCATCTGTATTCCAACAGGATGTGAGATGCCACCAGGTTCCATGGGAGCTGAGATTAATTAGCTGGCAGTGAATATTGATGTGACATTTAGCAGTGGAGAAATATCATCTTGGTAATGGCAGGGGAGCAGTGCAATGGCCAGGGATCATTCATTCTGCCGCTGGCTGACAGACAGGCCTTGCTGTCTGACCCGTCTTCAGAGACACACTGTGTTTCGCAGATAAAAATCTAACTCTGCTCATCCAGCGTTATGTGACCAATCTGTCTGCCTGAGTTTTGTGGGCAAAAGTGTTTTATGTTAGCGGGCCTGAAATATTGTTTACATTTTGCTTCACTTTTATAGGCTAATGTTTCATATACACAATATACTGTATATGGTTTGCACATCTCAGCATTTATGCCCAAAGCAGGTAATGCAGTGCTTTGCTAATCTGAAAAGAAGGCTTACTGCCAAGCCTGCTTTTAGCTCTAAAGAGGTATAAAACTTTTCTTCCCACTGTTTATGCTGTTTAAATTCTCTTAATAATTTGTAGCTGTTAATACAAATTTGCTAATTACATCCAGTACTTAAATCTGTTTTAAAAGATTAGATGAAATATACAAGCAGAGCGCAGACCTCTGCCAAGGCCAACTCTTCTATGATATGCAAATATGCGAGCACAATAACTATGTATGTCTGGGTATATTTCGAACTGTGGTTGTGGCGATCTTACAATTAGCGCTGTTGTTGTGTTGCTTCCTCAAAGGATTGTTGGTACAAATGGATGTGCACTGGATATGTCGAATATCTATAATTGGCTGTTTTCTCACCACCAGACTTTACTACCATGAACAGCATTTCAAGATGCATGGTATTTATTCCACAAAAACCAAATGCCCTATCACAATGTTAACAAAAGGGAAAAATAATTTGTGTATCTGCATCAAAAATGTAATGGGGTCTGCCTTGGACGATGCTACATTTCCACCAAGTTTCATGAAATCCGGGTTAGTCGTTTTTCTCTAATCCTGCTGACAAATGGACAAACAAAGAGAATTACAAAACACCCAAACTGGCTCATTTACTGTGGTCTCTGTTTACATTTAACAGAAAAAATTGATATCGGCGCTCTCCTGGTCTCACATGTTGCAAGTTATATATAAACGGAATAAAACCCAATAAAGAACATCTGAAACAATGACTTGAGTGCAGCCTGGACTAGGATGTGACAGGGATCTCATTTAATTGAGTGAGCTTTCTGTGTTTTTTTATGGCTAGAGGTTCAGAACTGGAAACTCCAATGGTTTGGGAAAATATCCTTAAAACTTTTATGAGGCTTTTCGGCAGCTGCCCGAGTTACTGCAAGACGTTGAAGGACAGGGTATCTAAATTTCATAAGCAATGAGTCAAATTTAACCCCCTGGAATAATGTTTGTGTAGAAAACCTCCCTGGCAGAAACTTGTGCAGAGATAATGTGATAACTTAAATGAAATTTTTAAATCACTGGAGTGTACGTCTGCAGCGTGTCAGTGTCTGATGATTTGTATACTTTCTCATCTTTGCTCATACTAATGACCCAGCTGTAATTCCTGCTATTCATAACCTGACTCACTGCTCTAAAAATACTCATACTGGTAAATGATTATGACTTTATGTCAGTGGTCACAGCGGTGTCGTCCTCCATGGTGAACTGGCTATAAATGGAATGTGCTGCCATGAGACATTTAGCATGCGGTGAGATGAGAAGCGGGGGGGCTGAAGCGTTCCCGTGGTGTTTCTTTGGAGACCCCTGTCAGCATATCGTGGCTAGCTTTTCAATGATGTGCTGGATGTGACTGATACCTCCTCAGCCCCCTGTGGGATATCCTCTTATATATGAAATAAGAGGATACATACGTACGCACACATATGAAAACATGATGTCCTCTCCACACACATGCACACAAAAACACACACGTATATGTGGACAGAAAAGTTCTCTGCTGAGCCCCTTTAATCCTGGTTCTCATGCAGCTACACACACTGTGGCATGCACCCAGAAAGACAAAGCTGACCTTGAGTCATGGTTGGTTCCTCTGTTCCTTACACGTAACAGCTTGCTCTGGGGGGGGGGGGGGGGGGTGTCATTCCTCAGCACTGCTGGGACATTATCTGTGTGCATTCGAATGTACTCAATGGGAGTGAGGATCATCCATTGTCCCGTCTTGGCGTTAATCATATTTTTTGCCCACAGCTAATCTGTAATGAGATTTTCCTTCAATCAGAATGTCCAGACAGCTCCCGCAGAGCTTCCCACAGAACCAGACCAGGGCCAGTCTGATATTGAGAGAGCCTTAGGTGTAGCACTATGCACGTGTGTGCACGTTTGTGCGTGCTCATGCACCGGCGCAGTGCTCGCGATGTGCCGATGGATGTCATATGTGCTCTGATGCTTATTTTGTCTGACACACAGGCAGAGGAAACTGGGTCAGGGAGATGTAATCAATAATGATAATCAAAGACTTGATAGCAACAGTAGCTCCTCATTTACAGACTGGTCTGACTGTCAGTGGTGATATATATTACTTAATATATGTGAAGAATTGTGCTCCAAAAGTATACACCAGCTCAAAACAAAATGTGCCAGAGCCACAGACAGAACAGCGCAGCACCCTGTCATGTCTCCCTGGAGCGTCCTTACTTAATGCTATTAGTAACACCTGTACTTTACCTACTATGACAAGTCAAAAGGCCTGTTATGGTGTTTTTAAAATACTTAACTGCCAGGTAGCAGCATGTGTCCAAAAATTGTAAATAGCATTTTGGATTGAAAACCATGACAGGCATATAATTAGTTTCATTCTTTGTTGAAGTTCCAAGTTGAAATTTGCAACCTCCATGCACCCAGTAATCCATTTGGAGAGACATAAAAAAAAAAAAAAACACAAACAGGGACGAAAATGGATGCCTCCGAGATTAAAATTTTAAACCTACTTGAGATAGACGATCCATCACAGCGATCGTGCTTTTATTCCCGTTGCAGTTGCATTAGTGTGTGCAGAATGTTTGATTCAAACTACCACCACCCACTAATAATGTAACTTTGACAACAATTAAAACAGACATGAGGATAATTGTGATAGATTACCAGAGTTGAGCCAGCTGGAAGTATCTCCAGGTTGATTTTATAGCAGACTGAAATGAATGAAAATCGGTGACAGAGGAAAGAACACCATTCAAAGCCCTGCACGTCATTGAGATGGACTCGTCTCATGAACATCGTGACTGTTGTCCCACTTGAAGGGACCGAGTATCCCTGCTTAATGAGACAAGTGTGCCCAGAGGTCACAAAACTCTTGTTGACTACGGCTCTGAGTGCACCTGTTTCACTTGTTTTTTTTGTTTTTCACACCAAGTTGATGGCAATTAGACCAGTGACACCAGACTCAGTTGCCTCTACTGAGGTCAAAGTGCTGCAATCAGTATTTCTTTCTGGAGCCTCTAAGGCCCACTGCACATGGACCTGAGCATTATTAAAAACAGGATTTTTCCTCTTTATTTTATAAAAAAAATCCCATCCACACAAGCACTGTTTTAAAGGTGCACTATGCAGGAATTGTCATTTATGGTTTGTAAACACAACATTCAAACTCGGTCCGCTGTTTAATGTCACCAGAAGTCAAGTCTGAAGCTTATGCATACACTGCAAGCCACATTTTTCTCTCACGTTGTCCACTTGTTTTTTCAGGGCTGTGTCCACCACTTCCATAGCTTCCTCTTGGATGCGTGCAGCGTACAGTTTGGCACCTTGTCACTACCTCACCTCTGCGCTGTCATTGGCTGGGGGCCACACACCCGGTGCCTGAGTACAGCAAATAAGAAAATACATGCAAAGGGCAGCGTCTCTGCAGATACACACACTTCTAGTGGGTCACAAGTGACAGCTGAGAGGGAATGCTTTTGTATGAGTACAAAAATTAAATGTTTTTAAGATTTTTTTTGTCACTTTTCCAAGCCATCTTGACTTTGCCGTTTTGTTCTCAGCTTCTGGTATGCTATGAACGCATGCATGCATAGTTTGAGAATATTTATCTTTTTGATATGTTGCTTCTCTGACTCTTCTCTTCTGTCTAGCATCCACAGTGTAAAAATATTTCTTTAAAGTGAACTGTAGTTTTACAGCCACATTTCAGCACAGAGACCTCTGCCCTTTCATTTAATGGATCAAGTAAGCCGCACTCTCACAGATTACAACAGACCTTTCTCACTGACGAAATTCCGATTTGCTATGGCAAGAAAAACACAGGTGTACCTAAAAACATTAATAACAGGTAACCGTGGACAAGGCCAGGGTCATGGCACTGACGCAGCTGAATGGGATGCGGCCATTATTTCAGTAATACAAATGCCAACCCTGCATCAAAATGCTTCTCTCAAACATTTCTCCAAATGTCAGGTTACCTGTTTTTCTGTTTTCTGCTGACATGGTTATGAGTTGCATAAATGAAACCAGGAACGCTGTGCAGGAGTGACCCTTCCTGGCTTCATGCGTCTTATCTCGTGGCCTTTGCATCCTTGTGCACCAGCACAAGACGAGACAGGATCAGATAAAGAAAACAGCACTTTGAAGGTACATGACATTTCAGCTGTTTCTCTATTACTTCTCTTCTCATATGGAGAGAAAAACAGTGGGTATAGAAGAAAAGGAGTTGATAGAAAGAGGAGAATTGTCTCCATACCTCCATTACATTATTTCTTATATTTCTTGACCCTGTTTTGAGTTTCACTTCTGTGTTTCACGGCCAGTGCTCATCTGAAATGAGTTTTCTCGAGGTACCTACATATGTGGGCGAGGTGCACACAGAGAGACTGTGTGTGTGTGTGTGTGTGTGTGTGTGTGTGTGTGTGTGTGTGTGTGTGTGTGTGTGTGTGTGTGTGTGTGTGAAAGGAGAAAAAAGAGGCTACATTAGAGTAAGGTTGGTGTATGTCTCGGTTGTTCATCTGCTTTAGGTATAAGAAATGAAATGTCTCTGAGGAGACTAACTTGAAGCAAAAAAAGACAATATTTCAGTGAGTGCACGTGTGTTTTAAGATGTGATATGGCGCGCGTGTGTGTGCATCCATGTGTGTGTTACCCCTCATGACTCCCTGGCTGCTTGCTTTCTGATTTACCTCCCTCCTCCTCTTGGTGAGGAGATGCTGCTGTCAATAAGCAGTGACTCACTGTTCAGTGGGAAGCCATGTGTGTGTGCATGTGTGTTTGTGTGTGTTTCTCATCTCTACGCTGCATTAACACCTTGGAGAACATCTGCCACTTTCATGTGAAAACTGAGGTACTACACTGTTATTTGTCCCTGTAACTACGTCTTTGATTGTGTCTTTGTTCACATACATCTGATTAACCACCCGACAAGCAAGGAGAGAAGCGAAAACAACTAGTTTGAATTCAGAGCCTCATGAACCTATGTACAGTGCATTGTGCTGGGAAAAGGTGTTGGATGAATCTGAATTTGTTTGTATGTAGAATCAGAAATGAGGAAGTCTTTGGAGGTGAAAAGGTGTCACAGATGTGATCTTGGTTCAGATACCGTGTAAGCTGTCTTGAACTTCACTGGTCAGAAGCAGAAGCTTCTTGAAATAATATCCATCTCAACATGACGTTCATAGCTTCATGTTCCCCCTAAAGTGATGTAAGATCACCTCATTCTTGCCTCCACTGTGGTTTCATTTCTACTCTGTGTGTGTGTGTGCTTTGGAAACAAATGAAATGATCACGCTTTGCTTGTTTTGAAATAAAACATTTTTTTGCTTTATTTAGAGTCAGCACTAGATAACATGACTTGCTGCGATGAATATTTTCGCAGTGCTGACTCCGCTGTGTGATCACTCTCTTTTTCATCTTTCTGAGAAAACACATTACTCACAGGGACAATACAAACATAGAAGTACAGTAACTACCGACACTCTCAACAGTATGGTCTCGCAAGTTTTCCACTTATGTTCAGTGCAAAGTTTTAAGACTGCGTTTATTCCTCTGTGTTCCTCGCTTTGTGTCACAAACCGGCTCAGTGCATGAGGCTCTAAGAACAGCAATACTCAATATCTCAAGAGTTTGGCATCTTTTTTATAGTCTTTCATATGTCAATCGGTGAGACAAGAGCCAACTATATCAGCATTTAGACTAATGCGCTCCATCTTGCTGATGTTATGCCTTGGACATGTAGCTTTAGCATTAGTCTTTTTTCAAACCACACCCAAAACCTGGAGCCTAGAAGAGAGTAAGAGACAATGAGGACAGGCTGGTGGTTCTACCCTTGTTGGAGGCCCACACAGTTGAACCAGCGCAGGCAGAAAGGGAGGGCTTGTAACATTTGAATGATTTTAAAGTTGCTGCTGAGGTGACAACTCCATTCAGTGATGATTTGTTGAAGTTTTTTAACTTTCACTGGAGGTTGCCTGCTTCTCTTAAGAAACCGACGGCACTTTGCAGTGACACAGATTCTTTTGAGGGAGAGAGGGGCTTAAATGAGATTCTACTGCACTACTTTCTGCTGTCATCCCTGTCACAAGCCAGGATGAGCTGAACAAAACATAATGAAACCTTAAAGCAGTCTAGCAGTTATATGAGTCACAGTTTTCATTTATTTATGGAGAAAACAAAGTGTTAGAGTACAAGCACAAGTCAACACATGCATAGTGAAACACAAGTACTGTCTTCCAAACAATAAAAAGCATAGACAATACAAGCAAAGAAGCAGTGGGAGTATTGTGACTGATGCAGATAATTAACAAGTGCAGCATTTACAGGTTGCAGTGTTGGTGTGCTAATGAGCTGACTGGTCTCTAAAAGCCAATTTTTGCAGTGCTCGAGCCAGACTTTAGCATAGCAGCATAAAAACTGAGCCACATTATTGTTTATTTTTCAATGCACAAAACCAGCCAGCACACATTAAGTTTAGGAGAGAGACTGACAAATGAAATGGGTTGCGAGGATTGTGTGTTCCCATAAGTCGCACGGAAGCTGATTGGATGCTGTGACTGGTATTCCATATTACAGTCAGTGAGTGGAGCTTTTGGGCCTACACATCAGTGTGTTTAAAGTAGATGAGGAGCACTTCTGCCTATGGAAAAAAGTTGTATTAAGCTTTGTGTGGCTTCAGAAGGAGCTGTGTGAAGTTTCCCTCAAATGATGGGTGTGTAGAGTCATAAAAAAGGCAGCTTACCACAGCTCAGTAGCCTGCTCCTCATTTTTGCTTGAGGCTAGCAGCTAGAGGCTACATTAGCTGCTACTAGCGTAGCACATCCAACTATCCTATATTGAATAGTTACACCAATGCTAATGCTGAATCAGTACTCTCTTAGCATAGTCTGATGGTCCAAAGACTCTGATACACACTGTTAAACAAGCATCAGTGCTAATTTAAATTGAGATTTCCGATTGAACGCTAACCTCAGACTATATAAACACCACATAATTTCTGAGCGAACCTGCTCTCCACTCCGCTTCAACTTCAAATAACTACCTCTGAAAAATCAACACAGAGTCATTTGCTGCAATTGTTTGAATGTCAATACACATTTAAAAGTGTATATTGCTTTGAAAGAAAGGTTTCATCTTGAATGTAAACTTAGTAAATGAAGTCGAGCTGATTGAGCTTAATTTACTACCGTTCTCACTTTTTCATTTAGATATTCTCTCCTAGTGATTTAACTCCCACCATCCCTCCTTCTTCTGTGCTGGAGGAGGAATATGTGAGGAAACTGTTGGTGTGGAAATGTACTCCGGCAGCAGCATGCTGCGGGGCTTCAGAGTGAAGACACAGTAGCACACATTGTGTCCTCCTCCTCTCCGGCCAACTGCTTCACAAAGACTCTCACAGGCTTTTCAGGCTGCCAGGGGTCTGGTTGATTTTGGACAGACATTACTGCCTGTTTTTTTTTTTCAATTTTCTTCCCATAGCGACTCTCTTCTCTTGCCAGCAAATACATTCCGAGGTACCATTGCATAATAACCATGTCATATGTGTGTGTGTCATTATCTCGAAGGTGCACGTTGCTGTGTGTGCTGCTCTCTGTGAAAACATTGTGGTACCCAGAGTGAGGATCGGCAGCTATTTACTGTACAAGCTGAATGGCTCTTGTGATCTGTTACCACCACACCCCACAATGTTTTCTGACCAGTTCCAATCCCCGCAGTGTGGCCAGCACAAACAATTAAAGGCATGCCCGCTGTGATCTTAGCCTTATTCTTTCATTATGGATCAGCAGCAGTCGAGGGCCCTAATTAGTCGCGTTGGCTTGCCGAGGAAATGAATGGGCACTGATTGGGCTGAAATGGAGGCCCCAGGGGTTCCGATGAGCCGGCTTCTTAGAGTCAGCATTGGCAGGGAATTGCTCTCTCTGATTTTCTGGCGATTTATAGCCATTAGCTCTCATCTGTTTGCTCAGTTTGCCTGTCAGAACTTGCCTCCTGATTTTCTGTCCCTGTTGCTTCGGGGCATAGTGTCTTGTTTTCCCAATTACACTTCATTTGCTGTGTTATCATAATCAAGGACGCCAGCACATCGTGCAGTGTCCGTTTCAACCTACCAATCCATTTTCTGAAAATGAAATGAGCTGACGAGGACAACCTTTTGTAATCCCACTTGTTTACAGACAGGGCCCTTCCAACACAGTCATAGATTGTTCCTGTGAATCATAAAGTTGGCGTTTTTGGCTAACAAAGTTGATTTCTAAGAAGGATTTTTCTGACAAATACTCTCCAGCTGTACTTCTTATCCCCTTGCACACTTGTGTGCTCTCTTTCTCTTACACCCGCTCTGATCTGTGTCTCCTGTCTTGTGTATTACAGCTGGGTACAGAGTGGACAGCTCCAGGCGAGTTCAGCAAGTTCAGGTCCCAGTCCTCCAAGTCTGTGCAGTAAGTACCTGTGACAACCACACACATTTCTTAACGGCACAGTTATTTCACTGTGAAGCCAGTGCAGAGACCAAAACAAACCCCTATTCACATCTTACAGTAAGCTTGACAAATACACACCACCACTAGAGCTTCTCTGAGGAAGGTCTTTACCGGTAAAGTGTCTCTCTACCTGTTAAGCAGCAGTCTGTACCCATCATGCTCCGTCTAGAGTCATTCATGTCTGACTACAACCTCTTTTATAGCATAATTGCTTCAAAAGGCTTGTTCGCTGGACACTGGAAATCAGGTGATGCGCCTCTTCTGTGGATATGTGTGTACTTTCAAATATGTATGAGTTAACATGCGTAGAGTGCTTGAGTGAGGACGATCGTTGCAGTTGAAAGGCCCCTCTCTCTAAATGTAAAATGAGAATGTATTAACCTAATCAGCTCCTCTCAGTTTCAACACATCTCTCTCCCTAATTGCTGGGAGCTGCTTGCATAAAAGCACCCTCTAGTATGAGTACTGATGTGCAGTTTGCTTCAAAAGTCATTGTTAAGTTGATATGATTATGCAGCAAGAGAGGAGATCCTAAGAACAGTGCTTTTATTCCTTTGGGTTCCTGCATTTCCTTGATTGGCTGAAGCTAGAGAGTGCTTCCTTTAATTATTCACACACACGACACACTGCCAATGGTGTTTGTAGTGAAGGTTCAGAATATTTTAGAACTTCTAAATGGTACAAAATGGATGATGAATGCACACAACAAAGAGAACGTGTTTAGTTATTTACAGTTCTGCCCCTTTCAAAAGCTGAAAGCTGTGGATCATGGCTGCAATGTCAGCGTGAGTCTGAAACATTCTTATCATGGTTTGCTAAAAAGACGACGGGTCAAAGCAGCTTTCTGAGGCTCTGTGATATCAGTATGCTAATAATGAAAAGGACTAGAGTATGATATTGATATGTATCCCAACATGACAAATGAGTACAGAAACACATGAGACAGTGAGCTCTCCACTGTCATGCTCCAATGTGTCAAACGGGATTTTGTTTGAATTGTGACTTGTTCAAAATTATTCATTTGTAGAACGATAACAGAATGCGATCATGTCATCGTGGTACAATTCGTCAATCAGAAAGCGGGACCACGTCTGCCGTCTGTGCACACATGATGGCGTGCTAGATAATGAAATACACATTCGCAGGCCTAAAGTATCAGAGAAGCAGTTTATTAGTGGAATTGCTCATGTATCAGGTTGCAGTGCGGTGGTGACAGCAGACAGCAGCAGTATGAATAGATGTGTGGAGCAGGCATGTAAATGGACCTCTCTGTTGTGACTGCGAGTGTAGGTGTGCTGATGGCGCTTTGAAAAATCTGCGGATAGTCAGATGATCTGACGGCACTAATGACTTCATGGCCCCGACTGAACTCAACATATGAGCGAAATTTGTGGAATATGAGAGTGATTTAAGCGGCGACTTTGAAAGTCGAGTTGATATTATTGTAGCACAGTTTACTCACGCGCACGCACATACACACACAATTCATCATTCTGTAGCATTACTCATATGTATAAAATCACCAGAACATCTTTATTGCTCATTTAAATGCATCTGTTGCATATTCTGCCTTCCTTTGTAAAGGTCTACTTAGACACACACACACACACACACACACACACACACACACACACACACACACACACACACACACACACACACACACACAGAACATTTTATATAATGAATATAATGAATTCATTAATGCCATAAGGGGCTGAATGCAGACCAGGACCTGTTGGCGAGTGTTTGTCTTTGTCTCTGTGTAGGCTTAACTGGGCCTAGTTAGCACAGCAGGCACGCCAGACTACCAGAGAGTACAGAGAGATTATAAAAGATGAAGCAGAAGAAGAAGAATAGAGAGGAGGGGGCGGCTGAAAGTTTTTCTATTTTCTCTTCCTGTCTGAATAGCGACTTGTGTTCTTTGACAATCTAAGACAACAGCGGAGTAACTGGGCATGGAGGCAGAATATGACGGGCACATTAAAGAGGTTGTTCCACTGAGAAATTTGGGTGTGACATTGCATGTTTTGTGAATGTGTCCTTTTGGGTGTGTGTTTGAGTGGGTGGGCGTGAGCATGGCTTTATGTATGTAGAATCTGCGGGGCAGTTTTCTACAGTTTGGGCTGGTTGTCATACAAGAAGAATTTCCCAGTCAAGGAGAGCTATTGCAGAGAACATGCCTTCGCTGTGAGCCCTCTACCCCACTGAGATCTGATACAAGTCATATCTATCACCTTGCATGCACATACAAACACACACACACCAGTTGTTGCTCGAGTAACTCTCCAAATCTTTTCATGTTTTCTACCCTGATGCGCAAAGTGATGCATGATTCCACTGTCAGAATATGAAATTTTGCACACCAGAGATGGAGTGTGGTGGGGTTTTACGTGTGGAAGGGGCTAATGACTAAAGTCAAATCTGTTTTTAGTTTACAGCGACACTCGATCGCATGCTTTAGGGGAAGTGTGTCAAAGATGGCATGAAAGTCTAGCTTAAGATAATTAGGTGAAATCTAGTTTGATGTTCCTGTGTGTGGGTGTGCGTAAGAGAACAAATTCATTATTTTGCATGCAAGCAAATACATGCCTCCATGCATTAATGTGCGTGTGTTTGTTAAACACCGTGACATTTCAAATCCCTCTCTGCATCTGATGACTTTATTGAAACATCCCACAGCAAATGCTGTTTATTTGTCATCTTCCACATGTTCCGTCTGCCGCACCGCACGACATGAATCCCTCGCACGCTATTACACTCGACCTGTTTATAGCAAAGCTGATATGCTCCCGAGCGTGGCGAATTGTGTGCACAGCAGGATTAATCGCCATGCATTCATAAAAGGTATTCTTCAAATTAGATGGGATGGATTTGAAATGAGCAAATTAGCTGTGAAGAACAGAACAAGATATAATTTTCTAAAAAAAAAAAAAAAAATCCATCAGAGCATGTGTACAGCAATAATAATCAGTCATTAGACAGATTTTATCACCTGGTAATTTGAAACATTTGTGAATCATATAAAATAAAGAAATAATTGAACAAAATGAATTAGGTGTTGCTCAAATAATACACTCAGTTTTATAGATGGAAAGCCTTTGTCATTACGTAGCTTACAGCTATCCCTTGGCAGCCTGATTCTCTCGTGCAATTTGTTATTGACGAATACGGAAGTTCAGGGTCATTTGAGCCTATTTACAGGCGCCATTCTACCACAAAGCTGCAATTCAAAACAACTTTCACAGTTTATGGCTTACTGTTCTTGGTTATTATCATATTGGGCCCAGGAAAGAATGAAATGGGACAGAGCTAGAGTAAAATGGAGCATAAAAGAATTGAGTTGAATGGTTCAGAGCAGAACACAACCAAACAGGGAGCAACCCTTCAGAAATGTAATTGAACAGAGGAGAGCAGAATGAAGCACAACAGACACTCCCACTTTAGCAAGGTTGTTCTTTCACGCTTTGGACTGCGGTTATTTATACGTCTCGGTTCATTGGAGCCACAGAGCCGCCTGTAGTAGAGCTGAGTGAACAGTGACTAATGGCTGCTCCGGGGTTGAATCATATTGTCAGGGAATGAAACGTATTGTTGTTGAGGTCACGAAACACTTCACTCGCCTGTCGAGATCTCCATGCGATGCAGTTAAAGGCCACTGAAATCAGTGAACATATGTGTGCATTCACACACGCTTATAAAATCCAAACGCCCTCCAGTTGGCGGTCCCTCTGCGGCTAGTCTGCGTCTTGGATGACTGCGGCTGGAGCTTTCAGGTGCACCGCCCTCATCTAAACTGCCACATTCTTCCCATCAGGCCCCCATTGTCGCTCTGTCTCTTTTATGGCCTCCCCTCAATCTCAGCATGTAATGATAATGACAGATACATGTGGGGAGTGGATTTGAAGCTGGAAAAGAGGTAGGATGGGTAGAGGCTTTCTGTAGCATGCTGTGCTGCAGCAGACGCTTTCTTCAGCCGCCTATTCATCGACGGGGTGGGGTGTGGCTTTCCTGTTGTCGTGCGCTGTGTCAAGTCCGTCCTAGGTGGCAATTTAAATCGATGAGATGGACAGGAAAGTTGGATCAGTACACCTGTTTTGGAGATCTGGTAGCCATCCACACCACCTGGCCATGACCACCTGGAGGTAATGACTGTGTGTGTGTGAGTGTGTGTAAGAAAAGAGTTTTGCCTGTGTTATAATTCTAAAGTTTGCTGAATAAAACTTGAAGATAGAGAGTATTTGTCCCTCTTGCTGTCTCACAGCTTTTACAACCCCAATTCCAAAAAAGATAGGACGCTGTGTTAAACATAAATCAAATAGAACTTGATTTTCAGATCATCATCAGTACTTTGGTAACAGGTGATAATATCATGATTGGGTCTGAAAGGGCCATCTTGGAAAGGCTCAGTCGTTCACAAGCGAGGGTGGAGCGAGGTTCACCACTTTGTGAACACATGATTGGATAAAGGATATTAACACATGGGCTCAGGAACACTTTGTGAGACTGCTGTCGGTAAACTCAGTTTGTTTGCAGATGATTGCATTCTGTTTTTATTTATATTTTACTCAGCATCCCAATTTTGGGGGAATCAGGATTGGATCAGCTTCTCTCATTTTGCTCAGGACAAACAATGTCTTCTGTCCTTTGTGGCTCCATGTCAATGAAATGGATCCATGTGAGGATTTATGCCTCATCATATTATAGCCCCAGTAAACTGCTCGTATTTGGCCCATTATTTAGATATATATGATTTTAAAGAGTCAGAGATTAGTGATAATTTATTGGTTCGCTGACAGAAAATCAACGACTTTGATCATCTAACTTTTTATCAGGCCCAAATACAAAACGATTGTTTCTTCCTTACTCGTTCTCAAACATGAGGATTGCTGCTACTTTCTGTTCTCTATCCCGGTAAGTTGAATATGTTTGTATGTTAGTGAGATTAACAATTTGAAGATGCCGCCTTGAACTGTTTTTCGTTGCATTTTATTGTCTGAACGATTAATCTATTCAGAGAATAAAAAAGCAGACACATCAAGTGGAATGAAAATAATTGTTGTTGCAGACCTACTTAATTGAGGAAGTGCCAAAGAGCTGCTTCTTTTTGATGGCACTTGAGCCTGTTGTCATGATTTTTAAAATAACACTGTCAGTTTGAAAGTGCCCCTTTTTGTCTGTCTCGCTCTTTGTCTCCGCCTCTGCTCATACCTGTTACGTGATCGTTTGGCGGTGCCTTCTAGGTGCTGTCACAGCAGCTTGATGAGTGACAGTGAAGTAGTCTGATGAGGAACCCAGATAACCCTGTCAACACTGTCTCTGCTCTCTGACACAGCTACCGGAGCCTCGGGCTGTATAGACAACACCGAGGAGATTGACATTTGCTAAAATTCTATAAACTGAACTGTGCTGAGTAGCATACTGAGCTATTCTGATGCCGTGCTTGACATCAAGCATTTCAGAAGCTCAGACTGAGATGTGATTGACAGTGAGTTGAGGATTAGGGGGAATATTGTTTGAAAGATTTTGAAAGCTAACAAGCGCCGGCTGAAAACGAAAGTCAATTAAACAACGTCTGTGTTTCTTAAGCGTTTGCCTTCATGTGCTTCTGTAAATGAGCATAGCCTGTCTAGGTTTTCACCTTGGGGTGCAATCGCTGAAATTAAAAATGGCTGCTGCTGATCTTTGATGGTGGTGTGGTGAGGAGGAGCGGCAGAAGAGGATTCCAAGGTTATCTGGGACGCCACAGCTGGCATTTTGAAGGAGAAGCTTTCAGTTCACAAACTGCTGGAAGTGACATTTACGCCCAATCCTCCGCAGACACGTGGGCGTCGATGTGTGCTTGCTCTTCCTCTTCTGTGTGAATGTCTGAGTGTTGAACGGCCTTTCACTCCTCTTTCAACTTTCCCCTCTTCTACCTCCTCGTCTTTCTGTCACTTTCCTTCCCGCGGACTGCAAATGCTCCCATTTGTTTTCTATCCACATGACTTCACAGAAAGCCTCCAAAGACCAATAATAGTTGGAAGGAGTGAGTTAACTGTGCTTCTCCTGGGCAACAATGAGGGAAGCCTAGTGGAGAATGACCAGCTATTTCACTATGGGATCTCTCAGTATCTATAATTGAATCATTTAAGCACTGCTGGCTATTAGCTGGCGCTGAGACTCAAGCATTTAGAGAGAGGAAAGTATAGTACTTGTGCTCATGGCATCATAGGAATACTGATTGAGCGTGGAGACGAGCTGAGTGTTGCACCTGCTCTAAAGCAAGCACCTGCGCTGTCTTCTGATATGCATGTATTCAACTTACATGTGGGTTAATGTCTTTATGTTTCCGTCTTTGCGCAAATATCCCTGATTGTGTTTGTGTGTGAATACTGACCTTAATGTGAAGCGCTCTCTGCTCAAGGTAATTGGTTGATATGCTGTAGCTGTTGAATTGAAATGAAGCTGTAGTGACTTCTCTGTCCCACTTTCTTCCCTCAGGCCTTCGCTCCGCCATCTGTTTCTATGAGTGATGGGAGGCTGCCAAGACGCAAATCTTTGTTTGAGTGCGTGTGTGTATGTCTGTGTTCGTGTGCGTAGTGGCTTGTATTTAATCAGAGTGTCTTTTGGGGTGTTGATGGGGATCTCTCGAGCTGTGAAAGACTGTGGCAGCGGACATCTGATTGGCAGTAGTGCACGAGTACGACCACACGGTAACACCAGGCTGTTTCTGGCCAAACCTGATTAGAGACAGCAATGATGACGGATGATCAGCCCAGTCTGAGGAAACACAGAAATTAGATTCCGAGCACCTGGGGAACAGATACGTAAGCTGTTTGGGAAGCGACTCAGTCTCAATCTGACAATTTCTTTAACTTTCTGCGACCAACCATCTGACATTAACACACCCTTTATGATTGGTCAGGTGTGTGTGGGTGAGACAATGAGCAGTGAAGCGCTATGAATGCCTTCCAGGAAAGTGTGCAGTCTATTTAAACAATTATCAAGTCTTTTCTCTCCAAGTATACTGCAGTTCAAAAAGGCTTTACACATTAATATCTGTCGACATAGCAGTCAACATGAATGGGCATTGAACTAATGACTTCTTAAGCTCTATGGCATGGAACAATGTCAGGCTTTGGATATGCAGACAATGCTTGTTAGTTGCATCCATTCATTGGTAGTTTTGGTCGTGGCATTCTCTGACTTAGCCCTAACTCTCCCTGCTTGCTGGTACTTCTGTACCTCTTATGCTTCTCCATTAATACAGCTCAGCCCAGCTTGTACCTGCAGTACTGTTTGACCTTGATGTAATGTATAACTTAATAACTGAAGTTTGCTGTGATGAAAAGAGCATATGCTTATTTTCACCTTCTCTGTAAACCCCGGGAGAGCAAAACATTGTCAGATACTCTTTCTTCACATCTCCATGCATTCAGGCCAGTGGGAGAATAGTTGGAGCGTTACTACAAAATCAAAGTGAGACAGGGCTGAAGTGGAGGCATACAGAAGAAAAAGCGTCAAAGATAGTAATGCTATAATGTTATATCAGGTAATTACATATGGAGGAATGTGATGTGGTAGATGGAGGGAGAAGAGCTGCAGAGAGACGATGGACAAGATACAGGAGGAGAGGGAGGAAGAGACGGGGGGATGAAGGAGAGCAGAGGGGGAAGAAGCGAAGGCAGGGGATGGAAGAAAGAGGATTTATTGCGGCTGCAGGGAAGAGCAGCGTGATAGCTCTCTGATGGATTAGAGGAATACATGAGAAATGGAGTGGAGAGGGGCGAGAGCGCAAGGGGAGAAAAGTGAAGTTTGTGCGTCTCCTTGGGGCAGCTCTAAACACTGGTATCATTAATGTAGTTGAGAGGGGAGCACTCGCCGAGCACAGTCTTTTTATTTAAAGACCACCTGTGGGTATTAGAGAGTGAGAGAGAGAGAGACGGGTTGACAGTCAGATAGCATTAATGAGAAATTGAGTTGGAAAAAGAAAGCAGATACTGGAAAATAGCTGTAGTCGGCAGTGCAGAGAGGTGAGATGAAGAGAGAAGAAGAGGAAGAGCGCTGGTATTTACCAAAGGTAGGAAGTACATTGTCTCCATTTCACCTCAGCTCTGATCACTACAAACAAGGTTAGTAATGCTGAGGGTGTGAGTGTGTGTGTGAACGTGTGTCAAGCTGCCTGTCTGTGTGCACCCAGGCTTTGGTACATTTCTTTAGACCCCCCTGCAACAGTTTTCTTTGAGATGCTCGTGAAAGGAGTTTGTCTCTCAGCAGGAGAAAAAAACACACTCTATATGCTCCTGCCAAATAAATATTTCATATTTCAAATCCAGCAGTGATGATACTCTCTGAATATTGTTTAGCTCCAGCAGTCTCGTCTTGTGTTGTGTTATCCAGCCCAGCCAAGCTCCTTTGTCTGTCTCTATCCGTTCAGCCCAATGAAGGGAAACTGGAAACAAAGACTCCAATTAGTCAGGCAATTAGACTCTTGTTTTGTGTCCTCTACTCATCCTCTGAGTCACACGCTAATAGCTATTCTTTCCTCTTCCCATCTCTCATTTGCCCTTCAGTTCCTCCTTTATCTTTTTTTTTTTTTTTTTTCCCGTCAGGCGTGGAGTTCTATATGAAATCACATCTCAGTGATATTGGCTGTAATGTATTTTTGCTTTCATGATACAGAAAGCATTTATAATTCCCTCTCTGCCCCTGCTGTTCATTTGCTATTTATCGCTCCTCCTTCATCTTTCTTTCCGCGTGTCTCTCTGTCTCTTCATCTCTTTCAGCCGACGCCCGCCTCGTCATCCATCACAGGGAGACTGGTGTGACCAGCCCGCTTGCATTCACACACACACACACACACACACACACACACACACACACACACACACACACACACACACACACACACACACAGACTCATCCCAGTGCAAAAAACCTACCTCTGTCCCTCCTCCTTTGTGCTCCTTTGTTTGTTTTTTCCTCCAGTCTTTTAACTTAATATAATTCCTTTGGACAGAGCAGAGAGCTTGAAAAAGTATTTCAGATTTGTTTGCATCTTCCTTATTTGTCCCTGATCATGACATGATTTGGGCTCATCGTGATTCATTTCCGTCTTCTTCACACCAAATTGAAAACAAGACACAAAGGAGTGATGCCTTTAAAAACCTTTAAAAAGCAAATCACTATCAGCAGACGAGTACAGACTGCAGACACCGAATCCCACAGGACTCAACAAATGTCTCACTTCCACATGGAGCAAATATGAAATTGCTACTGAATTGGCATTTGAAAATACTCCAAATCACAGAGAGAAAATATAAAGGAAATAGCTAAACAGAAGGAAGGTAAATGCACAAATAGGACCTGATGTCGTGATGTGATCCTCTGTTTCACAGTGTCATGTGATCCTTTTGTTTGTCTCAATCTTGCACCACTCTTGTTGATAGGCCTGCTATTTGCTATCAGCAGTGTGTGTGTGTGTGTGTGTGTGTGTGTGTGTGTGTGTGTGTGTGTGTGTGTGTGTGTGTGTGTGTGTGTGCGTGTGTGCGTGTGTGTGTGTGTGTGCATTGTCTTATCTGGCATCTTGTAACAGGTAAACAAGTTTGTATTGGCTGAGCTGTCACTGCTAAAGTTCAGGCTCTTTGAGCGCAGTATGTTTTATCTTTGAATTTCTGTGAGTGGCAAGAGGCTGGAAGAAAGAGATCCTCAAATATTGACAGTTGAGGATGCATTTAGAGAGTTTTCTGTATATCTGTTACAGCTGTTATATGAAGCGTCCTTGTCCGTGGTTGTGTAGCAGCAACTCTGAAGCATTGTGGCGGCAGACTGCGCCTTCTCATCTTCGTATTAGATTATCCCCCAGATCGAGTCGGATTATGGGCTGAAATAGACAATCTAATGAAGGGTCAGGAAATGTACTGATATATCCTAAAACCCATCTATAGTCATCTGCTCAGGGACGGGAACTCAATGAACTACGGCTGCCAGGGTTGTCTCAGGGGAGGAATATACAGGCGTGGAAAACTATAAGCTCCCTTACTTGGAGGGAATTTTGTTGAGTTTGGTTCGATTCTTCATTACCTCACCGCAGAAACGCACATATATTATCATATATTTCAGGCCTGTCCTGTCCCGATCACTTACTGGAAGAAAATCCATCAGACTTTGGAGCAAGTGTCCAGACCCATACACCCCTTTTAAAGTCAGTGTTCTTGTACTTAATGTACTTATACAATACACCACAAGAGATAAACTCCAAAGACTGAACCCTTATGGAAATTCTGCTGGCTGTTGGTAATAAAATCATAATTCATAAGTGACTGCAGCCCCAAGGCCCCTTGATTGAGGACTGGATCGATATAGTTCATCAAATATATACAATGGAGAATTCGACACATTCCCTCAGATGAACAAGATAAATTTAGCTATATGTGGTCAGGGTGGATTGATTTTATCAAACTGCAGACTTTACATGAGACACGTGAAATAACCTGCGTGTTACCATTCCTCCCCGCAGTCTTTTGCTGTCTGTGTATTTCACTCCAGAAAAAATGTTACCGTCAGTTCTCTGGTTGGGACCATGTTCATCATATTAGTGTTTCATCTGATTGAAGACAAAATGTTTATGTGATGTATATGTGTGTGTGTTTTTTAAGTATGGCTCAGTTTAAAGGCTACTGTGTTTGAATCATATGGGAAAGGGCAAGCAGTGTGCCAAGAGCTGAAAGTGGCACTTAAGTTCGCTGAGTGCCGTTTTAGCGGCTGCACAGAGAGATGTTCCCTATTCATGAGAGAGTGACCTTAGCGCACTGTCACCGCTCTCCTGTACCTGCAATGATTTATCGGTTACAGAACGCTGGGTAGTCGGATGATGTGGCTGCGTTTGTACACGGGGCAGCACGTGACTGCCCCCCTTCAGCCTTTGTCCTTCCCTTTCAAGTCAGTCAACCATGGCAGGCAAGAAAAAAATAACCACATGCACGCACGCACTGCAGAATAAGTCCACACTATAACTGTAATTCACCAATCTCTATCAAGGCTTTATGTCTGGTAGTGCAGAGACAATATGTCCATTAAAGTCCCCCTCCTCTCAAAAATATGTATTTCCTTCTTGTTTCCGCAGTTGGTTGTTTGAGCTTCGCTGTGCAGAGAGAAGAGTCTGTGCACAGTTTGACACCAGACGGCTGTTTCTACATTCACAGTTTGTCTGTGCTCATGAAAAATCCAGTTTTAAAGAGGCGGGCCAACGAGCATTATTTGTGACATCACATCTACTTTGGAAGCTAATCCAGGTCCATTATTCAACTTACACAAGTGTGATGTGGAAACATGAAAACCTCCAATGCACAAACGCAGAATCATAGGTTCAGTTTTTTTCAGGAGGGAGGAGTAGATATAATTTTAAGGATTTTAATAAGATGATAGAACTTTTTGAGGGAAAATCTGTGTCAGAAACACATTTTGAGCCAAAGTCAGTGCTGTATACATATCTTAAAACATGTCTGGAGGGGATCTTCAGGCAATTAGTTGATTGACAAAAAATGAAAAAGCTCTGGTTTTAATAAGGATGCAGGTCAGTTATCTCTGCTTCTCAAATGGAACGATTTCTTTGCTTTTTCTCTTTTGGTTTTGGATGATAAAGCATGAAGTGATATGCCTCTTGGCTCTGGAAACTTGTTTAATAGGCATCTGTCACTGTTACTGTGTCGACTAAAAGCTGAAATGATTTTAAACTCATAAAAATGCGCATACTCTCTCGAACAAGGATAACATCGTGCAACAAACGTTGCTCTGTTTGCTTGTCTGTTTTTTTGGGGTTTTTTTTTAACGTTATCTCCTGTTTTTATGGGTCTATTTTCAATTCCAAACACAGGCTCAACAAAGAGGATGAGCCTGTGTTTGTTTCAGGAGACAAATGGGAGACAGGAGAGAGAAAAGGGGCCATCACAGAGAGAGACAAGAGACGCAGAAACACAGAAACAAAGGCTGAAAATGAAGAGAAAAAAGAGCAAGCCGTCGCACATCTTGGTGAATCAGAGCACATGAATATGGAGGAGCCAAATGACTCCGAAGTTCAGAGTAGCAAATGTTTCACAAATTACCAGGCTGCGGCAAACAAAGTGAACATGATCTTATCTCAGAATTAGGTTTTCAAACATAACGTACCGTACCATTTTATCCTCATAAGAAAACCCTCCGTTTGTCTTTCATCTGAGGCTCAACGGTGCATTTCTACACTGTAGATGTGCACTACATGCATGCATATGAGCAAAAACTGCCCAGCACTGTGTGTCCAGCTGTGACTGTGTGTGTGCGGTCTAAGAGCTAATGATGTGTGGAGCATTGCTTGGGTGTCTCTCATTCAGCAGCAGATGTTGGCCTGTTATGCGAGGTGTGTCTCTGATAGGAATAAAGCGTTGTCGCCCACCGTGTGTTTCATCAGGACAGGGAATAACGCACGACTTTTACTCGGTCTAACCAGGAGTTCCAGCAAAATACTGAAGCTTGTATAAGTGTAAAATGTTGATTTATGTGGAGCATTGATTTTCTTCCTCACAGTCTCTGAAGGAGCGGTTTATTCAGGACGTAAGGCTGATAATATCCTGGCTCTCTGCCGTCTCCTTTGCCTTCTTGCCTGCAGCGCCGAGTTATATTCGAGGCTGATTAACCTGTTTATGCTCAGTTCCAGTTGACATGTTTTTTTATGACTATTTGTGCTTTTTAAGTAAAACAGTTTACCTTACTTCACAGTCTTATTAAATCCTGTTATACTCTTAGTGATTGGTGAGCCAGAATTGCTCACGGTTGTATTTGTGGTTGGTCTCCACACAGTAAGACTGAGTATACTTCCAGTGTGGGAGAGACCTTTCTGAGGTGGACGGAGCTGCAGTGGCTTATTATAGAAAGATAAGATCAAATGTCTAACAGTTGCTCTCTCTTTCCCCTCAGCCTGATCTCGTCCAGACAATACTACTTCGAGATCCTCCACAAGCAGGATGACAAGGGCTCGGATCACGTGGAGGTCGGGGTAAGTGGACCCATCCGATCGTGGGAGCGTACTTCCTCTGTTCTGCCTCTCTGTCTGCATCCCTTTTCCCACCTGTTTGCAGGACAGTTTGCATTTAGTTTTGACTTGTACCCTGTGCTGCACAGGTGAGAAAGGGAGGGAGGGAGCTCTTCTCCCTCCTTTGCTCTACATTACTTCCTCTCTTCTCCATCTGATCAAAACAGTATGCAATAAAGGCCCTCCTTGCGGTCACGCTGGCTTTCCCTCCCAAGCAGTTTAGAGCATCGAGTCATTTTAAATTTCTGTTATTCTTCCTCTATCCTCTTTCCATTCCTCCACCTGTCATCGCTCTCCTCCTCCATCTAACCCTTCCACCTCTCATCGGATTTCCCTCTCTGCATCTTTGTTCCGCACTTCTTCATCTGCAGCTTTCTGCTTTTCCTTCCTGTTCACACCGACTCTCCTCTGCACCGCCTCTCTCTCTGTAGTGGTGTTCGGCACCTCAGGCAAAGCTCAGAGATGAGTGGGGCTTAATTTCGAGATGAAGTTTCAAACGAGAGCCCACACGCCTCATGTGAGGCTGCGCTTTGAGTGGGAGGGCGGATGAAAAAAAGAGATCACTGGCCCCGGGTTATCGTCATCATGGTGACCATCATCATGAGCAGAGCCGCAGCGGCACTGCTGGAGTTGCTCTCTTCTCTCACAAAACTTCAGTGTCATTTTTTCACCCTCAAGGTTGATGATCTTTTACTTTTTTTCCTCAGTTTGTCTTCATCCCCTGCAAACGCCTCTGGCTCCTATCCTCTACCTACCTTTCTGTCTTGCTGTTAGTTCTTGTTAGTTTCTTCCTGGGTCTTAATATGCTTAACTGTCCTGTCATATTTTTCCACTATGTTTCCACAAGCCATCCATCACCTCACCACTCCTTCACCTGAGGGCACAGTTTCCAGCCCTGCTGTACTCTCAAACATCTCAAGCCCTCAGTCTGTTCAGCGTTGTTCAGTTCACATTGTTTGCTCCTGCATGCCAGTTGTTTTAAGAGAGGCGTTGACGGAGTGACGTGAGGAGCACCAGACTGAACTCTGATAGATCGCACATGAACCCTGAGTGTGTGTGTGTTTGAGAGAGGGATCTGCATCTGCTTTCCAACCATGCCATTCTGACGCTTGGGCCTCCAGTCTAGTTTGATAATAGTAAATTGGCGCAATCAGCCTATGGCAGTGTTTTCACACAGGCTGTGTGAAATGTCCTGTTAGTGGCAGGTCTCCCAAGTACTGTGCTGTTGCTGTGGGATGTTGTGGATGGTTGATGTGGGTGTGTTATGAATATTCTGCTGATGATGTGCAAGTGTGACTAATAAATTACAGCCTGTGACAGCCACATCCCAGTGGCAAACAGATACCTCCGCCTATCTTTGGACAGCCTCTGGATAGGACAAACAGACTGAGTGGGTGAGATACAATGCAAGAAAAGCAGAGAGGATACACTGTTAATTTGGGTGGGGTCCTGGGGCTAGATGGTGTGAACCTTTGCAGGTATGAGGATATGTTCAGACCACAAATGCACACTTCTTCATTAATTTCAATGAGACAACTGCATTGCAGAGGTGTTGATGGATTACACAGCTCCTTGGATTGTTCATGTTTATCTCAAGCTCATGGAGACAGAGGATAAAATTATAACTGTAAGCTTTTTGGCATTGAGTAGGCCTTAAAGCTGTATGAATTGATTTTTTTTTTGGTCACTTTGGGGCAGCCCAAAAACCTTTAAGCACAATGTTCATCCAGCAGACAGGTGCAACATCAGCATTCATTTTGAGTCATCTCTCTAAGTAAGTCCAATATTCACTCTCCTTTCAGCTTTGTTTTGCTGTCCAACAGCTCCTAGAGGCTCTTCAGCTTGTAAATGCTTCACTACTTATATTCACCAACTAGTTCCTAACTTTGTCTGCCTGCCGGTGCAGGTTGTCTATTGTGGATTTATCAAGCTTCGTCACTAAAAAGGACTGCATGCTACAGCTTAAAACAGGGTTGATGAGGGTGGAGAAGGTGTGCCGAAACAAGGAGTTGGTGATAATTGTCACGCTGAGGGACCCACATGACACTGTGTTGATTAGAGCAGGTTTAAAACAGAAAAAAATGGCATGAGTGCAGAGGAGGATATTCTGCATACAGGCTGTGCATGTGAGGCTCTTATGTGAAGTATTTTTGTTCTCTCTACCTCGTGGTGTTTTCCGTCCAAATTGTCAACTTCCTAGCAGACTTTCCAAGTCATCCAGACAAACTGTTCATGTGATTATGTCTACTGGTGAACCAGGTCATGTGGAAATCCATCTCTCTCTCTGCCTCTCTCTCCTCCCCTCAGCCAACTACTCATGAGGCCATCAAAATGGGTTTGCACTTGTAGAAACAATTTAATGAAGCGTATAAAAGTCATGCAGCAAATCAAGATTGTGTGAGGGAATCGGTGTGTGTGTGTGTGTACGCTGTGCTGTCTTAGTAAGGCCCCTGTGTGTGATTTAACAGCAGAATACATTTCACACCTTGACAAAAATAGCAGATTTACTGTGACCGGCCCACAACAGCGTAAGCCCAGGGCTCACATAAATCTGCAGAAACCCAGGCACTCATTTGTTAAAGAGCAGATAGTGTGGATTTGCAGCTCTTTCTTCTGTGTTCTGTGCCAAGCTGTGATTGCATGGTCAAAGGTGGGCTGCTCCTCTGGGAATGTATTTGTTTACCGGCGCTTGTTATAAAGAAACAAGGGGGAGTCAATATCAGATAGTACACAAGCGCCGTCTGAAAGTTACCTTTTGGCAAGAAAATAAGAAAGAGAACCTTTGTTGGCCCCTCTCTTTGCCATTGTGTGAAGGAATTTGGGAGAATGGCTGCAGGAAGCAGGACATAAACAGCACTGGAGACCGGAAGAGACAGGTTAGGAATACACTGTGCCTCGCCCAAGGGGATGGAAACAACTGTCGGCCGATGAATGAGGAGATTGTTAGGATGAGTAGGCAAGTTACTAAACCTGCACTCTGACTGAACCTTTCCATTACTACGCTCACCCACAGTGTTTTTCTTCAATTAACTTGAAATAAACTGTCTGCAGAGTGATGACTGCTTTTTAAATGGATTGCACGAGATGAAAGACGACTCCGTCAGCAGTCATTTCATTAAGTTTCTGAAATGCCATCTGGATCTTGGTCAGTGAAACACTGGACCTTTCCACTGGCCTAATGGAAAAACGTCTCCCACTAGCCACGTGACAGAATGAAGGAAAGCGCTGGCCATTAAATGGTGTGATTGAGAGGAAGAGGGAGTGAGAGAGAGAAGAGAGGAAAGTCACGCCTTAATTAGTAATGGCAAGTTTATGGAGAGCCAGGGGTGTGGGATTTAAATGCAGGGTTTTAACGGCCCTGTTTTATCACTGCTGCCAGGCCAAGCCTCAAACTGCCCACCAATTAATACACACACCCCTATATGCACACACACAAACTCACACCCCGTCAACCCCAACCCTGCAGGCTCATGGGTGTGTACGCAAAGGGACAGCCATACACACGTACACGCAGGCTTCTCAACATCTGCCTCGCCCCCCCCCCCGACATACTGTAAATCAGTAGTGGTCCATGAGATCTGGAACCTGCTCTTAAAGTATATTGTGTGTGTCGTTTTACTTTGGAAATAATTCAGCTTTCTCACAGTTTCTTTACCACTTCAACACCTTTTAGGGTCAAAGTCTGCAGCTCACAGACATATGGATTTGAGGTTTTTTTTTTTCTGCGTCCTCTTACCTTTTCAATGCTTTTTTCCCACTTTTATCCTTTCACATTCAGTTTTGTCTCCTACTTCATAGACGAATTTGCTTTTGTCCTCCCATAAATGGCTTTTGTTTTCATTTTGACATGCATTTTGAGATCCCAGATTCATCTCACTTCAGTCTTCTTTTCAAGCATTTTTTGGTTGTGGAGTCCACTTTATGTACATACACTGTTTGTGATCCTCGACCTTTGCCTCATTGCTCAGGCCACCTTATGGCCATGTCAGTTATTTTTAGTGCGATGACATTTCAGTTTGCCATTGTCATTTGGCACCTTCATTCCAAGACGTCATGTATAGAAAAAACACCAGCGTTAACCTTTACATCACCAACACTAGCTCTTCAATGCACGGCATGCTTTTACTGCCATGCCCTTTGTCAGCCTCTAGAGGGCAACGTCAGCGCCGCCTGATTCGACTGATTGCAGAGTGATCACCCAGGTTCTCCCACTGTATGAAGATGATGAAAAGTGCGAGAATGGCCTCCCATAATCGAGAATAACTCATCGTATAGCTAAATATTATTCTCCTTCATCTTGTCCTCCTCATAGAACCACAGGAGAACACTTGTGCGTTACTGTGCCAGGAGGGATTTAAAGCCATTAGCGGTGCTGATGTTCGCATCTCTGTCTGCCGTTCATGCCCCTGTTTTCTCTTGTCATCATGGAGATTTGATCAGACACTTTCCAAAGAGCACCTTCCCACACAAGACATGCCATTTCAACATTTAAAAGGGAGGCTGTGTAGTTTCCCGTCACCCACGCTCATTGTGTCCTTGTTACCTTTCATGTGCTTGCTTTACTGTACCTTTTATTCTGCTTTACCATGTCTGTTGCACTTTTGCGTTCATATTTCATTCGATCTTTAATAACTTGAGTTTAAAGGGTAGAACATGCAGGCACGCTGGTGTTAGCATATTCAGGTCATGTGTCGGATCGCATCCTGCTAATGTATTTTATCATTGCATGTTTTTTAATCTGCCATAGGCTGTCTTAGCTCATATTAAATCAAACTTAACATGTGCAGTTGAGTCTGTGCTGTCATGCTCATTTAGTCCAAAACCATCAATTCTGTTGTCTCTCTTTTTCTTTTTTTATCTCCATTCGTATTCAGGTCAGGCTTGTTATTCCCGTTATCTCCTTTCCAGTAAGCATTATGTTGAAGTACCTGCATGTCCTTGTCATAAGTTTTATTCATCTGGCTGCAGAGCAAACACATGGGATTCTCAGAGGTGTGCTAGGACATTCTGTCATGTAAGTCTGACTTGATTTGAATCTAGTGAGAGTGTTAGTATGACTAACCGGTTTCGCCTCAGAGCACACAGGGCATCGCCGTCGACACACTGACTACGACGCAGCAGTAATTGCTATGGATATTGGGCTCATTTGTCTTTTTGAAATGCCTGGTCTGAGAGACTTTGGCTAATGTATAATTCAACATAGAAAATCAAACAGCCCGTCTCTGTATCCACCTCCTCATCTCTCTTTGAATATTGTTCCTCTGTCCCTGGGCAAGACATGATATGACGTGAAAAACAAGTCACTGTTTTCATGTCAGTGTGGCAGCAAATGGAGAGTGGCATTTATCCTCTAGCATGTAAGTGTTACTTCTATTTAGTTGTCAATTGAAATAAGAGCATAATCAGTCAGGAGCTTTATGTCCTTGTTTCCACACTGTAGTTTTTGGTTAGCTTTTTTATTTTTTTAGTTACTGTGCTTTTTTTGAGAAGAGTCCATCTGTTACATTTGCAAACAGAGAAGCTGGACCCAAACGCTGAACTCAGAACACGGAGACAGATGCAGAGTAAAAAAAAAAAGGCAACAGTTTAGTGAATCTGCAGAAATGTGCAACAGGCGAATCTTGCAGATCCACACCCAAAGGGGATGTCGAAACAGGCTGGAGACGAGTCCAGATCCAGGGTACTCACGGAAGACAGACTGACAGGGCACGGACTGGAGTCAACCTGGACACAAAAAACAGGAGTTAGGAAGCAGGCAAGCAGACGGGAAAAAAGGCAAAGTCTGAAGCAGGAGTCTCAATCATTACCACAAGGATGAACAGACGATTCAACGAATACTGGGTGGAAGGCCGGTGCTCATATACTGTGGCAGCAGGTGAGTGAATGATTGGGAGCAGGTGTGCTGCGGGGAGGAGGAAGCCGGACCAGATCTGCCAGCCACGACCTGCAGTGAAACATACACACAGCAGGCAGGAGACAGAGGGGAAGGAAACACAAGACCACAACAGGAAAAGGAGGGGAAACTGTAGACCCTAACACCATCTGCAGTCTCGCAGGTTAAACATAATCAGACTGCCTTTTTCGAGGGTGTGTCATGTAGTAGGAGTGTCCTGTCGTACTATTTGTCAGCAGATACTCGTTTTTTGGCTCTTCTTCACTTTCTGACAACTTTCATTGTATGAAGTTTTCTATAACAGTATCAGCAAGGCGTCAAAACGCCTTCAGTGCTCTGTTAGGCAGGAGTCTGTTCAGAGCCCAAGAGTCTCCTTGATGCTCTGCTGCCAGGCGCTTGTCAGTGGGCAGCACTGTAGCTCCACACTACACACTGCCGGTGTGAAAATGTTGCATCTCTTCCTCCTGAAGCTGTCGTAACTTTTCTTGCAGCCCATCAGTAAATGGAACTTTTTCTTGTCATCGCTTGTCAGCTCACACACTTGTGAAAGAGGTTTTAATCTTGATGTTCTTAGTTAAATAATGCTCATGTTTCCAGGTGGTGGTTGTGTTGACATGCACCAAAGGACTGCGTTCATTAGTGTGTTTTTCGATCTGCCAGAAGTTCAAAGTTACAACCTACAAACTGTGTTTGTCTCTGTTGAATCACAGAAGCAGCTGATATCAGATTTGTAATCCATCCATCCATTGTCTATACCCGACTATCCCTTTCGGGTTTTCAGGGGGGCTGGAGCCTATCCCAGCTGTCATTGGGCGAGAGGCGGGGTACACCCTGAACCGGTCGCCAGTCGATTGCAGGGCAACATATACAAACATACAACCATTCATGCTCACACTCACACCTACGGACAATTTAAAGTCACCAGTTAACCTAATGAGCATGTTTTTGGTCTGTGGGAGGAAGCCGGAGTGCCCGGAGAGAACCCACGCATGCACGGGAAGAACATGCAAACTTCACACAGAAAGGCCCCGCCCAACCCGGGGATCGAACTGGCGACCTTCTTGCTGTGAGGCACACGCACTACCTGCTGCACAGTGCCGCCCAGATTTCTAATGTGATGTCTCAGCATGTAACACGCATCGCAGATAACATATAACCAGGGATGGAAAGGGTACGAGAATATTGTGCTGTTACCATGAAAAATGTTGCTTAAGTAAGAAACCAACAAACAGTTCCATAAATGCACTTTGCAGCCTGTGCATACAACTGATTATCACTTATAAATATACCGCTGCCTCCCTCAGTGTAGCCTCACTAGAATACAGTTCATCATAACTTTTTTATGTGCCTTTTGCTTTTCACTTTGTAACAGATGCATTTTAAGTAGTGTAGTATTTTGAAAGGATAAAGTTAGTGACTGTTTTTCTAATTGCCAATAAATTCCATGAAAAGACTAAAAATCGCTATGAATTCTTCTGTCTTTCAGTACTTTCCAGCTGCCTGGTCTATGGCTCCCAGGCCCAACCTCATTCAGTCTGACTGAAGATCATTTTTAAGCTTTGCCAGAAATATATCTTTTTTTTTTTTAACAAAGGCTGAACAGTTTCCTGAAACAGCTGGCCTTTATGAAGGAACTTGTCATCCGGTAATAGTTTTAATAGTTTCTGGACAAGTTTGGAGAAAAAAAATAATAAATCACCAGCCTTATGCTTCAGTCTTGCATTGTCACCAACTTAGCCCATAATCAGTAATTGCAGTGACCTTAAAAACTGTCATACAGTTTCCAGGTTTTCTTCCTTCATAATCATTGTGATTGTAGAGAGGGTGCTGCTCGAAAGGACCTTGCAGACTCGTCCAGCCTACCCTGTGTTCAAATTAAAGGCGAAATGAATAAATAACATCAGTGTAATCAGCCTCTTCCTGCCTTTATTCCTCAGGTAGGTGTCATCGAGCTTGTAAACATCTGTCTTGTTCTGTCGTCCTCTCTGCCTCTGGCTTTTCTCTGTTTACCACTCTACCAATTTGGGCTTAATTCAAAAAACGTGTGAGTGAAACAGAGAAAGAGAGAGATAATAGAGAAAAAGCATGCAGTGAACTTCTCTGTCCTCTACCGAACAAATGGACATGGACAACAGCTAGACAACCTTAGTCCAGCTGAGCAGCCTGATTCAAGCAAACACCTTTCCTCGTCTCTGTTCCTTCTTTATTTGTTCACGATTTATTAGGACATAATGTGTTGTTGTGAGAAAGGTAAGGCGATACCGCTAAACAATTATTAATTCCCTGGAAAATTCGAGGCCATAGGACCACTAAATGGAAGTGTTTACTTTCTCTTAGTCTTATTGAACCTCAAATCTGAATTGATTTTTACGTAAACTTGGAAAGGTCACAGAGTTTCATTATGTCGCTACCTCTTAAGTGTCACACTAACAAAACAACTTCATAACCATAGTGCCTTAGGCTTTGGAGCAGCCGATTGAATTGAAGGAAAGAAACACAACGGCAGCCAGTGGTCAGCTCTCTCAGAAACAATAAACTGCTAATCACTGGTGGATAAAAAATAACCTGTGCCTGATGGAACCAGAGGCAAACTTTCTGTTTGTGTGTGTGTGTGTGTGTAAGCTGGAATGAAAGTACTGTAGGTGTGTCACTCCGGCGGGCCTCAAACCACGCTCTCTGGCTTGGAGCAACACCCATTTTTGGCCAGTTGGATGAAAACAATATCAAAACCTCATATGTCACTGGGTGGTCCAGGCATGATGAAACGTGATGAAACAGCACTGCTGGCTGCCCGATGCCATTTTGCTCTGCAATTGGTACTTTTTTTATTATTTCCCCTTGGATATTGATTTTCTTTCCTCTCCGTTGAACTTGTGGGGCCAGTGAGCAGGCCTCTGGTTCTTCCTGCTGCTCCCTGTCAACACTATTTCACAGAGGACGCACCCGTACACACACAGTACACACCCACGTTCGCATACACACAACAAATACTGTGTGTATGTATAAGGTGCACATGCAAACATTTAAATACACACTGATTCATTATCTCCCTTGGGGGAATTAATAAGAGAATCCTTGGGACCAGACAGTGAGCAGGAGAAATTCCCACAAAGCTGTAAAATAGGCCTCACAGATGCACATGCAGTATTTCAAGTATTTATGTATATGTGTATGTTGTAAGGCTCTTATGGCTGATGTGACAGCAACTGAGTGTTGAGCTCCACTGAGCCTTGCAAACGACCCCGTGATGGCTTGTGCTGCATTTCGGCTGCAAATAATGGCTCTTAGGATTCGTGGACAGGCTTCCCTACTGCCCACATCATCGCCCTGCTGGAGCCTGGAGCCTGAAGTCAAGGCTCGTCAGGCCTTTTACACAGCGGTCATTTTGACATGTCACAGTAAAACAAGCTGTAGGTGATAAAATTGACTGATGGCCAAATTCGATTTCCATCCATCTACAGTATCCATTTTCTATGCCGCTTATCCCTTTCGGGGTCGCGGGGGGGCTGGAGCCTATCTCAGCTGTCAACGGGCGGGAGGCGGGGTACACCCTGGACCGGTCGCCAGCCGATCGCAGGGCAACATATATACACAAACAACCATTCACACTCACACCTAGGGGCAATTTAGAGTCACCAGTTAACCTAATGAGCATGTTTTTGGTCTGTGGGAGGAAGCCGGAGTACCCGGAGAGAAAAGGCCCGACCCGGGAATGGCACCGGCAACCTTCATGCTGTGAGGCACGTGCACTACCTGCTGCGACACCGTGTAGCCAAATTCGATTTATAATGGCAATTCCAAAGAAGTTGGGATGCTGTCTTCAGACCTGTATTCAGTTGAATGCAGTACAGAGACAAGATATTTAAAGTTCAAGCTGATAAACTCATTCTGAATTTGATGCAGCAAAACATTTCAAACAAGTTGGGACAGGAGCAACAAAAGACTGGGAAAGTTGTGGGATGCTCCAAAAATGCTCCATCCTCGACAGGCGCAGTCGTTCACAAGCAAAGATGCAGCGAGGTTCAGCAGTTTGTGAAAAACTGCGTGGGCAAATGGTCCAACAGTTTAAGAATGTTTCTCAACACAAGGAATTCAGGGAATCTGAGGAAATAAATGCATGAAAGGAGCAAGGCCGAAAAACAACACCGAATGCCCTTGAATGACCTTCAAGTCCCTCAGGCAGCACTGCATTAAAAAACAACATGATTGTATAAAGGATATCACTACACGCACTCAGGAACACTTCAGACAAGAAAAGTTTTGTCGGTAAACACAGTTTGTTGCTGCATCTACAAATGCAAGTTGAGACTCTACCATCCAAAGCAAATCCATATATCAACAACAACAACCAGAAACGCTGCTGACTTCTCTGCACCTGAGCTCATCTGACATGGACTGACACAAAGTGGAAAAGTGTGCTGTGGACCGACGAGTCCACCTTTCACATTGTCTCTGGAAATCATGACGTTGTGTCCTCCAGGCTAAAGAGGAAAAGACCATCGAGATTGTTTCCAGTGCAGAGTTCAAAAGCCAGCATGTGTGATGGTATGATGGTGTGTTCATGCCCATGGCACGTTTAACGTCTGTGAAGGCACCGCTGATGCTGAAAGGTACAAACAGGTTTTGCTTTAGGTGGCACGGTGGAATGGGGGCACCACTGTCGCCTCACAGCTAGAAGGTCCCGGGTTCGACTCCCGCCTGGGGTGCTGTGGGTGCCAGGGGCGTGTCCTCCACCACGCCATCGGTGCCTGCTGCTCGAGGAAAGGGGCCTTCCTGTGTGGAGTTTGCATGTTCTCCTCGTGTTCACCTGGGGTATCCTCCATAAAAATACCCCCACTAAAAACATGCAAGAAGATCACCACCTGACCAATGGTGACAAAAGAGAACTGGGTCCCCGGGTGCCACTGTCAGCTGGCAGCCCACCGCTCCTGGTCTGCCACGGAGGAAGGACTTACCAGGATGGGATAAATGTGGAGAAAGAATTTCACTTAAGCATGGCATGTGCAGTTCCCCCTGTGTAACTATGCATGTTGTGTGTGTGATTCTTCTTCAGCGCAGCTTCACAGTAAAAGAGCTCAGGTACTCGACTGACCTGCCTGCAGTCCAGACCTGTCTCCCACTGAAAACATGAGGCATATAATGAAGTGCAATAAATGACAATGGAGAGAAACTGAAGTCACATGAAGTCATATCTTAGTTCCTGAACGCAGTGATTACTGATGTCCAACTGGTGCTGCGTCAAATTCTGATGAGCATAAGAAAAAAAACAGTTGAATATAGGTCAAAAAGGATTTACATATCATTGCATTCTTTTTTTTTTTTTTTTCGTTTTACACATTTCAACTTTTTTTGGAATCAGAGTTGTAGCTGCCTCAGTTTACGGGTCCACTGTCATACTGTCAGGGCTTACAGGGACGCTCCAATGCAATGCAGCCATCCTTAATGTTGTTAGACAATTCAAAACGTCTGCTGTGAAAAAGGCTGCATAACCTGAGCTGTACAAGCTGCTGTCAATCAGTCAGTTTCTGTCTCTTTCCTCGCTTCCACCGTGTTTACGCGGGTTTGGTTCCACTTATTTTTAACAACAACGGAGCACATCTTCAACACACACATCGCTGACGCTACTGATGTTGTGTAAAGATCATCGCTACATCTGTTGAGCTTTTTTGTGTCGATCTGTACAGTTGGGTGAAACTGAACCTCTTTAGAAACAACTCATATGTGGTCTCCCCTTTTTTGTCCTTCCTTGAGTCAGGCAGTGACAGCCTGCTGACTTGACCTTGAAGACAATCGCCCTAAAATAATGACACAAGGCTGAAGCCTTTGGTGGCCCGCTGAGCTGCTCCCTGCTGCCGCTCAGCGTGATGTCGCGCTGTGTCCTTGTTTGTCATTCTTTTGTGCAAGCGCTGGTTTGGTTGTGTGCGCTTCTGTGTTAATGTGTCGGCGTGGGCGTGGAGATGTAGCATACAATACAGATATGATACAAACAAATGCTCCGCTGGGCTTTCACATATCGGCGGCGCTTCAGGCGCTGCTACACGGATGATAAAATGCGGATCGCAACAGAATTTCAAATCATAAATGTGTGTCTGTGTGTGTGTTTGCCGTGCGTACACACGTGGAGGCATTTGCATGAGCCCGGGGAGGGTGTTTATATTTGTATTCTCAACCCGAGGGCTGGAAAATGACCTGTCTCCTGTGATTATATCCTGGCTAAGCAGAAGTGACGTGGTAATTGTGAAATCTATTTAAAAGAATTGTAGCTTCTCTCTCTTACTCTTCCTTACTGTCTCTCTTTATTTCTCTCTCCATGCTTGTCTCTGTTTTCAGGTCGTTAGTACATCGTCCTGTTCACACCTACCCGTCAGCGTCTTCCTATGGCTCTGTCCTTGCTCCGCTCACGGTCCAGCTTCTGTGGGGCTCTCTCTTTTTTCTTTTTTTTGCTCTTGTGTGATGACTTCACCCTTCCTTCCTCACCCCCTACGGCCTCACGTTTCTCTGTTCATGTACCACGCTTTTTTTCTCATTTCCTCTTCTCTCTCTCTCTAGGTGTGTTTATACAAAACCCCAGCATCATATCGATCCTGTGATGTTGCTGAGATCAATAACACAGAGAGTGTCACAGTTTAGCCTGCAAACAGTGACGGATGATTTCTGCTCACCTTGTGCTTTCTGCATGTTGGCATTTAGTTTTCTCTTCTCACTCTCTGCTTTCACACACAGTGGCGTCCATTCCTCCCTGGTCTGAAATATGAAGTGATAGACTCGGCCTACATCTCCCTGTACGCAGGTAAGAGCTATTCTACCCAGCCGAAGCACAGCATGGAAAGCTTCTCTGTCGTCTTATCTAAGTAAATTAAGCTGGATGATTACTTTTAAAATGGATGTTAAGGTTTTCTGATGCTTGTGGCTAAGATACACACAGGACTCTTTAATGATTCTCTTTATTTCTAGGCTTTTTGTCTAGCTGAGAGCTTGCCAAATAGAAAGAGGAACTGGTGCTATAAAAACACAACTTCATTAGTCTAGTCTGGTATCGATTGGTAGTTTAATGTCACAGAATCAACCTTTTTTAAACCAAGATGTGCTTCTCTCTTGTGCCTCGAACAAACTCACATTTTGCCCATGGTTTGATAAAGGCTTAAAATCCTCATTTTCCCTTATTTGATATGTGTTTTTTGAGGGCAGCTGCAGATTGCCACTTTGAGAGCATGGCATTATCTTCTCTGTTTTGGGCCAAAGTGAAGCACAGAGTCTAATGTGCTCTATTTTTCTGTAAGTGTCATTTGTTGCAGAGATGAGAGCACTAGCTCCTGAGTAGATGTCTAATCTCTATAGCTCTAAGAATAGCAGTGTGTCACAGGGATTCAGTATCATTCACAAGGGAAAATGCGGGCTGCACGGAAAATGATTTGTGGAGTTGTCATTTTGGGCAAAGCAGCAGGTTTTCTGGGGAATGTATGCCGTCTTGTTTATGACCGGCTATGACAGGGAATAAGGAGGCCTTGTATGGTATACAGCATGAGGTCACCTGCTGGATTCAAGCATTACATTCTCCTCATCCGTCTCCCTCCACCCCTCCATCCCTGCTCCTCCCTTTATGTCATACTCGTTAACTCGACTTTCACAGAGCTGTGGCCAGATGCTAGCACATGGGTGGCTCAGCAAAGTGTTTCAATGTGTTCAAATACTGTACATTTCTATGCATTTTGACCTGTTTTCAGCTCATATTCAGTGTCTGGAAATCCAGCAGTAACTGTGCCAAACTGGTAGAGTGCATTTGTTCAACTCTCTGTGTAAGCACTTTAAAATTAATAACTTATCTTGCATATTTTTAAGTGGTTATTGAATATTTTCCAGAATTTGGTATCTCATCTGAGTAGTTTTCTGAGCATTCATCTTCGTGGTTGAGAATCCTGCTGACTGAAAGAACTTAAACTGTATATTATTGAATTTTTACAAATTAAGTGATAGCTTACATTGTGATAATTACCCATGGTGCATTACATGACATCTCAGGTTGCAGGGCAGTTCAGTACATCACAAAGTAATTTCTCATGGTTTCAAGCCAAATAGATTTTTTTTTATTGATGTGATAATTATTTTTCAGAACAGAACAGAAGAGTGAAAACACACATAAAAGTGCAACCCAGATGGTAGCTGTTAATGAATTTGCACCATCACACGTGCACACACACACACACACACACGCAGACTGACATTTACTATAGACCAGGAGATTCAAATGACCAAATGATTGACTTTTAATATATATGCCATACAGAAATATGGCTGCATTATTTACTACAAACCCACAACATTGTTCCCATTGTTTGTTTGCTCGTTTTGAGGATTTCAGTAACACAGATAATTAGTCAGTCTTGGCAAAGCGGGTGTCGTGGCAACCAGGTATGTGATCAACAGATGTCTTATTGTTAGAAAAAAGGAAGTTTTAAAAAAAAAAGGTTTTCTCTGTGTCGCCTGTGCACACACGAAGACGCACACACTGAGCGTGCACACTCCACCCTCTGGAGGATAAAAATGATGCTGACCACCCTGTTAATTATAAAGCATTTCTCCCATCAGGCCTTGGCTCCTGACATGCCATTAATCACACATGCTCTCTCCTCCTTCCCTGCTATCGATTGGTATAATTATGACTCTGCTCTGTTTTTGTTTTCTCCCAACTTTTTTCTGATCTTCCCACTTCAGCTTTTTTTTCCTGCTCGCTCTGTTTCCTTCCTCTTCCGCCCCTCTTTTGGCCTTTTTTCCTCGCCATTCTTCACCTTTTCCTGGTTAACAGCTCACATCAAATTTGTCCATCCTTGAGATAATCAAAACAGTCAGTGCAATCGTGAATCTTGCTCTTTCCCTCTATCCTGCATCGCCTCGGCCTCACCGTGTCTCTCCCTTTCTGTATCTTTCAGACGAGTCCAATCTGAAGATGAACAGTGTCGATCACATTCCCCAGACCTTGGCCAGTCACATCCGTCTCCCAGAGGACTCTCAGTACCAGGGTCTGGAGGGAGGCGGCATCGTGCAGCATGGAGCGGATATGCTGAAGCCGGACCCCAGGGACACCTTCTACAGCAGTAAATCTGCCGCTCATCATTTCAGGCTGCCTCCCTTTTTCTCTCCTCGTGCAGGTTTTCTGCCGTGTCATTTTCCCTGACTGACTGATTGACTGTTTGACTCACAGTCTCTCTGGCTGTCAGCTGCATTCGTGTCATTTTGTCTGGCTGGTTGTGTTCCATTTTTGTGTTTGGTTTCCTTTGCCCTGATCATCTCCCCACTTTCTGGTTTGTTGGAAGCAGAAATCCATATACATATTTGTTTGTACCTGACCTCAAATATTTACCTCCCCCTCTGTCTTTCTCCTCTCTCTGCAGCTCCTATGATCGACCCCTCCCGACTGGAAAACGTTCTTCCGGCCTGTCTCTACTCTCCAACCTATGTGGTCAAAGATTTTCCCATTGCCAGATACCAGGGCCTGCAGTTTGTAAGTCACCTTCCCACTCAGGATGTGTGATGATGTTTTTTGGTGCACGAGAGAGAGAGAGAGAGAGAGAGAGAGAGAGAGAGAGAGAGAGAGAGAGAGAGAGAGAGGAGAGTTCTTACTAAAATTAGAGTTATAGGTTCATCAGAAGTTCATCCACTTGCAGTAGTCTTTTCCCCTTCTGCCCCTTACTGAGAATATTCTGATCAACTGGACAGAAAACATAAAGCAGGGAAGATAAGTCAGTGCTGGTTTGGACATGAGTGCTACATCGAAAACACAGAAAGGAAGCAGGTGCAGGTAGTGTTGAGCGCTGCTTCCCCCTTTAGGACAACATGAGTTACTGCAGCAGCTGCGGAGACGATCGTTGAGCTGGAGGTGACAGCCACAGAAACAGCAAATCTTCTTTAGATTTGACAGAAATCACCATAAGAAAACAGAGCATTGTGTGGAGAAAGTGGCTGATTTGAATTCAGAGCCGGTATTTAATCTAATCCTCACAAAATGACAATCAACCCCTTCATCTGTGTTTTCTGGGGTCATTGCACTTTTGATTGAAGCTTAACTTTTCTTCAGGTCTATCTATCCTTCGTTTACCCCAATGACTTCACACGTCTCACCCACATGGAGCGAGAGAACAAGTGTTTCTACAGAGAGTCCCCTATCTACTTGGAGAAGTAAGGACATTATTGCTTTTATCTCTTAGAAAGCGAAGAGAACATTTGTCTCTGTCTTGTATATTATGAACAAGAGCATTGATTATGCAGAATAACTGTTCAAGTGTGAATTTGATGGCAGTGATTCATGCGACCTCGCAGCAAGAGATTAAGTTTATTATGCTGCAAGGCACATTGAAACGTCAGCCTTATGTTAATGCATGTTGTTGTGTGTTTGAGTGTGTGTTTATGCCTGTGTGTTGCCTCTTATTGTGTCTGTCAGGTTTGGTTTCTACAAATATATGAAGATGGATGAGGAGGAAGACGACCGACCGTTCTTCTTCCCCAACCCAGATGGTAGCTAATAACGAACAGACACGCACTCATACGTGCACGTACAGTGACATATTTACACACATGTACACACACACTTTCAACTCTGTGACTCCTTCATGTCTCCAGATTTCCTGGAGGAAGAGGAGGTGGTAGATACAGAAGACGAGGCAGAGATCGTTGGCACACAGCCGCCCAAGAAGCCCTCTCATCCCAGCCAGACCAGCCACACTTCCAAACCCTCCCACCAGCACTCAAAGCCTGGGCCCACACAAGCTGGCAGAGAAGGGGAAGAAGAGGAGGAGGACCCAGACGAAGAGGAGGAGGGAGCAGTCAACAGCATCATACGCCACAGAGAAAGGAGGCACTTTCCTCAAAGAGATGGACAGATTGGTAGGGACCTGGACAGAGACTGGGGAAGGGATCATACAAGAGGCAACATGAGACACGACAGCAGGAAGGGACTTGAAGAGCCTCAATCCAGAGCGTTTCAGCCTGACGTGGACAGTGTGGTCCGGGGTCGCTCTCTGTCTTGGATCCGCACTGGTCCTGCAGAGTTGGGCCCTGGCAGGAAAGGAGGAGGAACAGGTGGTGGTGGAGGAGGAGGAGGAGGAGGAGGAGGAGGAACAGGTGGTGGAGGAGGAGGAGTAGAGAAAGGAGTTGAGAGTCCGCCTAAACTGAGCAAGTCTACGCTCCTTTTCCCCCAAAAGTCCTCCCTCTCTGCCCTTGCCAGCCGAGCCAAGCAGATCCTCAGCAACTCCGCCCATAGCAACAACCTCCAAATGAACAACAACAAGCTCGCTGGAAACAAGAAGGAGAAGAGGGAGGAGAACAAGATTTACATCACCAGGCCTCGACCTGCCAAGGAGCGGGAGAGGGAGAGGGGGAGGGAGCAGCGACGAGAGAGGAGGGAAGAGAGGGCATCTCACCACCCTAGGGAGGTGTTCCCGGGGGTCTTTCTGTACCAAACTGGTAAGACCACTAGGCTGGTCAACCTGGGTGCCAAAGGACATGCTGGGGGAAGCATAACAGGAGTTAAAAGTCTTGTCAGTGCCCCTCAGCTCTGGCCCAATCCCCCCACAAAAGAAGGGAAGACATCTCCTCACAATGGAAGCGTCAACATACAGAATGAGAGTGTACACAAATCTGCCAACAGTGCAGGAGGGGCAAAACCAGAGAAAAGCAAGAGGAAAGGGGAGAACCGAGATGTAAAGACTACTGTGACTGCTGACCTACCCAGCAAAGGGGACCCATTAACCCCACTGTCCCATCATCAAGATCCCCCTTCACCTCCAGTTACCCTGCCAAGGTTAAACTCCACAGAGAACACGCTCCAAGGTCAATCACGTGTAACCTCTTACCTCAGGACGTCTGAGATCACAGAGTCCCAGCAGCAGCCAGACCCAGACCCCAACCCGCCAGAACTCGACCAGGATGCAAACCGCTCTAATCCGGACCCCGACCCTGATCCCGAGCCAGAACCAGAAGAGGGCGAGATATCAGACTACAGCTACGAGGAGGTCGAGGCTCGGCCAGGGTGGGCAGAGGAGAGCATCAACTGGCAGAGGACCTTCTCAGTCAATCCAATGGACTTTGAGCTGCTGCGCTCTGACTGGAATGACCTGCGCTGCAACGTGTCCGGCAACCTGCAGCTGGCAGAGAGTGAGGTGGTGGATGTGCTGGCGCAGTACATGGAGAAACTCAACGAACGGAACGGAGGGTAAGGATGAAGTGGAGGTGGTGAAAATGATGTGAGGTTAAAAGAGAGCTTATGTAAGTTCAAATGTGGTTTCTCATGCTAACCATTATGTAAAACAAGAAGTAATTTCACCGAGAACATATTGGTCACGGCCTGGTGACTTCATGTTAGCAGTCCTCTGTGTGCTGATTACCATTTTGTGGAGCAGTGCTTACAAACCTTATTTGTTGGCCATTAAGTTTTCTCTGTTTTCATTTTCCTCCCGCATCACACCGTGCTGACTTCATGACACCACAGATAACGCCACAGTCTTGAAGTGGTCTGCTCACAGTCAAACAATATTTAATCCAGTTGTGAGAATGATAATAGAAATTGTGTTTTATATTTGCATCCTCTCCTCCCTTTCCATGCTATACATATTTCAGAGCATGGACAAACCCGTCTGTGTTTTCTTAAGCTCTTTTCTGTCTGTGTCCCAGGATCTACACCCTGCTGCGAATCATTAACGTCGAGAAGCGGCGCGACTCTGCGAGAGGGAACCGTTACCTGGTGGAGCTCGAGCTAATGGAGAGAGGCCGCAGCGTGGTGCGTCTGTCAGAATACATTTACCTGCTGCTCCACCGCAGCAGGCAAGGCGAGGAAAGTCTAGAGAACACTGACTCTGCCCCGGCCTCTGTTCCGGCTTCGGCGCCATCCGCTGCAATGTCCAGCCTCGCCACTCCACCTCCAGCTCCCTCCACCAGGTCCCCCGTCAGGCCCGGAGCGACTCCCTGGAGCACCGCTTATGCTAAGCCTCTGCTCTGCCAGCCGGTCATGCTGCAGTGGAGGAAAGATGTCATGGTGCACTTTGTGGTGCCAGGTCAGTCAAACAGGGGAACTTTCAAAACTGAATAAACAGTATAGAGCTAGTTGTTAAACTGACATCATTCAGGCTTTATTTTCTACTCATACGGAGAAAATTCAACACACAGACCACACCGGCACATAAGGGTACTTTGCAAAATGTCACAGTCACACCTCTTTTTTGGGAATGGAAAGCCGGAGATGTCTACAGAGAAATGTGAGGAGCGCTTAGCATTGGGCTAAGTGTAAATCAGCCTGTTAATAGCCAACTGTTTTGTTCTGGGGTAGGCTAAGATTTAATTGATAGTCATGGATCCTCATGCTGCTATAATGTCTGACTGTACTCCAACAGCCTCCCACTCAAGCTAGCTGTCCATCAGTTGTAGCCTTCACCAGCATCATTAAGCTATTTACCATACTGACAGTGAATATTCATGCATCACATGTTCCTAAAATCTCAATGTTAAATCTTTGGTTATTATTGTTTTCACTTTACTTTCTCTTCCTAACATGTGAAAGTACCATTCTTTCCTTCCAGCAGGGGGTCATGGCCTTGGTGATTGGCACTTGATAGTAACAAATCTACATTTTTTTCCCAACGTGCTGTTTGCTTTGTTCTTACTGTCCATCAGTTAAAAACCAGGCTCGCTGGGTCCAGCAGTTTATCTCTGACATGGAGAATCTTCATCGCCAGACAAAGGATGACAACTTCAGCATCATCATTGTCGACTTTGAGAGTGAAGACATGGACGTGGAGCAGGCGCTTAGGGAGAGCAGCGTGCCGAGGTGTGTATGCGACACAATCGGCCACGTAGGAGGACTTTAAAGCCTTTCAAGTGATGTGTGTGTGTATTTTTTCTTTTGACAGATATGAGTATCTAAGGAGAGAGGGAAACTTTGAGCGCTCGGCTGGACTGCAGATCGGAGTGGACACTATCGAGGTCAGAGAAACAAACACATAGAGACAAGACAACAATATGTGAGCTGGCAGGAAAAAGCCACTCTTTGAAGGTCAGCTCCTCACACTGACCGCACAACCTTTGCTAGCTGATGGACAGACGGAAAGAACACTCATGCATAATGAATACATCACTGCTCGGCCGGTCTGTCACGGGCTGTGGATCTCGCCCTTATCTCCGAGCCTCCTCCTGCTTCCCTTCGTCCTCTCCCGCAGAGCCCAGCTGTGGGCAACGGGGAATCGCTTAGACAGTTAGCTGCATTTCCTCTGTCATGTGTATGCCATAGCTGTCACATCCATTCCCTTTCACAGGTTATTTGTGTACGTGTGCCCTTACGCCACACTCCGGCTGTCTCTATCACACACGCATGCACACCCACCCACGGGGGGCGTGGAGCAGCTGGAAATTTGGAGAGACGTTGATCCGTCAGTTAGGTGTCAGTGCTGTCACAGAGGGATGACAGGGCTGTCAGTCATGTCTGAATGACCTGTGGGCTGTGGGAGTGAAGACAAGCCTCTGACGCGGAGCCCAGTCTTCTCCACTTTCTTTAATCCTAAAATCCCATATGAGGCCAGTGTGAACATCTATTGGCACACACACAAATTTGCACCAGCTCAGCTACAGAATCATCAAAAAGACGCATTCACACACATTTTCTTTTCTCTCAGGATAGATCCAAACATTATTTACATGTACTGAGCGTGTGTCTTTGCTTTGTGTTTTCCTCTTGCAGGATAGTCACAGCATCGTGTTCCTGTGTGATCTGCACATCCACTTCCCTCTCAACATCCTGGAAAGCATCAGGAAGCACTGTGTGGAGGGACGCCTCGCTTTTGCTCCCATTGTCATGAGACTCGGCTGCGGCAGTTCACCACACCAGCCTGATGGTAACACGCACGCACACATCTGTGCTCACAGGAATATCACACTCACATTCCCACGTTTTTAGTTTGACTTGTCACTCAAACTCACTCAGTTGCAGCTACTTTAAATTCCTAATACAGGTTTTCAGTTTACATGCATAATAAACACACTTGCATCAGAAGCACATACTCACACTTTCCTTTTATCAATATCCCTGCTGATGCAATGGGACCAATAGCTCCTTTTAACCTCCTTTGTGCTCTTCCTGTAGGCTACTGGGAGGTAAACGGCTTCGGCCTGTTTGGAATCTATAAGTCTGATTTTGATAAGATTGGAGGCATGAATACGGAGGAGTTCAAAGACCGCTGGGGTGGAGAGGACTGGGAGCTGCTTGACAGGTAACCCAGTAACAAGCCAACGCAGTAACCCTCAGTGCAAACTAGTAGAACATCACTACTAAAAGTTGTGCCATAGAGATGTTGACTGTCCTCTAAAGGTCACTTGCTAAATTGTTGTTAAACCTAATTTGCTTTTTTAATGGGAGCTGTGTTGTACCAGATTGCATTATGTTGTACATAAGATTGTGGCCACCTCCTGTATATTACAAGTCATTACTGTTATGATACACTAATTGGATTGTCAGTGTTGTAGCCGGTAAATGACTATTTTAAAACAATGAGAGTGGATAACGTGCACATTCAGAGAGCAAGCTCAGGACAAAAACAGCATGTAAGAGAAAAAGAGACTTAGTTAGACTTAGACTTAGGGGTGAATTTTGGATTGAAGCAGCAAGTTAGAGGCTTGTTTTTCTACCTTCACCTGCAAAGTAAGAGGGGTAGATTTAATTCATTGTTCATTGGTACTCGTGTTGAAAGGGACTTTTTCAACTATAATATTTCAGTGCTTCTCAGTGCACTCAATAAATATGTGGTGACGGCAGAAATATCAGAGATGGATCCTTCACAACCTGAGCAAATAAAATCAAAACTATTTCTGTGGCTAGACATAAGTTGGGTACATTTTTAATAAAAAGACAAAAAGAAGTTTCATAAGACTATTAAAGACTGCCAAGATTACTGTTCTTCAGTATTTTGAACCCAAGAACAGTTGCTATGGTCGTTAACCCAACATTTTCTACTCGTTGAAAAGAACTTGCTTCGCTTGTGCCCCAGCATGATGAAAATAGCCCCGTTTCAACCTCATCTTTCTCCTTTCTAGGGTACTGCAGAATGGTTTGGAGGTAGAGAGGCTACGCTTGAGGAACTTCTTTCACTACTACCACTCCAAACGAGGCATGTGGAACGCCCAAAACAAGAAAACTCCTAAGGGATAGCGCCTCCCTGGTGGTCGGAGGATTCTGAACCTGCCCGCAGATCCACTGTGTGTGAGAGAGACCCGTAGGAGCTCACTCACTGCCTGAACTCTGCCTTTTTTTCAAATGGGCTCCTTTCAGGGCCGCCTCTCTTTCGCCATCGGCCCTTCTTGTATGCTTGTCTGTATGAGGAAACGGAGTGCAAATCTGAGCTTTGCAAGCGAGCCGTTTAGGCAGACAGACCTGAGTCATCACTTTGCCTCACTGACTGAACTACTGTACAGAAAGAAGAGAGTTATTTTTCCTCTCCTTCTCTCTGTCCTTTTTTTGGTGCAATGTTTTCAGACAGACTGGAAAGCAGCTGTTTTTGTGTGTGCGTGCGTGTGTGTGTGTTTGTGTGTATGCGTGGATATATAAATAAGCGTACGTGCGTGTGTTGCCGCTTGTGTGTGCTTATGATGACAGGAAGCACCTTTTTTCTAACAAGGAGATGTGAAGACAACCTAAGATCTTTTTTTCTAACACGCTCCCTGATGGGGGCCTAATAGAATGTGTGTCGACATGTTATTCAGATAGATTCAGACGTGGTGGCATAGCCAGAGTAGAGGGAGGAACCATCTTTGGTGAACAGTATTTCTAAATACATCAAATACTACCTGTTGGATATCATTTAACAGTAAGACCGAGGTGCTGAACTTCTCCTGATACCTGAAATTATGAACCTTTTTGAACCAGAAAACAGCCCTTTTCCAAACAGATACGTCATCTTTACATCTCTTTCTGTCCCTCTCTCTCTCTCTCCTTCTGTATCTCTTTCATCTTCATCTCATTTCTGCCTCTATCCCCTTCAGCATCATGCAAATTTGTAGCTGTTGAAACATTATATATTGCACCGCTGCTGTTTTGAAATATCAGTTTTACATACTCCACCCGTGTCAACGCTGCCTATCAGTTATGACTGGATTCATTTTGTTTCATGAAGTTTACCTGAAGCAGTTGTGCTGTTGGTTACTTAAAATGGCTTTGCATTTGTCTTTATATTCTGTTCTAAAACGCTGAATTTGTGAACAGTTTACGCTTTTTAACTCTACCGACAGCATCCTCCATTCCCTCCAGACCTCTAACCTCACTGTCAGCTTGAACACGACACTTTTAACAGGAGGGAAGCAGAGGACAACAGCTTTCTGACGTTTGATTTTTAACGTTGTCGCAAGCGTTTTCTGAGCTGCGTTTCAAATATTGGATTTGAGGGATTAAAACTCTATCTCTCATATTAAAATACTAGCGAGACAGGGAATGCTTAGCTGTTGAAAACGTTGACGCTCTTCTTTTAAGCTTGTGTAAAGCTCCAACAGAAGGAGACCAGTTCATGTGTTGGACACGCTGTGGCAAGGCATGGCTGTTTCACAAATGTGTGCCTTTATCAGGGTTTGGCTGCAGGCAGTTTTTAAACTACTCTAATGACTCAAGAGGGCAGGGACAGACAGAAATACGCAGTTATTTATCAGCAGGCTGTAATGTCACTGTAAATTCGGATTCACTGTCAGAGAAGGAAATATGGTTCTCTACAATGGATTACAGACGTGTCAGTGTGTTTGTTGAATTTTACCTTAGAAGCAGGAAGGAGTGGTCTTTGCAAGCCAGTCGCCCCATTGGTGAGATACACAGAGATGGTACTAATGACTACTGAGTGAAATCAGAAGGTGCGATTGAGACTCACTGGCAGCTGCAGTCCAGCAGGACCCCACCTCCTCCCATTAGTTTGGCTGGAGGCCGGGGTCCTAATGCCTCTGTTTATGCAACATGGTACTTATATTGATGGGGAGTGGCTGGAGGGCTCAAGGGTGGACACATGGCTGGGAAGTAATGATCTGATATTGACTATATGATTGTACAAATGCCCTCCAAGACCCTTTCTTTGCCTCTAGAGGAAAAAGGTCTATACTGTACGTCATTTAACACTGACATGGGACTATTTAAAGAACAAAACAAACATTAATTATAAGACTATACATATATACATATATATATATATATATATATATATATATATATATATATATATATATATATATATATATATATATATATATATATATATATATATATATATATATATATATAAGAAACATAAAAATGAAAAATAGGCATTCCAAGGTAATTTCTGTGAAATTGTTTTGTAGAGAAAAGGTTTTAAGAATGTATTGTACTTTTATTTTGATTTGTTGGTTTTTTGCAAATAAAATTTTATGCTTACGTCCAGATAATTTTTCAGAGGTGTCTTTTTGTCTTTATTGTTGTCTCTTTGTAAGGCATTAGTTAAAATACCAGGTACAGCTAATGGAAGTGTAGAGAGGAAAAACAGAAAAGCTCTGTTCCCTATTGGGCCACATGATGGCGCTCCACCCGCATCTATACCTGCGGAGGCACGGTGGTTGACCTGTTTCATGCACATCAAAATGAAAAACTCATTCCTATTTTGAGATTCTGTGTAGGAGAAAAGCCACAATACGAACAGACAGATCGAAACTATGCTAGGGTGCAAAACCCCCTTCTATGCATATGAACACTCACGCAGCGTCTGCGATCACTTCCTTCATGCAAAACTGTTAACCCTTCTTGAGCACGTTACATATGTGACTAATTTTGATCACGTCAGTGAGGACACTTGGTCCCAACCTGGGGGTCTTGACCCCACTAAGGGTCACCAGAGCTTCACAGAGGTCGCAAGGCCTATATGCTTTTCAGGGGTGTAAAGAAACCATTTTTAATTTTTCTTTTCTTTCTTCTTTTTTTTTTTTTTTTAAAGACATAAACTCCCAAAAACAAAAACCTGAACACAAACTACATTCACAGTGCCTTCACTCTCTGCTGAACAGCCTGGTCCTGCATGAGAAAAGTACACAGTTAAAATAGAGAGCTAATACAACAATGACCAAGGTTCAGGGAGAAGAAAACAATGAATGTGTCCAAAAAAAAAAAAAGCTTATAAAGCAAAATTCACAGGAAACAATCCGCTCAAAATCCAAATTACTCATTTTACACAAACCTCCAGCAGTTATTGCTCTCACTACTTGGGTTAACTGTACAGTTTATCGGTTGTTCTGTGATGTTATGCATTGAATATAATATGACAGACAAGGAGTCCCTTTAGGAAAATTTCTGGGATCTAGGTAATCTCATGATCAAGCATTTTCTTGTCTTAGCAATAATTTGTATTGAGTTCAAGGGGGTTAGAAAATTAGAAGCTTTATCATACAGCCTAAAACAAGTATAAAAGAAGATGTGATGCAGAAAATCTTGACCTCTCAAACCTTTGTGTTGAGCTACTTTTGATAGATATAGTATAATCAGCTAGATTAAGAAGTGTCCATGCTCCAGCTACAAGTGCAAAGTACATATGAGGTCATGCTAAAACCCTCTGCAGCCCTCTTTCTGTTTTTACTCCCAGTCTGACATGACCAGGCTGTTACCCACTCCAAGTTGAATTGATCTGATATCAGATTTGATGTGTTTTACGACCAATGCAGAGAGAAGAGCAAACATCATGAACTGACTCCTGCAGAGCTAACAAGTTTACGTGACCGAATGTAATCATTTACAGGGTTTTTTTTTTTGGTTTTGTTTTGACTTGCTGGTGGGCTGACTTGATGTCTGCCCCTGAGCATGTGCGCACACAGAGAGACCATGAGGTAAACTCTGTCCACACCACAGCTATACATGAGGTCTGGATGAGGCAAGCGCTAACCTCCTGTGATCTCCCCTACGCCCTGTGTGTCTGATCTCATTCAGACTAGTTCTGAATAACAGTGCACAACTGGGGAGGCTAACTGGACTGAGAAGTTGACTCCCTACGCACTTCCCCTCACTGAGTGATTCATAGAGCATGATGTGTGAGTTCATTTGAGAGTCAGTTTTTCCACTTTAAGTACATACGTGGTAGTATGTTCTATAACATCCGGCTCCATATATGTTTAAGAAAACATTCATTATGGCCACTTTCACAATGTGTTGCAGTCTCACAGGCACACAGGCTAAACCCATTGTGTAACAGTGTTGGACTCTGTCCCAGTAGAGACACACCCTACCTGTCTATGTGAGTGCTGAGTGATGAGAAACAGGTAGTCACAGGCCTCTTCCACATGTTTGCTTTATTTTACCTCAAGCGTGTTACAGTACATAACCAGAAACAGCAAACAGGGGCCACACGATGGTCCAAAACTGAAGTTTCGTAAGAGGATTTGCTTAAACTTTGTTTTGAAAGCAAGAGCTGCCACTTTTTTTTTTTTTCTTTTTAGCATTACATCTGCTGCGCTGGTACAGAATGAGCACAAAGTGGTGGACTGGGTACAAGAAATACAAGCCAGCACACTCTTACTTAGGTGAAATTAAAAAAAAAAAAAAACTCAAGATACTAATTTAAGCTATTACAACACTTCTGTATTGCTTGCAATACTATATAAGCTCTTAAAAAGCACTTTCAGTACAAACCCTAAGCCTCATCAAACCAAAGTAAACAGTACCCCACCTCTTACACCATTACCAAGGGCTTTACAGATTCAATATCTGTTACAGGCTGCAGGTGAGAGATTAGCTAATTGTGCAGGCAGCAAGTCAAGATCCCCAGAGTCAACATGAGGAGATAAGTGCAGTCTGCATGGAGTGCGCTTTGGTTCCAGTTAACAACTAGAAGAATTTCCCCAGACTCATTTGACTAATATGATAACAATGGGGTTTATTCTCATGGATTAGTGAGTGAAAGGTGTCAGTGTTAGATTATACATGGTCATATTCAACCGCATTTCGTGGTAAAATGATGATAACAAACAAAGACTATAGACGCATGTCAAACAGTTGAAGTGATATGAAGCTGTCAAGGATTTTAAGTTGGTGTGTAAAAAAAACGCATTGAGCTCTAGCATGAAAGCAAATGCAGCCATATGTAGGTCACACAAGTGAAGGGAGTTTGTTTGATGCTTCATTTGAGGCAACACAAAGTTTACTTATGCATCCAAACTTAAGGAGGACTTGGAGCGCATCTTGATTGGCTGCCTTTAAAGTCGGGCCTCTCCTGATTGGATGTTCTAGTGGCTTCCGTGTTGTCATTCAGCAGCGGTACCTCCTTTCACACATCTGTGGCTGAGAGTCTCCGGCAGGCTGCCTCTGAGCGAGCACCGGGACGGGAGAGGGATGAGGTAGACTCCGGACTTTTCCACGGCTGTCGACGATAACGAAGCGGTTTGTGTCTGTTGAGCAGCTGTGCGGGACATGTTTTAATAACTGAACTCGGGCCTGGCTGTATTCAGAGAGTGTGCAGACGTTTCGTCGTGTTTTTAAAGACTGTGGATACTGGAGGAAAGTTTAAATCCCTGCGCCACCGCGGGGGAAAGGTGAGCCCGGTGCGACTTCAACTTTCCCCACTGTCGTGTTTCTTAACGACAGTACAGGGTGGTTTGACAAAAAAAAAACCAAAACTATCTAGTAGGATTGTATGTGCTTGTGCAGTTGTGTTGTCTCGCTGTCCTGCGCTAAACTCTATTTAGCGGCATGTCCGACAAGTGCCGCGCGGTGTAACCAGTTCATCCAGCTCGGCGGAGTTTCGACTGCTGCTTTGACTGACTTCCAGGTGAACCGCTGACGTCGCTCTTCCAAAGCACCCCTACAAAAAGCCGTTTCACCATAATGGCTGGTTTGAGCAATGTCCACATGAAAACCCTGGAGGACCTGACCCTGGACTCTGGCTACGGGGCGGGGGACTCCTGCAAATCCCTCAGCCTGTCCTCCTCCAAGTCAAACTCCCAGGCCTTCATGACTGCCCCTCACCGGGGCAACTGGTGGTATTACTCCGGCTCCATGAACAGCAGGAACAACAGCTGGGACACGGTCAACACTGTCCTCCCAGAGGACCCGGAGGACATCTTCTCCAAGTGTCCCCGCTTACCTGAGCTGGAAGAGTTCCCCTGGATCGAAGAGGAGGTGGCCAAGATATTGCGCAAAGTGGCCGAGAGTGGGTGCGTTAAAGGGGGACCTGCACCTGTGTTCTCCCCGGAGGCCGTGAGGCGGCTGTCCGCTCTCCTCCGCAGGGCTCTGATCCGCATCTCCAGAGAGGCCCAGCGGCTCAGCGTCATGCACTGCCGCTGCACACGCTTCGAGGTGCAGAGCGCCATGAGGGTGGTGCTCAGCTGGGCCTTGGCCGACCACTGCGTCTCAGCTACGGTCAAGGCTATCTCCATGTACAGTATGAGCGCCGGGGAGCTGCTAAGGAAGGGCAAGTCCGCCCGCTGCGGCCTCTCATTCTCCGTGGGACGCTTTTTCCGTTGGATGGTGGATACCCGCATCTCTGTGCGCATCCACGAGTACGCAGCTATATGTCTCACCGCATGCATGGAAGCCCTGGTGGAGGAAATAGGAGCCCGGGTGCTGATGGCCGAGAGGGGTCATTCAGGGCCGGATTCAGGGTCAGCATGCGCCCCAGTGAGTGCAGAAGCCCTGGAGGGGGTGGTGAACAACGATGCGGAGCTTTGGGGAGTCCTGCAGCACTATGAGCACCTGATCTGCGGGAAGAACGCCAATGGTAAATACGTTTTAAGTCTTTTTTCACTGCACACAAATCACTAAAACATCCCGTTGTTCTGTGGGTAAATTGATGCAAATGACAGCTTTCAGTGTACGCTTTGCTGTGTGCTGATGGATGTCAAAATTCACCTCAAACTTTTTGTTTTTCTGTCACACACTCTCCTCCCAGAGTGCCGGCCTCCACTTTCCACTCCCTCACAGGGTGGAAAAGGTGAACTGTGGCCTGCATCTGGATACAATAGCAGCTCTTTGTGTGTGAGAATTTGATGGATCCATCACTAATTTGACTTGTCAGAATAGGAAAATAACAGTGCAGAGGCATCTGATGCAAACAAAGAAAGTATTTTCTCTCTGACCGGCCGTGTGAGGAGAAATGACCGCCCCATTCTGTTGAACAGCCAAATTGGATTTGAACAACTTGACTTTCACTGGTTAGTTGCAAGATTGCGACCGTCCTCACATGTCACTCCTGTTCTGCTGTTGTGATTTGGGGTGCAGGGAGCCTTTAGAGCACAGGCAGGAGGCTTGTCGGTTGTTACAGCACTCTGTTTATACTGACTTCACTGGCTGCACTCCTCTCAAATCCTCCCCTTCTTCCATTTCCTCATCTTGCTCCCCTCCTCTCCTCCTGTCGGACAAATCCCTCTCACCCACCACCATCTCCACATATATTACATCACTCTCCCTCCTCTGTCTCTCGTCCAGCTCCAACTGTGCATCCTGCTCCCTGTCCATTTGTTTCCTCCACCCTCACATCCCTCCTCAATCAACTCTCTCGCTCTCTCTTCCCTCTTTGTCCAACCCGAGCAGCCTCATAGTCCTCTTTCCATGGATGCTTTGGCAGCCCAGCGTTGGGTTGATTCATGAGCTTGTGTTGGGACAATGTAACCAGCCTTTGTTTGTGGCTCGCTACCAGCTCCCCAGAGCAGAGGTTTTTACTGCAGGACAATGGCCTTTTGTTGTATGATCATGCAGCTTAGCCCAACGCAGAGGGAATGGAAACAAATGATGGGGAAGCTGGGCACACACATCCATGTGCATGCACAACAGACAGAAGGGAGGAGAGATTATTACAGGGCTGCAGGCCCACTGCTGATCTGAGTTAAGTCATTATCATGTAGGAGGAGCACCTTGATGTGCATGTGAAGAAGATGTTAATGCTGTGCCACTGCCAACCTCCTAAAGGTGTGGGGTCAGTCAGCAGAAAACACACAGCACGCATGCATGCATGCACACAGTCATTCACCGACACATTACATTTCATATTCTGTGCAGCTTCCACTGGTTTCATCACAATGTGCACTGCATTTAAGCCTGCAAGTGTTAAATAGAGTGCAGTGCATTAGACGTGCCTGTTATCGGGCCATGTGCCTGAGTTAGAGCTAAGTATGTCATTGAAAAATAAGTTTAAGAGCAGCTTTTGTCCCAGTATTTAACCAGATGTCTTTTGGTTTGGTTTGGACTGGCCTATTTTGGTGTGTTCAGTCATTGGTTTTGAGAAAGACCACTGTGTGTGTGTGTGTGTGTGTGTGTGTGTGTGTGTGTGTGTGTGTGTGTGTGTGTGTGTGTGTGTGTGTGTGTGTGTGTGTGTGTGTGTGTGTGTGTGTGTGTGTGTGTGTAATAACAACAGACCATTATTCTGACCACCCTAGCTTTTTATAGGCCCAAGACCAGGCTGTGCAAGCCACATACCCCTCTACCTTACCACCTGACACCCCACACCCTGAACCTTGCTTTCAGCACCCACCCCCTCTGCAGCTGCAGACAACACAACCGTGAGCAAAAGCAAAGATCCACTTTCAGCACTCAAACCAGATAGGCTCAGAAAGGGAGTGTAGACTAATGATCATATGGAAGGGCACAGTCTGATAAACACTCCTCCCTCCCTCTTGATTTCTCTGCGTCTCTTCGACTCTTTCTCTTTCTCAGGGGCTGGCCCACATCTGGAACTCTTTAAGTCAGAAATGACTTCTACGGCTCCAATAACAATTCTGAAAACTCCCTCCCTCCCTCCCTCCCTCCCTCTCTCTCCTCTCCTCCTGCACTCTCTTGCTCACTCTTGCTCTTGGCTTCATCTTTTTTTCTCTGCTGTTGCATTCACGTCCACTTCATCTTTATCTGTTTATTTCTTCTGGTCTACAGGGAGTGCATTAGAGGAACCCGGTTGTGATGTGCCAGGATCTTATTCATTACTCATGCACACACTCGCACAAGCACATTCACACACACACACACACACACACACACACACACACACACACACACACACACACACACACACACACACACACACACACACACCGTGAAACCTATTTAGTCTACTTTGCATGCGTTCAAATGGCTCCACATCACTGGTTGAACCCATAATACAGTGCCGCTATACAGAAGAATCCATTTGTCATTCATTTCTCCACACAAGGAAATAGCACAAGCAAGCTCTTCCTGGTATAATTTGTATTGATAGTACTGTGGGGCATTTTAAAGTGCAGAGTAGTAGCTGTACTAATGGACAGTGGAAGTGGCTATGAAATCATTGATCTTTATGACCGGCACACAGATGTCTGTGGCAGAATGCTTTTTCAAGCGCAACCCCATTTGAGCTTTTGTGGGACATTCACAGTGCGCTCAGACTTTTTTTTGTGCCTGTGCCTTTATTTCCAAAGTTAGCTGTTTAACTAATAGTCCAGTAATTAGATATTCTATTCAAACGAGGGACTTGACCTTGACCAAGGCTCTTACCTCTCAACAGCTTCTTTCAGACTTTGCGCTGGAGGTTTGTGCTGCCTTGTGGCTTGAATATGTACAGCTATGGATCTGAAAGAAAGAGAGCATTCATGCATGAGAGCATGATTTACCTGGATAAATAAACTTTGATTTGATCCAGTACTAACAAATTTCTGTTTCCCTGCTCCAGCTCTATAAAGGTAGTAAAACAGGCTGTGAGTAATGGGTTTTGGGTGCACTGAGAGAGCAGGGCATATGATTTGCTGCTCAGTATTTCCCTAAATATGTATTTAGCCCAGAAAGAGGCGTGGGAACTGCGGGCAGAAAGATGCAGGGAGAACGGCCCAGCACTGTGGTCACACAGATGGGGAAACCAGCACTCTCAAAATACACTCCCTGCTCCACAAACCTGGAGCAGGATCAAATACAGTTTTGGGAAACATATCAGGACATTAATATAACAGAGAAATTGATTTAAGCTATGCCTTGTATGAGGCATGCTGCAAATTTGGCCTTGCAGGCATTAACAGCAAGCCTGCATTTGGCCCGAATAAATGTACAGATGAATTTAGGTTAACCATGTGAACACTGTCACCAGGTCAACGTGTGTATAAAGTTAAGACTGTAAGTCACATAGCTTTAGTGGATAATAAGGGTTAATCCAGCACAAGACACTACAGTTTGTGTTTGTGTGTGAGAGTGTTATGTGCGGGTGAATGTACCATGTTAGGCTACACACACACACACACACACACACACACACACACACACACACACACACACACACACACACACACACACACACACACACACACACACACACACACACGTACACGCTGATGGTCCATGTCACTGTTTGCACTGGCTTCTTGTCTGGTCCCAGCTGTAAAAACACTGACCCATTAGAGAGCTGGTGTGCACATGTGTTTCAGTGTGCTCATCTGTGGGTGCTCAAATGTGCTTGTGTGGGTATAGACTATTCTTGGAAAACCGTGAGTAATGCTTTCACAGATATCACTCCGCAAATGAGTTGTCGGGCTATTACAAAACCAATGACACTGATTCAAGAACCACCCGTTGATCTCACATCATTTCACGCAGGTTATTTCAGTCGTGACATTAATAACAATCAAAGTCAAATTACCGTCTTAACAGATTGTACGCTCCCCTCTGTGTGCAGCCCGCCCAAACCTGCTCCTCTCTCTTCTTTGAAACTTCAGTCATTATTTTGATTTCAAGCCACGTTCCCCCTGTTACATTACAGCAGCGTGAGTCATGGTTCTTAACACTGTTTACAGTAAAGCAGAGATGAGGAGGAAGCAAAGAAAGATGAGGAATACAGATACTCAAGGGAAAAAAAGCAATGGACACAAATAGAGACACAGAAAGCGTGACAGAAAACTTGAGAGCATTCGTGCATTTGCATCTTGATTTATTCCTTCTAATCACATTCTTGTAGAGTAGTGGTTGAGTCTTTATTCTAGCCAGAGAGAACAGAAGCGTTCACATTGGTAGTGAGCTTCTTTGGCTCGTTCAAATTGGAAAATGTGCAGCCAGTGTGTCAAATGCATTACCATAGAGCCCTGGCTGTGGCTCTCGAGGGATTCTGTCCTCCATGTTTGGTTGGGGTTGCAGTCGGAGTAGCTAATGAGGGAAACAGGAAGACCGGCTGGAAGATGGCTGGAATCTTGGACCAGGCAAATTAGCCCATCGCCCGGATGCTAGCAGTGCTTTTGTTGAAAGGAACCCACCGTGCATCACATCGCTCCTGTGTGAAATGTGGCTTTGAGTCAGTGGTGCCGCATGCACCTGTGTTGGAGTCTGGTTTGGTCATTATGGTACTGAAATCTGAGTGTTGAGGGTCAGAAGTTAAAGATCAGCGGAGTCACACTTGTGTGAGTCAATGTTTCTCCATAGAAAAATATGCAGTAATTTTGAGAAAGTGTTGCCATTTCTGTCATGACGCTGGTGGATGTGGCTGACAGTTGGACGCTCGCTCAATTAGTCAATCGCTCAGTGATTATAAAGGGGATTATATAGGGGAATTGTCAGTTTCACAGACAGTTAACTGCTTTTTTTTGCTGTATCCTGGATTAAGGTGAAAATGAGAAATAGACTAAAATATGCACAGATGCACCTTGGGGGTGGACAGGTATTTACACTCGCTGGTGCTCACAAAGCCTTGGACAAATTGGTGGTGCTGTTAGTTGGAAGGACAGATTATAAAGACCCACTTCTGAAGCCGTGGACAAATTTGTTTGTGAGTTTGATTGACAGAAAATACTACAGAGGCCAGCAGGGCTCAGATCATATTGGCCTTGGATGTTTTTTTTATCTTGCCCAGGATCAGGACAAATGGATAGCAAGATTTCAAGGCTTTTCCTCATGTAACATTTAGCTGCTGCACCTCATATATCTTTTCTCCCACTGACTGACATGCTGCTAGAGAAGTCAGGCCAGTCTGACCTTGACAATGAGAGTGCAAATATCCAGCCTTGACTGTGCAAGTTTAAAATGCTGTTTGCTAAAATGTTGGAAACTAAGTAAAAAAAAATGTAGTTCAGTAAACTTACCTAAAGAATTACATAAAAGAAAGCAGACATTTTTAGGTATTGTCCTTCTGAAAATTCACGTCAAACCTGATGAAGTGAAATGCTCAATGCAAAACATGATGCAATTGTGAGCTAAATTATGTGCATGTGCATAATGAGCTACTGTTACAGTAAAAGGAGTAATTGTCTCTTATTGTACCCACCCCAGACATAAACCAAGTGCAGTCACTGCAGGAAATCTGTCATTGCTACTAAAAGTCAATCCCTCTCACAGCTACACCACCCTCTCGCTCAGTAATTTAAGCCAGAGATGGCTTGATTAAGTGTCAAAGCTTATGGTTTGCAAAGAAAAAGACATATACAGTGCTCCACTCAGTTCTTTAAGTTGGTTGTTTCTGTGGCAGTGCCGATCCGTTCCGCTTTGCGTTTAAACATTTGTACAGATCTCACAAAGAGTAAACTCTACGAATCTGTCAAACCACAAAAGCCCACTAAAATCATCACTTCTCCTGCTCCTTCCCCCTGACAAATCAATGCCAACCATCACACTTCTAATTGATAATAGGCAGTAGTTGGCATGCATCAGTTTCTCTGCATGTGTGCTGCAGCAAAACTGAAGCCAGTCACCAGAGTCGATACAGGACCGTTCTGTGGGTGATTTGGTTGTAATATTTAATTACACACAAACGGATCAAATGGGCAGAGTCGGGTAGGGGAGTGAGGAGAGAGAGCATGGAGGGGGATCAGGGAGTGTGTAGTTTAAGTGGAAACAGATTTGTCTGACCAGGGATTGGATATAATAACCCCTTGCTGTGTTCTCTGGTGAAATCTGTTGGAGCCATACTGGCTTTGCTGGATAGAGTCAGAGAGAGAGAGAGAGAGCGTTTGAGGGAGAGATGAGGCTGCAATCCCACATATCCTCCCTGATTGGGATCTATGTAGCCAGGTTGGCCAAAGCCAAAATCTCTGCAGTTGAGGAAGAGTTTGTGTGTGTGCGTGCAGGATTCTCCCTGCGTACGCATGCATGTGTGCCAAAGGAAGGGCTGCGATCACTAAGAAAAAAAAAAAAAAAAGCACACAGCCTCTTTTGGATGTTCTTCAGCCAAGCTAAGAAAGTTTTTTTTTTTTTTTTTTTTTTTTTTTCTTCTTTCAAGTTGAAACTGTTGTTTTTGTAAACGGACTGAAAGAGGGAGCTTTTTATGATGCTTTCAGTGACCTCTTTGTCCAGAGAAGTCAGAGCAGCAGTGTGTAGGAGCCTGAACGGCGAAGCTCACACATATTGCACTGGAAAAGCAAACACACTCATCTGTAGAGACACTGTTGTGTACATGACCCCCTCCTCTTCATCTGGCCAACTTTACCTTTTTCATGCTCATGTGCATCCAGGTATTCATTTACGTACGCAATAAAGGGTGTATGAAAGTACTTAAACGTTTACATAATCACATTAGTCTGTCATAATCCAGATAAACAGGGAAGATGCAGGCATTTTGAGTATTTAACTGTCACTATAACACTGTCATTGGTAGGAAAATACCTCCTTGCATTGATAACTGCCTCCTGCATGCACGCATACACAAACACATACTAAAATAGTCCTTCAAACTTGCATGACTGCTAAGGCTGTGAGCATACACAGGGTGGAGTAAGCAAACATTGTATCAGTGGACAAAGACACTCTGTTTAGGACTTCCATTCCTGCTTAACTGGTCAGTGCCTTCCAGTTTCGCCTAAGAGCCAAATGTTCTTAAATACAAATGCATCAGTAGCAACAACTGCAGTACCTCCACCTGTGGCTTACACTGTGAAATCAGCAGCAGCCTCATAGACCAAGTTCTACAGGTTGAGCAATAGTTTACAGCTTGCAGAGAGTTTGGAAACAGTTTCTCCAACACCCCAAACATCCAGCCAATTTTCCAGAAGGAGAATTCAATGAAAGAGAGCATGAGAGAGAGAGAGAGTGAGAGTGAGCGAGAGAGCTGATCCTTACCAAATACAGGCTCAGTCTAGTTATAGAGAAAGGACGACGCAAGAAGTCCCGAAAACCAACAGAGGAAGCGGTGATTCACTCCCTCTTAAATTGTGGCATATGTATGGAATACTTAAAGAAATTTGATTTGTAAATCCCAAACTTCACAGAGCTAGATGGCAGTGAAAAGCAACAGATGCTGCAGGGAGAGGGATACACAACGTTCAATATGTGACCGCCTGTCACAAGCTGAGGGACGCATAATTAAAACAGCATCACTGAGTGTGATGAATAATTATCTTGACATAGCCAATTATACATATGGAACACACACACACACACACACACACACACACACACACACACACACACACACACACACACACACACACACACACACACACATATGCACGCACTGTATACACATACATGTGGATGGTTTTAATGTTGATATGCTGTATATATTTGTAGTTTTCTGTTTTTCTTGTAACCTTGTAGCATTGCTAATATTACTGTTTTTGTAAAATTGAAACTAAATATTTGGTAAATTTGTACTTAAATGCTTTGACAAAATCGTTTTTTCGGCCTTTCATGCCAGTAAAACCAATGAATTGAGAGAGAAGTGGGGAGGATAGCGAGAGAAAAAAGCAACATCAGTCTTTATGGCAAGTTTACTGGTGAGTGTGCCAGGTTCAGTAAGCAAAGTGCCCGTTATGACTGGTTAGCCGAGGTGTGTGCTGCATGTGTGTGCGTGTGTGTGGTATGTTGCCCTGCAGTCAATGGCTATGGTGGCCTACTTATGACATTTCTTCTGAATGCTTTTGGTTTTGATGTCTTGTCTCTCCCATCTCTGTCTTGCACCTCTGACACTGATATTATCGGTGCTTTTGAGAAGGACTGTATTTGTGTGTGTGTGTGCATGTGTGCGTGCTTGCGTGCATGCCCGTGCGTTAGCCCAGATTTGCCTTTTCTGTCAGCGGAGTTGATTGAGGGCTGACTGAGTGCTTGACTGTTAACGCAGGCGTCCAGTCACAGAGTGATGAGTGGAGACTTGGGGTGTCTCATCCTATTTGACTGAAGCCAAGGAGATGCAGCTCTCTTTGAAATGAAAGCACAAGAATGAGCGGAGGCTTTGCTCTTTCTTACTTCCTTAAAACGTCTCCCAGTGACAGCAATTGATGCAGCGTGTTTCCATATGTTTTCATTGCGACTGTGAATGGGGGTTAGGACTCACTCTCCCTCTCTTTCCTCGTCCTCCTCACTGTCTTACCGCCCTCCCCTCTCTCAACTGTCTCTCTCTCCGTCAGACGCTGGAATGTGTTTGTTTGTGTGTCGAGCCTGCAGCTTCGTCAGCAACAACGCATACATAAACATCAAGGCTCAGCGGCTTGTTTGAATCCCTTTTTGCCCTCATCACAGCATACGTCGCCCCTCCCCCAAGTTGTGCTGGCAGCCAAACCGCTGCGGGTTGAAGTCTTTTAAAGTCACTCTGATTTTAGACTGTTTCTCTTGTTATGCTCAATCAAACCTGGTCATCTACCAGTCCTCCAAAACACCACACCAGGCTCAAACTTCCTTTAGACGATCTTTGTCTTTTTACCCTTCTCAACCCTCACTGATTCCAATCTCTGGCTCTGGCCCTCACCTGCAGAGCTCATTTTTTGTAATGTACACTCTCCTGTTTCTACTTCCCTCTTGCACTCTGCAGCAAAACCCAGCCTACATTTAAATTTTATTTTCCCAATCCTTTGCATTTCCATCTGCAACCAGCGCCATCTCCTAAAAACATCACCTGTTGGGTCAAGGTCATCCAGATAGACACATGGTTATTAAAAAAGCCACAGCGGTGCACGCAGCATATTTAGACCAAAACCATGTACAGTAAAACTTCCTGGAATTCCCTCGTGGTTAGTGGAGGAAGGGGCACATTTAGAGCAGACCCATATGGAGAACACATGTGGGCACAGGAAAACAGACTCTGTCAAGACAGGGCACCCTTGGCCGCAGCCTGTAGTCTCTTTCTGTCGATAAGATCTGCACAGCACATCCGCCACATGTGGACTTCTTCCTTGAACCAAAATAAACAGATCCCAGAGGTAACCAAAAGAAGATGTATGACATTAGGAAAAGTTAGTGACAAAACTTTTGTGCAGTGGAGGTGTGACTCCCCACCAGACGCTGTGATTTAAGACCCCGGTGTGCAGGAACATGTAAAGGTTTAGATGATGTTTAGAGGACAGACGGAGCTGGAACACTCATCATCTGGTTGACCGTATTTCCGCTGCAAATTTAAGAGGCTCTTTATTACACATAATCACCATGTCTATGTGTTTCCTTTGAAAATGCAGAGGTGTGTGTGTGTGGGTTTGAGTCTATGTTGTGTTTGTGTGGCGGTTAAAACTTGTACGTCTCGACTGGCCAGGCTTAAGGCTGCTGCGATAAGAAAACTCTGACGTGATGCTTTGTTTTCATTACTTTGTGTCTGTACAGGATATGTCTCTTTTTGGTATGTTCTCATTATTTTGGGCTACATCTGCGTATAACTGTGTGCATGTGTGGGCCCATGGCCACGCAAGTATGTGTTGAACTTTGTATTTGAATGTTTCTCGGTGAACTAGTGGGCTCTGTCTATTCATCTACATCTGATGCGTCTCTCTGTGTTGTCCTCCCTCTCTCTCTGACTCCGTCTCTGTCTATCTGTGTTGTGTCGGCCATCTGTGTGTCCCTGCAGGGTCACAGACAGTGCTGGGCATAATACACTCCTTAATGGTGGCCAAGTCTCCTCTCCAACATTGATAATCTGCCTATTGAGCATTAGAGGGGTGGAGGGAGAAGACAGACGAGGGAATATGGTGGGATGTGGTGGAATTTCATACTGATGAAAGGATGCCTTGTCTGAGGGCGTTTGGAGAAATGGAATGATGGTGGTGCTCCTCTTCAAAAGATGGTTGCACATTGTTGTCCTTATCTTATTCATTCTGCAGTGTGCCTCCTGTCTGTCCGTACATACTGTGTGAATATGAATTAGACTATTAGAATCCTGTGTGTCTTTGTGCTGGTGTGGTTTGCATCTGTGCCTATGCAGAGGAGTGGAGGTTGCAGAGGAAGTCTGTCAGACAGCAGTTAAACAGACCGTGGCTTAAGCCAGGCGCAGAGCAGCCCTTGATGCTTTCCCCTCCTCTCCACCTCTGAGAGCAACACGTAGCCTCCAAAAATGGTCTCAATGCCAGCGTGTTCATCAACTCATCAAATCTGAGTCTGTTTAACTCAATGTAAACCTGTTGGGATTATTAGGCCTGTTACGATAAGACATTTGTTCCACCCGCATGGCTCGTAGACACAAGTGTGACTAATTTGGGCTCTATTGAACAAGCATTCTCATTATTATCCATGTGTTTCACATTAGGTAACAGTCCGTACAGTGCAGTATGTGCACTGTACGGACTGTTACCAGAAGTGTGTCTGCGTGTCAGTGTCCCGGCCTTATTGTGCTTCTGTCAAAAGGGGTTGTAAGGGTGCTCTCAAAGGCAGCCTAACAGTAGTTAAATTATAGTGTAAGACCCAGCCAAGCATTCAGTCCAACAGAGGTCAAGAAGGAGGAAGTGGTGGAGCTGGAGAGGTCACCACACCTTTCTGCCATTAAGCAAATGCACCAACAATTCAGTGCTTTGTCTTTTAGTTAATTGTCTGCTTCTGGTAGGGAGCTCCTCTACCAGTGAAGTCCCCTTAGGCAGGAGCCTTTCAGCAGTCCAGTCAGGTGCTAAGACGGAGTGTGTGTCTGCATGATGGTGTTGAGGGGGGCAGATGTGTCAGGAGTTTAAGCTGTGCAGAGGGAGGGAGGGAGTCAGTCAGAGGGTCAGCAAGTCATAAATACTGCAAAACCCACCCAGCTGGCCAGCTGAGCCCCAGCCAAACTGTGGAGTGTTAGCAGCTTTTATTCATCAAGGTGGTTTCATAAAAACATTGTGACAAAGTTGTATTCGTTTGTTGTGCTTTTCAGCCGAAGGGATTTGTTTTGACATGAGGTCTGCAGACAGAATCCTAAGCACAGACAGTCTGATCTCTGGAGAACAATGGAGCACATAGGGCAGTTAACAGAGACACAAGCCCACATGTGAAAGCAGAGGCAGGAGATGTCTGGATGCGTCTCTGTGACTCTGATAACATTGTGGCTCTATCTCAGTGTCTAAATAAATAAAGATAACACACACAGAACAGCGCTTGCATTCACACATACTAAGAAAATCAAGAATCACTTGAGATAGAGACACAGACTGATAAGTAGCAAAGAGACAGACAAAGATGGAAAGGAATTTACACTATCAGCATGTGGTGGTCTTTTCCCCTGAATGCAGGTGTGAGAACTAGTGCTTCTTAGCCTCATTAGGATGCCCGTGTGATGTCTGTTGTGTGAATGCACCCAAAACGCATTGAGGACGCGCTGAGATCCGATAGCCCAGACTACATTCGGACACAGTCTGGGACGCATATGGCCACATTCTTTTCACAGTGTGTACACAAATGTGTCCTGGGCCACGCTGAAGGACCACCTACTCAACTGATGTCCTCTGTATATGTAGCTACCCACACTGCCTGATTTCATTCAAATTACGTGTTTGGGTTCTCTTATCTACCACGATAAGCAGCAGATGTTTGTGAGAACACAAGAGGAGACCTGTTTTAATGCCAGGTGTGAACTGACATGCTTGAAGCTGTCCACTGGTGATGGGATCGCACAAGACGTGTGAATGCCAGGTACGTCTTAACGGAGGCAGAGATCCTCGACATTCATCGTGTCTGGATGGATGGCTATCATCTCGAGCCCCATGCTGGGAGAGACAAGCTTTAGCGGAGGTCTGTTTTCTTGTCCTGACCCTGTGAAACCTCCCAAGAGCCCCGTCTTTCTCTCCTCCCGTTCCTTCCTCACTGTTCTGTCTTTTGTTGCTCCTTGCGTTCCACGCATGAGTCTTGAAATGCCATCAACGTCTCCTGCAGAAGGGAGCACGAGAAAACCAATAACATAGTATTTTGTATGCGTATGTGTGGGTGACACAGCGAGTGAGGTGAAAGACAGATGTTTGCATGTCTCCGTGCAGGCATTTGCACATGAATTCCAAACAGCAGATGAATAGAGAAGGTGCTGATTTCAAAACTGTTTTACTTGAAACATTATGGGCTTTTACAAGGTGTGGTGCACTGTGCTGTTAAATTAACAACTTGGCCGGCAGAGGAGAGGGGAGACGTGCTATTAATGTGTTTTGAAATGTTGAACATGTGGGGAGTAAGACTCTTGTAGGTGCCGGAAGTAGGTCTAATGTATCTACCTGGCTCAGTGCTGTGAGATACAATCAGGGAGCAGAGCAAAGTGGAAAAACAAAGGCAGGGAGGATGAATGACAGGACTGAGGAACAGTGACAAGCACAGGGAGAAGAAAATCTGAGCAAGAGATGAACCTGCCTAGTGGTTCTTGGCTCTAGTGCACTCCTGCATTGAAGGCCATAATTACCCTCTGACCGACTCGTGTCGGTAGCTAGAGAGTGGTGAGGTCAGCATTTAGCTGGCTAGCACAATGAGGTCAAGTACTATTCATGCCTTCACTTGTGCATTTTTGCATGCAGCTCTCCATCTAACACTCTGGCTCTTTGTTTGGGCTATCTTTGTCGTGGATGAGTGGATGCACATCTGCAAGCTGGTTTGTGTGTCACCGCAGTCTGAAAATCGAATCAGTGAAAAACTTGCCTCCCCTCCGTCTCCTATCTTCCAAACTTTCTCTTTCCTTCTCTCCCGTGTCCTCCTTTCATTCGTCCATCTCAGCGGTCGCCTCTCTGTGCATCCTGCCAGTTCTCCTCTTGCCGAGGGTCAGCCAACGATTTCCTGCACAAGGCTGCTGTTGGACTTGGGCTCCTGGTAACCTGCAGCACAGAGACAACGGCTGGAGAAGGCATCATCATATCCACACACACATATGCACTCACACAAAGAGGCTGAAGCTTGATTTTAAATATGCGCTGTAATCTCTGGGTATCAAATTGTTGGGAGGATTGCTGCCAGGCTCACTCGGGCTTTCAGCAGGGGACTTAAAAGTTCTTTTTTTCCCATTTGCTTCTTGAAATACCATCGCTGTCTTCATGCAGAATTGCTTCTTTACACAAGCTCTCCCCAGATCCTTCCCATCTTCATTATGGTGTGTGTTATTTTCTTCCCATGTGTCTCTCAAGAGGCAAAAGGTAAAACATTGGTAATTATCACCCTGCAGTTTTCGTAAGCCCCTCCGAGACTTCACGGGCTGAAATTGGAGAACGGGAGTTGTCTTAGAGTAGAGAAACAATGTGTGTGTGTGTGTGTGTGTGTGTGTGTGTGTGTGTGTGTGTGTGTGTGTGTGTGTGTGTGTGTGTGTGTGTGTGTGTGTGTGTGTGTGTGTGTGCTCCTAGCTTAAGGCTTTGGGTCGTCCAAACCCCAACTCTGAACACTTGGCAAGGAGTTGAATGAAATATCCCACGAGCCTCTCCTTCTGTCTGTCTAGCCATTTGTGGTCATGGGGTTTCCCGAGCGGGCAAAGCAGGGGCTGCTGTTTATCTTGGAGTGAGACAGGAAGTACAAGAACTAAAAGTTGGAGCAAGAATTAAAAAAAGGTGGAGAGTTGGGCAGGAAAGAGAGATTCTGTCATGTGAAAACCTGCCAGATGTGGTACAAATGCAGGAGGGGGCTCATCAACGGAGATCGGCGGGACACACATGCTCAGCCGTCGTCGTTACACCCGGGCAGACCCTACAGTGGGAAAAGGAGAATGAAAACAGATTTGTCACTCAGTCCTCTGTTTGCACAGGAGCTGTGTGAGCATGTGTAAGAATAGTCCTCTTCCCCAATCTGTTGCACACAAACATTCCTCTAAAACACTCACACACCCATGCACAGCACTCCTTTAAAGGGTCTCTGCTGGGCAGCCTGGTCTCCCTGGGAAGGGTACAGGGGTTTGTGTGTTTTAATGTGTGTGGTCAGGATGTGGCTAGCACCTCTCACTCGTCATGATTTACTAACAATACCCATGGTGGTTAGAGCCTGACACTCAGCAAATATTACAAGTCTGAGTGGGTTGACCATACAACAATGTGGAAACTTTTCCATAGTCTCCCATTCCTCGATTTTGTTCAGATGTAACACAGTCTCTCTCAAGAAGTGTGTGTTGCTCCTGATTTATCGATTGCTTCCTGCCAAGCGAGGCTTTATTAATTTCTTTAAAGGGCGTAGTTGGTAATATACAGTGCAGCCAGTCTAAAATTTATATGTGAGTGTGCCAGGGTGTGAGTTTGTGTGTTAGGAAGGGCTTCAAGTCTGTCAGCTATTATTTAGCCATTGTGGCTTGGGAAGCGTTGTGGGAACGCCAGTTGAAGTGAATTGACCGGGTCTTCTGCGATACTCAGGAAGAAATACATTAATACACACACAGACACACACACAGACGTGCACGCTCGTGAGAACTGAATTGCATCCGAAGAAGTTCAAAGGCAAATGGCCTTTGACTTTGACGTTGCTTTTACCTCTTAAAGTGCACCGTTTGTCAAAGTGCTCTGGTTTTATAGTAGAAGGAATACAGAGGAGAAAGACAACAGCCTCTCTTGAGATGATATCTCAAGGATCCTTGTCTTTCTTTTTCCATCTGCTACTTAGAGGAGAGGGCTTCAGTGGGTGGTCCACAGAGACCACTGGAACAGTAGCCTCTTACGACCCGCATAACGCAGAGACACGCACACTCATGCATATACACCCAGTGAGAGGCACACGACACACATGGGTAGACACATTAAAGCAGACTACGCAGATTAAACCTGTCTGAAGTTGTCGAGATGACCTTATAAAGTATTTCAATGACACACACTGAGTCAATCTCGCCTGTAGCACCTGCAGAGGCAACAGCTGGGAACACACACAGCAACAAACACCACCCCGTGTACACACACACACACACACACACTCACCACCCACAACTTTATTTGTGCTGCTGCCATGCTTGGGCTATGGAATGTGTGCGCAGGTGCCCCCTGCAGAGAGAAAGCAGCAAACAATCATCCCACTGAATATGGGTGTTGTTTGCATAGGAGGTGCAACATTGTTCTCTTTGTGTTTGAAGGACAAGACTGTAGTGATGACTCAGGGTTGATGGGTAATGCTGTAGCAGTGATTTTTCTCTTTTTTCACTGCAGCTGAAGGGCAGAACTGTGAAACTCATTTACATTTGATGTGACCAGATCACAGTAAGTCCAGGCACACTGAGGCAGAGGATACACGCTCAGCAATCAATGTGTGCATCAGGACAGGAATACAGGGGCTTCATTAGGCCAGAGGGCCAAGAAAAGACACTAATCTGACACATTTTCAGAGGTCGGCTCCTCTTTTTTGTCATTTGTTGTTACAAGTGTTAATTCTTCCTTTTGTTTGTCATTTCTTTTGCTCCGTTTTTAGAATTCAGTCTTGTGTGCCTCCTCTTTAGCGCAAAGTTTGTAGTCACATAAGCACAGTCCTCCTTTCCACAGGAAGAGGGGAGAGTGATAACTGTATCAGGCTGAGCAGAGAAACAGCAGATGGTTCCTCAACCCTCAGCTGAACATCCTTCGTGTGTGTGTGTGTGTGTGTGTGTGTGTGTGTGTGTGTGTGTGTGTGTGTGTGTGTGTGTGTGTGTGTGTGTGTGTGTGTGTGTGTGCGTGCGTGCGTGTGTGCACGTGCGTGTGTGTGTGTGTGCTATGTACTGCAGTGGTTGAAATGAGGCAATGTCTACTCATGACCCTTCATCAAAGGTTCAACCAAAGACAGATTTACAAGTCTCAGATGGTTTCATTTTAAGCTTCTTTTTTTAAGACAAGGAAAAAAAGACAGTTTAGTAAAAAGAAAGAAGAATTGAGAAGAGCTGTGTATCTTTTCTACCTTAATATCTTGAGACCCTGTTTTATATTCACCTTGTGATATTTTGGTGTGTGTGTGTGTGTGTGTGTGTGTGTGTGTGTGTGTGTGTGTGTGTGTGTGTGTGTGTGTGTGTGTGTGTGTGTGTGTGTGTGTGATGATGACATGAACGCAAGGCTTCGTTTAACTTTTAGTGTGTCCCATAGTGCTGACCAACACATGGGCACTCACATGGACATAAAGGAGGGTGGCATCAGTGTGAGTGTGTGACTTTGTGTGTGTAAGTGTTGCTTTGTGGGTGTGTGAATATTTGAGGGTCAAAAGGTGACATAACTGCCTAAGAGGATGGTCCTTTTTAGCATGCTCCTTTTGAGGTGTGGACACTCCCTCTGTGTTCAACGTGTGAGGGGTGTGGACAGGGTGTGTGTGAGGGTCGGGGGTTGAGCTGTAAACCTTCGTCGGGTGTCAGATGGGTCATGCAGCCGGTTGAATGAGGTGTCTGGTCTGGTTAAAGGTAGTTTACTGCCTTCTGCAAAGAGGTGGACATCCTGACACGCCCTGCAGGTCCCTAACACACCCAGGTCACACAAGTACATGCACACACACAGAATATTTAGAGCTTTAGTATCTGAACTCTGCTGTCATCTGCAAGAGTGACACACGGCCACATGATTTGTGCTTTTGATGACACCTCAATGTCTGACGCATTCCATTATATAATTCTGTGCCATCGTGTGTGTGGCCAGACTGCACCCAGCACATTCATCAGAATATCATCGTGTGTGTCTGAGGTTGGGTGGTCCGTTGATTTATAGCCAGTATGTCGCTCTCACACGTGTTCACAGTGGCATTGATTTGCTGACTAATTGCAAGAGGTGCTCTGCCCGCTCTAACCATCCAGTGTTATGATCTGCGTCCCCTCCCAGCATTGAACTGTCACCCCTCCTCACAGTGAGGACAGTTGTTGTCAACAATAGCTCAGACAACAATAGAATTGGACAGATGTGAGTGAACCGGCCCTCCTCATCACTGCAGACTGGAGAAGTGTGGGCCTTCTGAACAATGCTCTTTCCGCTGCTCTAAAATGCTGCTGAGATGTGATGCCCATGAAAAACCGCATACTGGTCCTCTCTATTTATCTTATCCATGACAGGATATAATGGGATGGAGTGAGTCTGTGGGTGGTGGTTCTTTCTTAATGCAGGCTTAATTGGAGCATGATCGTAGTAAGGAGGTTAATGCAACAATGCTCTACAAATAGTTTTCTGTCTATAGAAGTAAATGTAGCCTCCCCTTTTTATTGAGCTGACTGTGCAGGTTTAATCACTTAAACTAAGATGTGTGCAGCCAGTAATGGAAAGCAAGGTAGTGCATTTAAGCAAGCAAGTTAAATGTGGAGGTATTTGTACTTTACTTGAGTACTTCCATGTTATGTACATTTGCTGAAGTGTATTTTTGCATGTTTGGCTTTTACTCATAATGGAGCACTTTTAAGTTGTGAAGTGCGTGAACAACAGTCAGTGGCTGCCCAGAAAGTGGTTTGCCTTTTCCTGTCCTGAGCCTCTTTTCCACTCTGCTGTGAAACCCAGTCCAGAGATTTAGTTCGAGAGAGTCGGAGAAAGCGGTAAAGGAGTGATTGAAAGAGTGAGCGAACCTCCATTCCTAATCGTAATCCATCCACCATCCCCCCTCCACCAACCCTTGTTTTTTTCCCCCCGTTTGACTCACTCCGTTCTGCGTCATGATTTTGCTCTCTACCCAGCCCAACACGGAATGTTAATCAGCAGAAAGCTGCTTTAGATTTACAAGGGGGAATTTGGATCCAGTTCTTTGAAACGTCAAACTCTTAAGTCTCTCCATCAAAACCGCTTGTTGGACTGTGAGAACCGTGCTGCGGCAGGAAGAGCTTATATCTGAACACGGACGTTGGGAAGGATTTGGTGCTGTTAATGCATCTTCTGAAGTACCTGTGAGTGTCTGAGGACGTCACTCTGGTGCGAAAGGCACAGCACGGGACTCTCAGTGTGTTAATTAATGTCTGGGCTAATGTGTGAATGCTCAATTTAGCGTGTAAAAGAAGAATTAGGAGGATAGACGGAGCTAGAAATAGAGTTAGAAACTCAGTCTAATAAGTAATTGGTGAGTCACAAAATGTGCTTTTGGTGGGTGTTCGGGGTTAAAGCGTTAATGAAACAGTGCCACATGTGTCTGTGTGCGACACACAGACACAGAAGCGCCTGGTGCTGAGCTTATTTGAGTCTTGATTTTAATGTTAATTTTAAAGGTGTTATAGTGGGGAAGTTTATCAGTGACAAAACTAATGAGCAAGCATGAAATTAATGCAGGCTATATAAAGTCAAGACTTTCAGGAAAACTGAACCACGTTTGGATGTTCCACGAAGTCACGGACATGTTAGATTTAGTGCATTTTATACTTGGTTTACCTGGAGTTTGCATACAAATCGACAAAACTGAGTGTGCAACTGTGAACGTGATGAGCAAGTCTAGTGAGTTGGTTGTGCCAGCTAAAACACCTGTAACCCTTTTCAAACCTTCGGGGTTCAAATGTGTTTAGCTCTTGCTCAGTTTTTGTTGTTAATGAACTTCCCTATTTGATCATTTGAGATGACTGGAGAATCACTGTTCAGAAGTTTTCGTTTCATAATGAAAAGCCTTCACATCTGGCCACCGCCAACCAACCAGAGGTCATGTTTATTTGGTGGTCAGTGGCTTTAAACCTCCATCACAGCGCACACTCAGACAGTGTTTTCAGGCATCTGATTCACTTAGAAAAGGGAGGGATCCACACAGCCAACTGGCCAGTGAAACTAACTTTACTGGAGTCTCCTCTCTTGAAAAGATTATGAACTTCCAACTCATTCGTGAGCACTGTGTGCCTCTCCTCAATGAGTGTGTTGTCTGCCGTCCAAACTGACTGGCTCTCTGTTCTCGCTCTCTAGTGGGTCCAGCTGAGAGAAAATGAGTCGATCACACAGGCAGAATGGGAGCAATTAGCGCAAACGCACACTCAGATACACACTTTGTGCCTCTTTGCCCAACCTGCTGCCCATAGTGTTATTTGTGGGAGAACTGAATAGAGGGCAGCTTGTTCTTAAAAGGGAGGTTAACTGTTTCTTTTTAAAATGGGCAAATAAAACAGGCAGCCCTTGATCTGCTTCAGCCAGTAAGGTCCAGTCTTGACTGTGGACATAATGAGCCGATGAAGCCGATGACGTTGAAAAATGAATGCATGCATCGTCAGCGTTACATTTTGCCCTCAAGAGTTTTTATTTGTCTAACACTTCACCTCCTGGTGGTGTTTTGGACAGTGACATCATCTCAATAGTAAAAGTGGATTTGATCATGAGGAGGCGGGTTTGAGGTTAAACATTTATGTGGATGTGTTATTGCTGTGTGTGTGTGTGTGTGTGTGTGTGTGTGTGTGTGTGTGTGTGTGTGTGTGTGTGTGTGTGTGTGTGTGTGTGTGTGTGTGTGTGTGTGTGTGTGTGTGTGTGTGTGTGTGTGTGTGTGTGTGTAGTATGTCCTGTGACAGAAAACAAAACCAGCCTACATTTACGGTATAGTGTATTTCCAGCTCCAGTGCGGTGCAATAAACCTATAAAAGCTAGTCATCCAATCGTGACGCTATACTGTCCCTTTGCTGCACACTATGTGAAGTGGCGTCATATATGGAAAAGGGGAATGTTGAATGAGACTAGATAGCCACAGGCACCACAGTTGGTCTGGAATGCAAAATATAAAACATGATTAGAGAGCGAAAGAGGGAGAGTAGAGGAGGGGAGAGGATAATGGGGAGAAAGCTGAAGTCATGTTTAGGATTAGAGTTAGTCGTGTTGAGGAGCTTATGGCGATATTTTTCAGGGCTGTGGGAAACCAAAGCCATCTTGAACTGTACCACTCCTAATTCCTCCATGTGTGCGTGCGTGTGTGTGTGTTTGTTGGGGGGGTGGCAGTAGGTATGTTATTGTAGGCCACATTGTCCGACTGTTAGCCTCACATGAAGTCCAACTGAACTGGAGGCGGCTGTGGCTCAGGAGGTAGGTTCGATCCCTGGCCTCGACTGTCGACATGGCGAAGTATCCTTGGCCTTCAGTCATCAGTGTGCGAGTGTGTGAATGGATAAGGCTTGTAAAGAGCAGGTGGCTTAACCACCGTACAAATATGTGTGTGAATGGGTGAATGCAGACGAGCGCTTTGAGTAGTCATCAGACAAGAAAGTTTCCATGCAGAGTTTCCTAGCAGAAGCAGACAGCACACTGCTTTCGAAGATTCAGCATCCCCCCTGTGGAGATTCAGGCCTAATCTTTAGGTCTTTGCACACTGGGATTTCAGGCAAACTTCAAACAGCGGACAGATCCGACAATGCTGCTTTCAGCCTGGGGGTAGGAAGTAAATTCTGCACTTTCAGATCTTAGTTTTAACCTTTATTGTGTTTTTATTTCCTAGAAAACATCTTTACATGCCAAAAGCTTAGTGCTGCATAACAGCAACAGTTCGACAACAGCAGGCAGATCAGGCTCTGCATGTGATTCCTTCACATTCACCAAATATAGGAACTTTCCTCTTTCCATCTTAGCTTGTGTCTTGCAGTGATTAATGATGTGTGTGGGTGTTCTCCCTCAGTGACTTTGGGAAGCCCCCTTTTACACAGCTGATAAGGTTACTTCCTCTTTTAGCCCCAGCTGAGCATCACCTCTGACCTGTGACCCATTGCAGGCAGGGGTCACCAGAGGTGTCAGGGAACATCAACCAGACCCCACTTCACTTGTCCATCAGGATCAGTGATTTATCAGGCTCTGATAGGCCTGTGCGTCTGTCTGTGTGAGATAGTATCTTGGACGTCTTTTAAATCAGAAACATCTCGAGTTACTGACATGGATATTCCAGTGAAAAGTGTCGAATAAGCAGCTTCAGTTTATGAATTCTTCTTTGTCTGCCCCCCAAATCCACATAGGTAGTTTGTACTTTGAAAGACATCCTTATATGCAAACTCAAATGAATGGTTATTTTTATCCCAAATACTAATAGACCACTTATAGTTTCTAAATGGCCCTCTGTCCCACTTGAATTCTGTTTAGATAAGGAACATGATGAGGGTCCGCCAGAGCAAGCAAACACGTGGATATTTTTAACCCTGTGTGCCGAACCCTACAGTTGGCAAAGCTGAACAAAGCTTAGCCCTCTGGTCCAACAGAGAGAGACATACACATACAATAAAGCTCATTCATCAGTCTAACTGTTTTCCTCTCAGAAATCGGGCTCATTGCCTCCAATAAAAGACCCGTGTGTGGCGAACAATCTCTCCAAACTGTGGGAAGAATGTGTTGCGTGTGGGTGTGGGTGAGGTTGGATGTGTGAAAAACAGGTGTTTTGTAGCCTTTAAGTGTGGAAAACAAGAGGCCGGGCCTGTGAGTGAAGGATCACATCTGGCCCCCACTCACATGAAGTGAGCCGTGAGCATGTGTACGTCTTTTGTTGTGTGAGCGACAGACTTTGAAAGACGGAGGAGATCAGGGTACTTAAGGGGTGATGCACGCCCAATCACAGCCCTGTCAAACACTGTACTATTGTGTGACTGTCCACCTTCCAGCCTCCGCACAGGGACTAGGGTATAGCCTCCTGGCCCAGAATCAGAGCTCCACTCTGGCCAGGGGGAAGTCTTTGAAGTCCGCTTTGCTTGAATCTCTGATTCATTCACAATGTAATGAATGACGAGGCTGTTAAAGAAGGCAAGGCAGGTGTTCACATGTGTGTTTGCGTGCGTGCATGCAGTCATGAGCTTTTCTATCGGCTTATTGAGGACATACACGGCAGGAGCAGAGCCACAGTAGACAAAACAAATGGGCACACACAGACTAATTATGGTCCAAGAATGTACTTGTATGGGAGCTTAGAGCTGTGACAGAACATAGCAACAATCAAAGAAAATGTCAAGGTCTGGATCGCTTTAATAAAAAACTGTTGATTGTTGCATGCTTGTTGTTATGTAACCTTCAAATAATAATAATGTGTCATTGTCATTTTCTGCTGAAGTGACTAAAGTGATCTTAGAGTGGATTTTTGTGAAGAGAAAGGAGCAGTGAAATGTGAATGACTAAAATGTTAAGAATATTTACTCATGAATGCTTGGCAAAGGGAGTGTTCTAAACACATTCCAAATTGGAAATTCAATCCAAAGTTGATTCACAATGTGCGGTTTCGCCTTGGTCTGAGAATTTAGAGCTGTTTTTTCTGGCCCGGCACTGAAGGTGAAACCCAAATATCTTCCAAATCTATGTTGAACAAGCAGGCATGAGAAGCAGTAATGTCCTCCAAAGCCTACACATTTTCTACCCTCGTGCTCTACCAAGCTTTTATGCAAAACACACAAACTTAGAGTCAAGTAGAACAAATTGCGACATTGGGAGATAACGGGAGAGCAACAAAGAATGAGAGTGGAGGCATGTGGGAAAGGCCGTGATGTGTTCAGGTCCAGCTCAGCTCAAAGCAGACTGTTTTCTTCTGGCACGTTGTACTTGCAGGTCGCAGTTAAACGCTCGTATGATTTCCTGATAATAGATTGAAATTTGAATGTTGGAATTTGCTTTGACAGCAATGTTATTAATGTGACGTGACTCATAAAAGCGCCTAATTGAGAGAGACAGCCCGGCTGGGAAAGTTTCAAAAACTTTCAGCGTAACAAAAAGTAGTTGTGGGGTTTTTCTGACCTTGTTACGGCAGTATGTCCGACGTCATCATGAGTGATAGCTTGGCTGCGCTAGGAGGAGCTGGAAGGCTTTTGAGAGATAGTTTGGATGGGCTGGGGACTGCTGCAGGCTTTGTGGTAAGTTTCGGCTGTGATTTGTAGCTGGGATTCCCACATGACATTTGCAGGGTCAACCTCAGAAATGGAACCATAAAGGCCGCAATAGAATGAATCCCTTGTGCCACTTGTCTTCCCCCGCCTCACCCTTTTCAGAGTCTTAGATACTCCTGTCTTTCTCAGTTCCTCCTCAGTTGTATTCCTCCTCTGCATGACTCATTCGTCTGCCACCAAAGCTCTGCAGCTCTCGATCTCTCTCCTCCCCTCAGCTTCTATACTCTCATCCCCTCCCCTTTGTCTTATCCTCAGCCTCTCCCAGTGCCAGAGATAAATGATGCATATCGTGCTGGAGCTGCTGGTGCTCGTGATATTAGTGGTGGTGGTGGGGACAGGCCCTGGTTGGCTTACAGACCTACATCAGGCCCAAATGACGCAGGCTGGGGTTCAGCGGTGAGGCAAGCAACGGGGTGGGACTGTGGGAACTACTGAGAGTGTGGTGCTGTGTGAATATTTGCCACAGCTTTGAAAGAATATGGCAGAATCAATTGAGACTATATTAACATTTCCAAAGCTTCTGTTCAAGACCTGACTATTTAAAGCATGCTAAATATAGACCAAAGCTTATTCTGTTAGAGTAATAACAAGAAACTTCAGGATACATCAAATCAGTCCCTTTTTATGATGTGATGTTTTCTGCGACCTGGAAATTCACCCTCTAATGTCCAAAAATAGTTCTTAACTAGTTTATTTTAACACATGAAGCAAAAGAGGAGAGCTGTGCTTCCTGAAGTCGTCCCAAACTGTTTAGACCGGTTCATTACACTAGTTTAATTAGCCCTCTACGTATTATTAGGTTTTTATTTTGTACCTTTTGCTATATTTTATGTAAATGGTAAGAGTTTGAAGACTGGAATAACGTCAATGTGACGTTCTTGGTGAATCACACTACAGGGAGCCAGAATAGTCAATTTGCACACCATTGCTCTCTCCCCTGCACACACAGTCTTGCACACACACACCTGCCGACACATTCATTTTTTCACACACCCGCACCCACAGTAATGTGACAGAATCTCTCAGAATGGCTCCTACACTTCAGGAGGCATGAGTCTCTCTCGCATAAGTTGGAATCAAGCCATTACTGAGAGAAGTGTTCACGTTACATGTCACACAGTAATGCCCGCTAATCTGTCATGGGGGCCAGTGTAGTTATGGTGGCCATAAAACAAGGTGGTGTACACACAGAGAGGTAGTTCAGGAGAGTGTGCAGCACATGAGAAAGTTAACACAATAATGTGTGAAACTTTCCTCTATTTGTCTGTGAAAAGAAAAGTGAAAACTCCACAGACAAAAAGATTCACAAAAGGTCTTGTAAAAATGTTCAAGCTCCAGATGCTTCTTCCGTGTTTATGTGTAATTGTAAGTGCTCTTAAACAAGCTGTGAAAGCAACACCCCCATCATAATTACCGAAATACCTGAAGGGGCACATCAAAGAAGCGCACACATGCCTAATATGCCAAACGTGAGTGCATGGGTCTGTTTGTGCTTGCGTGAGTGAACGGGGATGTGTTGAAGCTTGTGTACAGTTTGGTTGTCTGCCGTGCAGGTTCTTTGTAGCAGTGGTACTCTGCTAGAGGCAGCCATTTCCATTGTGTTGGAACGGGGAGTCAGCACATATTATACACGTCAGATGGTGCAGAGAAAGTACGAGAGAGAGCGAGAGGTAGAAAGAGATGGTTAGACTATTTCTATGAGACTAGATTCCCTTTGGCAGCACGGCTCTGCTGGAGAGAACATTTCTTTAATTCTGTCAATATGTTTTTCATTTATGAAGCACTGCTCTAGACTGAAGTGACTTCTCTGCTTGGCTTTGTCTTTAGGAAATTAACACATCACGCACCCTGTACTTCTCAATTGAAACGCCCAGCTGTCTGTAATATTTCCCTCTCACTTTTTTTAACAGAGCAGTTGATGTACAGCCTGTCACATAGACTGGAGAACGTTTACGTCCAGCACATGTGATTTAACTCTCTACCTGCCTCATAGCTTACCTCTCCTTTATTGTGAAATACTACATGCGCTTGTTTCCATACACAGCTGACACCATGTTGCAAATTAGGCTGTGATGGCTGCAGTTGTGTGCATTACAAAGCAGTGTGTTTGTGCAGCAGTGTGATAGGTAGAGGCCCTACTCTGGGACATAAACCGATCCTGCCAGCCAGTTCAGACTCAAGTTGTGCTGCTACACGCACTAGTACTCACTGCAACATCTTGTATATCCAGCACATGTTTTGCAATAAGGTATACTCGCTTGTTCACAGATGGTGCTGATATCGCAGCTGCTGCTTATACCAGATCACAAACTAGATATGAAATATAAACTGTGTCCATACTTTGGATTTACATAACAACAAACTGTTTCCACAAACGGAGGTGGCCTGAAACATAAAGGCAAGTTTATTTATACATTTCTGCACATGCATATATGCATGCACAGTGCTTTAAAACATTCAGATGCAGCATGAAACATATAGAAAACCGTTGAATGTGGATTAAAAGAGTAGAAACAAATACAAGTTCCAGTAGGTGGATAATTCATGTGGATGTTTAAGGCCAATCAAAAGCAGCCTGAATTTAAAGCCTGTCAAAATGTATTCCAGTTTGTGTCACAGTACATGTTTATGGTGAGCGCATGAAGCCACATCTCACACAATATACAGTGCAGAAGGATATTTGCCACAAGTTTTAAAATATTCTGTACTTTACCCTCCTAGAGATTTAGTCTGCCAATTTTTTTTTTTCCAAAGTTCAATCTCTTCTTGAGTCACAGGGTGCTGAGAAGAAGCGACCTCAGAGTAAGAGGATGGGAATGTTTCTTTTTTTTTTTTACACACATCAGCGTTTTTTTCTTTTCAGCAGCGTTCTCAGATTCCAATGAGAGGACACTGCTCGCCGGAAGCACATGGGAATGTCATTTTAGGGATGGTAGCCCATCTTTTCCCCTCTGGGATAGAAAGGAGAGTTTGAGATGAGGAGGCTTTTTTCCTCAGGCTTTGTAAATAAATCACAAACCTGCACCGATCATCTTTCCTCTTTCCATTTCTCTTTTCTATCCCCTGCCATCCCCCACTCATTTCCTCTGGCTTGGCAGAGAGCTCACCTCTGATTCCGACGCCAAAATAAAGGTTAACCTTTGGGCAGCTAACCGTGTTCACCCAGATGCTACATGCACAGTCGCGAGCAGCACACTGTGGTTCTTACACAGCCACATAGTCTGAGAGCTAAGAGCCAGCAGAGATACAGAGAAGCAGAGAGCAACAGTCTGCGTTCTCACCTTCATTTGTTCCAAATTTTATCAATTTTAGCTGGAAAACAACCATCACGAGCAACTTACAGCAGTTATTTTTGGGTTATGTAAGAACGATGTTATCTCCTCACCAGCAATTAGTCTAACAACCGGCTGTCATGTCGAATAAAAGAGCAAACCGGGTGTTACATATCATAATTTATCTATTATCTGATTTTATGAAGGGAGATAAATGATACTCCTTAATAAATTCGACTCGTAGGAGAAAAAGCTGCTTTCCAAATGTTCTCCTTAAGCGTACATCCAGTTTGTCAGAGATGGCTGGGTTGGGCTCACTGGGTCTCCAGAGGGTCCATGCGAAGAGGAAATACCACACGTGTCGTGATATTCACAGTAACTGTCACACTGTTGACTGCTAGAAACCCCCCACTGTTTTTATTATTCTGCTCACTGTTTTGTTGTACTGCGCTGCATCTGTTTGTCCTGCTGCACTGTTCACTGCTTCTACACACAGGTGAGCACACCACACTTCAGTGCCAGCAGTCACACCGTGCCACGGACCCGCCTTCGTAGTTCTGCTTTTTCATTTGGAATTGCACTTTTTTCGCTCCTCTTCATAGCGTGAGGGTCACATCCAACATATGTTCTGATTTTCTGTTTGTCCTGACAACCTTTTAGTGTATGTGTTAGTGAAGGATGCAGTTCATGAGGAAAATCAAGGTGAAGCAAATTGCAAATCCTCCTTGTTTGTTTCTTCATCTGTCACTGTGTCCATGTAAAAGAAGGTCAGAGCAGAGGTTGTTAGAGTCCTGGGATGCTGCTGGTGGTCTTTGACCCCTGCAGAGCTCTGTTGATTGATGACATCCTATGAGCACCGTACCAAACGTTTGTCTCATTGAATGTTCCCGTACACTGTCATGTCAGCTTTAACTGGCATGTATCTTCTTTAATTGTCCTTGTTTTACTAGTTTCTTCAGACCTCTGTGAAAAAAATGCCCTGATGTTGCTTTGTGTGAGGCCTCAGCCTGCGTCAGATGCAGTGTTGTTTTGCTTGCATTAGCCTGATGTCACGTTCGCTCTGATTATTTTCCTGACTGTGTTGAGAGCAAGGTTCACATTCCCTTGTGTTTTAATTTGCCCTCAGCGGTGTGGGTTACACGTTACAAGGATTATAAATACTATGTAAATACCACCCGCAATTGTTCTGGGACTTCTGCAGAAGCATGTGTGGACGGACTGTTTCTGAGGTTATGGAGGCTTGTTTGCACTGCTCACAGACTTACCATATTAATCAGAAGTAACGCTCTCTCTCTATGTTTTTGTCCCTGTAGGTGTTTTGTCTCTCCCGGCCCATTTCAGTCCCTACACAGAGAACCAGCAGACGTCTGTGGACAGCAGGGAGGATGCCTATGCCCAGCTGGAGCTGAGGACGCTGGAACAGTCCCTGCTGGCTACCTGTGTGGGCAGCATCTCCGAACTCAGTGAGTGCATATAGTCCAGAATAGTGCGTGTGGTCCGGCATCTACTTAATATCAGCAGATGTCTTTCACAGTACGTGTTTAATCTATTAAATTCCTCTGAGCTCTTTCAACAATCATAAAGGAGCAGCAGCAAAGCCACAAAACATTCTTGTTATTACAGACGAGTAAACATTCCCAGAAAGGAAGAACTCGTTGTCATATTTTTTAAGTGCTTGACCACTTTCTGAAAGCTTTCTAAACACACCTTGTTATTCCCACTGACCCTGGAGGACAGGACACCTTTCTTCTGCCAGAGACGCTGTTATTTCACACAGAAGTGCCAAACAGTGTTAATAGAATTACTTTTTTAGCACTTTCTGTCTCATGAGAAGTCCCACCTTGTGTCTTATTGTGAAAGTCATCTAAATGTGCACTCTTCTAAAAATAAGCAGTGGAATAGTTTATCTACACATGGAGCTCTGGGGAGTAAAGTGATAATGCCTCTGATTGTATATCGTCTGTCCCTGGTCTGTTGTTTTATGTCGTGTGTATCAACACAAACTGTCTGGTGCTCTGAATATTTTTTTCCCAGTCAAGTTAGTCAGCATGAGAAAAAATCTGGATTCAGTCTTTATTCTGTTTGTGTGCAGTAGTTGTACGTCTACTCCTCGTAGCCTGGCTTTCATCTGTGTGTCAGAGGAAAAAAGAAGGCTGGCTCCCATTCTCGTCTCCCCTGGATAGATGCATGTTTCTTTAAGAAATTTGGCCAGGACAAATACTGAAATACTGTATATATGTTTGGTATTTGGACACAACACTGTCCCTTTGTCATGCTTCACATCTGGAGCTTGTCAGGGAAAGTGTAAATCTGTTGAGAAGTGAAGACCTCCCTGTGACTTTTTTTTTTTTTCTCCAGTCATCAGCGTTTGAATGACTGGATGGATTCACTGAAATACTGCCAGTTGTAGATGTCCATGTCTCATACACATGATGGGCTTTTGGTGAACAGAGAGGCATGCAGTCACACACATACTGTACTCTACTGTACTAATGCTTAGTTTAAGCTGGAGGCTGTGATGGACTTGGCAGATGATGGAGAGCTGGAAACAGGACATTAAAAAGTGAGAAACAGACAGGACTGAAGGTGGAGTGAAAAGTAAAGGATTAAGTTTAAGGATGGAGTACACAGTGGCTAACGCAGGGCTCAGATCTGTGATGGTGGTGGTGGTGGTGGGGTTTAAGGGGAAATGATGGAAAGGTAGAGAGGTGAAGAGTGAGGTTGTCAGGGCAGCGAGAGGGGAGGAGGGGAGGAGATTAGTGTTGGTGAGACTGGGGATAAGTTTCCTTCTCCAAATGAGCTAACACTCTACCATTTGTTCCACCAGCACAAGGCCACGTTCATACGCCACCGCTGCTAGTGAGGCATTAAGAAAGTGTACACACACTCTCAAACACAGACACACTCTTTCTCTCGCTTGCTCAGAGGTCTCTTTGTGCCACATCTCTGGTGGTGTGAAGCTGGGCTGTTCTGGGCAGGACTGGCATCCTTCAGACCCATTCACGCCTGCACGCACACACACACACACACACACACACACACACACACACACTCACTGATATGCATACACACAACAAAAACACAGAGCTTGGCACTCTGATCTGAGCCCAAGAGACCAGGCAGACACAGGAGCATCTGTACTGAGCTGCCCAGCCCTGCTGGATCTCTAGACTGCACTTGGCCAGACACACTAACACACAGCATGCATAAACATGATGGATAATGGATGGCGGGATACTGGACATTTTGACTGAATGTCCAAAATTGCTGGAAATATGGCGTAAGCTGTAGACTGGCTCTGAATGTCGTCTTCAGACACATTTGAATGTTTCATTTTCAGCTTTCAGCTATGGGAAACTATGAGTATGTGACCGTCCAGTTAACTAAGGGAAATATTAAGGATCATGACTGGCCTAACCCAAATAAAAATGAGCTTTGTGCTAAAGCCCAGAGAGCTAATTAGTAATCTGGGGTCACACAAAGTCCGGATAAAAACTTGTGTAAACATATTTGTATTGAATTAGCTGGCAGCAAACATTTCATTTTCTTGAAACTTTGACCAACATTCATTCATAAAGCTGTCGTGTCACAGTTTATTGACATCCAGGTTTCCAAAAGGACTCCAATATAAGATGTAATCTAAGAATGAAGCATTTCATATCCCCCTGACCCCTGGAACTTAGCCGCGGGGCACAGTGTGACCTGTAAAGCCACGGAGAGGCTCTCCATCTTGGGCAAGAATTCCTAGGAGACCTCCTGGAGGGACTGCTGGTGGTAGTAAACACAAAGGAGGCCCTTCAGCTCGAAGTGGGGTCTGTTTTGGGAGGGCCAGTTTAATCTAACCCCCCTCGAAGTACCCCAAACCTTGTAATATAGACACACACCTACACTCGCACTGCTGAACTCCCCACCTTGCTGCCTCCTCTCACGGTAATCTGGTTAGAAATTAACCCTGGGGTAATTATGCTAAATGAGCATTACTCCATCTCAAGTTCAACCTGGCTTCCCTTCTGCCTCTCTCTTCCCCTCCCCCACTTCCCCTCCCTGTGACAGCTGATATTTGGTCTCTCCACTACACTTCTGCTATGATACCCATAGCCACACACTAGGATGTTATGTTTGCCTCCTTGCAGCACTACAACCTGATAAAGTTTCATATATTACACTCTACACGCAGTAATCTGAACTGGCCTGCACATAGTTGTCAGCAGCGTGGGGAATGACTCCTCTGATAAGTTGCATATTTCTTAAGTTTTTATCTCACAGCAGTGTTTTCTCACACGGTGGGAGACAAATGAAGACATTTTTTCACTCAGACGTAAGCACAGATCTTAACCTTGCTGTTATCATGTGACTGACACACACCTTTCCAGGCTGAACAAAGTGATTGAAATCATTCATTAGAGCGTGTGATCCACTGTCTGTTAGCCCATTAACTCCTTCAGTGATTAAAGATGAATGGCTGTTTAGACTGGCCGTCTGGCTGTGCTCACTGATAATGATACTGCTAATGGGAAATACCACTAGAGGCATGGGGGTGGGGGGTAATGAGTAAAGGAAGGTAGAATTTAAGTGGTTTAGGAAAAGGGAAAATCCAGTTTGATTAGGAGGCCACAGGGGGTATACTGAGCACTGAGAAATCGTGTTATGTCTACTAAACAATTTAACCGTGATCTTTCCCCCCATTGCCTTCGTTCCAGGTGACCTGGTCTCCCGGGCAATGCACCACATGCAGCGCCTCAGCTCAGTGCGCCCAGGACTGAGCCCAGCCCGTCACGCCCGTCCCCAGCAGCCCGTGTCCTGGTCGCCGGACGCCCTCCACACCCTTTACTACTTCCTGCGCTGCCCACAAATGGAGTCCATGGAGAATCCCAACTTAGATCCTCCACGCATGGCACTCAGCAAGGAGAGGTGAGAGTCATGCATGAGCGGACAAGTGTATCACAGCGAAACAGCAGATCTAATCCTAGATGGGTTTTTTTCCCACTTTGGTTTTGTTGGCTCAAAAATGTAGTTTTGTATTATTTTTGCTCCTCCTTTCATTATGTTTTATGCTTCGTTTTGTTTTGTTTTTTCAGATTCTATCTGTAATTAGAGAGGATTTGATTTGGTCCATGAGGTTGACAGAAATTTGATGAATGCCAACACTCTAGCCATTGCAAATACACAAACTCAAATATACAAACATTCACCCACAGAAAACAACAAAACGGTTCTAATCAAGTGAGCAGCTTTTTCTCAGACCCCCTTTCTTTCTCAGCCCTCCCTAATCCCATTGTCCTCTAGTCTTTGAAGGGTTGATTTTCTTTTGGTAAATTACAGGTGAGTAAGAGACTCCAGGTGTAAATGTTGTCAGATAGAAGGGTGAAGTGTCCCTTTAGAATGTTAATGAGGTGGAAGACGGGTTGTTTAAGGGATTTTAAGAGGTGCTAATGGTCTGTAATTCTGTTAGGGTCTCCACAGATCCTCCCTGGGTTGCCTTTGTAGATCAATTATGGTAATTCTTGTTTTGTTTTTTTTTTCAGGCCTGAGACAAGTGGTTGAAGATATTTGTCAGCCTGAATTCAATGCAGTGCTTGCTCTCATGTTTTGGTTTTTTCAGTATGCCAGATTTTTTTTGTGTGTGTTTTAAGTAAGTCACCGGAAATTCTGTTTTCATGTTGATGGGAGTACTAAGTCATATCTCCAGAATGAACTGATGAAACTGTGGCTTGCACATGTGTGCTCACTGGAGTTTCCAGTTCTGGCCTCATTCAGACATGTAACTATATGTTAGAAATGTCAGTGGAAAGTGCTGCCGTCTGTGTAAAGGCTGATTAAATGGTATGGTGTGCCCAGTAAATTGTGTGTTCAGTTAGCTGTGTGGAAGTGGGTTGACTGTTTGTGTGTTTGTTTTCTTCCATCAATGTTTTAACCTTGACAGACGCATGTGTTTGTGATTGATAGGTCATGATGAGGGCAATGCATCTGGGAGATGAGTAGTGAAGTGAAAGTTTTTGTGATGAAATCAGCCAGTGTCTTAAAACTTAAAACTGACAGCAAACACACACACACACACAGACACACACACACACAGACACACACACACTTTGTGTGAACACGGCTCCAGATGGCTCTTATACATTTAACAATGAACAGACACAGTGCGAGTGAGCAAAGGTGGGCTCCTCATTAGCATCAAAGAGAACAGAGCAGCAAATACACACCCTTCTTTTCCCTGCCCTGCCTGTTTCTTCCAAGTCCTCAGATGTTTTTAATGTTGAGAGTATATCAGCCTGGTTTTTGTGTGCAGGATGAAATGATTTAGCATCCCGTTATACTGTGTGCTTCAGAACATCTGCAACATTCTGTTTTTCTTTCTAGGCATCTACTGGTTTGTCTGCATGCTTCTCTGTATACGCTGTAAATGCAGGATAGACTCAGGTGGTAGAGTAGAACCGGGCAAACCTGGTAGTGATTACAGTGTGAGCGCCTGGTAATCATACAGACTTTTCTCCTTCGAGGGGCCTCTCAATCTGCCTGGCTCACCCTCTATTGAAAGCTTTATAAAAATCTTTGGTGGAAACTCAAAACCACCAAATCTGTGTGGGCCACATCATCAAACATTATAGGGAGCCTGGTGAGAGCCTTATTGCTGAATCCTCAAGACTACAAGAGACGCCATTTCTGTTATGATCCTTTAAACCTGGTGCTCAGTTGTAGTTGTTACTGATGATGTAGTATTGGAGTATTATACGGCATTAAGTGCAGGAGGGAAACACCAGTGTCTGAGTGTTGCTTTTGCATTCACATGCCACTCTTCCTTGACACAGCCTAGAAAAATCCAACATTTATTAGTGCCGAAAAGTATTTAATTGTCTATTTAATGGTAGAATCACTCTGAAAAACAAACACTTCCAAACACTCCACTGAGCAGACCACCCCAACCCTTCTGATCCCCTCAGTGGATGAAAAGGAGCCCTAATGGATAGATGTGTTTCTATGATAATAAGTAGCCAGTGGAGCTTACTCCTAACCACAGACACATCAGATATGGCTGCGTCCCCCCTTATGGAGCCTTTATGAGAGTAATCTGACTCCAGATCAGTGGTTAACCTTGACCCTTTGCAACACATGATGGGAGACTGCTTTAGACCTGATTGAAGTTTCTTACAATATGAACTCAATCACAGTGCCTTCAGGATATGGGTCACACTGGATGCATGGGAGCAGTGTAGCTTGTGTGATGTTGCCTCCTGGGGAGAAAAACCTTTGCTTTTCATGTTGGACAGGTTAGAGTTCAAACCCACCTGACCATAATTTGAGCTATCTGTCATTTTATGACCAGCCAGGTGGTGGCGGCGAGAAAGGCGCCATGAATCAGAGCGAGCGTTTACATGTGGATGTGTGTGGGAACATGTGTGGGAGAGTTTGTGTATGTATGTCTGTGTGTGTGTCTACATCCCGCTGCTCTCAGTATGCAGCCTTAGCATGTTGGGTCACTTGGCTAGCCATGAGCGCTATCTAGTTTCAGTGTTAACAGGCAGCTCAGCTTTGATGTTGCACTGACTCTCTGACTAAGCTGAAGTTTGTGTTTCAGGCTGAAGGGCATAACCCAGACACAGGGGTCAGATGGGAGATGTATGTTCAGAACGAGGGAAAAGGGTTTGAGGAAAGAAGGAGCAATGAATTGTGGGACAGGGGCCAGAGCTGTGTGGGTGATGGTACAGACATACTCCATCTGTCTGCAGACAGGGGCCACTGGCAAAGGTGTGTACACACATATGGCCTCATTTGATTTGTGTTGATGGCCGTTTCTGTGTATATCCTCTACAAACACACGCACACACTCATACAACATTAAAGGTTAATTGGTGTATAACTACAGACTAAGTATTTTAGTGAAAACTGCTATTTCTTGCGATGAAAGGAAAACAGTACCTTTACTATTACGATGATTTTTTTACTCGCTAAATTGCAGGCTTTGAAATGCTCATAGATAACTGAGGGACAGAGAACATCTCGGATAAATCAATAAATGTTAAGTGTTAAGAGCTTGAAACAGTTATTTGGAGCTGCATTAGTTCTGGATAAGTGTCAGTGCCGTGTGCATGCCTGCAGGCAAACATGCAGTAAAGCAGCAGGGTGGAGGCCTTGTGGGATTCAGGAAGACGGACGCAGCTACATGCACGAATGCACATATGAATGACTCCCACGCAGCCCAATTTGTGTTGAGTGAAGCCCGTTAAGAGGAGAATAACATTGATTCCCTGGACCAGTGCCCCTCCTCGCCTCAGAAACCTGCCATTCTCTCTGCTCTCACTCTATCTCCAAACTGCCACCCAACCCCCTTCTTCGGTATGACATACCCCACCTGCCGTTTTCCAAACACTCAACGCCCTCCTTATATGCACCTATTAGACCCATTTAACATTGCCCTCCTGCTCCTCCTCCATCCCATGAGCCTCTTGTCTGCTTGTTAACTGTCACGCTTTGGTGACAGCAGGGTCCCTCCTCCCTCCTGACTGATCACCAGCTGATAAAGCACTGAAGCAATATCTGAGAATAGCGAACAGATAAAACAGGACAGCCGGTTATCTGCAGGTTTCTAAGGTCTTAGAGTGATTCAAGTTATTTTAATGACTTAATTATATTATAATGTCTGCAGTCCAGCTCGAATAAGACAGAAGATTGTTAGTAATAAAATATGAACAGCTGGTTTTATTCCTCATTTCTTCTTCACTAACCACAACTGGATTCAACAGCTGTTTTCCTGGAAATCTTTTATACAGTTCGGTTATGAAAAGCTTTCATTGGCTATGTTCAAAAGTCTGACATTGACTGCCTGAAACCCTCAGATAAGATGGAGACGATCCACTTTACGATATACATTATTAACAAAGCACCGATGAATGAGAGGGAGTGCCGCTGTACAGAAGGAGCTGTTCTGTAGGAAACCACAGGTAGCTGCGTAAAGTAAATACAGTGAGGAGAATAAATGGCACTGCGGGGGTCCCAGTGCTCATTAACAGCAACTACAATCCCTGTTGCATGCACATTATAGAGCTATATGTTTGTATGCTTCCCATGCTCTTGGCTCCATCTGTATTCATGGTATACATATATATCAGAACAAAGGTAAAGCCACTGCTAAGAATAACATCACAGCAGGAGAAAGTCAGCTCAGTAACTTAAGATAACACAGAGGCAGTGTTCAAACAATCATTAACACACTATGACTGTGGCTCCATCAGAACAAAGGCAAACAACAATAACATTCACAATAATGTGTCATTGTTCACAGGCACATTTGAGGCACAATGCACATATAGTGGGAGAAAGACACATAAAAGCAGGGATTAATCCCAGATAACCAGCCAGATGCGGCGTTGCAGATAGCCTTTAGGTGGATTCTAAAGGGGTTCAGAAGAAGAGTTGTGAGATGAGGACAATGAGGAAAGAAAGAAAGAGCAATCAAATAATCCAGACGATTTGCAGGATGCCACGTTCCTAAATACCACAGCGGACCCAGTGTTCTTCTCTGCTTTATTCCTCTTCTGATGTTTACTGCGCTGCTTCTTCACGATTAATGCCATTTTCCCTTGTTCCCCTCACACTCAGGCCAAGCTTGTCCATCATTTCTATTTTAAACCTTTTCTCGCCTTTTTAGTTTCGCTCTGTTCGCCTTTCCTTGTGTTGTTTTTCGGTTCTGATCATAGAAACCATCCATAATATTGTCAGGGTTCACTCAGCCCCCTTAGGTAGTTTATTCTGCTACAGCTGGTTTAAAAATAGGCTGATTATTCAGAAGCCACTGCAGTGTTTTGTTTATCAAATCGCAGCACAAATGAAGTCACAGTTCTGTTCTCATCTCATTTCGTTTTACAGGCGAGGAAAGCTGATGTTTAACTGCAAAACCTGGCAACCAATATAGCACCACTGATTCGTCATATATACATCTGTTACTTGAGTGTGTATGCTTGCAGGTATGATGAGTTTAAAGGAGAAAGACAGCTGTATATGCTGTGTAAAAGGTAGCAGACATGTGTGACTAGTAGAGGTGAGGTGATCTGTACAGTGTGTGTGTTTAAATGTGACTCACTGGTCAGGGTGAGAGGAAGTACTGCCAGACATGCATAAGTCATCGGGTTGAAGACAGTTTATGGCCTCCCTCTAAACATGACTGAATCATGAGTGAAGACTGAGAGCATATGCATGGACAGAAGTGGAATTATTTGCCTTTTCTTTTTTTTTTTTTCGCAGGCCCTTCCTGTTGCTGCCACCTCTGATGGAGTGGATGAGAGTGGCCATCGTTCATGCCGAGCATCGCAAGAGTCTGTTGGTGGACAGTGATGATGTGAGACAGACTGCCAGGCTACTCCTTCCAGGACTGGACTGTGAACCAAGACAGCTGAAGTAAATGAGAATACACACACGCACTCCAGCTGTCCTGCTGGATCTCTAGACTGGCTCTGGTCACGTGACACTAGCGATATGAGCTTTAATGGAAAGCAGCAGCACTGCTTCTGAATATCTGTAACGTAAAAAAAAAAGAGAAGAAAAAAGATGAAAGAAACTAAACCTTCAGGCAATATTTAATTTTAGTTTTCTTGACTCCAGTGTCAATAACGTGTGCAATGAGGTCATTCTAATTACTTGAAAGGAAATAAAACCTAGTTGCTAAGACAGTGTTGTGCTTCCAGATGTGGAAGTTGAACCCATGCACTACAGGCTTATAATTGATTTGGTTCTCACTCGCAAATAATTAAACAGTCTTCAGTGGATGAATGATTGACGTTGACTATATTGTGGCTCATTAACCTCTTTGTGAGTGTTCAATTAAAGAAAACCAACAGATGCAAATGTGCAGTGAGCATGAGCCACAAGGCGCTCAAAACCAACTTACTGCAGCGCTCAGTGTCTTATCTCATTATCTCACTCTGTCTTCGTGTCTCTGTCTCCATCAGACCTGAATGTTGCTTTAGCTCCTTCAAGCGTCTGGACTCCAAAGCTGCCACAGACAAGTTCCATCTAGACTTGGGTTTTCGGATGCTCAACTGTGGACGCACTGATCTGATTGGCCAAGCCATCGATCTGCTGGGGCCAGATGGCGTCAACAGCATGGACGACCAGGTACTGAACACCTGTCTGTGTGTGTGTGTGTACACTGTATATGTGTGTGTATTGTCATGTATGCTGTGCGTTGAGAGGAATATTGCAGGTAGTCTTATTCATAGATTATTTTTAAGCAGCACTTATTTTTTTTCTCCACTTTCATGTGTCCATGGCACTCCTTTCTGTTCATCACTCAGGGGATGACGCCTCTGATGTATGCATGCGCAGCTGGAGATGAGGCCTTAGTCCAGATGTTGATCGATGCGGGGGCTAACCTTGATGTGGCGGTAAATATGCATCCACAATTTCTATACATGACACATTTATTCAAGTGTTTTTTTTTCCAAGAGTATGAACTGGATCTCGGTGTGTAACCCTGATTTGTCCTGTGTTGCTAGGTTCCCCCTTGCTCCCCAAAACACCCGTCTGTGCATCCTGATAGTCGCCACTGGGCAGCGCTAACCTTTGCTGTGCTGCACGGACACATTTCCGTAGTGCAGGTTGGAAACATACACACAAATGTTGTAGTCGGTGTGTGATCACTTAATTTGACACGCTACGTGGTTGATGTACTTTACTCGAGGGGAGATGTCCCGCTGTTCAAGCACAATAAATGCAGGTTGTTGTCCAGAGCTAACAGTGGATGTGATGTCACACTTTAAAAAGTTGATAAATGTGAGGTCAGAGGTTGCGCTATAAATGAGTGTCAGGATGTCAAACATTGCACAGTATAACAGATGTGATGTGTATTTCCAGCTCCTGTTGGATGCAGGGGCCAATGTGGAGGGGGCTGCAGTTCGCAATGGACAGGAGAGTACAGCAGATACCCCGCTGCAGCTGGCTTCAGCAGCAGGTGGGCGAACACGTGCACACACACACATACATATTACAACAGAGGCACAGCTGATGTTAGTGTTGAATGACTTACAGTAGATCTGTGTTTGGATCTGATTTATGTTAGTTAACTTACCGCTTAATAGTAAAATATACAGGCAGAACGTCTGTGGAAGGGTCAAGCAAAGGCAGCGATGAATGAATTAGAGCTGCTGTCATGACTTTCTGCAAATCAACTAATAATTACTCATACTCGCTAGTTTCCCAAAAGACCACCAAGAGAAGCACAGGACTGAGTTATGAATGACACATTGGCTCCAGGAATGAGGAAATGAGAGGGTAAATGAAGGCATAGTGAAAGCAGCAGAGTTCTGCCTGTGGTTGTTTAAAAGCCTCTGGGCAGCATTCCTCTGTGGCATCCTCTAAAAGCCACACATAGCTGTAGTAAAAGAGACACATGCTCTACATAGCAGCAGTGACAGTGTGTAAATAGTGCCTAGTATGAACGTGTTTGCTTGTTTGAAAATGCAAAGTAAAGTATGATAAAGCTTCAGTGACCTCTGTGGTAGAATTTGTGTGTGTAATAAATAAGTGTATTAAAGAAGGAATTGAGACTTATAGAGCATAAGTGCACAAATGAATAATAAAATAAGTAATAAAAACACTACAAACAATTAAATGAAACCATAAAAGTTGCTGGACAACATGTTAACACACATACTAAGTGGGGAACAGACACAGGGAGAATAGATTACTCAAAGTATGGCTTTGCAAACAATAAAGATGTTTATGGTAGATACTGGGAGAATATCTCATTTAAATGTGTGTTGCAGCAGTGGTAGTAGTGTAATTGACTGTTTATCTGCTTCCCAGGCAACTATGAGATGGTGAGTTTGCTCCTGGCTCGAGGTGCAGACCCCTTATCAAAGGCCCACGATGGAAATGCCCTGACGTCCTCCCTCTATGAAGACATGAACTGCTTCAGCCATGCTGCCGCACATGGACACAGGTACGTGACCCTGAGTCTGACCTGAAAACAGCGTGTCGTGAGCAGACAGATCACCTGCGTTTAACCTCTTGAATGTAGAGAAGAAAGAAAGAAGCGCTCAGTCATTGACTGCGTTTGAGGAAAGATTCATCCCTTTCATCATGCAGTGAAATAGAAGACCTTGAAAGTATAACAAGCAAATTCAGGTCCCCTCCTATTCAGAGTCCATCTGTCTCTGAGCACCAACTGGTAGCGTAAACCTCTCCACCTGTTCACTGTGTGTATGTGTGAACACAATGTAGACTCAACACATTCCACAGCGAGGGTGACAGATTATGTAATCAGAGAGGAGGGCACAGGGTCACATCTATGGATGTGTGTGTTGCACTGTGAACGTACATTAATGTTATCATGCTACCTTTCTTTCCTTCCTTCCTTGTCCTCTTTCCTCCCCCCTTCTTCTACCCATTTATCTTGTCAGGAACGTGCTGAGAAAGCTACTGACTCAGCCTCAGCAAGTCAAAGAGGATGTCCTGTCTCTGGAGGAGATCTTAGCTGAGGGGGTTGAGGGCGAGGAGGCCGGGATCTGCCCTTTCCTCCCTCTCTCCCCCCTCCCCACCCCTTCCTCTGGCCCTGGGGCCCTTCCAGAGGTCGGCATAGCAAGGCTCTGCAAAGCCAGGATGAAGGCTCTGCAAGAGGCCAGCTACTACAGCGCTGAGCATGGCTACCTGGATGTCACCATGGAGCTGCGAGCCATGGGTACTTATCAAATGCCAAGAAGAAGATTTTCTTACTTTTCAAACTATGCTTACTTTGAAAACCAATCAGCATTTCTCTTTTGTCGTAGGTGTACCATGGAAACTACACGTGTGGCTGGAGTCTCTGCGTTGTGCCCAGCAGCAGTCCAGGGCGGGGGTCACCCTCTCACTCCTCAGAGAGTTCACCACGATCAGAGAGGAGGACTACTGTGAGGAGCTGGTCACCATCGGCCTGCCTCTAATGTTCAATATCTTGCGTACCACCAAGGTACACACAAAGCTCCGTGTGTCTGCCTGTCGTCCTCGTCGTTTTATCACTTTGAGTTTAGATGTGTGATATAAAGCCCATCTCATCACCTGTTCTCTCACTTTCCTCCAGAATGATGCCATCATACAGCAGCTGGCGGCTATTTTTAGCCACTGTTTTGGTCCAGCACCTCTTCCAGCCGTCCCTGAGATGAAGGCAACTCTTTCAGCACAGTTGGGTAAGAGGACTCTGATACTGACGTGTCTGTGAACACACACAACTCAGTGTTTAGAGCGGACGACTATGATGGCTTCATGTTAATACTGTTACATTACCCTCATTGTTCACCAATCTGCCCATTGTGTCTTTGTTAATGAACAAGCAATGCGTGTTGGTTTAATGGTGGAGCAGTGATGCACTAAAAAGCTGATAACAAGTTGCTGATGTGTGTTTTCCTACAGACCCTCACTTCCTGAATAACAAGGAGATGTCAGATGTGACCTTTGTGGTGGAGGGGAAACCGTTCTACGGCCACAGAGTCTTGCTGATCACAGCTTCTGACAGGTGAGTACAAACAGAAAGACAAATTAAGCTTCTTACAGACAGTGGCTATTAAAATCCTGAAGTGTTTTGACCAAGATATTTGTTTTCTTTAGATTCAAGTCTCTGCTGGCATCCTCTGGACCAGATGGAAGCCAAAACAAGGAGATTGAGATCAGTGACATCAAGTACAACATTTTCCAGGTAACAAACACACTCTTTATTTCCTGATTCAAATAAATAGTCTTTATTTTAGTGTGACACGGTGAAACAAGATTGATGGCAAACTGATGGAGACAGAGTCATTGCATATGATGAAACACATACATTTTTTAGCTCAACTACTGTACTGACTTGTTCCTAAATGAGACCTTTGACCTCCCTGCAGATAATGATGTCATACCTGTACTGTGGAGGAACAGAGTCACTGAAAACCACTGTTCCTGACCTGCTGGAGGTGAGATACAAAAATCCCAGGGTTATTAGCCACACGTGCTCACAAGATAAAAGGATCTCAACACGGTGTAATTTACCTGCTTTAACCTACTATAGAAAACATTAAAATTCTATCAAATTTGATTATGATTAATTATACATGGTACACACGACAGCTACTTCCTCTCCATGTGCACCTATACAATATGTTTTCTGCAATGTCCTATTCATAATGAGACCCATTGGCCTTTTAGTGAAGCTCTGCAATTACAGTGTATATGCACTCCTTTTTAGAGGGCAAAAGGTTTGTGGTCACGCAAATCCCCAGTTGAACTCTATTCAGAACTAAAAACAAAGGTCAGCATACCATACAATCCATTGCAATGGTCTGTTGCACTGTAAAACACCGTTCACTGTAGGTCAAAGTGGACGAAAGCAGTAAAATGCAGAAAATGTTTGACAAATGGTATAATTTCATCCTCCGCCTTCATTTTCAGAGATGTGGTTTTGGCTAAACTGGAGACTTCTATGTGTTAATGTGTCTCCATGTCTTGACAATCAAGCTAGTCAGCACAGTAATCTTAACTTATTCAGGATGAAAGTAGATAACACCGTCCTTCACTGCTGTGGCTGTCTTTATGTTACTGAGTGAAATATGAGACCGTGATTCTCCAGTGGCAACATTTGCTTGTGTTTTCGCCTGCAGTTGTTGTCAGCTGCTAGTCAGTTCCAGCTGGGGCTGCTACAAAGACACTGTGAACTCATCTGCTCTCAGCACATCAACCTGGATAATGCAGTCAGCATCTACAAGACGGCAAAGGTAACACACACACACACACACACACACTGAGAAGCCTGGATTATATCATACTGTTCTCTGAATAAAGCAAATATGACTGAAAAGCTTTATTATGCTGCATATGTAACTGAGGTCAGTCACCGAAGGAAATGTTTTATGTTCAAATGAAAAAAGATGTTGTACGAATACAAACTGTATTTCTTCAGAATAACAAGTGGGATGATTCCCATTCCACACATCAAATGAGATTTACTGCACAAAATGCATCACGTTGCATGATAAATGGTCCACATTCTACACTGAAAAGCAGTTTTCTTTTACACCTACACTGTTAATGTGGCAAAAGAGTGAACCATTCATTTATCCTCTCCTTTTCTCAGGCCCATGGATCAGTGGAGCTGAGCTCATTCTGTGAAGGTTACTTCTTGCAGCAGATGCCTGCTTTACTGGAGAAAGAGGGCTTCAGGAGCCTGCTGCTGGGACCGCCCGGCACCCGACAAGGGAACGTCTCCACTTCTATGCTGGTCTACAGCAGGGGAGACTCACCTCTGGAGGAGCTCGAGGCCAGCCTGGCTCAACGGCTACGCTCTCTCCATGTCACCTCCCGAGTTTGAGGACAACAGGTCAGCTGCTGAGGAGAGAAGACAGAAATAACTGGAAGAATGTGGCAGTCAAAGCGGAAGTTTTATCTCATCACTGATACAGGATCAGATCTTAAGAAGCTCTCTTAATAGTTTGAGTACAGATGTTTTGTTAGTAACATCTGATCCTATCTCTGGTAACAAGCAACTTCCACAGTATTTGACACATTTCAGTGAGTTATTTGGCAGCAGTTTAGACTTTGCTCTGTGGACAATTCAGTGTTTCATATTTAGTGCCAAGCACTCCATCTTGACAGTTATTGCAGTGTACAGCATGTTTATGGAGAAGAAAATTGGACAATGTAATGCTTTTTCCTCTGAGGCTCGGGAAGCTTAAACGGAGAAGCAACAGATTGATGCAACAGGTTGGAACTCTGAATTCTGAAACACTGCTGCCCTCTAATGGACGAAAGTGGCAGCACAAAGATTGCCTCAGAGGATTGGGATCATCGGCGCCCTCCTGGTTCTGACTGAAGTTATGAAAAGTGACAATGGACTGAAGCATCTATTAAAGAGTCAAGTGAGGCGGCCATGCTGGACTTTTGGCTTGGTCAAACTAATAATGCAGAGTGGGAGGAGGGAAGTAGATTCAGTGCCTCCAGCATTGATGTAAGCTTTGAATTAACAAATGTACTTTTTAATGTAACTGTATGTTTTTATTTTCTATTTTTAAAAAGTACGGCAGAAACAAAACACTTAAGAGTGGGATGGACATTTTCTATTTAATGAGAAAAAAAGATGTGAGAGTATTTATCGGGGCGTTCCCTTTTATTGTGTTTTTTTTTTTTTTTTTAATCCAAGCAAATTATTAATATTATTGTTGAAAAGTTGCTTCTGTGTAACTGTTGTTTTTCCAGGTACACTCTAACAGTTAATTAAGCTTATGTATGCTGAGGTTTAATGCTTCTACACAGGTACAGCAGCAGAATCCATCATGGGATTTGGATTACATAAAGTCTGTTTTAATGCTGAATATTGTAATAAACCTGGTAAGAAAGCCTTGTCATTTTTACTGGTGCAAACATTTCATTGCCATCTGTTTGTGTAGGTTTGCACAGACTCACCTGAAATCCAGGAACACTCTTGCTTGCAAAAGCACAAACCTACAATGTGAAAGTCATCACGTGCCATAAAAAAGAATGAATAAATGAGATTAACTCACAGGAAATGCTGAGAAGGTGAAGTAAAGATTACAATACCTAAACCTACATTAATCTTAACTTTGTAGCACTTAACATATCCTTGTATTGGGTAAACCCTTTAAAAGTCTATGGATACTTACTGCAGGTCTGCACTTACCCATAAATGTAACGGCACAAAGAAGGAAAACCAACACACCATAACTTAATGAGTTTATTTGTTTCAGCACTGAAGATGCTCACAGTTATTTTATATGGGGATTACATCAGTCAGTTTTGTTCCTGCTCTGTCAAAGACCGCTCTGGGCCTCAGAATCACTGGATGTCCTTGGTGCTGCTAGCTTCCCATTGTAGAAAACAGAAAGGAGGGTGAACAATAGGGTATTGCTTTGTGTTTGTGTACTGGTATCCCCTCACTGTGCCTCTTCCACCGACAGGTAGAGAGAGCTCAGACCTCCGAGCCTTCCAGAGAGAGGTACAGAGTAAAGGAAGCATTGTTCAAAAGCTTTGTGCACAAGATAAGAGGAGGAGGGAGGGAAAGATCAGCAGGAGCGAGGGGTCAATTAAAAAAAAAGAAGAAGAAGGCCAGAAATCAAAGCAGAGAGGGTGAAAAGTAAGGGGCAGAGTGGGGAGTTGAAAGGTTCAAAGGTAGTTTAGTGGAGAGAGAACTGATGAAGGCTGAGAGAAGGAGTGAGTTTGGCATGGAACATGAACACTAAAGCCATGCAAAGAAAAGCTCATGTTTGACATGCACACAGCAATACAAGCTAAAAGCATAGAGCAGGAATCCCCAGCATGGTTGAGAAGATGATCAACCCCCACGGTTTGTCTGTCTATTTACAAAGAGAAGAAGTAGTTTGGGATCTGTGGTGTCCTTCTCCTCAGGCCTGGCCTACAAGCACAATAATATGAAACTGACAAATATCAATAGGAGAGCATATTTCCTCTCCAAAAAGAGGCTAAGTCTACATTCTTAAATTACTGGTAAATAATTTTTTTTCCAAGAGTTCCCACAAGTTCTCTTTCCCTCTTCAGGGAGGTCAGGGAAAAGAGAATTTGTGACTTGTCATTGTTCACATAATTCTGTTAAATTCAGACCAAAGCAAAAGAAAAAAAAGGTTTTTTTTTTTCTTCAAATGTTGCCCCATTTTACGAACACACAAGAGGGTAATAAATAACATTCAACTGACCTAACAGCTTTGTTCATATAAATAGCCAAGTTATAATAAATTAGGAACTCAAACAGTGAGATGAACAAACATGAATAAATAAGGACAAAAATACAAAAATATCCACAATTGCATTTATCACGTCGTCATTTTTTTGTTGTTGTTGTTCCTCTACTCCTACTGCTGGTATGTGAGACTAAGAGAGAGGTATAAATGAAAAACCAAAGACAAAGTGCTGCAGATAACACAAACAGGACCGTTCGGATCATTATTAGGTCAAACAAGGACGTAAATGATCATGTAACAAAAATACACGGAAGAATTTAAAAGAACAGTTAAGTGGCAGGTGCAGGTTTACCAACCTGACCCTATGGTATCTAAACATAGTGTCACAACTAGACATTTCATTTTTTTTTTTTACATAAGAAATGATATCAGTCTGTACAACAGAATAGATCATTCATTTTAAATACCCCACATACCCACCCGTGTCCCTCCCCCCAACCCTATACTATCATATCATCTCCCCCGCGGCCCCCTGCCCTGTCCTACTCGCGCCCCACGCCTCTCTGAAATCACAATTCCAGTCCATTTGCAGCAATAGAGTTAATTCTAATAAAGTCAGTTAGTATTTTAAACCCAGTTCTTCACAAAGAAAGTACATTAAAAAGCAAAGAAATACAATCCAGCAAGCATCCGCGTCGGCTGTTTGGGCTTTCCACAAAACTCCTCCTCCTCCTCCTCTCCTCCTCTGATTCAGTCAGTGTTTCTGCACGTCGTCTTTTAACTGTTGTTGTTGTTGTTGCTCGTGTTCTTGTTAATACATCCCAGAGTTTGCTGTGCATACTGGACCTGTGCGTGTATGCATGTGTGTGTTCTGTGTGTGCACTGTCTTTTTGTAAAACGCTCGCTTCCGATTAATGAACGCTCCTGGAGCTCGAGCGGAGGAAAGGGGTTGGGGCGGTGAGGGGACTGCGTTCTTGTTTTGTTGTGGTGTGTGCAGATGAGTTGTGCGTGTGTGCGTGTTTCGTCTGTTTCTCAGGTAGGGGAACACTAAAGTTATTTTCGTCTACTTCTACTGATGGCTGCCGGAGGTGGAGAAGGGGCGCAGAGGGAGATGAAGGCAGAAGTCTGCATGAAGGGTCTGTTTCCATGGTAACCCCCCACCCTCTCAGCGCACCTCTAAAAGCAGTCCTCCGTCAACAAATGTCCTCTCTCTCGGCACGCTGGGGGGGGGGTGGAGGGGTGGTCGAGGGAGGGCGAGTGGAGCGGGGAGCAGGAGGAGGGACTTAATAGGTTTTCTGGATAATTCCTGGTATCAGAAACAAGTCAGGTCATCACACAGGTTAGCAGCAAGGGAGCAAAAAACAGCAAGGCCCACAGGCAATTAGATGGTCAGGGTGAGGGGTGGTGATGATGATGGTGGACACTGAGAGGTGATGAGAGGGGGAGTGGAAGGACAGGAGTGTGTGTTTGTCATGAATGTGCAGTATGCTACTTGTAAAATATCTCTTCTCTCAATATATTTCTATCTATATAAAGTTATTTTATATAAAAAATGTCCATAAATGATTATGTACATCTAGCTATGCACAGAGAGAGTATTGTCTCCGTGCCACTGGCTTATAGTGATACTGGGATGGGTTTTCGCACTGGCTCAACTACGCAGCGTCTCAGTCTAAGACTCCTCCTGTGTCCCCACAGACGCCAGCGACAACTTGGCTCTGTCTCGGCCCGCAGCGGGGCATTTGGTGTCATTATTTTCTGGCTCGTGCCTCCGGACGTGCATGGGCGAGGGGCAGTGCTTGGAGGGCGTGCCAGAGGGGTGGGGCACCTGTCCGTTCTTCTCGTCTGAAAAAAGTTGTTTTATTACGTCAAAGAAGTTACTCAATGGGCTGCCTAGGTACACAGACGGAAAGAAAAGAGGACAAAAAAAGGGGAAAAGAGAGAAGAAAGAGAACAAACAAACTAATGAACAATGGGGTTCACAGGATAGAGACGCGGCTACAGGTAAGACAGAGCAAGCAGAGGCGAGGAGGAGGACTGTCGACACAGCGAGGATGAGGACTGCTGGGGCAGCCACGTCGGGACTATGTGTGAGCTCCCATAAACCATGCATATGTCACAGCACAACCAATGAGAAAACGCGAGTAGCCATTCAATCAAAAACTCAAAATGAAAGCAAACTGCGGGGGTCTGTAGACTGATACTCGAGTAAATTCCTCTCACAAATAAAGTGTGTGATGCAGAAAGAGTAAGCGCGGTGCGTCATCTGTGTGAGCTGGTGCCTCAGCAGGTCCGGCCAGCCAGAAGCAGGACAGAGGACGGAAGGAGGACAATGAGATGCACCGTTATGGCACCGAGGGGGCAACTCGAACCTCGGCAAAGCGCAGGCGATGGAGGCTCTCTGTCTGGTGGCTATTGTGCCGAGTGAAGCGCATCTAATGCAGTCATGTTTGGACTCAAGTCTGCCCAGAGCAAAGAGACAACCTTTGATCAACACATTTCTACACTTGAGTTCAGAGTTTTACACCTCAGCTAGCTATGAAACCTGACCAAAGACATCAAACACAGTGGGAGGCTGCATCATCATTGTGCCAACTCTTTGAAGTCAGAAAAAGTCCAACTCGTGTGATTTCACTACAACAGAGTCAAAAGGGCGGTGACTTGCATTAAAGTCATAAATCTGTTTTAACTTGACGCTTTGTGCTGAATAAAAGGTGTGGATATGCTAAATAATACACGTTTATTTCTTCCTAACTACTATAAGCACACTTGTGTGTATGTTTGTGTGTGTGTGCGCATGCCTGGAAGTATGCAAATGATCTTCAGTTAAACACACTCATTCTTTCTGCCGGGCCTTAATGGTCCCACTGCAGGTATGTGGAGTGGTAAGGACAACAAAGCATGAGAGATGGAGCAAATAAAGAGTTGATGTTCTTTCTGTTAATGGCGCGCACACACACACACGGAGCACATCTCTGGGAGCCATCGTTCACACGCGGGACTGTTTCTGAATACTTGACAGAGGAGCCATTTGCACGACAGAGTCCTGTGGGCCGACAGATGAACAGTGACAACATCAGTAAAAACAGACAGGGGTACCGAACGGATGACAAAACACACGCGTGCACACATACACACACACACTCGACTGGAGAGTGTGTGTGCACTTAATAAAACGCTGTTGGAAATTCTGTTTTAGCAGCTTTGTGCTGAAACTGCCCCATTTTCAAAACTCAGCCTGACATTATGAACACGCTGCTGGTGTGAAGACTTCCTGCTTGGAGATACAGGCAAACTTTAGCATAATGACTTGTTTGATATGCGTGTATTTACGTTTGCATAGCCACACCTTAGTTCTCCAGTTCTCCCATGAAGCCACTGGCCCTGCGTGCTCCATAATGCCTGCTCTCTGAAGGAAGCTTGAATAACTACATGTGTCTGCAGAGGATTTAGGTACCTGTGGATGTGGATGCGAATATGGAGTCATCCCATTTGTGCAATCAGCTGTGTGTTGTCATTATTGAACTTCACTACCATCTGCTGGATTTTAAGATGTGTTGCATTTATTCCGCCAAGGCCAAATGCCCTTCTCGATCTTGCAAAGGTAACAAAAGTGAAAAATAATTTGTGTATCCGCCGTGTGATTCAGAATCTCCCTCCAGAATTTCATGGCTTCGCCCTTGGCGCGTGCTACACCCTCAACCAGCTTTCTTGTATTTCCTGTAACCTCCTTGGCGGGGAGGTATGTGACTGCTCTTATTGTGCGTGGACAAGTGTGGCTGTGCCACAGTTGGTTTCACCTGCTCCATCATCCTGCTCGAAAATGGTTGCAGCCAACTTGACCCTTATGTTCTCTCCACCTTTCTGACATATGAAGAAATCCACATTTAGACACTTCACTCCACCCAAACCTGCACAATTTCAAAAATGGCAGTAAACTAACTTGATGTCACCTGTTAAGTAAAAGATACACCGTCCTCTCAGTGAATGGCTGTCCTCTGCAGTCCCAAAGTACGCTCGTTACACTCTCCCATACTCTTCTTATTGTTCCAACCTCTCTATTGTCTCCCTAAGCTCGGCTCCCAGGTACACTGCTGTTAATAGTGATTAGGGGACACAATGACCAAGACTTGATGAAACCTTTTGTCAGACACACATTAGTATGCAAAGCCATTTCTATTCTTAATTACAGCCACTGGCCTTTTTTCAAAGGCCCTGCGGTCAGGTAGCACCGAAGGTGTGTTAGGAGGTCAAAAGAAAAGAGGGAGGCGGAAGAGTCTAACAATGCTTTCAATTACGGCTCAGCACACACTGACCTGCTCTAAGATTCATATTACAGTGTGAGATGCCCTTATCGTGTAAAGACATGAAATCTGTTCAGACTGACCAAAAACAACTGGCACTGACACCAAATGTATCAGCTCTGATAGGGCACAGAGTAGAGTACTACACTTTCTTATTTCTGTTTTGTAATATCCTATCTGCTTCAAGTGGTTCTCAGATCATACTAGTACTGAGTTTTACTTACAATGCCGTCTCTGTTGCTGACACAACCCACAGCAATGCAATTGATTGTAATTTCGCCATCTTCACACCTCAGCCTGTTAATTAACTCTACATTAATATAAAAGATCAGAAGTAATTGGTAAACTTACTGAGGCACAGCAGTGATAGCAGACTGTTAAATATCACACCAGCTGTGGTGACTGCTGTTCATTCCCGAGTGCCGTAGTGGGTAACACTGCACAAGAGCCACAGAAGCCACAAAAGTACGAAGCTGTACGATGGCTAAGTGTCAGTAAGCTGCATCGGACGTGGACATGGGTTTGAAGGACAAAGGAAGACACAAACAGAGTATGATTTGTGGATGCGATAAAACTGACGTCCAAAAAAAGCAGCACACCTCCCCCTTATAAAAACGCTGCATTACAGGTTGGTGGTGTTTTCCTGTCTTACCAGCAGGTGGAGCTGCTGTCAAGAGGATGGCAACTGAGATGGACACAAACAGCAGTGACTCACAAGGGAGGACATGCTAAGGGGAAGAATCGGATCCCCGTTTCTCTCTTATCTTTATTTTCATCGTCCAGACTGCAGGTGGGGTGAAGAGGACAGAGCCACATTAAGGAAAGAGCAGGCTTTTTTTTTTTTACACATGTTCAGGCTCAGCACCAACCCCGTGACTAGTGACGGGACGGAATAACGTCACAAAGTTCACAGGTAAACGATTAGGTGGTGATGAGGGCTGCCAGTCAGATGCCTTTCTGGTGGACTGGGGAAAACAGAGGGAGGGGGTCCTGTTGTACAAGCATCCAGAGAGAGAGAGAGAGAGAGAGAGAGGGGGACAGAGGGGGAGAGAGGGGGAGCGCTTGTCAGGTGTGGTGAGTGGCTGTGCAGTGCAGTGCATTGTGGGAGTGCGTTGAGGTGCAGCGGTGTTGCCATGGTGACGAGCTCCGACAATCAGCCTTGGAAGTAGGAGTAACAGAATGCAAAGCAGCTCGCCCGACCTCTACTCTAATCTTCACTGCCAGGGCAACGAGACAACATTTGACCCGCAGTCGGTGCTTGAGAGCAACTCCCATCCTTTCAAGGCAGTGAGGCGCGGGCATGCAATGGAAGCCGTTTCGGAGAAGCAGAGAGAGGGGCTCGGGATTTCAAGCACGGGGGATGAGGAGGGCAGGATTTAGCTTAGCTTCAGTGGTGAAGGTGGTTTGTCAGGGGGGAGGGATGGACGGATGAGGCGGTGGGGGTAAGGGTGAAGAGGGTTTGGAGTTTTCTTCTTTCTTTAAAGAGGATTTCCTACTCACCAGACAGCTGTTGGACCCCAGGCTGGTCATGTGTGCTTAACAACTGGCTCTGAATCGTCTCCACCACTCGCTTAAAACGCCGGCTTGGTCCTAAACACAGAAAGACAAAAGCCCACAGAGGAAGTACTGTCATGATCAGCTGCATCAGACCGACAGAGTGTAGAAAACATGCAGAAATTAAGAGTGGGGAAGAGGTAAAGATGAGGAGATGAGGAGAGGAGAAGAAGTGCATGGTGGGAAATGTGAGCTGGGAAAGCTGCAGAGAGCCTGAGATGATAAATGGAGGCCAGAGAGGAGTGCCACTGTAAGCTCCTGCTGGCTGCCTGCTGTATACAGTATATGGTCAGTGACATGGAAGAACCAGCAGGCTCCAAACAGCCACTATTACACTCCATTCAGCTCAAATGGGTGCCCCCCACTTCAGAGTGTGTGTACGACTGTAAGTTTGTGTGTGAGACAGAAAGAGAGTGAGAGAGAGCACGCATGTGTTTCTGCAAGACTAAGCATGCACGCATGATTGCATAGTATGTAATCTTGCATAGACAGACCTCATCTTGTTATGCTCAGGGAGGATGGGGGAAAATCTTATCAAGCGTTCAGGATTGGAAGAACTTTGAAAATCCTTAGGCAGACATTCTTTCTGGCAGTGAGTTTGAAAAACACCCACCTCAGGAAACAGAACTTGTGGTTTATTTGTTGGCTGGAGACAGCACAAACGTAGTTTAATTTCATCAGGTTGAAGTGTGACGGCATCCCACTCCACATGTAAGTGATGCCTCTCCACACTTTTCAAAGTGACTTGTGCGCTTGAATTTCCTGAGACCTCAGTGAGCCTGATGAGATGACCAATTATTCAAGATTAACACTGTATGTTTCTCTGTCCTCTGTGATGTGTCTCACAGCAGTAGGCATTAATATTTTTTGCCAAAATGACACTTTTTCTATCCCCAGAACAGAAGCACACGATCACAGAATGCTGGGATCTGCACTTGTTTTTAATGTATAACTTCAGCTACACTCAAATGGCATTGGTCACATATCAAGCAACACTAACAGCAACGAGGACAAATATGCAACCAACCTTTAGTGTATTATTTGGTGGTGTCATTAATCATTAATGCAAAAGAACAGCACTTATATGAATCAACATTAGATTGAACAGAATGCTGCTGTGAGCCTTTTGTAATAGCCAAACAATGTTAGGACTTAATGATCTCTCAAAGTTACAAGCAAAGCTCTCAAAAAGCTCAGAGATAGCTACATTTTGCCATACTGTTGCATGTGTTTATTAATTACAATAAGGCTTCAGTGTGTTTTAAGAAAGCAAACTGTCGGCCTACATTTCCAGGAATGGAAAACGGTTTGGACGAGCATCTGAGTTTCCCGGGATTAAAGCCTACACTGCAGGACGGTCCTGGGTTTGAACTTGGCCCTTTCTGTGTGGGCTCCACAAGAGAAGGAAACCAATCCTCCATAAATTCAAGGTAGTCTGCTTCACTGAAGTACAAAAATAAAACACAGTGCCTTGAATTTTTTGGAAATGAATTCCCCCTCTGGTGGAGAGCACTCAGCCAACCTGTGCATCAGCAGAGTTTGTGTGGGTTCCCTCTGGATGCTGGATGTAGGTCACCTCAACCTTTTAGATTCTACTGTATGCTGCCCATGTGTGGTGTGCTGATCCTTCTGTGTGTCTATTAGTCCTGTGATAAAGGGGAAGGGTCCATCTGCGAACCAATGGGAAGAGAGTAGGGTCCATGGGCATGAGGTGTGACGTTGCATGACTAAAGTTAGTGTTTTTTTAAATGCTCACGTCTCTGCTCAAGACTCTATGCATGATAATTTTTTTTTTGTGAAGTAAAAAAAATGGTGGTGTGCTAGGTATGAAAGAAATACTGTGCTAACCTACAAAAATGCAACCTGGCTGACGTTCCGTTAAGTACAGGCAAAGTAAGCCAGCTAACATTATTAAATTCATTATAATATAATAAAATTTTAATATATCAGCAGTATTTTAGCCCAATAAAACCACCTGAAACAGACTGGAATCCTCTGAGTCAGTGATGTGTTATAGTAGCTTCACAACGCATGCATAAAATATAGAAATTAAAATTTTTTTTCCAATATTTTGTAACTCCTTTCCACTCAGGATAAAAAGGTAACGGCATCCACGAACACAAAATCACCAAATAGAAAAAGATCATCTTTAACAACATTAGCTGGCTAACATTTAATGTCGCATTAAGTTGGATTGAATGTTTCATGGCAGAAAGGAGAGTGGGGACCCTACTCTGCTTCCACTGGCTGACAGAACTGGGGTCTCCAGACATGAAGTTAGTCCACACAGTGAGCCCAATGCACGCAGGATAAGAAGAAAATGAGACGATGGTTCATAACTTGACGCATCCTGACCTGAGAGCAGGGTGAAGGTGACAGAGTAGATGCCGTTCTCCTTAGTGGCGGCTGTGCTCTCCGTGTAGGTGATATCCACCTGGAATTTGACCGGCTTCTGGAAGACTGTGGGGCCCGCTGTGGACTTGTACTCTGCTCGGAAACTGGTCTGAGAGATCACGCTGTGGCTCAGGCTGGGGATCTGGGAGAACAAAAAAAAAAAAAAAAAGAAGAGGGGTGAGAGAAGGAAAAATGGACAAAGAGGAAAAGATATGAATAAAACTAAGTAGTAAAAAGAGGCAAGTAATGGGATTATACATAGGAAGCACTGATGCTTAATTTTTCTCCCACACCTTGCAAATGACAAGGTGAATAAACCCTCATTAAAATACCCTCCACATACTGCCGAGCCACAGTTGAAACTCTAAGGAGATTAATGCCTCGGGGAGTAGCCATGCATGCCAGGGAGACTTAAGCTAATGTAATCTTGAGTCATCCAACAACATTGCACTCTCCTGCCGAAAATGAATTTGTATGCCCAATGAACAGGTGAGCTCTGAAATAGTCACGTTTCACTATAGTGCTGGAGAGGGTTTGACATTCCATTAATGTGAGTGTGCTGAGAGGTATAATTCCACTGATTCAGGTGCCAATCTCCTGTCTGGAATACCAGCCAGCATAACCCAGAGGAGAAAATAGCTACCTACAGGGATGGGGAAACAGATTTGACATTGACCTGCACTGGCAGAGTTTGCATTTACTTAGACTTTGTTAAGTCTAACTGGGGTGAGAATAGGTTGTGTTCAATTATGTACGCTGAATATCAACTACCACCGCTGAATGTTTGTAGATACAGATTCCGCCGCGTTCGCCGAGAAGCCCCGATTTGCCTGTGTTCCTGCATGTGTTTGTACATTCACACTATCATAAACACACCACGCACACAGATACAATCTCTACACTATTTCTCAATTTCTTGCACTACACATCTAAATACACACACACACACACACACACACACACACACACACACACACACACACACATATGCTCGATACAAGGTATTGAGGGCAAAGCATCTATATGCTAATGATCAGTGCTCTCTGTTGATTTTCTATTGACCTCAAGTGAGTCTGCAGTCAGAGAGAAAATAGAAGCGCTGAACACAAGCAGTTTACTGAATTGCTACATAAATCAGTAGCATGTTAGCAAACACTCCGAGAGAGGCTGCCTCATAGCATAGCCAATCACTAATGCCGTTAGAAAAGGCAATGTCCTGCATCAGACAGCAGATACTCAGGTAATACCGCTGCATCAACACATGTGCAGGTGTACAGAGAGACGTCTGGGCGCAGGGAGCAGGGATCAGACGGCGTAAGGAAAGCAGAGTGTGTACCGAGAGAAAGGCTTGAACGATGTCTGCCTTGATGGAGCTGAGAGGCTTGTCTTTGATGACGATGAAGATCTGCTCCTCTTTTTCCAGGTTGATGAAGTTACCAAACCAGGATTTTTTGGCAAGTCTGTGAGGAAAGAAGAAAAACATACTTTTTATTATCACAACATTACCTATACATGCACCACACACATGACATGCACATGCCATGCTTTTTTGTGAAATTAATTTCTCTGTGTTTGACCCATCCTCAGTCTGTCGATCCTCCGCGGCAGACCAGGAGCGGTGGGCTGCCAGCTGCCAGCCGACAGCAGCGCCTGGGGACCCATCCTTTTTTTTTTTTTTCGTCATCATTGGTCAGGTGGTGATCTTCTTGCATGTTTTTAGTGGGGGTTATTTAAGGAGGAAACCCTGGGTGAGCATGCAAGGCCCCTTTTTTCCTCAAGCAGCAGGCACCGAAGGCAGGGTGGAGGACACGCCACCAGCGCCCACAACGGGATTCAAACCGGGAACCTTCTAGCTGTGAGGCGACAGTGTTACCACCTGTGCCACCGTGCTACCCAATCCGTGAGCTTATACTGTTTATTGCTGTATATTCATACTAAAGAGGGTTTGTCTTCTCTCCACCATTTCTGCTTTTTTCCTTAACAGACTCATCCATCCATCTCTCTCTGCTGCTCTGGGGAAATGAAAAGGAGCACACAGAGGATACCTGGAGGGAAATGAGCTACAACTGTGCAGAGGAGGAAAGTTTTCTGACTTTCACCTTGTGTGCAACTGGGTATTTGTAAATGTGTGTGAGTGTGAGGGAGAGAGAGAGAGAGAGAGAGAGAGAGAGAGAGAGAGAGAGAGAGAGAGAGAGAGTGTGTGTGTGTGTGTGTGTGTGTGTGTGTGTGTGTGTGTGTGTGTGTGTGTGTGTGTGTGTGTGTGAGAGAGAGAGAGAGATATAATTGAGCCTCTCTGTGAACAGAACTGTAGGTCCAGAAGGGGCAGAGGTAGATGAATTCACCACTGGCCTCAGCCCAGGTGTACCTGCACCCACTAATAAGCCATATGGACTCTTGTTGTCAGCCAAATTAATATTTCATGAGATTCTTGAAAATGTTTTGATGGATTTGCAAGACTCACACTTGAGCAAGAAAAACTTCCAATTTCCCCCTTAAATATGAATTAATACTTCCGATTCAAAGATGAATCTGTCATCAAAGATGACTAATGTTAACGTGAGCAGAGACATTAAGGTGCACATTGTTCTGCAGTAAGAAGCTGGTTAGAGCTGGTATGTGGCTGTGTATGCCTGTGATCAAGCTCAACCCAGCTAAGAGAAGGTCTTTTCCAGCCAACTCTCCAGCTCCTTCCAGCCAGGATGTTCTTCTCAGCCAGATGGTGATGGCCGAGCCAGACAGTCAGCCAAACAAACAGGCATATCTAGGCCAACCTTGAGTTATCAGGCCCCCTGGGAGCTCAGCAACATCACATAGGCTACCTTCCCTTCCCTCCCTCATAACCAACCCGCTACCTCCCGCTACGGTGGTGCTTCTCCATCCCAGACCAGGCCTGAGGCCATTACAGGGAACTCAGCAGGTTAAAATCAAACATTCATGGATGTAATACTTTCCAAAACATCACGCTATCGAGAGTGAGCCCGTTTGAGCCAATAACTGAGAGGCTGACGGGTTATGCATAGTTATGATGGTGGTGGTGGCTTCAAAAGTACAGCATCTACTCACTCTGGGGAAGACTCTGGTGTGAGGCTGGACATCTCCTCTTGTGTGGGGACTGTGGGGGCAGGGTCAAAGGTCAGACAAAGGTGGAAGACTCAAGATAAGTAGATCACAGATGATTCAGTGTTTACTGTAAAAATCTTTTGTTTGCTGTAATGTCAGTACCTTGAAGTTTCCTGCGGTGGAAGCGAGGTGAGCCCAGGAAGCTGTTCTTGATGGAGTTGAGGCGTGTCCTCCAAGGCATGCCTCCGATGGAAGGGCTGGGGGGCGGCGTTGGGGTGGGCGTGCCGGCCGGGCTGTCCTTGGGAGTGTGCACAGGGGTGCCCTTTGGGGTGGGGAGGGGGCTGCCTCGAGGGGAGGGGTGAGGGGTAACCTGTATGAGGGGGATAGATTTGGGTGGGTGGTCAGTGAATGAAGAAGGCACCGGCGCCACAGGGTGAAAGTGGTGCAGCCGGATGGGCGACAGCGGCACCACTGGGCTGAAGGGCACAGAAAGCTGGGGGTTGGCAGCAAAATGGGAGCGCCGTACCTGGGGGCTGTTTGGGATGGAAGCACTGGGGATGGGGGATGCGGAAAAGGGGGATGATGGGCAGGGCGGAGAAGTCGGGGTGGGGGGCACGGAGGCAGAGGGAGGCTGCGATGGGGGCTGGCAAGGAGTGGAGGACTCTGATCTGGCTGCAGATGTTGGGTCTGGGGAAGTTTCGGGGAGCGGGTTGGATCGCGTGGCTTGGAGGGGCTTGGGAACAACTTTGGGCTTGGCGGGGAGTGTCTGCGTCTTGTTGAGTGCTGCCGACAGAGGCTCGCTGTTTGGAGCGAGTGAGTTGGGGGTGGAGATACGGGGGCCTGTGCGATTGGGGACGGGCTCAGGGGATGGGCACGGGCTCGTGTTAGGGGACTGCGACAAGTCCGGAGACTGAGGCGGCACACAGAACTTTCGGACAGGCTGGAGTTAGAGGACACAGAGTGAGGACACGGCGCACAATATAGCCAAGAGCCAGAGCAGGTGGAGGAGGAGAAAACAAAGAAAAGCACACGGGGACACATGCAGCCACACAAACATGCAGAAAAAGCAGGAAAAAAGTGCAGCAGATCAAACAACCACACAGCCAGAAGCAGAGGATAGCCAAAGAGTACAGAGGCAGGTGAGATACGTGCATACACAGGAGAGATGGAGGAGGCACGGCAAAAACAGAGAGACAGAAAAGAAAAGAAACATGCAGTTAGAGCGTTCAGTGACTCATGTCAAAACAAAACAAAAATGAAATGGGAACAACAAAAACAGCCAGCAATGCACACAATTTAAAAAAAAAAAAACAGGGCAAAGAAAACAAAAAAGATGGACATCACTTGAATAAAACATGCAGTGCTCTGCTCGCTAGAGATGAGCAAGCAGACACAGACAGGTGTGAGAGACAGAAGGCCAGCTGTGAGGACAATTTGGGCTGTCTCAATAACAAGAGGAACACCATTATGGTGTATTTCTGCTTCTAAATTTCCAGTTTCCCGATTGGCTTATTGATTTGTTTCATTTGTAATGCTGAAATTGCGGCCACAATGGTGCACAGATGAACTATTTGCCTTGGTCGGCTCCCCTTTTTCTAGACACAAATCTGAGAAAATAACCCCTCACGGAGCCTCTTGCTGAGAGCACAATCCAGGCTTTGGGTAGGTCTGAGAAATCAATTTCCCTTTCAGATCAGCCCGAAAGAACCTGTGTGGCGCGAGGAGCTCGTCTTAGGATCCTGGCTAATCTCGAGCCTTCTCAGGTTAGTCAGCTGGAAAAGTTTACTAGAAGCCCCCCAGCTCTGAGCAAGAAACGTGGGATTTTCTGAAGCATTCCCTGAGCTGGATTTTCACAGAGCTCGGGCCACAGAAAACAGAGAGAGGGATAATAAGCAGAAAGGATGGAGAGAAGAGGCTTTAGAGGAGGAGAAAGTTTGCTGTGCTGTCACATCCCTGTGTAAGTTCATCAGTATGTTTTACTCTGAGTTAACAGATAGATCCAGCTGCATGGGCACCGTGATGACTCAGATAAAGTCAGATCTAACACAGGAGTTCATCACAGTGGATCCCTGCTCAACACTCAAAGGTAGATCTGAACTGTGGGAAAATATACTGTATCTAATAATAAAATGGAACAGTAGAAGAATACTGCATGTGCAGAGCGATGCAGCGGGATTGTTTAGTGTGTTTTGTTAAAGGTCAGAAGGCCCAGCGATGTAGCTGTAGTGACTGTCTTTATTTACTCTAGTGGACATAAACAGCAATAAGATGGCAGCAATAAGACAGGATCCGCAGCAGTTGGATGGTTGTTATCCCTGAAGGCGAACAACTAGATACCTGAGAATGGGGTCAAGAGGTGTGTGTTCTATGTGTGTGTGTGTTTGAAAGCGCACAGAGGGTCGTGACTTACCCGTGGGCTGCTGAGGGGGCTGGTGGAGAGGCCAGAGGAGGCTCCACTAATAGACCGCGACCTGTGGCACAAACACGCAAGAACACACACGCACAGGGGCAGACATAATTTGAGGGATCAACATGTGAACCTGTTACATGTTTCAGTAAACACAGGTGGAGGTGAGAGCGTGGAGGTTACATGTTGCACACAGTTAGAAAGCACCACAGCGTATGTTACCATCGTACTAAGCACAGTGGTTGCTATTGAGCCCTTTGCAAACACACCTATTCGCAGGGAGAGGGTAAAAGCATTACAACACAGCAACAGACATCACTAACATTGACTCCCAGCAATTGGCCTCAAACCAATTAAGCTCAAACTTCGGTTTCAAAATACGTCGATTTGACTGCAGCTTCTCCTGCAAAATCTATAGGGGCGACTTTCCACAGATTAGCATTCAAATTAGCTTTCCATCCCATCTTTAGCTCGCTCATAAACCAGACATGTTGACTTTTAGGCCTTTTCACAGGATCAGTAGAAAATATCTTCGGGGGGGAAATGAAGTGGGACATTTGGTTGAGCGCCATTTGTCATGTTTTTTTTTTCCTTTTCCCCTGCAGATGCCGTCAATAACCTCTATGAGCAGAGCCCTGCTCAGAAATGAACAATCACAGGACAATCTGTCTCCATCAAAAGCGCACGCATGCACATGTGTACACACACACGCACAAAAAGACACACACAAGGCCTGTCAACACTCGGAAATGCCAGCTGCTCACTGTCACAACACTGCTCCTTTTTGTCATTCAATCTATTAACACCCCCCCCCCCCCCCCCCACCTCACCCCTTCTTGTCTCCATGTGTTTCTCTTTCCGTTGATGCATTTGTGAACATGTGGCCCGGTCTCTACAGATCTTTCGTCTCGCTTAGAAAAAATGAAGAGATGATCACTTCAAGTGGCGTTTTTTCTCAGGTTGCTAGGTTGTGGAGGAAGCCCTTCATGGACAAATGTGAGGGGAACATGAGCGAGTGATGGAGGAATGAGGGAGGGATGGAAGAACGAAGGATGCGAGGCAGGGATGGAGTAATGGAGACTGATGTTCACTCCTGATGCCTGAACAGTCCCACGGGAGCACGGAGGCATCCATACATGGCCACAAAACTGTGTAGACGGTTACACCTAGTAGCCATGAAAGTGATACTGGTGCTGTCATAATAACAAGTCTTGATTATGATCTGTATACACCAGTCTTTTGAAGGTAGAAACTCTTATTTGGGTTCAATCATCCACACCCCCCCTTTTAATTTACAACCATCGAAAGAAAGACCTGATACTTAAACGGATACTTTTCTCCTGAGAGGCACTGACACACACACACAGAACAGAAGGAAAGCAACACTAACAGCTACCATGAGAGAGGAAAATATAGGAACACCCACACTCAAGCTATTTTTGTAATTCTCTCACTGCCCCTTCTGTGAGTGTATTTATTGCACACACTCTTGCACATATGAGTAGGCGATGCTGAGATCACATTGGCTCTGGGTTTGTTTCAGGGAGCAGCTGACCAGACAGTTGCTATGACTTACATGTAAGTCCTACGCTCCACTGAGACCACAGTTGCTCACTGCAGCGCCTGTTCGCAAATAGCCAATTGCACTTTATCTAAACATGGCCAAAACACAGCGTCCTCGGGCCATTATGAGCATATTGTTAGAGGCACGCGCATCTGTTAGTGCTGGAGCAGCAGGTCTATAAAGCTAATGTTACAGATGGTTATGCCGTACAGTGGTGAGCTGTCAGAGGCTCACTGTTGCTTCGGAGAGACAATGAGGTGTTTTATTTATAGTCAGCATACACAACTCAACAGTGATTTATCACTGATCATCAGTAAAGGCAAAATTTGATATGTTTAACTTGGATGCCCATTCACTGTCAGTGTAGTGCTTGCTTGCTTTAAAGGGTAAATTTACCCTAATTAAAAAAATGTGTTCTCTAGTAGTGCCCAGTCAAACAGAAAGATTGAGGTATTATTTTCTGCCACAGCCTCAAAAAAATAACTGAGGTGAGCGGAATTTCATTTGTGGTGTTCACAGCAATTATAAATTATACCTAAAAACCCAAAAACCAGCTGCAATTCCCACACAACGTCAGCAGTTTTCATAGGGTCTACTTTGTCGTTAGAAAGTAGCTTCAGTGAAAACTGTTGACTGTGAGGGCTGTGGATCATCTGGAGTGACCACGTTCCCTTTGCTGCTAATACTTCTGTACATTTACTGAAGTAAAATCTGCACTGCAGGTCTGTTACTTGTTTAAACGCTGTGGTACTGCAACAACACCACAAATGAAATTGCCTTTGCCTCGTGTCGTAAAGGGAGATCTCCTGAACTGTGTAGTTGCATCCATGCATGTGTGTGCAATGATGTGCGTGTGTTCTCTGTCCATTCTTGTCTTTCTACTATCAATTAGTCCTCAAGCTAGCATTTCCCATAAGCCTGTTTTGGAACGGGGTCCATGTCCTCAGTAAGCGATCCCTGGCTGTGCTAGAGACTCATCCAAAGCACCCGTGGGGGTCTAATGCCGGGCTGTGGGGGATGGAACAAGTACAAGAGGTTCTGGGATGAGGGCATGGACTGAAATAAAACGAAAGTGAGGCAAAACTAAATGGAGGGTGCCAGGAGTCAAACGGCAACAAATAAAACTGCCACAGCAAAAGCACAATGCTGCTGCTCTGCTAGCGTGATTTAAGTGGAGAAAGTTCCATTTCTCGCTCTCGCTGCTCTACATTGACTCTGTCCTGCCAATAGAGTCCTTCTACATGGAGTAGATATTCATATAAATCAACACACTGTTTAAATTCATTTCCTTTCCTGGACCTTGACAACTCCCAGAGGACTCAGCGCATTAATATTCACAGCTCGGCTCCTCAAATTTCTAAATGTGGTAGACCCCTGCAGTTTCTGCTGTAGAGCTCAGTGTTAAAGGTGCTTTATTTGTGCTCATTTGAGCCTCTTAAATGAATTAGAGTCAATAATTAGCATGAGAGCCTGACTTATTAAGACTGCTCCGACTAACCCAACACATTTAAACTGCGTGAAGCAACCAGAGCAGATCTGTAAAGAAAAAAAAAAAAAATCAATTGATATTCTCTTCTTCACACTGCAGCACTTTTCCATATTTCATTTACATATCATTAACCTCCCTTCATTTCTCCTGGCATGTTGTTAAGATTTAAAATTAAATCAGTGGGATTTCTTGCGCTTTGAGTTTGGCTTTAAATGTCTTTTTAAGATACTTTCTGTGTATAAAGAATGGAACGGGCATTTGCATGACAGTGTCTCCATGTGGATTTCTCTGCAACACGACTACTGCAGCATTTATCCCAAATCTATTCAATTACACCTCAAATCAATAATCACATGTATGAAAATGCTGCCCGGGCAGTTCATCAGACCGCCTACATGAGATATCTGAAGCAAAATGCGGGATAAGGATTGAGGCATTTTCGTTGTGTAATTTTAGATAAAACCGTTTCCCCTCTCTTCCACAATTTACGTGGGTGGAAATGTATCCTGTCAAAACACATGTTTCAAAGTCAGTCCTCTCTCTGACACCCTCTGATCTGAAGTTCTACGAATCTTCTGTGCTGTCGACAAAAGTTTGCTGTCGGGGAAAGATAAGGTTAGGTTCAGAGAAAGTCAGTCAAATCTTTGGACGTTATTCTGCTATGTATGTGCTTCCCCAACACCATCGTCTATACACACACACACACACACACACACACACACACAAGCGCGCACATGATCAAACAAAGCGCACACAAGGACGCGATAAAAGGCAGAAAAGTTCAAAAACACAACAAAATCCAGATTCACAGAGGCTGTGTTACTAACATCTTTTTCCCCCCACTGCTGAAGAGCTATGAATTGCAGTGGGGGGAGAAAGAGACATATAGCGATAGAGAGATTTGATTTGATTTGGAGGCGGAGGGGCTGTGGTATTGGACTCCCCCCACCTCCAACCCACCACAGCTGATAGGAAGCCAGACAGAGAAAAACTAGCAGCATTTCCACATTAGCATAGCAATTCCATATAAACAGAGGGGGGCGTTTGGGACTGAAGGTCAGCTGCACACAAGGGACCATGGTAGAAAGAGCGAGAGCAGATATTAAAGGGTAGGGAGGAGCCCCTGAAAGAGATTTGGGTGGAGGAGTAAGAACAAACACACTGATTTAAAGTAGCATGGAGGAAAGATGCAGCGGAGCCTTTTTAATGACCGTAGCTGCTGGTATACGTAGGATCCAGACACAAACACATGCTGCCATCTGTTGATGTGTCTTAATATTGAGATTTATATGAGTAAAACTAAAGCTGCTGTTCAAAGTAAAGGTTCAACAGACTACTCGCAGTGCCCTTTATGATGCACGCCGTTCAGCTGTGTGTGATTTATGAACTGCTGTTGACACTGTTTAGGAAAAGTATCATTAATGCCTGACAAAGTCACTGCGAACTGACCTATTTTGGGATTCCAGACTTGATTGAAACATATGAGTCAGAGCGAAGGGCAGAAGAAGACAGCTTCTAAAGTAATGCAACCTTAAAATAAAGGAGAGATAAGACTTGGATTGCCTGAAGGGATGAAGGAGCGGAGTCGAGGCGGTGAAACACAGGAAGACGAATCTTAAACTGAAATTCAGAGGCACCAGAGGACACGAAGAATTAAGCAGAAGTGTTTGGAGGTGGGAGCTCTTGAAATGGATTTAAAACTTCTGAAGAGGCTTCCCCCAGTGAAATGAAGCGGGAAATATATTCTTGATATTTTGTTGTTGGCAAAGCACTGCGGTGAGGAGTTATTAATGCTTCTGACATTTCGATGAATATTCAACTTTATAACTATATTTTTTTATCTATGTAATGTATGCACTTGCTGCCTCTGCATTTATGTCCCATACCTCTGAAAGCTTTTTCCAGCTCTCTGCCAATCTGCCTATCATTAGGCAGATCAGGTTATCACCCCCCACAGATTCAATCTTCCCCGCTGTCACAAATGTCACTGCCTCTGAGCAGAAATGTGTGTTGTGATGATATATTGGTTGTTAAGATGAGGAAATAGATTTTAAATCAGTCCGCTGTGCCTTGTGGGTGTGCGGTTCCGGCCTGACTCGTTCATTTCTAAAATAGAGAAACGCTCTGCATCTGGAGAAAGTGGGACACAGTATGGGAGAAGTGATTATCAATGCATTCAGATTATGAAAAGAGGAGATAATTGAGCTAACACCGGAAAAGGGGGGTTTGTAGATATTACAGCTCGGAACTGCAAACGCGCAGTCCTCCTTAGTTTGAAAATTAAGATTAATTAAGGGAGTTAAATCAAACTTTAGGAAGTGCCATCCAAAAACTGTTGGCCCAGCTTCTCCCATTTATCAGATGAGTTACAGCTTATTTAAAATAACCCTGTGACGCCGCCACACGTATGCGATTGTCATTTAAACGAAGTCTTCCCTCAACAGAAAGCACCGCTGCATCTTTCTCCTGCCACGAACGTCCCCCGGCATGGGGGAGAGACACGGAGCAAGAGGAGGTGAAGAGGGCGAGTGAATACCTTTCTTCTTTGCTGCATTTTGTACTGGCGTCAGGAATATCCAAGCTTTTACTGTACACTGATTTACTACAGTGAGACAGAAGACAAAGCGAGCAGAGCGTCAGTCTCTGTTTATGTTTGTCCACAATCTAAACAGCTGACACCCAGGGCCAGACTGGCTGTCAGACCTGCTGAAACACCACTGGCTGCGAGATCCTCCACATGAACACACGCAGCTACGTCTAGATCTATTTGTTCAGTTCAAATCTGCACACATTTTTTTTATTCGTCTTTTCACCCCTGTGCGTACCTCTGCCCGTGCTGTGTCATGTCGATGGCCCTCCTGGCTGGTACAGGTGAGCCTCCGTCTGTGACACTGAGGACCTCCATGGACTTCCTCTCTGGTCTCCTCTTGCCGTGGCGGTTCAACATGGGAGAGTCCACCCGCTTCCTCGGAGGATCTGTGCCAAACAAGTGAGAGAGATCGATCCAGGATCAGCATAATGCACCTGACGTCCCTCTGCGTTAATGCTTCTATTTCTACACACTGAGCCGTTTTGTGCGCTGTGGGCATATGTGAGTGTTTGAGTGATGTTAGGGCTGATCACATTGACATTTTAACTAATAGTGAATAAGTAATGGTTTCCTCCCAGACCTTGAACTAATGGCCACTGTATTGACTGTATCACATTCACTGAAGAGGGAGTCTATTCATCAAAATGTCGGTATCTCACAGCTCACACATTTGCACATAATACTCCTCCTATTGCACTGTGCTTGTCAGAAAATAACTCTGGCAAAAGTCTAAGTAGAGCATCTCTGTTTGGGCTCAGATTTCTGTGGGTGGAAATCTGTGCTGGGCTGCGCTGTGCGAACGGGAGAATACCTTTTTTTTTGTTGTGTTCTTATCTGATCTGAAGCACTCGAAGCTGACAGTTTTTTTTTTGTTTTTTTTTATACAAATAAAGAAATAAATAAAAATCTCTGGCCTATTGACACTGTCTATTTCTGCTACTATGTTTCATTGAGAAGCTTGTCTATATTCAATAAACAGAAAGCTCTTCCTGCAGCCAATCCACATCTACTGGAGCTCATCCAATTTCTTCTGAGGGAAGAAAATACTGCAGAATGACACTCGAAACGTTCATGAGTTACCTCCTAACAGCACTTATTCTTATCTAAATTGGCTTGTTTTGTCTCAGTAAACAGCTATCTATTCAATTATTTTTATTTTCTCTTTTTTAATCACATTTAATGTGTTACATTCTTTATCTGCGCTTGTCTCTCTGGTCCGAGCCTCACCAATCTCATTGCGAGGGGGAAGGTTCTGGTCCTCCTGACTGGGGTACCTTTCTTTACGGTCCAGTAACAGGAAGTAGATCATCTTTTCCTGGTTGTCACTGCAGAGAGGAGACAATAAAAAGATTACTGAAGCTTCTGCAAAACAAATGGCTTTAAACAACCCTGGGTCATTCCAAAAACACACATTTGCGTAGACAAGTGAAGCATTAGGCTCTCCAACATCTGCAAGAGCTAAAAACCAAGACATTAAACTGCACAAACCCTCACTATGATTAATGTTCTTTAATCTTTTCGGGTTCACTGTGAAACAGCTACTAAATAGCTTCTATCATTAAAACAAAAGTTAAGTTTTACAGGTCATTAAGCCATCATATAATATTCTGCATATATTTTTTCTCCTTGTGCACAGTGTGGTGAGTTTATGAAAGTATCAAAACATTATGAGTCCGTCCTTTTCTTTCTCTGTAAATCAGGAAGCCTAATATCTTTAGCCTCTAGGCCAACACTCTCTATGCAAAAGGCCCAGGGATTGGCCCTCCATAATAAAGACAGATTGGAAAGCAGTAGGAGGCAAAGAGACAAGGACCTGCAACTTCAGCTAAAATGAACCAGGGGAAAGGAGATAGAGACTGCAGATTTTCCTCCAGTCCAGCACTATTACGGGATGCTCCCAGGAGAGAGGAAGCAAACGAAAGAGATGGGGAGAGGGGAAAGTGATAGAGAAACGCCCGTTTAGTATTAAAGAGGCCGGGCAAATGTAAACTAGAGGGGAAAAAGATTGAAAAGCAAAGCAAAAGGAAACTAAAAAGCATCTGTAATGCCAACATTTATAAAAAACAAGTGTTTGAAAGACTGCAGGGTAAGTATCCTCAGCATACTCACACAGCAAACATTAGCCGCAGAACATAAACAATATGACCCACGAGCTTGTTCGTGCTGAAAGCCAGGATCAGTTGTGGGGGAATGGCAAGCGGTGTAAACGCTGTGTGATAACACTTAAGTGATCTATAGCCTCTGACATCCATAGTGACAGCCTCGCTGGATTTCATAAGAGCGGGGGGAAAGCCATGGCAGTGCGTGTGCACGGACAGCGCACACCTATGCCTTCCATCGCTGTGCGACCACACAGCCCCGGCTTCTTCTCTCTGTCTTCTGCTGCTTTTATTTTTTCATTTTTCAACACACTCCATATCCTTTTTTTTATCTCCTCACTCGCACTTCTTTATTCAGCGAACCGAACCTTCTGCCCCTCCATTCACTCACTCATCTGAGAGCAGGTCTTTCAGTAGTTTGTTTTTGTCTCTGAAGCAGCCCAGGGAGTGCATGCTGTCCAGTACGTCTGGGTCGATGTCGTCTGCAGAGGGCAGGCTGCGGATGGTCACCTTCCTGGGCACAGGCTGCTCTGGCTCTGGTTCGTTCTTCCCCCCTCTGGGAATGCAGAGAAATCACATCACAAATAAGGACGCTGTCAGCCATTTTGGTCCCTACTACTTAATTAAATTTGAATCCATCACCATAAATCTTTCCATATAGCTGAAAGAGGCTATATGGATGTCACTTTTAATGAGTAAACAGAATGTGCAGTACGTGAAGTATTTCAGTTTGTTTGACTCTTGGACATCTGGGGCAAGAAGTTTGCCTCATTATGACACTGGTTCACTTTATGAAACTTTCACAGTCACGTATTTTTCAGGTTTAGTCATTTTGCACGTAAGCTTAAGAAGGTGAAGAGTTGTTGCAAAGACGCAGACAGACGACTGAGTCACGCTGTTAAGTTCTGCAGGCTCCCTCTCTCCTCCTGGCTTAGTTTCTTCATTACTCCATCCCTCTTTCCAGTCACTCTCCTAGTTATGTCATTTTCCTCAGTCTTCCTTTGTCTGTCTGTATCTGGGGAGTACACAATCAGGACTGTATTCTTTGGGATTTAAAATGAAAGGCTAACCTGCACTGACACCATTTTCAAGAGAATTTCCAAAAAGTTCTAGATGTCTGTTTAAAAGAACAGGCTCATCTTTCGTGTTCAATTTCTGCAAATGTGCCTCTACAGTATATGTATGTGTGTGTGTGTGTGTGTGTGTGTGTGTGTGTGTGTGTGTGTGTGTGTGTGTGTGTGTGAGACTCGCCTTCCTTATGGGGACAAAACACTCCATAACGTACATAATTAAACTTTAGGGTGTAGACTGGGGTTATGGTTAGGGTAAGTCTCCAGGAAATAAATTTCTATGTAATGTCCCCAAAAAGATGAAAACCTAACACGTGCCTCTACATGTGTGTGTGTGTGTGTGTGTGTGTGTGTGTGTGTGTGTGTGTGTGTGTGTGTATCCCTCCTCTACTTTTCCCTCCTAATCTATTTTCTTTTTTCTCTTGTGAGCCCAGTGCAAACCCCATAGACAGCTATTAAAATCACCACTTTTTTCTATATGGTGTCAACCTTTGAACTGGATCTTTGATGACTGACCACCCCCCACCCCCACCCCTGCACAAAATTTGGTGATGGATGTAAATGAAAAAACAATAAAATCCTGTTTCATTCTTGCATACATCTGGCATAGCCTTTCCCAGATAAAAATAAACTCAGTTACCAGTTTACCAGTTTATCAGCAGTCCACTATAACAGCTGACTGCATTGATTTAAGCTAGGAGTATCTTATCTAGTAGAAACTGTGTGTATGTTTGTCCACCGCCGGTCATTAGTGATCCTGCTGAGGACAGTTGGGCCTGGCGCTGTCCTTTCAGCACCAAAGCTCTGCTCAGCTGCTGCTAAAACATTGTTAGAAAACTCACCCATTAATAAAACTACTGAACAAGCAATACCAGGGGATGGCCTTTTGAATTTGTAAAAAAAAAAAAAGAGGAAGAAGAAAAAAAAAAGTGTGTGATTATTTACCCACCACTGACAAGCTGCTTCTGGGAAACAGCCATAGCCACAGCCCCCTTTGTCATTTATTCATTCATTCATTCAGCCTGCCAGCCTGCCATGTAGACACAGACAGCCAGACAAGTTTCCTCACTGACGAAACTCACATTACATTAGTCTTCTCTGACAGCTCTTCTCTTGTCTCCTCTCGTTTCTTTTATCAGTCTCGCTGTCTGTTTGCATGAGCTTTCAGTGCAGAAAAAAACCATAACTCAACCCCTTCCAGCACCACAGACTGTATAAAACATGGACACTGCATCTCTGTGATGTCACCCCAAACAGACAAAGAGGTGGAGCGTGGGTGGAGTTGAGGTGGGAGGAAGGAAGCCTGGTTGCTGAAACCCAGGGGCTAGCTGTCACTCAAAGCAGTCACGCAGATACTTGTGCATAACTTTAATATGATTTAAATGAGTGAGTTACATAAGATTCACCCTGAGTAAAGCTGTCATGAAGAGGGAAACTGGAGACCTAAATCATCTTTTGTACCAGGCCATAAACATGTTTATTTCTGCTGTAAAGGTGAACATTTTAATATGGGGGTTCACGTGGGGGGGCAGGGGGTGGGGGTCGCTTTGGAGCCAGCCTCAAGTGGCCATTCATGGAACTTCAGTTTTTGGCACTTCCCTGTTGGCTTCATTTTTCAGCCCAGGACTCACAATTTCGTCCAAAATTCAGAATCTGTTATGAGAGTTAAACGCTGGGTACAATGAGGTTAGATGGGTTCATCCTCCATCACATCCCTGCTTGCTCCCCTGCTCCCTGCTCACTTGACCATATGCTGCACATCCTTTTTCATGCACAACCAATTTACCCCACATCCCTGAGAGTGGAGTCATGCCCTGCTCGAACGTATTCTCGTGTACAGGGCTGCAACTCAAAGCCATTTATCATGTGGTTGCACCCCCACCAGGTCTACAACCCCTGCAGAATAGGCTATGAGAGGAGAGGAGAGGAGAGGAGAGGAGAGGAGAGGAGAGGAGAGGAGAGGAGAGGAGAGGAGAGGAGAGGAGAGGAGAGGAGAGGAGAGGAGAGGAGGGTGTACAAAGGAAGGAAAGACCGAGATGTACTTACATGTACCATGTGTGCTTCTGGATCTGTTCTAACTGTAAAAGACATGACAGAAGAAAAGGCAGGTCAGTACAGAAGCAACGTGATGCATTTGATTTTTAATCAGTTTCTCATCTTTTTGGCGCTGAGAAAATAATCGCTGAGGGAAAAGATGAATGAAAAGAACAATCTTCTGCCAAGCGTTTGGTGCAGTATGAGTTGAGGTTACTGCCTTTATGGAAACACAATAGGACAATACAGCCAGATTGAAAAGTGGGAGTAAATAATGAGGCCTTCAAATATTAATACAGCCAATGGGAAAAACTTATTGAGAAAAAGAGTGCGACAGAGAGAGGTGCAGCAGGACTATAAGAGACAGGCGATGCCAGAGTTATAAACAGGGAGGATTATCTCCCCCACACACACTGCTGACCCTGCCAAGCCCTCTAGTCTAAAGGGAATCTCCCATTCTCATTCTCTTCCCATCTCTCTTGCTCACACAAACACACACCCGCTCTGTCAATGCTACTCTTGTCATCACACTTTTTATGTGGCCACATTGTGGTCGCCCATGCTGTCAACATGATCTTTTGCCAAGGAAATAAAAGCAGAAAGAGACACAAACATTGAGCAAAAGGGCAACAAAAGAAGATGTCTGATTGAATGACTTCACAGTGTTTCAACTGCCCACAGAGGAAAACAGCATCAGTGTCACTGCTGGGACTTTTTAATTTGCTCCTGCTGTTGTTGTGGAACCACAGGAGATACACATAGCAGCTCTAATTATTATCACTTATTCAGAGCTATAGTTCTTGTCTATGTGCCTACATCACTGTCTCAATGTTCCCACATTCCTGGAGGATTTACCTCTGCGCTTGAGCAATGATGAGTGCTTTCTTGTGACACTAGTTCAATCACAGAGCTGGCCAGACTGCGGATACTGACTACAGGTGAGTCTTGTCTGCTTCCACAGAGGTCATGGTATTGACAGAGACACCCTGCCTGTCAGATAGAGGCCAGTGGGTGACCTACTCCTCTCCCACTTTTATTGAAGGCCCGGAGGCAAGAGACTGATATCGCACGCAGGATTGAAAGTGATGTGGTTTGAAATGCAGTATCACATCAATCAGTCTCTAAATGTGACTACCAATTCAGGCTGCTTTCACTCAGGGAGAGGGGAATGCCGCTGCAATGCTGGTTTGGCTCTGTGCAGGTATGAGCGTGCGTTCAGGTTTGGTTTTATCTGGGTGCTGCATAAATTAATGTCTGTGCAACTTGTATTCATATAAATGTGTGTAATGGGAATGAATGTCTCAAACAGATGGCTGTTTATTAGGGCAGGGAGGGACATCAGGGTGGGTGGAGGAATGGGGACGTATGCTGCCCTATAAAGCCAAAATACGAACAAATCAAGAATAAAAATCAAGAATGTGACTTTTTGACAGCTGTTTTACCATATAAACCATAGAAATGTGCAATATGGGGAAAAACAGCTTAAAGAACTAGAACTCAGAGGTAAAAACCAAACTGCAATGACTGCGTTGCCTCTAATTAAGGCTACCTGTTGAGACTGCCGTAGCTAAAGCTCCTGTTTTCTGCAATTGAATAAATTATTTGGATGTGCCACGATCTTAGGAATTCAGTTGTTTATATCTAATCGCAGAGAGAAAACCCTAGCGTTGTTGTAAGGTAATATTTAGCAGGACTAGCTTAGCAGAATAGCAGGAAGTGCTGTCTGTGCAGCCTGACTCTGGCAGAATACACATGATTAAGTAGAGCGTAATTTCTCAATGAAGTCAGTTTAATTTCATATTTATCGAGATGAACACACACACTTCCTTTATTTTCTGTCCCGCAACCTTAATTCTTTTTCTACGCTGCCATCATGAATGCATCATTTGTCTGTGATGAACTGCTCTTTAATATAATAAACTAGCCAATCCTCTTCATTAGCCAGGGAAAACGAGGAGGCCGTTCTTTCCAAGCTGTCTGTGTTCATTTGAACAGTGAAGAAGAGATGACTGTGTTGAGGAGGCTGGCCCACTCACCTCCAGGGCCCCTACTACACAGATGGGAAATGAAGAGGAAGAAAGGTTTTTATTGGTCTAAGCCCCTTAAGCCCAGGTACGTGCCCTCCCACTCTGTCTCCGCGGGGCCTTTGCTCTGTGTGTGTAGTTGTGTGCGAGTACAAGCAAAACCTAATTAACAGAAGGTGAAAATAGCCCTGAAACACAGCAAGTAGTTGTGGTCTGATTACTCTATCAATCTGATTCAACAACCTACTGTCAACATTATTATGAAAAATAATCCCCAGCAAAAGAATACCATGTTCCCTCATGATGTCATCCCCACCCTTGGGTGCACGTGTCTCATCTCTGACTGGGCCGACACCACTGAACTCCAAGAATGTTCAATCTAACAGGGCTGTTTGACATTCTGTGAGGTTACAACACACCCCCAGAGCTCTGTTTGGAGCCCTCATGCACGGGAGGAGGGCGGAGAGGTAGCATATTCTCTCCCAGCAGCCCGGCCTGTGTGTAACCCTTTGTTGAGGACAGCTGGAGGCTGCCGGACATATCTAGGGGATCTCAGGGTGACCTGTCCTTGTCGTGCAGAGAGAACAGAAAAATAAAGCATATAGTGTACATACAGCATACCAAAGAGGTGGGGGTCTTTCAAGTTCATGTTTTAACACGGCTGCTCATCTGACAGGCTGTACCTTCACTTTGTCAAGTCTCTTGCAAATGAGCATCTCTTTCTTTATAGCTCTCTGGTCTTTGTTTTTTTTTTGACTGGCGGTGTTTTTTTTTTTTTTGCTCGTTAAAGCCTTTCTGGCACTGTGAAGATAGCTAAGGCATGGAGAAATGGAGCATCAGCATCCACTTAAGGGTGGTGTCACCGCTGTTGCTTACAGGCAAGTGCATGAAAACAGTTTTGTTTGCTGCATTGATTTACAAAATACCCGAAGAAGCTGGAAAAAGTGCGTACGTACAGAATGTGCGTGTGGTTTTATTTGGTGTGTGTGCAAAAAAACAGTGACTTGTGAGCACGTCTGTGTCGCCTGAAAGTGAAATGCAGGGCAAGAACAAAGGGCAGCACCATCTCTCTGTCAAGTATGTACTTTTAGAGAAGCTTTATTTACATTTCCCTTTGTCCATCTCGACCTCTCTCTCATCCTGACTCTCTGCCCTTCACATTCATTTCTCTGTTCTCGTGCCCTCCTCTAGCCACCTCGCCAAGGTGATCAGCTGCTGTGCAGAAAGGGACTGGCATTGCGATGAGTACACTGAGGAGTGCAGAGGGAGAGTACACAAACAGCAGTCCTCTCCTGAATTCGCATCCTGTACTTGAGGAAGAACTCAAACAGAATTGGGGATGAGGCGAGACAAACACATTCGGAACACAAGGGAGGAAAGAAGAAACAAAGACAAAGACAACGGTTGGCTTGGCAGCATCGCCTTGATATTAGCCACTTTAGTTTGAACGTGCATCTCTGCCATCTTGCCCTTTCCTTGGAGCATTACAAGCTTTCCCAGCTTGCTGTGAATCTGCAAGACGATGTTTTTCGTCTCTTAACAAAGACCTGATGCGTCTGGGTTTTTACTTCCTATGGATGTTTTCTCAAATAACATCTATAAATGTGTTTTGCTGCTTCTACAACATCATTACTAACACTTCTAGTCACGGATTACGACTATGAAATATTAAATTCAGATATAACTCACATCTTACGGAGTCACTGAGAATGTATGAAATGTGCAAAACGAGGTGAAAAGAGTACTTTGTACCTTCATGTAGCACAGAAACAAATCATGCATAGTGCTGAAGAAGAACAACATGCACTGCAGAGGTTTATGATACTTACATATTTGTGTGCTAACGTGAGTGAAGGCACTCTATACATACCCTTAGAGATGTATGTAATAATTACACCCACATGTCACATAAGGGTGTAATACTCCTTGTCAAACCATGGACATTAATATATAGTTACATCCCTTTACTGTTGTAGCATTCTTCACTCTTTTGAGGCTTCCTGCAAGACTTTGGATCATGGCTGCAGGGTTTTGCTTCTAGTCTTCAACACCAAACTTGATAAAAGTATCATTGTTATTAGTCTTCCCCAGAAGTTGAAAGCTATTGTCTAAAATATCAATGAATGTTGCAGCATGAAGAGTTCCCTCAATTAGAACTAAGGGGCTAGGCTCAAGACCAAGAGCACACAGAAGTATATGAACATAGTCATAATGAACTTACCGTTAGTCTTTTGGAGGCATCCACTTCAATCATGCCACGGAGAAGGTTCTGACAGTCTGGAGGGATGAAGTGTGGCATGTGAAACACTCCCAGCTTCACCTTCTCTAGCAGGTTCCTCAGGTTGTCGTCATCAAACGGCAGGGCGCCCTGGAGAGAAGAAGGAAAGAAGGAGAAAGTGAGAAGAAGAGGGGAAAAGTGGTGAAGATGCAGATGCAGGAATGAAAAGCAAGCAGAAAAGAAAGCTTGCACTCTTAATGGCAGCATTAGAACAGAAAATAAACCTTCGCCCGATGGAGGGCGGACAATATGAATGACTAACGAGGCTCACCAGAAGATACAAGAGCACATTTTGAGTGTTAATCCTGCACCACTTAAACAATAGGCTCACTTTCTCAACTTGTTCAACTCTCCAATTAGAGCATTCTGCCCTCAGCCACGATGCAAAATAAATAATAAACAGCGGTAAGCTGAAAACGGGGCTTTTCTAATAATTACCCAGCTTTCTCATTTACCTCGTTCATTTAGCATTCTCGCATCAGAGTCATTTATCAGAGCGAGCTGACACCTCACAGATGTGGCTGTTTGATGAATGACAACCTCCACCAGAAGACAAGATGGAGGGGGAGAGAAAGAGGAAAAGGCTGAGAGAGACAGAAAGAAAGGCTGAGAAATTAAGAGAAGTAGACAAAAAAAAAAAAAAGAAGGGAGGCTTGTGTAACAGATGATCTGAGCGCAGCCTAACTGCTGGGGAGTATGCGCGTCTCCCACAATCAGACAAATGGCTATCTCGCAGCCAGACAGCAGGAAGAAACAGGAAAGAGACAGTATTCATCTGCAGTCAAACTGCAACGGGGAGAAACTTTTGTTTTAGAGCGAGAGAAGTGCCGTCACGATGGAGACAGCAGTAAACAACATCAGGTTTACGCAACACAAGAGTAAAAGGGATACTGTCCTTAACACAAGTGCACACACAAACACAGGCATGAGACAGAAAGGCACGGAGTGAGGGAGAAATAGGCGAAAACAAAGATAAATAAACAGGGCCTGTGGCCAAAAGCCGCCCTGTCAGCGTTGGTATTTATTTTAGGCTCTCTTCTTTCAGTTTGGCTGGATGAATTATTCATGGAGCAGGAGTGTGTAGGAACTACAGTACAGCTGTTGATGAAACAAAGCTTCAGGGCTGCACGGCTGGGGAACCACAGACATAATGTAGCTGGAGAATAGACCTGATTATGGATACAGCGTTGTGAGTGGATACAGGATAATGAATAAAAAGATGCTTCTATTCTCTGATCTGCTATTACGCAAGAGCATCAGCTTCAGGAGGTTTCTGCAACATTTTTCTGGTAGGACCTTCTAAATGTCAGGATTTTCTCAGGTTTCAAGTCCCTGCAACCTGAGTTTATGTGTGAGCCTCTGTGGCGGCTTCAAGATGTTCTCATTCCACTAAGGTCAACCTCGAGTGCAAAGCGGCGAAGGTCCTGTGACAAGGTGCACTTGCTTTCTACTTTTGATCCATTACAGCTGGTACAAAGGCAAGACATGCAGGAAGGCAACACTCTTTGGTTAAACTGCATGATACCATACTTCTCTGGGGAATTTTAAACTGTATGTCAGTCCACTCACGATCAGTTAGCAAAGAGCAAGCTGACACTCACCACCAACAGGGCAAAAAGAATGACCCCACAGCTCCAGACGTCTGCTTTCCTCCCGTCATACTTCTCTCCCTAAGGACAAGAGAGTGTTTGTTAGCGGGTTAGCGCAGAGTGTTGGAGCCGGTTAAAATAAGACTGTGAAAAAGAAGCTAGTGGAGCCGGAACAATGCTACGAAGCAGTGAAAAATGACTTACCCTGATGACCTCTGGACAGGCGTAGTGTGGAGATCTGTTGGGAAAACAAAAAAACAGTGAATGAACTGAAGTTACACAGACAGGTTATTTAAGCCTTTTTCCATTTGTGCCCTTGAAGTCTGAGTTCTACAGTCATGACACAACTAATATTAAAAAGGCACACAACTGTATGAAAATGTAAAAGGAACGATTTTGGCAGACAGTAAATGTCTCCCGTGAGCATAGATCAAGATGTGCTTTCGGGAGTTTAGACATCCTGAGGGTGTTTGGATGTCCTCCTGCTTGCTCACTCAAGGGCATCCTCTCACAGCAGACAGTGAGCAGACCCACTAATCTTTACAGCACCTGGATGGGCTGACAGTAAACCCAATGACTAGATTGACACATCAATATCGAATGAAGATTTATGGAGCTACCTCGCGACGGCTGCTCCATAAGCCGGTGGCTATGGATGAGGGGAGCGGCTGTGGAGTGACTTGTTATTTTTTACATTACACACACTTTTGCATCACTTTGACAATACCAGATTGCTGAATTCAGCCGCGAAAAGAAAGGGGTAATAATAAGTGCTTTACATCATTGTAAAATCACACCATTTCATTAAATGTTGTTTGTTTGATTCTCTGATTTTGGGCAGCTCTTTTTGACATGTCTGCATGTGACTGTGAAAGCAAATCTGGCACCTGTCTCCTCAAAGCTCTCAGCCTGCTGATGTGTCCTCCACCTCCTTCTCCTGCTCATTCTTATCTGAAACCGGGACATTTGGCTCTAACGAGAGACTAGCTGAAGACTAAACATGGCGCCTATTAGCTCGGCTGTTGTCTTGTGTACTCATGAATACCAGCCCTGATGGCGCGGCTTCCTCTGGCTGTCAGAATACCGGCCGATAACAAACACTGCCACCATGTCAACGGAGAAGTTCAAACACGAGCCTATGCAAATACGGCCTTCCTGATTGCAAGTGTCATAGTGCATTATGCAGATGAGCAGGGAATAAAAATAAAAAACAAGCCTTAGATTTGCACTAGTTATGCCTCTCCAGTGCCACAACACATGAGCCACATCTGGAACTGGTGTGAACATAAACTAATTATTTGCAGAGGCTTTAGGTGGCAAACACAGGGTGAAGGTAAAGACTGGAACACAAGCGTCTCAGCTTGCTGCCTGAGCTGAATACTAATTTGTCGATCTCATCTCTCTACTCTTACACATCATTATATGGGTTATTTCTTCTGTATGTCCATATTTGTCAGCCTCGAGACTTTTCCATGCTAAAACAACCTTTGCTAGACCCCACCCTCCTTAGTTAGTGTTGCTACGCCTGTCAAGCTTCCGTTCTCCACCGCACATACAGAGTTTACAGTGATAACTGTGGCAGAGTTTTGCAGTAATTTTTGAATTTCGAGCTGACAACTGTGGATTTTGACACCTAAAACGACGACCCCTCTTTCCTGTTGTGTCTCACCTGCATTTAACGGCCTAATGTAATCAGAGGTGTAAATAAAGTTCATTCAAATGCAGCTGAGCTCATTGAAACACATTGAAATTCTGGCCACATGTAAAAGCACAGACATCATCAAATTTATATTATGATAAAAAAAAAATCTCTTGCTGCTCACAGCAGAAGTTCAGATTACAGACAGGGACACTCAAGATAAATAGAAAGCCGTAAGAGCCACTTCCCTCAGACCAGTGAAAGAGTGACAAATGCAGCCCTTTGAAGAACAGTTGTGTGTGGGTTGACATAACATTAGTCTTTTCTTGACATTTGCTGAAGCTCATTTATTCTCTCAACCTAACCCCACTAACATCACATAAATAAAATTACACAGAACAGATTTTTTTCCTGAAGGCAACAAATAGCAGTATAGCAGGACAAAAAAAAAAAAAAAATGCTGCCCGACAGAATACAGAGAGCCCCTCCAGACATGTTTTAAGATGTTGTTAAACTCCTAAAAATGATGTCTTAAATTTTCATAATCTATGAATATGTAATTATTTTTCACTTCCAACACTTAATTGCTGCACACTAGATGTCTCCGACTTTACTGTAAAGTCAATTCTTAGTGTTTGTGCACTGGAGTTTCCACAGGTGAAGCTGAACATTGGACCAGGATCGGCTTCCAAACTAGCTGTGACATCACAAATGATGCTCATAAACCCGCCTCTTGAAAGCGGATTTTCACTGGGCACAGAGAAAGTTTCCACTTTCAGAAGATGAACGTGAAAACATCTGTCTAGATCTGCACGTACATCATTCTGCACAGTGAAGCTGAAACAATCAAAAGTAGGAACGAGAAGAAAAATACATTTCTGAGAGGCAGGGGACTTCAAGAGCCCAAGATTGTACTCAACCAGACTGCTGAAGTGGGGAAACAAAAATGATAAACATCCAATAAAAAGCTGTACACTGAAGGGCTTATCAGTGTCAGACTGTTTGCACGGAGATGTCTGGAACACAAGTTCAAAAGAGTATTTATACGTTTACCACAAGATTACCATGTACCATGTAAACAGTACATTGCACACAGTTTGTAAGGACAGAATCATGAGCTCTAGAGATATGAGTTCCTATGGAGCAGTGAACGACTCAGCTGTAGGGGCTGGCAATATTGAAGAGACTCTGAGACACGCAGCTCATCATTATGAAAATTCATCTTTTTGAACCAAATTTGTGCGGTTCCTCACCGCATACAAGATAATTTCCTTTCATCAATCAAAGCAAGAGGACTAAACAAACAGCAAGCAGTAATGAACTTGCAGCTGGGCTTATGCAGAGAGAGAGAGAGGGTGAGAGAGCGAGAGAGAGAGAGAGAGAGAGAGAGAGAGAGAGAGAGAGAGAGAGAGAGAGAGAGGGAGAGAGAGAGAGAGAGAGAGAGAGAGAGAGAGAGAGGGAGAGAGAGAGGGAGAGAGAGAGAGAGAGAGAGGGAGAGAGAGAGAGAGAGGGAAGAGAGAGAGAGAGAGAGAGAGGGAGAGAGAGGGAGAGAGAGAGGTTGTATGCGCCGTCCTGGATCCATATTTGTATGTGCCTCTGCTCATCTATACGTCCGTATGTCTGAATGTATTTATGCATGTGCTGCGAGGCCCCCCCATTCTACCTGGTGGTAAGTCTCATCTTCACTCGGCTCCATTACCCGTGGCAAATGGAATACATTTGTGTCAGACTGCTGCATGGTGAGAGGGGGCCAGATAAATGCGTTTAATTAAAAACTGTCATATCTACACTTAGAGATGGGACAGTCAGAAGAGCATGACTAATCAATAACCACACATAGAGCGTATGGCACATTTACACATATTAGGCCACGCCATAGACACACACAAACACAAGTGATGTGCACGCATTCCTGTGAGACACACATGCACAAACAAGAGCAGGATATGGCGATGGAGCCGGGAGTGGAACGAAAACAGAACGCTGCGTGTGGGAGTGTGGGAGTTTGTGCTATGTGTGCCTGCATCTGTGTAAGACAGCTCTGTGCTCCCACCTGCAACAAGTACCTCTCACACTTCGTAAGTGTATGTCGGGGACTAAACAGATGCACCGCACCTGCATCGAATAGCAGAGTGGAAGCAGAGCGTAATCAAATATAGATATGGTTGGTCTGCAGGATGCTGCAAAAAGCTGAGTAAGTGCTGTCGCATTCTGTGGCCTTTCTAGGAAAAGGAAACACTTCAGCGTGGTCATCGCGGAAGCAGAATGACTCAATCATGCACATTTTACTTGCAGATAGCAACGCGCACTGCTCTCAGTTGGCCTGATCTCTACCGATGAGTCATAACAGCTTAGGCACTGTGGTGCTGCTGGAAGAATTATGCAACAGTTTCAGCTACATGCTTGTGTATGTGCACGCACATTTAAGCATGTGCGTGCATGTGTATTACAGAGCGCGAGTCAGGGGAAGAGAGAGACAGACAGAGAAACAACCAAACAAGCAGAGGACAAAGGGTCCTGCAGGTCAGGGATGAACTAAGCCTTGCTGTGTGCGCATGTGTGTTTGCTGAATTGCGTGTATGCAAGTGTGTGTAATTTCAGTTGCGGCTGATTTGGAGGTATAATCTGGACAGAATCAGGTCTGAGCTGGGGACAGATGTCACTGGGCCTTCTCTATCTCCCAGCCCTGCGTGCAGTGTCATGCTTAACCACAGAGCAAAGAGCCTCCCAAGACATCCACATCACCAAGAATCTGCAAAAACAACAACAGACCCCCTGGTTTATGTCTAATGGGATTTTTGATGGATGGATGTCCTCAATCTACAAATCCATTTGTGCCTATTAAAGCATAATCTCCATAGGAGGCCATATAAATCACAACATCTACTATGATGTACTTTTGTTTTCACTTGTTAACTGACAACTGATTGTCATATCAATGGTGGGAAAATAAAACAAAAAATCAATAACTAAAACCAATGAATTGATTGAAAAATTGATTTTCTTCAAGTGTACCGATTATGTTTGGCTCTGCTTACATGTTGACATCTCATTTCCAAAAGTGGAAAGAATGCAGGACAACTGTCTGTGCAGCAGTGAAATCTCTCTGTTAATCCATGCTGTCACTGCCTTCATGAACCCAGTGCCTCAAAGTAAACCATCATCAGCTGTGCTGCCTCTTTTATTGACTAATGTGACCATGCGCTCTATTCACTGCACTTCAGGGTTAAATAAAAACACTCCCACAATATTGGACGACCATCCTCGAAAGACTTTGAAAGTGACTTTTCCTGTAAGTGAATTCATTGCGGTCGTTGTGGGATTGATGGGCCTGGCGTAGTCGTGACTGCCACATCATAAAACCCAGTGTCAGATATGAGGAGACGGAGAGCAGTAACGTGTGGCCATGGCCCTGGCCCTGCTCACAGCCAGATAGCGCACTTGGTGAGCGACACCTCAAGAGATCAAATGCACGATAACAGAGGCTTTGGGAACATGTCACCTAGCAGAGGGCCTGAGCTCCACTAATCATTATCTACGTATTGCTTCTCCAGCCTCTGTTTCCCTCTGCTGCATACTGGCAACTCCATGTGCCCTCCCGCTATGACCCGTTCTTACCTTCATTACCTTCCTACCTTAGATATTCTTCGGACACTGTGTTAAAGAGCATGCACCGCAATGTTTGCTGTATTACTTACCCACAGCTGGTTTCCAGCAGACTGTCTCCAACCTGAAGGGAGGCCATGCCGAAGTCTGCTATCCTGATGTTGTTCTTTTCATCTAGCAGCAGGTTCTCAGGCTTCAGATCCCTGTGGCTGAACGACAGTGAGATGAAAACATAAAACAGTTAACAGTGTAACAGTTAATGAAACATGAAAATCATGCAAATTTGTGAAATTGGAGAGAAACAAAGTGTGCAAAGTCCATTAAACACCTGTGGATCAAGCTTCAGTCCACACCCATGCAACTGAGAACAACACAGTATATAGACGTGTTGGAGCGCGCCCTCCTCCTCTCCTCAATGTTCTTTCTCTTTGATCGGTCCATGCTGGAATTAAGGGGCTCCCACCTCAGTGCTAGGCTGGTACAAGGTGTGATGGCCCCCCGCTGTGCCCTTTCCTCCTTCTCTTTCCATCCATCTTTTAACCCTCATCCCCTTCCTCTCATCTCCCAGACAGCCACCAGCAAACTGGCTGTGCAAAGGGCGTCAAGGGGAGCCAGCCGCAGAAGAGGTGTTCATTAGCTGCCATTCATTACCACTAAACGCAGCGAGGGGGATCATATCCAGCGGACATCTCTCCCTCCTTAAAAGGGACAATGAGATATTTCTCAGATCGCATATGCTGTTGCTGTGTCGGAGATAAAAATCTCTTTAATGTCTCAGAGTGCAGGGTTACATTACATCATACTGGGAGGTTCTTGCAATGGCTGAGGGAAGCGCCACAGATATCACCCACGTGTGAGCACACACTGATGCCTCATCTCTGTCCAGCTTTCTTTTCTGCGTTCTTCCTTGCTTACCTCCCTCAAAGTTTTTTGTAATCAGGCGGAGACTTATGGAGCCACAGAGCTGTCAGGATGTCATGAACTTGACTTTCATCTTGTCTTTAAACTAATGATAGAAAGGGGAGAAGAACAATAGCTGGATGCGTCTGCCTTTGAAGAGTGCCTCATCACAATGGACGTTTAACCTTAGATGACATCAGCTGCTGCACAACTCGTTTCCAGTCCTGAGGGATTAGCTGTCAGCTGGTTTGTTATCACGCTGGCAGTCTCTGTGATCCTTGCTATAATTGAAATAAAACACAGATAGCATCTAAAACAGTTCTCCCCAGGCTAAAACCTTTGTCAATTCTCACAACCATCATTTGGTGTTGATGTCAGTAGTCCGAGGGTTAGTCTTTTAACTAATACTGTCAAAGCACACACGGAAGGAACAAACATTTACCCAACTGCTCAGGGGCCACCAGTGAGACACTGTGGTTATACTGGGCATCACTGAGGAGTGTGTTTATATATACAAAGTCTCCCTCTGTTCCACCAGGTCAATACTGCAGAGGAAGTGTTCTTCATCAGCATGCCTGATTTAATAATGCTTTAACAAATAATGTTTCTCCCGGCAACAAAGTGTTTTAGACAGCTGAAAGTTACAAATCATTTATGACTGGAGTTTAAACATGACAGGAGGTCAAACTGTGGCTTTGTAGCTACAGGGAGCAGAACACGGGGCCTGAAGGACATTAAATAATTTGGTGCGACATCAGTGACCAAAGCAGCAGCAATGACAGCGTGACTGTGGCTGCAGTTTTTAAAACAGTGTTCAAACATTGTTACTATTGGCATCATGGGGGACATGATGATCCTGTCATTCTTAAATATCTAAGTGCTCCTGAACTGTCAGCCTCAAATGCACAAAAAAAACCAAAAAAAAACCCAAAACACTAAATCATTACCTCAAAGACCCATAAACATTGCATAAACACTGTGTAATGACAGGCCTATCACATGTAAAACACAAAGAGCCAAAGCACTAAGAGGCCGATCCATGAAAGAAAGAGGCAATGGCGTATTTATCCACGGACAACATCAAGGGGACAAATTGCATCTTGGATGCTTTATTGGTTGTCAGGACCCGGGTATCCATAATAGGACATTAAACTGCCTCCCTGACACATTAGGCGGCACTTTGCTACTGTAATCTTGCTCGCACAGCAGGCCTTGCAGCAGGGACATCTCTGCGTTGCACTCATATGTCATACAGGAGGAGATGGCTGCAATGAGCTTGTGTGTAACTGTAGTTCTTCTTTGCAGAAATGTGGAAGCAGTGCACCACTAGCCTTCGAGGAATGTCTTTTTACAAAAGACTTGAAATACCATGAGTGCGCGTTATTTTTGCAAAGGTGTTTTGTGCAGGAAATGATAGGAATACGAATGTTAGTCTGTGATGGCCTCACAGTCCAACATGCACTCAGATCTTACTATGTCATTTACATGGCATGCGTGTGTGTCTTCATGCTGTCTGAGCAAGGTTTATACCTCAGTGGGGATGTTAGACATGATTCTTGCAATCTAGCACCAAGCTCTTAATTGCCTGTGATCATTTACATGTACCATGCTGATATGTTTTACAGAGGTTGTAATGGGTTTGTCCTCTTGGGGCTGACATCCCTAAAATATCCCAGACATGTTTATGGTGATGAGCAGTTTTATAACTAAATTCTCCAAGGTGGTCCAAGAAAAATATACTCCCACATCTGACGTACACTCTGTTTAATGTCGCCTCTCGTTATCGCAAGATATGCGACACTAATTAGCTAAACCAGAACACTTGAAACAAACACTAACGGCTCATGCGTGTCTTTTTGACACATTAACATGCCTGGTAAATGGCACACCTGTTTTTGCATTTTTATGAAGTATCCTGGTGCCATTATTGTTTGCTGGAGTGGGATTTTAAAGCATCGTTGGGAGCTGAAATGTACCCATTTAGCCTCTAGCGCACCTCTGTGTCATCCTCCTCTTTCTAGCTTTCCTTTTTTCTCTGAAACTTTTTTAGGCCTCTGTTGACCCAATTAGAGAGAGACCAAGCACACTCACTAAAAATGCTTTAGGCTAATATTCTATCGCATTAGCAAAAGAGGACATTCTGACTGCTGACTTAGATGTGCTAGGCACAATCGTTCATTAGCCAATGGGGTTAATTGAGTATTAAGAGCAATGAGGGATGAGAAAGATAAAGTTGTCTTTTTTTGCCCCTTTTTTGCTGTCTAATGGAATTGGGCCGTTTTTGCATTTTCGCTTAAAGCAAGCGTTTGGTGAATGTGTGGAGAATTCTGCTGCTATATTATTCTGTAGTTTATGTCTTTTTCTTCTTCAAAGCAGCCAAGTTAAAAATCCGCTGTACCACATTTGGAAGACCATTTGTTCAAGGTACAGATGAAAAAGCAAGGCCAGGTGCAAGCAGCGGTGGCAGAAGCACTCTATATGTAGCTTATCAGTAAGAAGAGTAAAAGTAAAGTCATGCTTTCATTTTCAAGTAAAGGTATGAAAGTATTAGCATCAAACTTTGCTTTAAACTTTAAGTGCTGATCATGCAGGTGACCCATTTCAGGGTCATATATCAGTGCCTTCTAATTATGCATTAATGAGTACAGTGCGCGTGCCTCACAGCAAGAAGGTCGCCAGTTCGATTCCCGGGTCGGGCCTTTCTGTGTGAAGTTTGCATGTTCTTCCGTGCATGCGTAGGTTCTCTCAGGGTACTCCGGCTTCCTCCCACAGACCAAAAACATGCTCATTAGGTTAATTGGTGACTCTAAATTGTCCTTAGGTGTGAGTGTGAGCGTGAATGGTTGCCTGTCTTATGTGTTGCCCTGCGATCGACTGGCGACCGGTCCAGGGTGTACCCCGCCTCTCAGCTGGGATAGCCTCACAATGTTACAAAATATATCACATAATGCAACAGAAAAACAAGCAAAGGTCACTAAACAAGTGTGAACTACCATAATCCCTTGGTGGTGCTCTGAATATTATCTGACTGCGTTACGTCAGTTGATAACAACACACAAGTCTTCAGCAGAGCCTTTGTTTCATCGTGAATTGCCTCTTATTGCCTCTTTACACTACTTCCCTATACATTTCAGTAGTCTCCTCTTATATCATTTACATTTAAACTGGATTAAAATTGTCAGGAAGGCACACAAGATTTGCCTCTCCAGTGATTGGTTATAAGAGCATTCCTTGTGCCATCTGCGGCATTTCTATCTATTCCTCTGGGGTTTTAAGCAACACTGGGATAGTAATGCATTGCTGCATGCCATGCAGTGACTACAAAGTGGGATTACAGTGATGGCTAGATCTTTAATAAACAAACTATTTGCTTTGTTGTGCCCAATCTGTGTGTGCAGCCCAGCATTTGCTCTTAATCCAGAGGAGTTTGACTGGGGAAGATAGGATGAGCAGCAGACCTTGGAGGCAAGAATAAACACACATGTTAAAAATCCATAGCAACTCCAGGCATCTAATACAGCCATGGTGGTGCATAATTTCTCTTAAAAGAGTCCACTGTGCAAGTTTAAAATTAGAATGATAAATGCTCTTCATTATTACCTGTCTGATTATCTTTTTCACCTTTATTCTCCACATAATCTTTATGATCTTAACAACCTGCCCTTTTATTCTCTTTGCTGCCACTTCTACTTACCTTTCATTTATCCTTTTCATAACTTCCCTCATTCAACAAGCCTCCCCACCTGCCTTACTACTCTTTCCCACTCCCCACAAGTCAAGCACCATAAACCAACCTTCTACTTTTGTTCTCTCTTTTCCTGCTCCAGTTTCCATACCAATTTTACCCATCCCAATTCCATTTCTCCAATCCACCGCCTCTCAACATTCCCTCCCCTCACCCAGTTACACCTCAGTGCTCTAACTGCCTCTGCAGACGGAAATATCAGAAATTTTTAAAAGATAAGGAGAGAGAGGAAGAAAAAAAAAAGATTTCCATTCTGTGTTGTTAGCGGCTATCAGCTGTAATGATGATAGGCTATAAGTACAGGCTTTCTGCAGGGTGGCAGACCAACTGTAATCGGTGAAACACTGCTAAGAACGTCAACAAACAAAGCCACAAACAGCCAAAAAAAGCAAGGGCAGCTATTTATAGAGGGGTGGACATAAAGAGGGTGGAGATTGAAAATAGGCTAACGTGACCGCATGCTGTAGAAACACTGCAATAGATGAGAAAAAGATGACAGGAAAAATGACACAGAAAGAGGGGTCAGGTTTCCAGAAAAAAAAAGAAAATAATTATTTGCATTTCTTCCACTAATTTCATGCTAATATTAGAAGTTGGGAGTATCGAGGTAAAGAGCTGATGATGCTAATTATTTCCCGGTCTGGTGCCAATAAACCACTGCAGAAGAACAGGGTGCAACAGGGTGCCATGATTAAAAGACGCCTCCTCATTGGTCCACACATATCTGGTGATGTACTCGTAAGGATGTGCATAATCACAATATTCATCACTGTGCAAACATACAATCACATACACCATGGTATAAAATCTGAGCAATTCTGCCTTCCCTAAAGGAGAGGTAAATGTTGCTCAAATAAAAAGACCTGTGGTTCGCTTTATTTCCCTCTGTGGAGCTATAAGCAAGTGATGGCAGAGACAGATGCATGTGGCTGTCTAAGCCCCTGAAAGAGAGGAATAAAGCAGTTAATGACAGAGGGAGTGTGGGAGACGCAGAGTGAGAGAAACAAAAAAGAGGTGGATACCCATGATGTGCATGATTACGCCACTGCGTGGGTTTAATGTGACTTCTGGACCAGGTGTTTGTTTGTGCACATGTAGGTGGCGGTAATAATGTGCACATCAGTGCCAGAGTAAGAGGATGTGCGATTGTGTGTGTGAGCATGTATGATGAAGCTCTGGGTGTTCTCATCCACAGAGCAATCTCTGCCTTGCATGGTGGGATTCTTACAGTCACTTTATGTGATAGATAGTCTTTATCTCTCACGCACACACAGTCAGTTTGTGTCAAACATACAGGCAAAAGGCTGTTAACTGGGTTACAATGGGAAAGACCAGAGTCGTTACTATACAAACAGATGAGGGGCGAGAAAGGGGAGTGTGCTGTGGTCAGGGTGAGATTGTGCTTCTTTTCTGTGGATGACGCACATGTAGATAGAGGAGATATCTGCATATGCAGCATATGACAAAGCGGTGTGATGGGAGTGGGTGGACAAAATGACTGTGGCGTGATACAGGGGTGTGTTTGGCATCAGCCCGGGATCACTTGACCTCCTGTCCTCGCTATAGTCTCACTGCAGCCTCAGAAACACTGAAAAAAAAAAAAATCAATGCAACATATCTTATTTGCTCACATGAGAAGAGGAACATTTCATCACAGGAAATCAGAGCTGGTTTCAGTGTAGGTGTAGATAAATGCCATTCAAATGACTCTCTTATTTTTCTTTCCTGTGTGTAAGCTTGACCTCTCAGCATCTGTTAATCTGGTTCAAATGCTGGGTAACAAGCACACAAGCAGCTCATCAAGGAAAATGCACTTTACTCCTCTCAATCAATCTGTGTCTCTGCTGGGTGTTTGCAGTTATGGCAGACTGCCACATCGACTTCTCTGGAGAGTGTGTACCGCGCAGCAGATGTGTACTTTGTTGAATGTCAAAACTGACAGGATGCAGCCGGAGCTGTTGGGATTCCATCTCAGGTAAATGTGGAAGTGAATCATCTGCAATATCATACGGCATCTTTGAAGCATCTACTCTGTTACTGTGACCTTGAGCAACAAACTGAATCCAGAGCAGCAGCAGGAGAGCTGACCCCGACCTTTGACATCCCTGCTGAGGGACTGAGAGACACATTTTCACAAGAATCAATAAAATCTCATTATGTGCGCTCTCGTCACTGTTCTAGTCTGTCTGAGGATCTCTGAGTCATGCAGTTGCAGATCTCACACTGGCAGACTTAACAAATGTCTAAACACAAGAAATATCTGAGTGAGGAGTAGAGTAACTTGACACCGGATCTGCATTAACATACAATCAAGATTTTCTCTCACTGCCTCAGCATTCATTATAAATATCTTTTACTGACGATTCCTTTCCCATGTCTGTTTTTATCCCACCCTCGCCTATCTTTGCCTCATCTCTCCCTCGTCAGCTCCCCCCGTGCTCTTCACTTTGTCCCTTTCTCTTCCTCCACAAAAAAAAAAGAGAGCACTGTCTAAATCAGAGCACGATCTGAATCAGGCGGAGGAAAACACTGAGTCACAAAACAGCCCTCTATGTTCTTTCATTCACATCCAGACTTTACATCCATCTGGCTCAAGAGAGATATTTGGGGATAGGACGTGGGCGGAGGGCGGAAGCATGAGGCGAAGAGAAGAAGCAAAAACGGGAGGTGTGCAGAAAAAGGCGGGTTGAGGAGAATGTGTTTACCCCCTCCCCCCCGCACGGTGAATCACAGAGAAAAGGGAGCACTTCTAATGGTCTGTGTAGGTCCCTGGCGCAGACAAGCAGAAATGGAAGAAATGATTGCAGAAATGCTTTTTTATTGAGGGGATGCTGGGATCTCATTAGTGGGAATGGAAGGGAGGTGAGAAAGGCTGCGTCTGTCTGTCTGTTTGGCCCTAATTGAGGTTGGGAGGGTGGCGAGCGGGCGCAGCAACACCAAATAATCCTCCTCATGATAAATTTACAAGGCATCATTTTCTAAGAGTGTTAGTGAGGGGATTTGAGGAGCTAAGACAGAGAGACAGCTGCGAAAGCGAAACAGGAAGGGAGAGATGAATCTGCGAGTGGATCCTACTATTAAAAAGCCGTGATAATCTATATATGTGCATGCACTTAATGTCAGTCCCAGATGCTTTCTCCTAATTGGCCTAATCTGTGCTCCTCGCAGTCAGTTATTTACACAGACAGATAAAAGACTTCTAACTTTCATTCCCTTAGGTAGGACAGTTTTGTTTTATTTCCAGTGGTTATCGTCTGTTATTCTTATTTCTCTCTGAGAATTCAAGATGGAATCCATCCACCACCTGTTTGATGGTTCAGACAATAAAATTAACTCAAGTGCATCATCCCGAGATGATCAGTAAAATGGAAAGTCATTCTGACACAAGGATGTAGTAGCTGGTACTGTGTACAACAGCTCCCACAATGGCTTAATTACTAAATAGCAGCAGCCAAAATGCAATTGCCTTTTCTATGAAGCAAACAGTACAAAAATACAAAGCATATCAAATGATGGAACGTCAACCCAGCCTAAACATTCCATGACAAATCAGTTTAATTCTCTCCTTTTAATTGCCTGCTCAATATTATGCAAATCTATCTGCCAGGCATCTAGCACTCGACACCAGGTTCTTATTATACCAGAACTGTTTTCACCCGCTTCCTCATCAGCAGGAAGCTATTCAGGGAAACTTTCAACGATAGGCCTACTGGACTGTGCACAGAGCAGCAGAATAGCCTCTCTCTCTCCAGACACAATAGCCTTGGCACAAAAGTTATGATGGAATCCCATAAATTATCATCACGAGTCGACTGGCTGGCTAGCGGGCGTCGTGTCACAGCCATGGCCGAGCCGGGGTTTTATGGTGATATCTTAATGTTTGGGCCCCTGCCTGTGAATATTCTAGCAGTGTGAGCAGCAAGGAGGCAAACTGGTAATATGCAGCATAATGACCATGTTTTAATTGTTAGTGGCTTCAAAATTCTTCTAAATAATGCAGCTGTAGTAAGGCCCTTGATCTGGTCTTTACTCTGCGCTTTCTCTGCCAGAAAAGCTTGTTGCAGATAATTTATAAATTTATACGCACTCTAAACAAACCAGTTTGGCTTGGTGTACATTAAGGAACAGCATATAACCGCTCCTCCAGCAGGTGAGTGATGAGACTGGGCAGAAATACAAGACCTGGAATTATTAGAGGAAATACTAATAACACAAAAACACTGTACTCCATTTCCTCTCAACATTACTTGTGAATGTTTTGGCACCAACTACCCCATCTCTCTTCTGTACAGTTACTGTTTGTCTCATTTCAAATGCTTTCTTATTTCTATGTACTCTACATCCTCTAGTTTTATTGACTACCTTGGTCCACTGTACTGCATGATCAGGCCATCCCTTGCACGTGGCACTAACTTTTCTCGTGACTGATTAGATCAATCCAGCTATATTTTCTGTTCCTATTCCACCTTTCATATTTTTACCCTTCTTTCTGTGAAGCCTCTGGAGATTCACTTGTGACCAAGGTAAAAATAAACACACTTGAACTCATTCTACTCTATGGTCCTCGTGCTCTGCCGTGCAGGTGCATGAGGACAAAATACAGAGCAAAGGCATGCTCTCTCTGGAGAGGAAAAAAGACCCCCACTCTCTGTTTTAGGATCATAAATGGATGCGTACACTGCACAAGTTACACCACACATGCATACAAACAAGAACCACACACAGAAGTGAGCGCTCTAAATCAGTCCCTGCTCACACGTTTGACTCCTGAAGTATATATGATTGCCTCTACTCTTTGAGCTGGTAAACAGTTAAATTACTCCCTGAAGCCATCCACAATGTTTCATATTCGTGACAACCTGGAAGCAAATTTCAAAAACTACACGGACTCAGCACTGAGTGTTGTAAAGCACATGTTCTGTGTACTAACAAAAACGTCATTCTGCTCAGCTGTAAAAGGCTTTTCCCACTCTGGAAAAGAAGCGGACCACCTGCATTTCAATTTGCCCCAAACCATCATTATAATAAACCATTTTCCCGTTTCACGAGAAGCAACTTAGTAGGTCTTTATGAGGAATATAGCTCATTCTCTACTGAGAGTCACTTATATTCACTGACTTCATGCGATCAGTGTCTGTGTTTTTGACTCTTTCTATTTGACGTGTCAGCCACGCTCAGACATTTAAGATGGGTGTTAAAAGGGAAACTAAGAAAGAGGAAAAACAAACACTTCCATAACAAGCAATATCGAGTTTTCTCAGATCTATAATCTCCATATTGAATCATTGGTTTGAAAACTAAGCAGCACTCCAAAGCCATGAATAAACTGATTGAAATTTAGATTGCGATTCACTTCAGGAAGAATCTGTGTCCTTTTTGAATTCACTATTTGGGAATTCATTATTTGTTCAATGTTGTATGAAAACCAAATTGATTTTGTTACACTTCCTGGGTATGGCTGTTTATTGGTTGTTTTGTCTTTTTAAATGTATGTGATGGTTTTATGTAGATAGTAAATGTGGCTTTTATGGCTTTAACCTCAAGTACCTCCAGTATGTATATGAAACCTGTGGCGTCCACTGTTGTCTAAAACTGCATGGTGAATGAGTCTGAGTGTAAAGTAGAGTTTAATCCTGGAGAAGATGTGACTCCTGGCCATATCCGAGAATCCACCTGATATCTCAGACCAAGTGAGTGACAGCTTTTTGCTTTGTAACTTTGAGTGATCACTAACTTTATTACCATGTCTAACATTGTTTGGCTATTATAGAAGGTTCACACCAGCAGCCTCTGAACGTTAACAGAATATGAAAACTCTATAAAATCAATGGAATCACTTTTTGATTTGCTTTAATGAATTTCGCTTGTATCAAATATCACTTTCCGTGAGGCTGCTCTCAGCAGACAGATCGCAGGCAATCGATGTTCATGTTCCTCACAGTTCAAACTGCATGCAAAGCTTATATGTTCAATCTAATGTTGATTAACATAAATGGCTTAATAATTATTGATGCAATCAAATAATACATTAAACCAGTCAGCTTGGGAACCCATAGACTGGGGAAATTTCTCCTAGTTGCATTTATTGTTGCTTGAAATATATGCATTTTGACTGTAGCTGAAGTTATACCTTTAAAACAAGTGCAGTTGTCTGGATCCCTGGGATAATGTGCTTCTGTTTCCAGGATAGAAAAAGTCTCATTATCAGGTAAAATATGAATCCCTAGTGTAAAGTGCAAATATGCCCCAGACCTTCTGTGTACTGCACTGTGAGATATAAATGAAAATGGAAACAGGATTCCATTTCGTATATTGGGTTTATTTTTATATCCATGTAGACAGATCAGCTCCCATACTATTGGAATGTATTCAATTGAATCACATGAATGTATTTGCTTTTTATACTTCATACACTTTAATGTCATGTTATCAATGTATGGTAAAAGCTTGATTCATGTCAAAATTCTATTTGTTTTCCAGACGTCATCAAACAAGGAATAGAGTCTATGAATGGTATCAGTGAAGGATAGGTGGGATTGCTTCATTCAGCATGTACATTACGAGCAGCGACACTTACCATATGGAATGACTGTGGCAGAAATCCAGAGCAGACATGATCTGTCTGAAGAATTTCCTGGCCTCTTTAGGTGTTAACCTGCCTTTCTTCACCAAGTAGTCAAACAGCTCTCCACCAGACACATGTTCTAGCACAAGGTACCTAGAAGGGAGAGGGAGAGAGAGGGAAATCAGTCCAAGAAACAAAGGTGGAGCAAGAAGAGGAACAGCAGCTCTCATACAGAAATAGAAAAGAAGGATTTCACTTGTAGGGATGTGAACAACTACCAATGTTCTCCACAGAGCCA